>NC_137459.1:46754088-47491686 GCF_964235325.1 Thermobia domestica
TAATTATGTATAGTTTTCAAGATTGCTCATGAAACTGCAATTGACCAAAGCAGTATAGATTATATATTTGTGTTAGAGTTTCGGCTATGTAACACAAATATATAATCTTAAAATATATATACTGCTTTGGTCAGTTGGAGTTTTATTAGCAATCTTGAATTTTCCAAAGCTGCAATTAATAATTTACAAGTATATTTTTCACTTGTAGAATATTGCTTTGTAGTCTGTAGGCGACATTTTTAGAATACCCGATATACGAGGGCGTATATACACAGGACGAAACATTTATTAGGATACGCTTGTGTAACTTTTAAACTAATGTACAAAAGACGTTCAAGTTTTGCTCAATGCAAGGGACATTGCCATACTCGATGATATCACAAGGTTACCATACTCGATGAAGGGGCGGCACTATCTCGCAATGCACCCAGAATGACGAAGCGGTCATTTTGACCGCTTGCTTATACTGACACTGAAAACCTATTTCATTTGCAATTAATGGTCCGTAATTTCGTTGCGATGGTGGTGTGTGAAGTTATTGTTATTGGAATAATACACACACACACACACATTATATATATTACAGGGTCAGTCCTTAAAGTAGTAGGACTGAGTCAATTAAAAATAAGATATTGACAGAAATAACACTTACGCTTAATATTCTTCGAAATATAATCCTCCTACATCCACACACGGCTGCCAGCGGGATTTCCAGTTTTCATACGCTTCCTGGAAGGGGGAAACTGGAATGCTGTTCAGCTGCCTCGTCACGGCCTCTTGTAATGCTTCCACCGAGCCGTGATGATGCCCTTTCAGGGTGGTTTTGAGGCGGGGGAAGAGGAAAAAGTCTGGTGGGGCAAGGTCGGGACTATATGGTGGCTGAGGCAAGGTTGCAATGTTATATTGGGCCAGATACGCCACCACTCGGAAGGCTGTGGGGCTCGGCGCATTGTGATGATGCAGTCGCCAAGAGTTGGCGATGGCTGGGCGGACGCGGATGATGCGTTTCCTCAGCCGTTCCAGGACCTGGACATAAAAAACTGCATTGACAGTCTGTCCGTGTGGAACAAATTCCCTGTGGATCACTCCTTGTGAATCGAAAAAGCAAATGAGCATGCTTTTCACTTTTGATTTCGTCATGCGCGCCTTTTTGGGGCGTGGGGAATTTCGGGTGTGCCATTCCGCGCTTTGACGTTTGGTCGCAGGGTCACACTCAAACGTCCACGTCTCGTCTCTAGTCACCACATTGTCTAACAAGTTTGGATTTTCACTCACTTCTTCGAGAAGGTCCTGGCAGATCCGTTTGCAAACGTCCTTTTGCTCGCCTGTCAGCACTCGCGGCACCAACTTTGCACAAATTTTCCTCATTTGCAATTGTTCGTGCACAATTTCGTGAACTTGGGTTTTAGCAATGCCAACTTCATCGCCAATCATGCGAACAGTTAATCTTCGGTCACTGTCCAGCAAATTCTTCACTCTTGCAACATTTTCCTCCGTTTCGGAGCTCGAAGGTCGTCCTGACCGTGCAGCGTCTTCAACTTCTCTCCCCTCCCTAAACAGCTTGTACCACTCAAACACACTCGATCTTCCAATGGCGTTATCACCGTACGCCTTCTTGATCATTTCATAAGTCTCTTTCCCAGTTTTACCGAGCTTCACGCAATATTTGATGGCGTAACACTGTTCCAAAAGATTGGCCATGACGCAGCGTGACGAGGGTCACTCGCAGAGGTTACGATGACGAGCGATCTTTACCCTGCTATGGCTGGCAGCCGACTGGCGCTGCTTCCTGTCTTTCTTTAGACCCACCTCAACCAACAACAGGTGGAGTGACCGCCGTCAGTCTGTAAAAAGAAAAGAAAAAAATCAGTTTTACTACTTTAAGGACTGACCCTGTATATACAGGGTGGTAGGAGACTCCACCGACAAAATTCGGGAGGCGATTCCCGACACCGAAACAAGAAAAAAAAGTCATTTTGCACTTTTCTCTAGGCCACAGTTTCGGAGCTACATGATGCCAAAAACGTGGCAAAATACACTTTAGAGCACTATATCTTCTCTATTTCGAATGATAGAGGCAAGGCGGCATGGTCACCTCAAAGGAACGAAACCTGCTCTATTCAAAGATGGATATGTCGCAATCGTGAAATCAGTGCACAAGGGATTCCCCAAAGCAGCGTAGGTTCTCCCGGATAAATTGTCAGGTAAAGATACGTCAAAATAGGCGTGAATGGATAGGTTTCCCACCTGGTACCCATAATTAGTTGTAACCATGTCGAGATCTCAAACAGAGACGAATTGACGGACGCGTCATATTAGGTATGTGTGGTTGCATAACCACCAGGTACTGATGGTGACCAACAATGAAGTTGTGGATATGAAGTGTGGATGAATACACTTCGGGAGGTGACTCCACAACTGGAAACAACTCATGAACAGAAGTCGAAAGAGGCGGCGTGTTCCAGCAAGAGAGCAAAAGATCGCCCACACACCGTGGGTAAAGTAGAATATATCCCGAACGAATTGAGATAGTGACGTCGATCCACAAAATGAGAAAGAAAATCATACTCAAGGGAACTGATGGTGCAAACTGAATGGAGCAGATGGAACTGCGCAATGGGAGTCCATACAGGAAGGGGATTCAGCAAAGCAGACATGGTAGGGGCAGTGAAAAGCGAAACAGACGTATGTACTATGACGTGTAAAGCAGCGGCGGATCTGTTTAAGGGGCACCCGGTCACGTGCCCTCCCATTCATGATCTAAATAGAACTGCAATTATTAAATCAGTACTAATACATTAACAGAAGCTTTTTTCTTTTGTAATGTTTGTATTTGTTCCGCCACAGCCGTGTTTGCGAGTGAAGGAGGCTGTGGTTATGCGCTCTCGTAGGATAGACGAAACTTGGCAACACAGCGACGGTTGTTTTTTGGCTGCGGACTTACAATCTCTATGCTTTGACAGTAGCCCTATCATCAGAGGTGGCAGGGGATGTTATGGCTATGTCCATTGAAAATGGGCACAGTAATGTTGAGACCTGTCGCATGAGGCGCTGTGCTCTGTCTTATGGAACATACAGCGGTAAGAAGGTCGCCACAAGGAAACTCAACTCTGTACAGAGGGGAACGGAAGGAGGGGGAAGGGGGAAGGAGTGTCAAGCCATTTTCAGAATTTGGGGATGGAAAAGGCTTATGCTTGGCCTTTCAGGGTATAGCGAATGACATATTAAGGGTTGCCACCATGGTGCAGTTAATTTACAATACATTGACCTTCTAAAATTTACACGCAGAAGTTACCAACCGGCATGTGCAATCGTATTTTCAAATAGGAGCTACACTTTACGTATAAAATGTTTCCCAGAAAAGTAATAAAGAAACCACACATAATTGAAGGAAATGGACATATAGTAGTTGAAACAAATTGTTGTTGAAACAAACAAATAATTCGTTACACAAAATATCAATCAGGGGCGTTTTTACACATGAGCCATTGGGTCATGGTCTGGGACGGCGAGTTTTCTGAGACCATTTTTTTAATACCAGCTTTGGAAATTTCAGGTATTTATTTATTATGCATAGTTATGGCAATATGACACGGGATTATTGCATTTGTAAATATCAAAAAAGAAGAAGAAGAAGAATCTGCTTGGCAAGAAGTAAGTAATTAACAATCCAGTTATTAATTTACATCAATTATTTCCCCTCTCGTATTGCTGACACCTTATTCTTTTATCGTAATTTTAAAACATTTCCATTGTTGACAAGGGCGCCCATACTGTGGTTTCCAAGGGGGAGCAAGTATACTCGACATTTCAAATATGGGTTTAAATTTTGCTGTAACTAATGTAAAAATTCTATTGCGTTTACGATATTCCGACGTACAATTTCCTCTAGGGGGGCAAGCGCCCCACCTTGCCTCCCTGATGGGCGTCCAGAATTACCTACAGTTTGTTGATAAACTTCCAGAATTACCTACAGTTTTCAAACATATCAACCGAGCCGCCATAGCAAGAAATTTGAATGTTTCAATGTTGTATTATTATTCTTGAACTTGGCTTATCTCATCAACTTGGTTTCATAATCAGCAACTGTCTCAGAATTTCTATACTGGTATTTAATTTATTGTTATTGACGAGGCGGCATTTTTATTATGGCTCGAAGGCGGCAAAAATGTTAAATACGTCCCTGAATATCACGCTACTGATCTTCAACGATGGCAGGATTCAAGAGACTAGTCACTCTGTTTTCTGTTAGATTTAGTAGTCTTTTTTCCGTTGCAGTATTTTTTCTTCCCCCCCCCATCTTAACAATTGTTCATAACATAGCAACCCTTTAACCTGCCTTGAAATGTGTTCGCGATGGCTTGCAGCCGAAAGAATGAAACTGCTACCCCCTTAACAACGAAATAGACAGCGTGGACACTGGTGAGCGGGCTTATTTTTAAAACTATGGTCTTATTAGCGCTTATTCCGACCTAGTCAGTGTCAGTGTAGTATGTTTATTTTGTGTAGTGTCATAATTCATGTGAGATGAATCAAGTAATCTTTTAGCAAAAGAATTAGGCCCACCAAGACTAGAGCTATCCATAAACCAAGTGTTCAAAGATAAAAATTGAACGTACAATAAACGTTTCAGTAAAAGCGTGTACGAAAATTATTAGATTATTAAAGCTATATATATATATATATATATATATATATATATATATATATATATATATATATATATATATATATATATATATATATATATATACAGTGGCGGATCCAAGGGGAGGGCTATAGCCCCCCCTTGACGCTCAGGTATACACTGAATAAAATGGGCTTCAATCCTGCTTTACACTGGATAAAACGGCAAAATATGGTTTAGCCCCTCCCTTGATCATATTCTGGATCCGTCCCTGTATATATATATATATATATATATATATATATATATATATATATATATATATATATATATATATATATATATATATATATATATATATATGACGCCCTAGTACGTAGGTATTTTGGATGTGCCCCACCACTTTTAAATTCCACGAGCCGCCACTGGTGTAAAGTATGGCTTACGTACGAACTGTGAGGTGAGAGCTGGAAAAGTGGGGATTCCCCATTGCAGCATCGGGGACCAATTCAAGGGAACACCGCCGGATATGGGTGTTGGTGCAGCGATTCCGCAACAAGCAGAGTACGCAGACGTTGCAGGGCCGAGAATCGCTGTAGGCCCTACAGAGTAGGCAACTGAGGCATGGAAGACATGGACAAAAGTAAGCATGCGTACAGGCAAACATGGACTGTATTTTCAAGGATGATACACTACAGCTCGTACTGGTGTCCGTGATGAATAAGTATCACAAAGAATGACACTAAAGGTTTCACAAGTCTTACAACAGTCTTACCTGTGGCAAAACTAAAGAAGATGCTCAAAATGGCGTCCACCACTCTGAACACAATCATTCAGACGTCGTCGCACAGACCGGCGCACACGTCGAAACGTGTCTGGTTCTTTCCGCAAAGCGTCACAAGCGGCTCGGACGTGTTGTTCCAACGTTTGGATATCGGTACCGGAGTAGCATAAACAACAGTTTTGAGATGCCCCCATAAATAGAAATCCAGAGGGTTTAAATCCGGCGACCGGGCAGGCCACTACATAGGACCGCCACGGCCGATCCACTTGCCCGGGAAAACAGTGTTCAAATAGTCACGCACGGGGCGAAAGAAATGCGTCGGGCACCATCGTGCATATACCACATACGTTGTCGTAAGACCAACGGCACATCCTCCAGAAGTGTAGGAAGTATCTCGCGCAAGAAGTTCAAATAGATAGGCCCAGTGAGTCGTTATGGAAGAACAACTGGTCCAATGAGATGGTCACCCAGAATCCCTGACCAAACGTTGATACGAAATTTGTGCTGGTGGCGGGCCTGTACCATTCCATGTGGATTATCCACAGACCACAGATGATTATTATGAAAATTCTGGATACCATTCCTTCCAAATTGGGCTTCATCTGTGAACAAAATGGACGAGAGAAAACCGACAGTTGTTGCTACCAAATGGAGAACTTGATTACAAAAGTCCAGCCTGGGAGGAAACTCCCCTGGCGATAGACCCTATACCCGTTGCAAATGATAGGGGTAAAAATTGTTGGCATGAAGGATCGACAACACCCTCTCATGACTGACATTATGCTGACGGGCAAGCTCCCTGGAACTTACACTCGGATCATCGAGCACATGTCGTAAAATATGTTCCTCGGCATGCACAGTGCGTTCCTCACGTGGTCTTCCCGTGTCATACATGGCAGGGTGAAACGTTCCGGTCTCACACAACCGACGAAACAGCGTTGCAAATGTTGTATGATGCGGTTGGCGTCTATTGGGATATCGATCGTTGTATAATCCGGCTGCCTGCCTACCATTTCCATGTGCTTCTCCATACACAAAAATCATCTCGGCCTGTTCCTGATTGGTGTAATGGGCCATTGTCACAACACACTACACTATGAACGTGATTCACAACACACAACGTAGTAGTTGCCCACTTCAACTTCACGGATGACTTTGACAGACAAGGTAGGTCTGCTCAATGGTGATGTATTGTCTGTTGGTTGTGCACTCAGTGTTTCTTCCGTGCTAACTCCTTGTGCATCGGAATGACCTGGACTGGCAACTTGGGGTCCTGTCGAGACAAATCAACGAAGTACGTATGTAGTGTGGTTTAGCCGTATGGTTGCTATGGCCCTCTGCTTGTGACCGTGCAATGTTCCCGAAAATAGTCAATGTTTTGCTGTCAGCAGTGTTCGAATAAACGAGGGGGTGCATGGGGAAATCACCCTCACGTAAAAGCTTATCCCCGGCTTATATCATGAAAATAACATAATATCCCTGGCAGGAATAATTAATACCACTGCATTGTTGTTTACCATCAGTACCTGGTGGTTATGGATCTTCACCACAGCGAAATGAAACTACCGCTAATTTTAAAGTTTTTTTTTAATAATATCTTGAAAACAAATAACATTATTGGAAAAACAAAAACATAGTGCACTAGATAATATTCTGCATGTGATACCGTTATCACAACTCACCTATCTTCTTTGAATGTGTCGCTATTTACACAACCCGCAAAAATGCTAAATCTTTCGGCAGTTACAAATGGAAAGCAGATAAGTGAGTTATGATGACGGTATCACATGCAGAATCATAATATCTAGCGCACTATGTATTTACTTTCCCAATATTTGTATTTATTTTGAACATATTACAGAAAAACTATAAAATTGGCGGTAGTTTAATTTTCGCTGTGGTGAACCCTTATGCAACCACACATAGCGAATATGACGTGTCCACCATTTCCTCTCTGTTTGAGATCTCGGCATGGTTACCAGGTGGGAAACCTATCCATTCACGCCTATTTTGACGTATCTTTACCTGACAGTTTATCCGGGAGTCCCTATGCTTTTTAGGGGAATCACTTGTGCACTAATTTCACGATTGCGACATACCCATCTTTGAATAGAGCAGGTTTCGTTCCTTTGAGGTGACCATACCGCCTTGCCTCTATCTTTCGAAATAGAGGAAATATAGCAAATAGAGGAGATATAGATTTAGAGCAAGTGTATTTTGCCCCGTTTTCGGCATCATGTAGCTCCGAAACTATGTGTCCTAGAGAAAAGTGCAAAAGGACTTTTTTTTCTTGTTTCGGTGTCGGGAATCACCTCCCGAATTTTGTCGGTGGAGTTTCCTATCACCCTGTATACATATGCATGCTTTGTAGTTATTACGATCTAAGTTTCCGGCAATAATGAAAAGTTGATCATTAGATGTCCCTGTTACCAACATTTCTGACATATTATCCATTCTAAATATAAGGAATTGTATACGACTGACATTTACAAAGACAGTAGCGATAACATACTGACAGAGTATAAATGCAAGAGGAACACGAGTCTAGCTACTTTTAGTACTATGCATAAGGCAACTCGTGAGTCACAAGGTAAGAAGAAATCTGAGACTGTACTTTATTACAACCAAACAAAATTTGGTGTCGTTGTCGTTGACCAAATGCTTCGGAAATGCTCTGTAAAATCACCCAGTAGAATGTGGCCGGTTCACGTGTTTTATAATGTGATAGATATAGCATGTCTCAAACCCTGGATTATTTATAAGGAAGTAACGGAAAGATATAAGAAGAAGACAATTCTGAGACAGCTCGCAGAATGTTTGACTAAAGCTGAGCATGTACAGATGTACAGGACAAGAGTGACAGTTTCTCGGATGATGATGAGCAACCACGGTTCAAGATGAGAAAACAATGCCAAGTTCTGCTACGTAATAGCAATAAAATTACAGGTGTGTGCAAGATAGTAAGAAGTGTGTCGGTAAAATCAGAAATCAAGTGTTATGTAAGAAATGTGTTTCTCATTGAGTGTTCTCTCTCTCTCTCAATTCGAAAGAGAGACTGCGAGAGAAAAGTGATTGGTTTATGTGTAAACTGTTTCCGTATAAAACGAAAACTGATTTCCATCACTACGCAATAGATATTCTGTGATGAGAATTTAATAGATTGAGAATTTATTCAAATATAGTTGTACTCTTATATTTAAAGAAATAGTTTCTTGCATATGACTGTTATAGTTCTGGAGACAATACAGGACATTGCGGTAATCTAAAACATTTATTTCCTTTGCAAAGTACCATTTTAAATACTTCAAAACTTAGTCTAAAATAAGTACACAGCGTTAAGATATTTTAAATTTATATTCCTTATTGTAGAAATACATAACATACTTATAGCACTGCAGTAAAAGTAAATTCTACTACCTAATATATTATGTAGAAATTTTTATTTGTAGTTACTTATTATGAAGTAATCAAACCATTCAAAATTATTAGTAGCAAATTGGAAATCGGATGTCATAAAATAATACCACAGAAGATATCCAATAAATTCCCAATAACCCGCTTCCACCTTCAAATATAATGTAGCGGTCAAATTGACCGCTTAGTTCTTAGTGGGGGTAAACTTTTCCAGTCCTTCTAGTGTTAAAGTACGTGAAACTGAATTTATTCACGTCTTTGTTAAACGTGAAATCATAAATAACCGTAAATCAAAGGGTCGAAATCAAAAATTAGAGGTTGGAGCTTATGCACTTTTATTGATATTGTAGCATTTTAATAGATAGATAAGTTTTCGGCATTACATAATTTTAAGCAGTATTGCAAATTTTAACAGATTTTACTATATCTCCAGAACGGTTTGAGATATCAAATTGCTGTAAACGGCATTGCAATCCTCGAATGTATTGAAAACCACCTATACAATTGGATGATGTTACTTACCTAAGCAGTTTCTCGAAACACAGGCTCTGAAAAACGAATTTTCAATCCCTTGTAACTGTTCGTATTCATTCGAAATTCGTCATATCATGGCCACAGTACTAGACACCAAAGTACTTTGGTGTGCATTGCCCTGTCTCATTTGCGTAATTACTATTGTAGAGAGCACCAAAATTTGTATGTTTGTGATACTGTCGCATCCTTAGTTTACAACACAATAAATGAATATTATAGGTTTTCGTTTAACATACAGATTTGAAATATGTAATATCCTGAGATGTAGCGCCATTGAAAACAAAAAAAATACATCTTTACGTAGTGTTGGTAACACTGTTAACTTTGTAGTATCACAGCATAAGCCAAACAATGTCCTCTGCTGATATTTGCACGGTAAAAGAAAATTTTAGCAGTTTTTTAAATTTTGTCCATTAGTTTAAAAGTTGCAAGAGCGTATCGAGACAAATTTACAGGACGTTAATACCGTCGAACTGTAACAGACAATTCCTCACATCAAAATACGATAAAAAGTTTATATGGACCTGCAGGGGGAAAATGCATAATTTCAGAGCTAGGGCTGCCCAAAATCGTTGAAAAACTAAATTTCAACATGCTCTATTTCGAATTCGAGAAAACATGGAGTGGCGGTCCATATTAACATAAAGGAAGTCATACATACATAATCCAAAATTGCATATTTCATCAGTGTGTAATGGGTGTGCAAGGTATATAAACTCTTAAGCAAAAATAAGGGAATGAGTGTTTCAGCGTTTTCGAAAGTTTCACTTCTACGGGGGGGGGGGGAACATTTTCGGAAACTGAAATGTTTCCCTTATTTTCAATTAAGAGTTTATAAATCAAATTTCACACCTTCAACTTAAGCGAATCCTCATATTAGACACTTCCTTAATAAAGGGAAAATTGGATGTTATAGAATTGACCCTAGTTTTCCCCCTTAAGAGCGGAATTTTTGAAAACTCTGAAACATGTTTTCCCATATTTCGATACAAACTGAACTCGAACCAGCTTTCGAATTAGTGAATTTTAACTCGATAATCAAGGTCACTCAACCCAAATCTGATATTAGTTTCTCTCTGTCTTTAAATTAGCTGCTAGGATGAATTTTTTAAAATGGAGAAAGCTAACCAAACGGAAAAGACCTGCTAGTTTCAGAGTAAGGATATTAAAAGTGGAATCATAAATTAAGGTAGCGATGTAGTCATGTCTCACGCTAAATTAAAACACAAAATAGATCAGTTGTATTATTCTTTATTATTCAATTTCCAGAAAGTGGCGGGTTCGATATCCACTAGGGATACAAATATTTCCACGTTAAACTAATAGTCCCAAACTTAAAGATCAAAATTCCCTCTGGACAGAACACTCCTTATCATTCCATTATTCGCATAATAATTCTTGTGCTAAGCATTGTGTTGTGTTACTAATATAAATTTGCAAGCGTCCGTATTGAATAATCAATTACTTTCCCCTACACGTTAGAAATACGTTTATTTCAGTAATTATCAACCGGACTGCCGCGACACATTTGTGAGTCTGAATGACTGATTAGAACCACGAAACTGAAGAAATTAATTGTCTGTAGATGTTGTTCTAACATGAGCACGGCGTTGAGAATTCTCGTGATTAGTTAGTTTTCTACCATGGAAAAAGTTCTGAAGATTATTGGCACTAACTAGCACAAATCTGTTGATGATTGCACTCTTTAGAGACACCTCTAAAAAGTTGCGATGATTCCTTGAGCCTAGAAACGAACCTAGGGACGTTAGGGTTGTCGCAAAACAAAAGTTTGAGAACCACTGGTTGGATTTACTGCAAATCTCGGTTATTCAACGCCAGATCGGTGATATTCCAGGAATAGTATGTGCTATGTGTGTAGTTAAGATATCATCCTGGAGAACGTCAGTCAAGATAATGAACAGTGGGTAATACCAATTCCGAGACATTAGCCACAAGACCACAGGATCAGGATTTACGGTTTAACGTTTTAATGTATACACAATTTACTCACGTTTCAACATTTTGGCCACTTTGAGTTTTTTTTTTTTTTTTTTTTTTTTTGGTGGTTGTAAGCTTGTTATGTCTGTTTCAGTTATAAAAAGCCATGCAATTTTAGGAGTACTGAACCATTTACACCTGACCGGAATCGTCAATTTACATTCAATTTGCAAGCCCTTTACGCAATTTTGGGCCGGACAGATCACTGGCGTGGCGTAACACTTTGACGATTGTTACCGGTTTTTGATATTACAAGTATCTCTAGTTTTTCAACATCAGAAAATTTAGTACTTTTTCCTTTTAGTGTAGCAACCATTTCAAACTATAGGCATTGGCATCAATTTTTTAGGTAGGGGTCAAATCTGACTTCATTTACCTTGATCTTTTTGAAAAATGTGGCTATTCAGTTTCTTCCATATTTTACTAGATAGAATCGAAACCGTCTCTCAATAATCTTAGATATTCTTCAAAGTCATCTATTTTCTTTCTACAGTAACTTACATAATGAATTTTCTTTTCTGAGATATTGAACAAGATTTCTTACTTTATCCTATAACATAAAACAGTTCAAGTAAAAAATTGAAGCCAAAACTTTGAAGGGTTTGATAGAATTTTGGTAGACGAACTCTGATTTGAGATCCCTTTTACCGATGTTTTCGTCGTGGATTTAAACAGTCCTAACAGTTCATCTTGTAAGCTATAAAGTACATCATTTATCCTATTTCTATAGTTCCACCTTGTGTTTGAGGCTGTTGGGGTACTTTTGTTGACTACATAATGCAGAGCATTTGTTCTTTTTGAAGACTTCGAGAAAAAAGACGCAAGTTAAGACATAGTTAAAAAAAGCTTACACTCTTTTGTACAATCAACGGACTTTTCTAAAACTAAATTAAGCCTATGGGCGTAACTATGAAAAAATTAGCCTTCTACCTCACCAACCATAACCGAAGCTCCAGCTTTTGTTTGAGCAACAAGTATTCCGTATTGAAAACTAGTCAGACTGTTAAACTACGGTATGATGAAGACGATTGCACAGTTCTTTTTCAAACACATCAAACTGCATCAAAGTGCAAATTCAACTACTAGACTAGAGCTGCAAGTTTGCTGAATAGAAAGTATTCTATATTAAATTAAAGACAAATTATTTTCAATTAGCATAAATCCTAAATAATAATAAGTATTCGAATTAGAAAGAGCACCGGAAACATTTCTACTTCTCTCTAACTATCATTACTATTCCCTCTTGATCTTGAAACAGTTCACATATAGCACAATATGTTTCATCGATGGGCATTCCTGTATATTTAATGACACGCTTCAGAGACTGACAATATCTTTGCTCTTTAAGGCACGAGACAACTACCATCTAATTTTTTCTAGCATTTAAACAGCAAGAAAATCTCAGTAAATAATAATAATAAATTCCCATAGCTCAAATTAACAGTCAATAAGAAACTTTGTTTTGAATCAAAGCAAACATTAAATCGGTTTGTTAGAATATCCTATGGAATATATTCTTCTTGTTCTCTATTGGTATATTATTCAAATCTAAAGGTAACATATTAATATACAAAGTCATGCGAAAATGATATTTTAACATATAAGTCATGCACTTTGGAACATACAGTCTCACCGTGGCAGGTGTTCAATGCTATTACTATGAAAAACCTGCTACTTATATTTGTCTGAAATTGTATACTGTTAAGACAATATAATAACCTTACGAATATGGAAATTACAGCCAAATTTCCGTTCTTGGAATGGGAAAGCAAACGAAACAGTATAGTAAAATCACTGCCAGCTCGATCCTATTTAGCGAGAGGAGAGCGGGTAAACATGCTGATGATATTCTAGATTCTCCTTGTTTTCACAGGGAACGTTCCTATTTTTTCCTGTTCCACTCAGCCGAACGGTAACATAAGGGCCATTCCCAAAGTCCAAATACGAGCGCGCAGGATACTTCTGGCTGGCTGAAAGGTACTTGTGAATAACCGCTATCGGGGTTCGCGTTACCAATGAAATCTGCGGTATCAACAACAATATATTCCTATTTGGCGCTGGCATGGTGTTCATTCACATTGTAAATGCGGCATAGGCCGTCTGAACTTTTTTTTTTTTAATAAAGAAAAGGAAAATATGTAAACATCTTCCCATGTTGATGATGAAATTTAGAGACATATGAAAACCACGGAAAACTGTCATATTTTTACCGTTACCGCCGGTAACAGCGGTAATATGCACTACACGCCCCTGGGACAGATGATGAAAAGATGGAATGAAGAGTGGGAGGAAACGGGAGAACCTTGAGAAAAGCCCTTAAAACGTTGTTTGTCCACCACAAAGCCCACACCACAGGAGCAGGAATCCAACTGACCACCCACAGCACTAGACGTGAGCTCTACCATTGAGCCACTAAGACCCTACAATGAATAGTTAAAGATCTCATTGTTACTGATAAAATTATGAATTTATGGTCTTTGGGAAATTTCACCATGAGCAAAATGTTGACAGGCCGCTCTCAGCTCTCGAAAGATTTTTGCACTAATGCCACATAATGTATTTTTTGTAACTTCTTTGTTGTTGTTGTTCTGTTTCTTCTACCGTTGGGTTTCTCTTTTTTGCAGAAACTCAGAATATGTTACTATTGTTTGTATACAAACCGAAGTATGATAGAAAACAATACTTGGTTCGATCCCCAGCCAAGAAAGTTTGTGATGGACAACATTCTGTCCGTGTTTTCTCGGGGTACTTCCGTTTCCTTCCACTTTCTCATTCTACCAATTCTTCCATCGCTCACTTGGTTTAAACATAGTCTCCCTTAGCCTAGAGGGCATAATCGTTAGACGTGAAACTAAAAGATTTCATTTTCACGTTTCTAACTACCTGGTTTTATTTTCAAGTGTGTCTTTCGAAGCCTTCTAAAATGTGTGCGCGTGAATGCTGCAAAATCTACTTAATATATCCAAAAACTACATTTAAATAATGGGTGCCTACTTGCGCTTACTTTCTTGGTAGTTTCTCTTGAATGGCAAGAGTGGGCCCTTCTTTTATTTAGGTACTTTGCAGCGTACCAGATGAAGTAGATATAATAGAAACATACTTGAAAAAGATGCTTCTTTACGGATAAATATCCAACTTGCTACATTGTGTTTAGCTACGAATTTTACACTACATAAACATTAATACTGCCCACTGTAGCTTTGAAAGTACGCATAATAGTAATTGATGAAGGCAATGATATTGCCGAAACTAACGTCTCCCCTCCCCACACATAGTCAGGAACAGACTTCAGTCCTCGACCTGGAGATCAGAAAGTCGCTCAGTAAAGTTGGCTGACAATCGAAGCGTAGTTATTATTAATTTTAAATCCTGTTGGGAATTGAATGAATTCTCCAACTGCAATTTCAGATAGGGTACTCAGTTAATAGTCACAGCAGAAAAAGCTGATACTAACACACTGAATTCTTTACCCTATTTATTATTTGAGTTAAAAACATTATACCATTCAATGTGTTTTAAATCTCTCTATACCTAGCCTAACAAAGAGAAAAAAATAGTCTGATACACAATGTTGGTAAGTGGTACTCATGAGCGCGTGAGAGTATGGGTTATATTCTATACGAAGATTTATTAGCTATAATCCAGTACAGGTTATTCAAAATATCCGCCACAGGCCCGTAATCACGTTGGTCAGTATCAATATCAGCACGCATCACTTCAAAATAAAACGGTGCTATTGCTCTTATAAGAGTACGCAGGGTACGCAATATGAGGACGTTGCCTCGATGAAACCTTGGCCTCCAATTTTCATCACAACATAGTCCACGGAGTTGTTGTGATGATGCCAAGCAGCCATTTATCCACCGTGAGGATAATATTGGAGCCACGTCTGGGTAGACGTCTTGTAGGCCGGAGCTAAATCCTGCTGGAAGACCCAGTGAGCATGACAGATTCAAATACAGGTGTCAGAACATCACATTGGTTCACAGCATGTGTTTTCAATCGTTTCACGTAAGTGAAAATGTCAATCCATCATATATGATTCTCAGCACACTGTCACCGCGGTAGCATGTTGCGCTCTAGAAGCAAAGTGTGTTTCTTGGACAATGATGCATGCGCCCGGTCATTTTGGGCGTTCAAGAACTTCTCAATGATAAAAGCTCTTTTGTTCCCAAAATTAGGTGTGAATCACGTATGAACCACTGAAGAAACTACAATGCTCCTATGACTCTGTTCGACCACAGCTGCGATCCTTTACGATATTTATGGGCCCGAATCACTAGATCCTCACGCAGTGTCCGGAACATGTTCTATGCAAACTCTGCTTTTGTACCAAATTTCCTAACATTCAGTTGTGCACATTTCTGACAGCCTGTGGAGATCTTACAGTATGTCAATGAACCGTACGAGTGGACGACTGCTAGTTATTATTCTATGGCCAGGCAATCCCGAGTGGGTGCATGAGATTGTATATGTCACTTGCTGTCTTACCTGCCTTATGGAGACCTACAAGTTCTATTGTGTTTGTATATGAGTACATCTGAAACAAACAGTGGCAGTTACGACAGTGTGTTCTCAAATCATCAAATGTGATACTACCTCCAGCTAATCTATTGAGTTCTGGCCAGTTACGATGGCATGAAGTTCATGTAAAAATACTTTTGTCTAGACTACAAATTACATCACAGCATCCAAAAATTGAAAATGAAATGAAATGAAATCTTTGTTTTACGTCCGACGGTTATGCCGGTTAGGCTAAAGGAGACGGTGATTATGAGAGATGAGTGAAATGGTGGAATGAAGAAAGTGGGAGGAAACGGGAGAACCCCGAGAAAACCCACGAGCACGGTGTTTGTCCACCACAAAGTTCACTTGGCGGGGGCTGGGATCGAACCCTAAGCACCAGAGGTGAACGCTCTACCACTGAGCCACCGCGCCCGCTGCATCCAAAAATTGTTACTGGGTATCGTACAAGGGCAAGTTGAAAAGTAAAGGGACTTTCGCGATTTTTCGCACTAGGGTTTGGTAATACTGCTAGTATCCAGCGCTAAATTAGTGTCGTCTGCAACACTTCTATGCAACGTGTCACTCTTATTCCCTCGTTAGTCGTTGGTGTGTAGCAGACCGTTAAACATGGCAGTTACATTGTCGATCTGCACCAAGGAGAAAATGAGGCTTTTTTTTTTTGCGGAAGATGTTAAACTTGCGGAAATTATTCGTCGAATGCAAGCGCAGTATGACGACAGGTGTTTATCGCGAAGCAAGATCTAGGAATGGATAGCGCGTTTCAAACAGGGAAGAACTACTTTATATGACGAAGAAAGATCGGGCAGGCCATCGACGTCAACGACTGAGGAACAATTTGAAAGTCGGTGAGGGACACGGGAGGCACAAAGGTTGGACATCTCTCGTAAATATCTGGCCCGTTATCGTCGCGAGGGGAGAGATCTTTACAGCAAATCGTTACTGTAGATGCAGAAGTCTTTGATGCGATGCAAAATTGGTTGCAGGTGCAACCGAAAAACTTTTTCTCGACGGAACCAAAGAACTTGTGAAACGTTGGGAAAAGTGTTTTGAAGTACAGGGAGATTATGTAGAAAAATAATATATGTTTCAATTTACTATCATAGAATAAATGTGCTTTTTCTTGAGTCCCTTTACTTTTTGACTTCCCCTCGTATGAGCGTATTATTGTATAGATTAGAGATCCAACGTACTTTGTAATCAGTGAATTTTAAATTTTCTTTAATAAACTACTACTAAAAAATTACTAATTATTATTATTTAAATGAAAAATTTCAAGTTCCCTAGGAACTAAGTTAATTTTCCTCCATACAGTGTAATTATCCTTTGAACAGCTCAACTTTTGCGCGTTCGGATATTTTCCTCCCCAGATTAGACCGGAAGCGAGCTGGCAATATATTTACACTAATATTTAAGATTTTCA
Source organism: Thermobia domestica (assembly GCF_964235325.1). Lineage (NCBI taxonomy): Eukaryota > Metazoa > Arthropoda > Insecta > Zygentoma > Lepismatidae > Thermobia > Thermobia domestica. Next base: position 46,771,393 of record NC_137459.1, read on the forward strand.
TTTGTATATCTCTAACTTTCTGTGTGGATAGCTATAAAAAAAAAATCATATTTTTCCGACAGAACTATGGTATAACAAAATACAAGTACTTTATTCTCAAGCTTTAAAAATACAGAATGTAACATTTTCTTCACAAATTTTATAAAATGTTTAACGAGACATTGCCCTGCATTCCAAATATTGTATTTTTTTTTCAACAATTACAGTATAATTTTAACAATTTAACTCATGTTTGTAATATCTCCTGTATTTATGTATTTCATTTTCAGGATTTTTAAATTTTACATTATCTTAGGAATGAAATTTACAATTTGGTACAAGTTTAATATTTAAAATATATTAATTAAAAAATCTTTACACAAGTGAAAAATACAGAAGTATGGACCCCTGAGACTCATGAACAATAATAAGTAACCAATACAATACCAATGGCATGTATTGTGCAATGGTGGTTAAAGTACAACTAACATTTTTGTGAATTTAATAAGGTAAGAAACAAATTGTAACAACTTAAAACGCACTGACTCACGTTTTCTCTTTCTACATTAGCTTAGAATACATACGTTGCTCAATTCATCAATACTGGTACATAAAAAAAGGAGTAGTAGTAACTAACAACTTTCTTTCCCGGGGATGTGGGGTGTCTCAACACACAATATCAAACACCTTGCTAGATAATGCTGACTACTATGTTGTTATATTTATATGTAATGCATAACAAAACATAGAAATAGCACCAACCAAAAGTAATTAACTTTTGAATCCGCAAAGGGAATGAACCTCTCGAACAAATGCAACCAAATAAAGACATTTTAAGGGCACGTTCTAAATTTAAACTATTCAAATGTTTGGTTAGAAGTTATAAATTCAGGTGAACTTTAACACACATGCATGCATGCGAAGTACGACAAAATTTTAAGATCAATTTTTCTAGCGATGTTATTCGAGAACTTGATGCAAGTAATTTGTAGTCGACAATGAGTGACACAATGTTCTGATAGAAGATGTGATAACAGTCAAAAGTCGAAAAACGAAAGAACACGCTGTCACAAGTGAACAAATATTCAGAAATTAGAACTAATTTCACACGTTATTCAAGAAACTAAAAATATTACAGTACTTGAAGTAGACCTTTATAAAACTACTGGCTTTAAACATCAGTTGACACTATATGTATGAATCTAATGGGGAAAGTTGGTTGATAACAATACTTAGAAGATAAAGACTAGTAAATACGGAAACGAAATTCTAAAAACTGTTCACGGAAAATTTTTAAATTAAATAATAATAATACACAACGAGAGGAAATACTTGGGGTAAGATCGTACCAAAAAATAATTGGTAACAATAAAAATAGTTATTAGAAAACAAGAGTGTAGTGAGATGGGCATGCTTTCAGGATATGATGGTAATATGTCTTTTGTGAGAAGCATGGAGGAGTATCGGGATGAATTTTAAAGATATGCGGAAAATGTGATAGAATATACTGTTGTGATGGATTTGTGTTCTGAGATGGGCACATGGGAAACTTGAGCGCTGCTTGATGCGCATGGAGAGGGGAGTTAAGTGTTTCTCTGATTCGGTGAATTTAGTTATGAAATTGAAAAATCACAATTATACCAATCATGGAAAGTTGTGCTACTTTCATGATGGGATGTTGGAAGATTTGATATCAAATAGCAAGTTTTAGATCTGGGTTTTTGGTATTTCATTGAAGGCATAGGCTGTTCTCGAGAGCAGTTATTGTAATGAAGATATGGAGGCTAAGTATGGAATAAAGCTAAGACTGATTTTTTATGTAGAAAATGGACTTGTTGGCAGTAAGGTAGCTGTGAGAAGCGAATTTCACAAATTTCTTTACAGAGTAAAGTTTCTCGTATGACTGAATTGTTTACTGAGAAGGTTGAATCGTGTGATCACAAGATCTTCAGATAGCTGTTGAAGGACGATGTGATGGAACGGGAGCCAGTTTTCCGAATGCAGACCATACAGTAAGGAACGTTTTGATGTATACGTCACTCCCGTCAATTTCATTTTATGTTAAGTAATTCGTTTCATATGTACATACATGTTAAACGACTGAATAAAAATACTAAAGATTTTGAGAAAGAGACTTCAAATCTCGAGCTATGATTCAAACAATAACGTTCATTCTTTCTGTCTATCCAGACATAATTCATTTTATGTTAAGTAATTCATTTCATATGCACATACATGTTAAACGACTGATTAAAAATACTAAAGATTTTGAGAGAGAGACTTCAAATCTTGAGTTATGATTCAAACAATAACGTTTATTTTTTCTGTCTATCCAGACATAAAATCTGGATAGAAATGACTAAATGTAGTCTGCAGTTCATTCTTATAAAACTCTTCAAGTACACGTTTGTCAAATACGACTAATATCGAAAAAGAAACAAACAAATAAATAAATAAATAAATAAATACATAACACAGAAATATACATAGTCTGTATCGCTCAAATAGTATACAGGAAACATTTTAACTGGTACTGTAGTTGATTCGTAATCAACTGGCAAATGGAAATACATGTTCTAGAAACATGCTCGAAAACAAACCTGGAGTACCTTTATTTCATTTATGTGTTTTTTAAAATGCTATAGTGATACAACTTATTTCATTACTACAGCCTACATTGACCAGAAATTTTAATGTGAGGATAAATTCATGCAGTTTTGAATTCAACAAATTGCTCAGTTTTATATTTTATACGCGAATAATGCAGGAGAGTTTAAAATAATAACAATATCACGCATTTGTCAAGATTAACCATTAAAAAACTTTCCATTATTCCCAACTCTTTACATATACCCACACACTTTAGACAATACACGAATTTGCAGAATCTATTGAAGGGATTTCTATGAGCTTTGTTCGATCTTCGCTTTCAATAATTCATCTTTTAACATTATAACGGGAAGACTACTTGTGACTACAGCTTAGTTGTTTTAGCTTCTCTAAAGGAGTGGGATCTCCTGGGACTGATTTAGCTTGTTGGTCCTTTTGAAAACCAGCACACGCATCACACACACCATAACCTTTAATACTTTGCAAGTTTGATCCTTTTATCTCTATGATATCGTTTACACTGATCAACTTTTTGTTTTTATACACGAACTCCTCCAATCCCAACATTTTATCATCAAGTTCATTCTTTTTAGGAGTTCCACTACGGCATGGCCCCATCGAAGAACATGTAACATCTTGGTCATAATCATCTATGGGTTGATTTGTTTCTTCACTACGTTCGAAACATTTTCTTCCACAATAAACATTTGGCACTTGGGCCCTAATACAAATTTCACAAATATTGCTCAATTCATACGAGCCACTAGTGTTGTGTTCGAGTACATCTGTGTCACCTTTTTCATCAGATTCCGATTGCTTATCACTCGACGCGCACGATCTATTTTTACACTTAGGAATTTCGCTATCGGTATCACAAGGAAGTTTATCCTCTAATAAATGTTCGCGCTTCCGTTTTTTTGATTTTGTTTTTTCTGTACCGGAACCAATATGTTCAGACTCCGAAACATCACCTAAGTCATCATCAGCGCAAGTGTTTGATTCATCTTCATTGAGACGTGTTTTACTACTTTTCTTTCTTTTCGTTCGCTTCTCGGCATTTCCTAATTCTTCTGAAAAATTCTGTTTTACCGTTTCGCCCACATTTTCTGACAATTCTTTAGTTGTAATAAGCGCACTACTCCGAATCGGATCTTCAGAAACATCACAATGTACACCAACGCTGGTTTCGTTCTCATCCTCAAATTTGGTCTTTCTTCCCTTTCGCTTTAATTTAGTTTCTTGCTTCACGTCCATCAATATCTCTTCTTTATCCTTGTTATATTTGGAGCGCTTAACTCTCACCCGTTGGCAATCAGTACGAGTTTCATGTTCGCTGGGGTTAACTGTCACATCTAGCTTAGATTCAGAACATTCTAAACAATCCTTATTTGTACTAATCTTTTCTCCCGATTCATCTACAGCTGCTTCCGACATACTAACCGTATTTACATTTTCATCCAAGTAAGTTTCTTCTTTCTTCCTGTGCTTTCTATCTCGTTTTTTGGATTTTTTCGATTTACTACTATACTCGTTGTCCATACAAGACGTTTCTTCTATATTATGCACCTTTTTTGTTGAACACGTTACACTAGTCGCTTCACTGTTGACATGTTGATCCTCCAAACTTTGAGCCTCTTCTAGATTATTACACTCATCTCTAAGAGAAAGTTCACTGTTACCTACATCCGAGTGAGAACGCTTTTGCTTCTTCCTTTGTGTACTATTCTTATCTTCACGGTAAGGTTTCTCAATCGGCTGCTTGGCTGTTGAAAGATCATCGCCAAGCATTTCACCACTCCGCTGGCTGTCCTCCTCAGCTTGTTGGATTTCGGTTGGATTGAGGCCCACGAGATAGGCGACATCCTTTATCCTTTGCTGACTTAAGTCTTTCCCACGTATTAGTCTTGAATAGCTATAAAGAAAGAAAACGAGAAAAGAAAGATAAATGTAACATGTATCATATATGCACTCCAATATTTGTAAAATGAAAAGATAAGTGTCCAACTCTGCAGAGAGAGACTGCGCATTATTAATCTACAAGGCCTATTCGTGAAATGAACAAATAAACTAAATGTGAACAGAAGAGTAGATATGAAGCATTCTCTTGAGTGCCATATTGAAGTAGCAATAGTGCTGCCAGGTTGAAAGCTGTTTGTTTATTGAAGGGTATCGTCCCTCTCTAGCACCAACGCTATATGAGATGAAGCCCTAAAGCTTAAGGCACAATCTCAACCACCGTAACGCGTTCAAATTCTTATGTTCTCTCATCGAGAATCGAACCCAGGACCACATGCACCAAGGGCGCACGCGTTAGCCGCTAGATCAGCGGGGAGGGCAAATTGGATGTTGAGAATGTTTTTACACGAAGATAAAGCAAAGGGAGTCGGGCTGCTCTGTTTGTGAGAACTTATGCCCAAGTGACAGGTATATATGTTAGTTATTTATTTTTATTTATTTATTTTTGCATGGGCTTAGTGTTTGTCACATCCACAAATTGCTTCGTGTACTCGTTGCTATATGATTCTGTCGTTTTTGTGTATTTCGTCTTAATTCTTAACCAACAAAAGCCATTTTGTAAAACTAAGTTTTTTTGGGGGGGGGGGGAGGGCATATTTAAAAAATAATAAGTTATTCCTGTAAATGAAATGAAATGCGATAAGTTTTATGTCTCACGGTCATGCCGTGTGGCTAAAGAAACGGTGATGATGAGAAATGAATGAAATGGTGGAATGAAGAATAAGGGAGGAAACGGGAGAACCCCGAGAAAACCCATGTACATGGTGTTTGTCCACCACTCAATGCTCACTTGGATCGAACCAAGGACTCCATGCACCAGAGATGAACGCTCCATCACTAAGCCACCGCGGCCCCCTAAGTTATTCCTGTAAATGTCATTGTAATGAAAATAACTGAGTAATTTACAATTCTACAGAAATTCAATATTCACAGAAAAAATGAAATGGAATCGTTGAGTTTTACGTCCCACGGTTATGCCGGTTAGGCTAAAGGAGAAGGTGATTATGAGAAATGAATGAAATGGTGGAATGAAGAAATTGGGAGGAAACGGGAGAACCCCGAGAAAACCCACAAGAACGGTGTTTGTCCACTACAAAGTCCACACGGCTCGAGCTGGGATCGAACCAGGGACCCCAAGCACCGGAGGTGAACGCTCTACCACTAAGCCACCGCGCCCCCCTAATATTTTCTGCTCAAGTTATTTCTCGATCAAGAGAGAGCAGGCAGAGCCATTTTCAACTCCATGTTTTTCTCTTTCCTTTTCTTACTGCCACAGAATCGAAGTAAATGGCTCTGCCACGGAATCAAAGTATCGAGTAAGCATTTTGAAATTCTGGTTTATCAAAACACGATTTTGGGTTTGTATGTGACATGAAATCAAAGATCAGATACAAAATGCTGACTTTTTTAAAGCACACTAATGCGATAGTCGTTTGGTAGGAGTCTCAGTTTGCAGCGCAGTATCTCTTCTGTGATTCCAGGCCTTGACAGTTCGGCATCATTTTTGTGGAGTTAAAAGTTCCTTGGTAACAACAAATCTATATTAAATACACCATAAACTTAGTTTTACGGAGATGACGAACATAGTTCTCACCAGGAATTTCAGCTTCATAGCAAATTGATACCTTCCAAATTTCTACCAACGTTATCACTCTTCAAATCATTGGACAATAATAGATCCAGGCACCCGTATAGGGGGAACAAGGTGGGCTTCGAACTCTTCTAGCTCTGACTACATCAGTCTATATTAAAAGTGACATTAAATTTCCCCAGTGAAACCAGTTAAAAGGATTTGAAAACAAACTCGAGGGGGTGGAAAAAAAAAAAAAGTAGGAAAAGGAAAGTCGATTAGATTTGAAAATAAGTCTTGCCTTATATAAGGAAAACTAAATCAAGGAGAACGAATATTAAAGTTACAAGGCAAAATTAAAAGAAACTGAGAAAATTTTTCACAGGAAGACAAAAATGTCATCATTAAAACATTTTACTCTTCAAATATACGCGTACATATTACTTCACCTTGAACGAGATGGCAGATGCCTGCATCTCGCGCACGCTGAATAGTAGTTGTTTTAATATAGCAGCTCTCGAGACTTTTAAAACGATGGAGTTGCGAGATGTAATCAGGTTTCTACGTCAACAGGACAGAAGTGCCTGAAATTTATCGTAAACTGTGTGCAACATATTGCTGTGGAAGGTTCAATGCAGGACCCGTTTGTGTTTGATGAAACCTGTTCCAGGGCTGCGAATATCCCATACAGGCAAATACTGAGGCCATGAATTAAGTGACTGAACGGGATCCAACAATCCAAATAGTAGCTGAAGTGGGTATTTCATAAGGCAGTACATACAGCAATCCATAAAGCGCCTACTCCATTGGTTGAATTGCAGTTTAGCGTCCCTTCCAGCAGTGAGGCTATGAGACATGGATCTACAGCTTAACATGGGATCCAAACCCTATTCCCTCGTGGCTATAGAGTTAGCGTACGCGTTTGGCGCAGGAGACCTGGGTTAGATTCTTGATGGATACTCATATGGTCCAGCTGCAAGTTCACGTCTCATATAGGCTCGCTGCTAAAGGGGACGCTAAATCTCGACTCATTCAAACCAATCGAAGCACGTGAGCTTAAATCGGGAATAGAACTTGGGTCTCCTGAGATATGCTCACTGTATATCCACGATAGAATTCCCCTGAAGCTGCATTGAGCATTTGCTTCGATACGAGAGGAATGGAAACGCATTTTTCTACTGCAAAGTTACCAGTGACAATCTTGAGCATTTCATTACACCCAAGAAAGAAAAGGCCATAGTGTGATGTAAAAAACTTACCTCAACCTAGAAATTCAATACAACCTAGTTCACAGAAAACATTTTTCTTCACGTCTTCTGGGACAGCGAGGGTGTGATAATTGCTGTTTGCAGTAAAAGGTCAAACTGTCAATGTTAGTGCATACTGTGGCACATTGGAACATCTACGAGGTGCCTGCGCCTAACACATTCCATAAAGTCTTTGGAACTCATTCTTCATTATAATGCGCATACTCTATGTTGCTACTGCAGAGTTGCTTAAATTAGTTATGGAATTAGAAAATTGTGATATATCCAGCATATAGTCCAGACGTGGTGCTGTCAGATTAGGATTTAGATTTCTGGGCTTTCGGTATCTAAGACCATTTAGCCCTTCACATTTTGAAGGATGACGTCCCTCGGCGAGCACACAATCCGGGGAAAGGGAAGCAAGAAAGGATTGGGGAAAGAAGGAAGCGACCTAGGACCTATAATTGAGATACCACCCCGACATTTGCCTGGTGTGAATGAGGAAAACCCAGAAAAACCTCATTCAGGGTGTCTGGCCTGAAAAAGGTATTTTTACACTTTTTCGACCGAGTCGCCCCCCTCCCCGGGGATCGAACCCGGGACCGCTCGCACCGAAGACGAGACCGTTAGCGACTACGCTACGCGGGGCCATCTGGTGCTGTCAGACTTTTACCTTTCCGGAATATGTAAAGAATGTAATTTTAGGCCAACACTACCACAGTAAGAGTGAGGTCACTATAAAGTTGTGAATCAAAGGTCTACCGACCAGACGAACGAATTCTACCACATGGTTATCGAAAACTTGATGGCACGTTAAGGCAAATAGGTGAAAACGCAGAAAAATGTTTAGGTTTCAAGATATATATTTAAGTTTTTGTGAATATATTTCTGTTTTGCTGTGAAAAACGTATTCAACCACATTTTCATTTCCCTTCCTATGAATAATTTATTTTCTTACGTGGATCATTTGAGCTTATAATCATCCATAATAATACTACTACTAATAACTGTTCTGAAAGAAACATTATAAAATATTTTGGCTAATTCTACTGGTTTTCATCTGTCATATAATAAAGTCTACAGAGCAAGGAGCGTTCATACAAAAGGACTATAATTAAAAAAACATAGTAAACATTTAAGTTCATGAAACACACCTATGAGGTTTAATGCAGCAGAATCTTGTGTCCGACTACTTGACGTCTTTGTTACATCTCAATTTTTCCAATTTGGAGTGGTACTAGACATGCGTACCTGTTTTCAAAGGAAAAACAACAGTGGAATACCTATCATGCAGTCATCTATAAAGTATAGGCTCTCCCTACATTCAAACAACACACCTGAACTCTAGAACGTCAGAAGACCGTACATTCAGTATAATGAAAAAGCACATATCAGCTTTAAGTTACCAGCTATGGCACTTATAATAATCTGAACCTACAATAAATGTTTTTAAAGATGGGGTCGTATTTCAAATGTACAATATCGACAAGACCTTCGAAATGCTGCTTAAATTCAATTTACTTACTGTATCTTTGTCCGAGCTCCCTTTGCTCGCTCCTCTAATGAAGAGAATTTGAGCTTGCTATCCTGTGTGTTTATACTAGGCTCCGTCATCTGTGGATTAACAGACTGGTTCAGTTCCGCCAAAATCTTATTAAAATCATCTATCTGTGGACACACAGTCTCTCGTTTCGCCTCTTTGTACCCCAAACCTGCAAAAATGAAATTGAAAAAGTATCGATTAGCACTGCTTCAAAATTTGTAACGAAATTACCGCATATTTAATTAAGTGGTACTGGTAAAATCTATGTTGCGCAAACATGGTAAATGGGGAAGAGACCAGAATAAAAGCAAGGAGATGAGATTTAAAACATTTTCGGAAATTAAAAAAGAGGTATACTATGCGAATTCAATACTCAAAAACTTGTAGTACATCTATAACTATCGGTTGAAACAGAATCAAAAAACTACCTGTCGCAAACTATTTCCGTTTTGTAACACACAGAGTGAAAAAGTGACCGACTGGTCTGGGACTCAAATCCGGGACCTCCGGCATACCGTGCTGATGTGTTAACTACTATGCCACCCAGTCCTCTTCCCAGAACAATCACTCATTCTCGAGATCGGTGCTCTTATCTCGGACCACGTGGGTTATATTACACAATCTCTGATGTGATTGGACAATCCTATGTCCATATTCCGAGCACCTCGAGAGGGAGTGGCTGTTCTTCTGAGAAGCGGAATTGGTGGCGTAGTGGTTACCGCAATCGGCATAGCATGCCGGAAGTCCTGGGTTCGCATCTCGGTCCAGTCGGTCCCTTTTTCACTCTTTGCGTGTTATAGAATTCGCACTTATAGAGGATGTTGTGTGGTTAAAAAAAAAAAAAAAAAAAAAAAAAAAAAAAAAAAAAAAAAAAAGTTGTTTCCTCCTTTGATTAGTGTCTAGACAAAACTCATTCTTGGAACGCTGAATCTGTATTATTATTATTTTAAAAAACGCTCTTTTATATGCCCTACTGTTTTCTTTTTTTTTTTTGTATGGATATAAGAATTGGAACCGGAAGTACTAGTTACTTCCAACCATTTCCGGTTTTGCTAGTGTGTTACGGGTGATGATGGTATGTTCTCTTAAGACGCTGAATCGATTGCAAGAAAAACGCTTGTCGATGTCTATTAACATTTCTGTTCTATAGCAATGAACGTTGAAACCGGAAATAGCTGATCTCTACTACTTCTGGTTAGAATGGAAGATATTAACTGGAGGAGATGAAACCTGTTCTCGGGATGCTGAATCGATTCCGAACAACTGCTTACTTGATATCATTCATCACTTTTGCTCTATGGGAATCACTTTTGAAACCTGAAATATTAGTAAATTTCAATCTCTTCCGGTTTCGGTAATTGGTAGGTGATGGTATGTTCTCTTAAGATGCTGAATCAATTACAGCAAAAACACCAGTTCAGGCTGTGGACATTTTGCATTTGATTTCGTAGAGAATCTACCACTGTCTTGCACATCCGTGGAATTTGATTTGATTTGACTTTCAATTCATCCCTTCCAGCAGAGGCTATACGAGACGTGAACCTACAACTTAAAGTGGGAGTTGAACCATATTGTCTCCCGCTGGGAATTGAACTCAAGTCTTCCACGCCAAAGGCGCATACGCTAACCGCTTAGCTACGAAGGAGCTCTGCATATCCGTTTAAGATCCTTTTTGAGAAAACGGTTGGATTTTGGTTTTGTATTTATAGTTTAGGAGAACAGAAAGTCACATTATCAACACATAATATGAAGACTCAGTTAAATAAACACAAATAAAGGTATGGACTACTATATTAAACCTTGTCGCTCCAATTTCTTAAACTACAGACGTGGACAAATTATTAGCAATTTTAGAGATTTTCACATGAAAATTGAAGAAAATTAAAATTAAAATAAGAATACCTGTGTAAACATTTTTATATCTGAACAATTTTGTATCCCACTACATTCTACGTACTGTTACAGTATTTCAGTGCTTTGTATGGAAACCCTTGACGTACAGCAAAAGTTCTTTATTTCTGGATCACAGTGCCATACACTTTTCATCACTTCTATCAGCAGGTTTCTTGAAGTTGGGTGCTACTTCGTAACTTTTTTCTTCAGAAAGGGTCCACAGGAACTCTTTGGGGTTCATATCTGGGCTGTTTCCAGGCCCGGAAGGACTCTGAGCCCTTTCTTCTCCAAAGATTTGGAAATATCCTTAGCCCTGTGGCATGACGCACCGCCGTGCATGAAAATCGGGTACCCGGACGGAAACCATTCACGCAACTGTGGCAAAAGATGTTCTGTGATGACTTTTTGTTTTTTTTCTGTGTTCATATTTCCTTCTGCTACATAGAGACGTCCCGTTTCTTTCACACTAATGCAGCTCCATACCGTTCACTCGTGTTTGAAATTTCATACTTTGTCTTTCATACTCTGTCTTAAAGACTTCGCCTTCGGTTCTCATCACATACTGCAAGTTCTCCTCTTCTACAGAAATTATAGTCTCATCACTGAATACCATGTTTCAATGACTTTAAAATTACTGAAGTCCACATGAATCACATCAAAATTCGTTCAGTAATCAACAATACATGCAACCTTTACATTTTCAATCTATCAAATTACACTTAAATGATAAATGATGTATTATTACACTCAAATGACAAATAAAATACCTTTTCCCAATCATCTCCAGTCCAATCCTGGTGATACCTGGCCTACTGATACCGTTTCTTCACCTTCGCCGAAGTCAGTTTTTGTTTCTTTCTGGAACGCCTAGCTTTCAGCCCTCTCTCAAACAATTGGCGACGAACAGTTCTCGATGAAACATGGACACCAGGATTTGCGAGCATTCCCTGTAGTTGTGTAGAAGTTGCTCGGCGATTTTTTCTTGATTCCCTTACCAGTAGTCTGTCAGGGATGATTTTCGGCCGAAACCACCTTTACGTTTTGGTGACAGTGCATTCCCACGGTTTAAGTTTTGTGTAGATCTTGTAACATACGATGCACTGACCCCTAGTTTCTGCTAATCTCCAACTTGGACATGGTTTTCAAGTTCAACAGAGTCCGAATTATCGCTCGTTTCTTTGGCAGCACATCTTTCCTTGTGCCTAATTTTTCCAAAATCACAGTTTACAATAATTCAAAGAATAATCTCCAAGCAAACACACAAAATCACCTTGAACCACTACATGCACACAAGACACTCGTAAATGAACCAGTAACTGCTCCAGCAAATTCTTTTCCTATCAAGAAAGGTTTTAAACTGAATATTATCAGTGATTTTATCTCCGAAGACGAATTTACTTGCCCCTTGTCTTTTCCTCGATTCAAACATTCCTCGCCTGGAAACCACATGCAATCATGTTGCTACAGATTACTGGATTAATCATCACTCGCCTGCCATGATAAAATTCGTAAACAACTTATAAATGTCGCTCAATAATAACACTGTCATGTGGTTTCTCACAAATGACTAGCTCTATTCAACAAAATTTACGAAATACAGTAAATCAACAAATTCGCATGGATTACCAAAAATTGCAAATAATTTGTCCACATCTGTAAATCACCTCATGTTACAGTTATAACTGAAACATTTATTATAGTGAAATATGAACAAAATTATACGGGTTTTCGAGGGAAACTTCAATCAAAGGAAATTCGTCCCTAAAATAAACTATCTCTTGTGGATATCTTCATAAGATATACTTTACACAACATCATACATTATTAACGAAATATTTATTTATGAAATATGAAGAAAATCGTTTGAGTGGATTTTGAAAAATAGTCTGAGAGGAATTCACTCCCAACAGTAAACTACCTCTTGTTCATTGCTCCATGAGGAATGATATATCGTATTTTTGAAGTTATTAACGAAAAATTTATTTACGAAATATGAATGTAATTGACTTACATTTTGAGAAAATCGTCCGAAAAAGACATACTCAAGAGTAAACAGCCCCTTGTGGATTTTTCAGGACAAATGAGAAATGCGACATTATCAGGTTATTAATGAAAATATATTTACGAAGTATGAATAAAATTGAGTTGCTTTCCAGAAAATCACCCTAAAAAACTCACCCCTAATAATAAACTACACCTTGTCAATATAACTCATTTGTCCCGAGAACTGCCCAGGTTCTTGGCTTACCGTTCCGGCGTACTCACGATAATGGTAGTCAGTTTGCTATCTGACTAGCCATACATTCTCACTCTTGGATTCGGAGATAAGTCTAAATGAACCACCACATTCGGTACGGTTGTTTAGTGGTAGAGCGATTACCTCTGGTGCATGGCCCCTGGTTAGATTCCCGGCCAAGTAAGTTTGTGGTGAACATCGCGTCTGTGGGTTTTCTCGCGGTACTCGTTTCCTCCCACTTTCTCATTCCACCAATTCTTCCATCATCATTCACCTGCTTAATCATCGTCTCCCTTAGCCTAAAGGACATAATCGTGGGACGTTAAATTCAATGACTTCATTTCCATTTAGACTACACGAACTGAACAATTCCTGTTGTGCTTAAACAATCCAGTGTCTACATTAATGGACTCTTAAAATGGTTGAATTAGACAAGTATGAGAAATTAAGGAAGCAACCGATTTTTCTTTACACCATATTCTCTACCTATACAAAACAGTCTGGTATTATACATTTCTTTGTTTGCTTCCCACACACTTACCTACCCCTCCCTCTCTCTCTCTCTCCTCTACTGCTACATTACGTACACCCAAATTTATGAAACTTCGAAACGGTCAGTCAGAATGAAGGTCGATTTAACAAGGACTGACCGAACAACATACGGTTTAATTATTTCAAAATACCAAACAAGACAAGTAGTATTTTGGGCAAATTGCTTATCGCTGAGAAAAATAATTTGTGCTTAATTACTGTCATAGGAAATGAAATCAAACTGACTAAACATAAACGATATCTCAAAAGCATAGATTGCTATGTTTCATTGTAATTTAAAGTACTAGGTTGCTTTAAATTTTAAAATAGTCTGACATCGATTTCATCATCCGTTTGATTTGACATGTAAAGAAAAAGAATGGGTTTTGTCTACAGAGGAAGAAAGAAAGTGGTAGAAAATTTAACCAAATAGTTTTACCTTCGTTATCAGTTTTCTGACGCACTCCAAGTGGCTCTATTCTTCCGTCCCTATTGCGACCTAAACCAGTACCTTCTCGCCATCCCATTTTCTCCAGCATCCTCTGACCTAATTTGTTCTTATCTGAAAGTATTAAATATTCATGATTTAAAATATTATTTTTCATTACCTGCAGATTACTATATTTCACTGATAAACATCACTTCCTACTTCCACAGCTTAACTTTATACGTATATACAGGGTATCCGGTGCGGAAAGTCAAAGATTTTGGGAGGTGAAAGGGGAGGTCATTCCAAGCAAAAAATACTTATGTGAACATAGGATTTATTCCTCCTCATTCCGGAGATAGAGGCGGGGGTAATCTTTTTTGCCTCTCGCACTTGCCGATTTTCATTTGAAACATTCTAGAACACCCTGTAGTTGGGGTTATATTACATATTATACCTCGTTTGAAAGCTAATGAAGCAGTTTTGCAGATGGTATACAGATTGTAACAGTACTGCGTACAAGACGGAAGTAACGGAGGAAAAATTTTTACAATTTCCCTACAAAATACCCTTTTTAAAACAATTTTGCACTGTCCTTGAGTGGAAACACTTTCGCTAGAGGAACAGTATCTTATTAAGCGAAAATGATGCTGTATACCAAAGATCTAGGTGAGTTTTTACCTTCATTAGAAGCCGTAAAAAAAAAAAAAAAAAAAAAAAAAAAAAAAATATATATATATATATATATATATATATATATATATATATATATATAAATAAATAAATAAATTTAAAAAAAAATAAAATCCTAACTTCTTACTTTAATAACATAAATTTCCATACATGACAATGGTTACGAATATTAATAAACGAATGTTTTTATGCAAAACTGGAATACAATATTATTCCCTAACATACGAGAGCTCTCTAAAGCCAAAGTGTGTGTGCTTTTGAGAAAACAGTATGTCCGAAACTTTATAGATATTTGAATATTGATAAATCCTTTTATTTGTTCCAGTTCAAACATAAATTTATACTTCAAACCCTCCTTTTAGAACTCATATAAACACACACAAAAAAAGACTAGAGGACGCTGTCCTAACCTAACTCCACATTGTGATTTCAGAGACGGGAAGTAAATTACTTGCGTGAAATTTTGTACAAAATATAGCTTTTCGTTTAACTGTCAATCCTGTTAGCATGAATTTACAAATGAACTGTCAACTTTCAAAACGAATGTACACAAGTATTTTCCTTCTCCCATAATCGAGTTTTTTTTTTTTTTTAATTGCATCACTGAACTGAACGAGAATATTAAGTGTAAGAAGTGAGACAAGAAACTAGTTCCTCTACACAATTCTAAGGCTGGTAGAATTCTTCACGCTTTCTTACTGCACTGTCGTTACGATTTTTGCCGTTACACATGCATTTAATGTTTCAGAAAACTCTCCAAAGTTGCGACACTTTTATTTATTGGTAAGATTTAAGTTTGTAAAAGGATCAACAATTATAGTGTTTATTCTCAGAGGACTGCACTCGTATTGAAACAATTATCCTAAGTTTTAGATAGAATGGACCTTCTATATAACTTATTCCAGTAAAATTAAAAATTAGTGAGAAATTTGATGTAGTAACTGGAAACAATTAACGCAAGTAGAATTTAGGAAAACTACCACAAATACTTAGGGAAAATCTAAAATGTAGGTACAAATCATCTATGTACACTTTCTTTCCAACACAAAACACAAGTTACTATTTCTACATAAAGACCAGGGAAGCTACCTGAAACATAGATCGTACGCCTCTTACTTTCACTTTGAAATTAGTCTCTCGTTACTTGGCATTTTCCAGTTACATGAAAGCCACGAGAAAAGAAGCTTTTGGATTAGCTGTTTTACTTGGCTTCCTTGTAAAATAAATAACCCAGTTAAGTCTGTTTTAACCTACATTTGATATATACATATAGGATGATTAAACTTCCGCTATGACAAAGATATCCGCCCAAAATAAGTCTTATAGTTCATGATTAATATGTTATGACAAACTATAGATCCCACTAAACATCTTTAAATTCTTCAATGCACAAAATCCATTCCAGATTTAATTCTGTATAAAGTATTATGTGTTTGAAGGTTTCGGATGTAGAATGAGCAGATCTTTGGCTGCCAGTTGTTTATAGTACCATAGATTTTTAAAATTTACAGAAGAAATATGTAATGGTATTTCAAAACATAAGTAATCAAAATATCGGTGCAGATTAAATATAGTTTGTCAAATTAAGAAAAGCATTTTTCTTTGACCTTTCTTGCTTTAAATAATTCTCTAAGGCGTTATGGATTGTTATTACCTTGGCACATGTCCTAATAATCGCATACAGACTGATAAAATGTGTGCAAACTGACGTGCACTGGAAATGACTACGTGATATTCCAGAACCTGCTATTGTATTTTATGCAATTATATCTTCACAAGATTCACACCATCTTAGAAGTTGTTTTTTTAGGATAGAGTTGCACTCATTGGTGCTGATTCACTTTACGAAGACTACTTCTTCCCGGTATAAGTACGCGTTCAGACATAAAAACGATTTCCGGAAAAAACACAAACCAACTTGTACTAGGTGGCCGCTAAAAGTGAGAATGCTATCTAATCGAATCAGAGCAGGAGCGCAGCAGGAGAATGAGTCCGCTGCGAGCAGACGCATCCGCGACAGAGTGCATCTGTACGGAAGGTACTGAAAATAAAAAGTATGTTACATATCATTGATATCTACTCATTCATTTTAATCTTAGTATAGTCTAGGGTTGGCAAAAACCATGGCTTTTATTGAAGAAACAAGTTTTTTTTTTTGGGGGGGGGGTTAAACCTATTTTTTTTGGTTTAAACCAAGTTTTTTTGGTTTAAATAATTTGCTCTATGTATTATATATGGACAGAAATAACCTCCTCGGTCCCAGCAATTTTTTTGGGTAGACATGTTATGTTCTAATATTATAGTTACCTTCGGTTGTATACCCTGTTAGCCAATTTCCAGTTATTCTTTCTTAAATCTTTGTCATTTGTCCGCTGAGTGCATGTCGCCTATAGGCAACATGGGGACTCAGTGTATACATCATGTATAATTCACATGTCGCCTATTGGCGACATGGTGTCCGAGGAGGATAAGTTTGCTTCGCCATGCTATTATTATTTCAACGTCAGAGTTATGCTGGAAGGGGTCTTACAAGCTTAAGGCGGAATCCAAACAGCTTCCCGGCTTACATCCGAGAGAAATTGTCCTCCATTTGGACTCGAAACCGGAACTAATTGGCCACAAATGCAATGAGTCTACCGACTCACTCATGAAGGACTCCTCAAAAAAATAAGTTGTATTGATCTTTACATGCTTGTTAATATAATTGTAGGAGCAATTTCAGGACAAAAAGATAAATAGTTGCACAAGTGAAACCATTATACAGAATTACATATAAATCGGGAAACTCCCGCGTTAGCCATTGGGAAAATCCTGTTATTACCATACATGCAAAGCTAATCCCGTTGTTGTTTTGCATGTAAAATCTAAGGTCAACGTATCATAATCAGTACGCTAAAACTGGGTATTAAATTTTAAATTTAGTATGTAGATATCATTCAATAAAATTAAAACGAAGTCCAATCTAAGCTAATGTTGGAAGCTACGTAGGCAGTCGATAAATTTTGTCAATGTCTATCACTACATTTAGGCAACCTTTGCTTCTTTATAAAGCAACAAGCATTCAGGCAAGCAAAACCATACAATTTGGGTTCGTTTCGTGTGTTTAGGCTTAACATCTTTATGTAATACCGAGGTTATAAGGAAGACTTTCGCTTTAAAGTGACATCCAAACCGCTACTTGGTTTACACATGACAGAAGGGTTATGGTTCGACCGAGAATTGAACATGGGACACCTTGATTAAAAGGTGAAAACGAGATAAAACTAAGACAGATGGTTTGATATGTCGAAACCTCACCATAAAGTTCACATGATTTGAAGCATTTTTCGTTTTTTTTTCTTTTTGGTTTAAACCAGGTGGTATTTTTTTTTTGAAGAAAAAAAAAAAGAAAAGATGGTTTAAACCAGCCAACCCTGATATAGTCCTTGTAATGATTTCACACTTTTAACATTACACTTGTAAGCATGAAATACTGGTTTCATACGTTGGGAAAAAGACATTTATTCCGAAGTTGGTCATCTACCTGGTTTCCGACAAAAGAGGCGCAATAACAGCTACGAAAATTTAGGAATATCAACTTTTAGGACCGCTTTAGAAAGGTATAAAAGAGTAAGGCAGGGTAAGAGATAAGTAGAAATAAGTAACATAACTTCCGCTCTTCTTACATATTATCAAGAACACAAACGAAAAAATTATCCATTTCTTCCCGGTAAATTTTCAAAGTTTTGCTAGAAATGGACCTTAACCCGTGAAAAATACCGTCATCTATGAAAATTAATATCCTACCAATCCTCTTTCATACGCACTTACTCATTTTAACTGTACAATTCCCATTACTATGCCAGACTATTTTTAATCAGTATCAAAATATGTTGGGATCTTATCTCTGGCATGTCTAATAACGTAGATATAGATCAACCAATGTATACTGTTGTATAACGAAGCCATTACAAAGTGAAATCAAAGCAATGTGCTAACTCACCATTTGCAACGAACACTTTTTTTTTTTTCCAAGTTCTTAAACACTGAGGAGAGAGTAGTGAATATAAAATTACAAGGTAGGGGTTAAGTGCCGTATTGGCGGATCAATTTTAGGAAATTTACCAGGTCAATTGAAGAATTTATTTAAGTTTGTGAGGATGAATGAGTGAAAGTGAGGTAAAGGAAATAGTAAAAGTGAAGAAAGTTGTTTTCTTTTTTTATGTTCTAAGCGGCACTGTACGTGGAGGCGGAAGGACTATTTCGCCGAGAGGTACATTCCTTATGATATAGTAACTCGAAAGGCAGTGTGGAAATGGTTGCTCTATGTCAAGGCTGTGACATATTATGTCTTATTTATGTGGAAGTGTATAAGAATAACGAACGGCAATTATTGAAATTTTGTGAAAGACACGGTATGCTGAACAGGCGAACCATGCATGGTAAATGTGGAAATCAGTTGAAAATACAAAAAAAAGAAAGGAACACATTATTTTAAGTGTGGTAAAAGGGCACGTGGGATTCAGTGTAAGTGGCAGAAAGCTGCAACGAAAGGCACGTTTTTTGAAGGAGGTAGGTAGCCTCTGGAAAAAGTGTTACTGTTTATGGTGTATTGGTGTTCGTGGGTTCCTGTCACCACGGCATGGCGCGTCCTCAGGTTGCGGATCGAGGAGAAGGCCTCTAGATATAGAGGTTAGCTGCGAATATACTGAATAAGCAGTCGCGGACAGCCAACTAGGAGTGGTCCTCCAGCTTGGGGGTTTGGGTAAGGCTAACACCCTCATCCTGTAAAAAAAGGTACTTGTTCAGAAACATTCACAAAAGCCTCGGACAAGGACTGATAACTTGGCACGACCTCGGCAAAAGAAAATGGACATGAGATTTGGAACATGGAATATTAGAAGTCTTTATAGGGCAGGCGCGTTAAAATCTGTTACGAGTGAGTTAGAGAAATACAGGATGGACCTAGTAGGAGTTCAGGAAGTTAGGTGGGAAGGAAATGGATCTGAGAATTCCGGAAATATTACGTTCTTTTACGGGGAAGGAAATAAAAATCACCAGTTAGGAACAGGGTTTTTCGTTCACAAACGAATATTACCAGCAATTAAACGGGTTGAATTTGTTACTGACAGACTTTCTTTTATTACTCTCAAGGGACGGTGGTGTGATATTATTGTTTTAAATGTACATGCTCCAACTGAAGATAAGGGTGACGATATAAAGGATAGTTTTTACGAAGAAGTGGAACGGATATTTGATCAACTCCCGCGATACCATATGAAGATTCTATTAGGGGATTTCAATGCGAAGGTAGGACGAGAGGATATTTTCAAACCGATTATAGGGAACGAAAGTTTGCATAAGGAAAGTAATGACAACGGTGTTAGACTCGTGAACTTTGCAACATCCAAAAACCTAATCGTGAAGAGTACAAAGTTCCCACATCGCGACGTTCATAAATACACTTGGACATCACCAGACGGAAAAACGCATAATCAAATTGATCACGTTTTAGTAGATAGAAGAAGACAATCTAGCATAATTGACGTCCGGTCGTTTAGAGGGGCTGATTGTGACACTGATCACTACCTGGTAGTAGCGATAATACGGGAGAGATTATCGTTCAATAAAGATAATATTCAATGTCCGAAAACGGAGAGATTTAATTTAAAGAAATTAGAAGAGAGCCATGTAAGAAAGGAATACCAGATTGAAGTTTCGAATAGATTCTCGGTTTTAGAAGACTCGGAATGCACTAGTGTTGAGGATACTTGGATTGAAATTAGAGATAGCATTAAAAGTTCAGCAATAGAAAAATTGGGACACGCGGAAATACGTAGGAACAAACCATGGTTCGACCAAGAATGCATTAAACTAGCAGAGAAGAGAAAACAGGCAAAATTACGGTGGCTACAAAATCCGAATGAAATAACTACACAAAATTTCGCAGATATCAGGCGGGAAACTTCCAAAACTTTTAGAACAAAGAAACGCGATTTTTTGAAAGCTAAAATTAAGGAACTTGAAGATAATAGTAAAAATAAAAATATTCGGGACATGTATAAGGGGATAGGCGAATTTAAGAAAGGATATCAACCTCGTGCTTATATATTAAAGAAAACTGACGGAACAGTTCTCACTGATACGGATAGCCTCTTAAATAGATGGAAAGATTTCTTTGACGATTTGCTGAACACGCAGCCAAAAACTAATGCGCGTGGAGAAAAGGAGATACACACCGCAGAACCGTATATTCCAGAACCCAATCGAATAGAAGTAGAAGCCGCTATAAAGAAATTAAAGAAACACAAATCTCCGGGTGTGGATGAAATTCCGGCTGAGTTAATTTTAGCTGGAGGCGATAAATTGTGGAACAAGATACACAAACTCATTCTCCTTATCTGGAACAAGGAAGAATTGCCACAAGAGTGGAAAGTATCAATCATTGTTCCAATTCACAAGAAAGGCGACAAAACTGACTGTAATAATTATCGAGGCATTTCTCTTCTGTCAACATCCTATAAAATCCTTTCAAATATTCTATTAGCAAGACTGACTCCATACGCAGATGAAATTATTGGAGATTATCAGTGCGGATTTAGACGAAATCGATCAACTATCGACCAAATATTTACCATTCGACAAATACTCGAAAAAAAGTGGGAATACAATATCCCGGTACATCAACTATTTATTGATTTTAGAAAGGCTTACGACTCGGTTAGGAGAGAAACATTGTACTACGTTCTTACAGAACTTGGAATACCGAGAAAGCTAATTGGATTAATTAAGATATGCTTAAGTGAATCCCAAAGTAAAGTCCGGGTAGGAAAATTTTTGTCCACGAGCTTCCAAGTCCAAAATGGCCTGAAACAAGGAGATGCATTGTCGCCATTATTATTTAACTTTATGCTGGAATACGCTATAAGGAAAATCAAAGATAGCAACCAGGGCCTAGAGTTGAACGGTATTCACCAGGTGATGGCATATGCTGATGATGTAAATTTAATAGGGGATGATAGGAGAACAGTAGAAATAAATGCAGAGATCTTATTAAACGCTTGCAGGGACATGGGTTTAGAAGTAAATGCAGAAAAAACTAAATACATGGAAGTGCGTCGGGACCGTAATATGGCAAATTGAGGGGGCGTTAAAATATTAAATAATACTTTTGATAAAGTGGATACTTTCAAATATTTAGGATCAATATTAACAGATGAAAATCATATTCACGAAGAAATTAAATGTCGACTAAAAGCAGGGAATTCGTGTTACTATTCGGTTCAAAATCTCTTGTCGTCGCGAATTCTGTCGAAAAATTTGAAGCTTAAAATATATAAAACGATAATCATGCCTGTTGTTCTGTATGGTTGCGAAACATGGTCACTTACTCAGAGGAAAGAACATAGACTGAAAGTATTTGAGAACAGGATCCTGAGAAGAATATTCGGACCCAAGAGGAACGAGAATGGGGAATGGCGGAAGCTTCATAACGAGGAACTACATAGTTTATACGGTTTACCCAACATTGTTAGGGTCGTCAAGTCTAGGAGGCTTAGGTGGGCAGGTCATGTAGCTAGAATGGAAGAAAGTAGAAATGCTTTCAAAGCCTTGACTGGAAGACCCATAGGAAAACGACCATTAGGAAGACCTAGGCGCAGATGGGAGGATAATATTAAGATGGATCTCGCAGAGATAGGAATACAAAGTAGAAACTGGATGCAATTAGCTAAGGATAGAAGTCAGTGGAGAGCTTTTGTGAACGCGGCACTGAACCTGCGGGTTCCATAGGCCATAGAGTTAGTTAGTTAGGTGTATTGGTGTTTATTGAAGCGGGATAGGCAGAAGTTTATCGCACATGAACTGAAGTGTAATCCACACAGTGTAGTGGACTGGAGCAGCTTCTGCAGGGAAGTTTGTCTGGAGTTGGCATTTCGGAATAGCATAAAAGTTGGCGGGCCAGGTGAAGTAGTAGAGATTGACCAGAGCAAGATAGGAAGAAGAAAGTACAATAGAGGAAGGCGTGTGGAAGATCAGTGGATATTTGGAGGTGTTGAACGAGGCAGGAACAAGAATTTTTTTTTGTAGTAACTGTACCGAAACGACAAGCAAACGTTACTTCAGATAATAAAGGGCCATATAATGCCCGGAACAACAGTAGTGTCAGATTTTTTCAAATCGTATGACTGTTTGAATGACGAAGGCTTTAAACACGTGCGTGTGAACCACATCATTGAATTTGTTTGCACAGAAGTTAGTGGTGAAGTGTACAGAAAGATCCAGGAAGTTTTACGTGGAGAACAGTTGTATGTCCACACATAGGGAGTGGAAAGCCGGTGGCGACATATCAAGGATAGTATTCCGTCGTTGGGAAGGAAGGAAGAGCATTTTGAGGGCTATTTAGCTGAGTACTTATTTAAGGAAAGGAAACTCTTGTATACGATCTTCTTCTGGAAATTGGAAAAAGTTTACAAGCCACAGTTTTGAAGGTAAAAGACTTTTAACTGAACGGGTTGACAAGTGATGCATTTCAAGTATGAAACCATGACAGGTGCTACTGAAATTTTTATGATCGCCAAAACCCACATGTTGTCACTACCCTCGCTTACACGTATACCCACCGTCGCTCACGCGCCTGCTCCCTTCGAACGCAGTCCCTTGCTCCGCTCGGACCCACTGGTGCCCTCCTGCTCTGACACTGTTAGATAGCATTCATGCTTTTAGTGGTCACCTAGCACAGGTTGGTTTGTGTTTTGCAAGTGGTTTCTTATGCCTCTAACGTAAAGTAACGTCATTTAATGTAATCTAACAAAATATAACCGAATGCAGAACATTTTTGTGCTTTCTTTTTTAGTTTTCAAATTGGTCCGGCGATACGGCACAAAAGCCCAAGGTAGTATTTTGTCATATGCGCCCTTAATCGTAAAATTTACAGAAGAAATATGTAATCTTTTATGGCTATCTTCATTAACGCGTATACCCATCGTCGCTACCACGCTTGCTCCTTACTGACTCACGACTGCCTACAGCTTCACCCTGCCTTACGTGGGTTATTATCTCTCTCTCTCTACATACATACATAGCTTTATATATATTCCTTGACTTAGTTGCCACCTTGCACAATCTGGTTAATTTTTTCGAATTGTCGTATTTATGCCATATTGAAGAAACGCTGTATTTATACTAATAATGGTTACGCCCTCCTCAAGTGGACATGCACTTAGGGATGCAACTCGCCCTATACGATACAAACTTTAATGATACTGTGAGTAGATTTCCTAAAGAACGATAAAGATATATGTCGTTCAACGGTGCTCATGTTGTGGTTTCCAAGGATGGGGGGGGGGGGGGAAGCTATTCTAAAATTTCTACCGGGTTTTCGATCTTCCAAAGCACAATTTCCTCTAAAGGGGTGGGGCCAGCGCCCTACCTTGCCTCTTCTGATGGGCGCCCATGATGTCGTTCTTTATGTATGGATAAATAAATAGTATTCGCACGTATGTGTGAACTTCACAATGCCCAGAGCAGTTGGTGTCCTTAGGCGGGCACGAGAAATTACACACTCAAAATGAAAAGTAGTAATTCTATACTGGTAAGTTAACTCCACTCTTCACTTGGGGAAGGTTCTAGAACATAGGTCTCCCTTTGTAGAACTAATGAAATCTTGCTTTTACGTATCTTGTTTTGGTCTCTTTTCGTTCCTTATTGTTTTCTGAGTTTTTTTCTTGCAATTGGGAGCCGCAGTGGTTCAGTGGTAGAGCGTTCACCTCTAGTGCATGGGGTCCCGGACACAAACCCTGCTCTTTCCAAGTTAACTTTGTGGTGGACAAACACTCAGTGCGTGGGTTTTCACGTGTTTCTTCCTTTTGCTCCTACTTTCTTTATTCTACCATTTCGTCCATTTGTCATCACCGTCTCCTTTAGCCTAGCCGGCATGAACATGGGACGTAAAACTCAAAGCTTTCATTTTTTTCTTCCAGTTTTTGGACTTTTTTATCGTTGAAATATATTATTACAGAAACTAAGAACATTGAACTTAATCTTTGAACAGTCCATTACCATGTTTGTTTACTTAAGCATACTAGTTATGTGTAGTCTATTGTTTTATACATAAAGTATCGGTAATAATAATGTTTTAATTAATTATAAGTTTAGAAAAATAAAGCTTTCTTTTGTTTCTTTGATTTTATGAGCACATTTTTTTTAGCTCACTTTTTATTTTGGAAATTCCAATCAGTTTCGTGTTCGTAGTCGATGTTGAATTATTCATTGGCGGTAGACGTGGTATGTGATTGTGTTGTGTGAATCTGTCGAAGTTTTTATATGTAGCAATATTGCTTTACAGCTCGTGTGTGTTTGGTTTTATGGGTTAACAAAATCTATTTTGTGACATACAGTGTGATGTTCTTTGAAAATCATTTGTTCGCAATGGGTATATTGTTCTGCATTGTCTGGTATTATTGATGTTCGTAGTTACTTTTGTTTTTTCAGGTTAAGTTGGGTGAATTACGATAAAATTATTCGAAAATATGGTAATAGTATACATGAGAACCCCCTGTCTTCCGTGCTGAGGATACTTCATATTATATATTTATACGTTACCAAATTAAATCACTGCGCTGTCTTCATTACATGTGCTTAACATTCTATTTTTACTTTCTAGAATAAATTTTGTTGATTTCGATTCGAAAAATGTTAAATATTTTAAAATTTATATCGTGATGCAGACCAAAA
Source organism: Thermobia domestica (assembly GCF_964235325.1). Classification (NCBI taxonomy): domain Eukaryota; kingdom Metazoa; phylum Arthropoda; class Insecta; order Zygentoma; family Lepismatidae; genus Thermobia; species Thermobia domestica. The sequence goes on from NC_137459.1 coordinate 46,796,851, forward strand.
TCCTTGTTGCATATAATGTAATGCGCTATAGCATATAAAGTACAAGGGCAAATAGATACGTTCTTTTTTATTTTCGTCTAAGTGGATAAGTAAATGAAAGTGGGTTTGTTACCCCCTTTCTAAGTTCGTAGATACTCAATGAATAATCCCTAAAAGTATGAGCGTCCAGCTACTTCTGGAGCTCAGACGGTCTTACGTATACTATATCCGATTATTAATTAACCAAAATTCCACGTGCATTAAAATATTTCTTCGGTTATAGTTAAGGAGCCGTACTTCCCATTTAGGGAAGGACGAGAAACGTCATACTTTCAGGAATTATTCAATGACTATCTAGGATGTTAAAAAGTAGGTAATAGACAGAGTTCTTGCCCTTGTACTTAGGGTGTTTAGGTAGTGCAACAGTAAGATGTATCCTCGTGCACGGGAGATGAGAAGTAGCTGTTCTTAACTATTACCATTTCTTCTAGTAGCATATATTGTAAAGTATGTTTGGGGTATGTGGGGGTGGTAACTCCCCCTGTTATTTTATAATGCAGATTATTGGAAGAAATTATTTTATTCAAGTCGTACTTTGGTTAGTTAATATTTAGAAATCACCTAACCTTTATCGTAATTCACCTAACATGGCCCCTAGAGAGGGACCTGTGTTCTAGAATCTTGCCCTTTACCTGTACCCAAATAATTTTGATCTCAATTTCTGAACACAGTAATTATTAATTAGGCATTTACGTTCATAAAGAGAAAGCTTATTCAACATCAATACCTGAAGACCACAGTTTTCCACGTGGGTTCGAGATGATCTGTTTCTCTTTCCTTTGCGACAACATTTTACACTCCTCACAATGATGTCAACTAACTCAAGAACTTTTGGTTAATCCCTCTCATACATGCACATACGTATAATTAAAATTTGTTTTTTCAAATTGTGGTTTAATGCATTATAAACGGATATTTGAACCAACACACCCACCCACACTTATACCATCCACCCATGCATTTTTCTTCTTCTTCTTCTCCGATATTCACACTCCCGACAATTATCAGCGACAACTTTAAGACAAAGATGGATCAACGAGATAAATCTTTAGATATTGTTATAAAATGCAAAATAAACCAGAGTGTTGTAAACATGCTTAAAGATCAGGTGAAGCTTAAAGAACAGATGAAGATAAGGTAAAAATGAAAGAACCAATATTAACCATATAACGCCAGCCTCTCAATGATTTCGTTAAAGCGAACTTGGGGTCCGGCGGACCCCAACCAACAATTTTGTTTGCAATCACTTTGTGATTAGCTTTCATTTATTATATTGTTGAATACAGTTGCTCAATTTTATTTACTGTAGTATAGATAAAGTCATTGGGCCTTATGCAGAGTCGTTTAGATGTAATTAGCCTCATAATAAGACCTGACTACTGCAGGAAACATATGTTAGTCGAACTCTTTAGTATGGCGCTAATCACGAGTCAGAACAACTCTGCATAAAGCCCATTGTATATATATATATATATATATATATATATATATATATAGATAGATAGATAGATAGATAGATAGATAGATAGATAGATAGATAGATAGATATTGAAACATTCGTGTACTACGAAACATTCTGTATTCCGCGTCACCCGAATTGGCAAGTTGCATCAACAGATAATCTCACAGTACCCTTTTACTAAATCTTCAGGGAGGAATCTAATCATTCATAATTGTCCACAAATACAAACACAATCAATTATGAATGATTAGATCCCTTCCTGAATAGTTAGTAACAGGGCACTACAAGCTTATTGGTTGATGCCACACGCCAATTCGGGTAAGGCGGACTATAGTGAAGTTTTCTATGTAACTACACTTTCACTTTTCTTTACATTCATTGTACTGTAACATACTTTACAACAGAATTCACCAGCACATATGTTACACAGTTGTTTCAAATCTCCAAGGAAAGCTCGTTTACCAGAATTTGTATGGACGACGGCAAAAGTGCATTACCACCAACAATTCTCCTTTATCTGAAATAGTATGCAACCTAAAAGCACGGTCATAGGGTTAATTGAGAATTAGAAAGGCCTTGCAGCAAACTTAAATTTTGTTGCAAACATATCAGTGTGGCAAACTGCAAATAAGAATAAAATAAATTGATAAGAATGAAGGTTTAATTATTGTGAGGGAAATGAATGATATAAAAAGTTACACAATGATCTTACTTAAGGACTTCAAACACGATGAATGGTAAGAAATAGATTTAAGAAGAAATCAGTTTATCTCCTTTAAAAAAACTCGTAAAAAAGAATTACATAAAATATAAAAGAAAAGTTACATAATATAAAGGTTTCATATAAACGCCTAGCAGCACAACAGACATCCACAGGAAATGAAAAGAGAGACAAACAAAGATTAAGAGACACCATTGGCGTAGCAGACTTGCCGGTCTCCCATGCAAGATAAAGAGATGGGACCCTAGTTGTAAACCCATTTGTTATAATAATAATAATAATAATAATAATAATAATAATAATAATAATAATAATAATAATAATAATAATAATAATAATAATAATAATAATAATAATTATTATTATTATTATTATTATTATTATTATTATTATTATTATTATTATTATTGAAAACTCGTCCCCTTTCCAAATCTCTGATTCTGCCTAAGAGCATGTCTGTATATAGCAGTCATATGTGCAGTTTTTGTCAATGAGTATTTTTAAAGGCCAAAAGGGATGGAACTCTCTGAGAGAGAGGATCGAAAAAAACTTTATGATAAATTTTAGGTAAAAGTTCGAAGCACTTGCAATGGACACGTGCTTTCTTGTTTCTTTCTTTTAGGGGGAGAGGGGAACAGAAAAGTTTTGTTTTCTAAAAAATTACAGTATATAATATTGCAAATTTACAGGTGGATTTATTTACATTGCAATTTATAGTAATAAAAAAATTGTCATTAGAATACATTATTGCAAAAATTAAGTTTTATTACATCATCTGTCGCTAGTCTAGGGGTCCCCTATTATCTCGCTTCTCCGAAGATCCATATAGAAAATTTAGGATATGGAGTATACTTGAATCAACAATCGAAATATAAATGTGTTCTTCCATTTCGGTATCTAAGGTTGAGGGGAAAGGGGGTGAACAAACATTTTAAGCCAAAAAAATGTTGTTAAATAAAATTAGTTATACTTTCTCCTTAATACAAATCTATTACTATTTATCTTTTAATTCTGTTTCTTATTGTCATCAGAAATCAGCTACAGTACACATACGTTACATAGTATAGCAATATATTGTATAATTTTTCACAACTAAGCAAATCGGAAGATGAAATTCCTGTGATATTAAAGTGGAATGTTCTACAAAATAATCATAATTCATTGTCCTTATTTCTGTCAGTAATTTTGACACAGAATCAGAACCACAAGACTAATAGAACTAGAATTGAGAGATTTATTCCTTTTTTCTCTCAGACTAAAAGATTTCTGCATTTCGCTGAGATTGTCATTTTTATAAATTATTAGAGATTTCACATTTCTTGTCGCTATTTCTTCATTATAAAACGCTTCTGATTGATTCTATTCATGGAGAATTACTGAACTTATACGCTTTTCATAAAAAAGTGACAGCTAACACCTTGCAGCTAGGCCATCCAATATATACCTTATCCCGTAATCGTGTCTGGTAGAGAGATCCTCTCTCTCCTCCTTTCCTCTCTCCCATACTATAGTCAACAACAACATGAGCACAATTACAATTTCAAAATATAAATGCATTAGTGTCAATAAGGTGAAAGAATAAAAATGAGACGAAACGAGATTCATAAATTGATGTAGGGAAAAAATATCTCAATGAAAATTTGAAACCAATAGATATGTGTCAGAGGTACGGTTTTGAGACAGAGAGAAAAAGGAGATAGAAGAAGAAAAAGAAAAGGGAGCACATATAAAAATATTGGATTTAAACGTCGTAAGAAAAGAATCTACATAAAGTTCCGTTTCCAGAAATCCAACATTAATATAGAAATAACGTTTTTTTATTGTTTTTTTCAGAACTAGTCGAATACATGAAGAATGCTTAAAAATTCATTAAGGTACTTACAAAATGAATACCAAACTGGTAGTCAAATTAAATACTCACTTTCCAGTGAAACTGTAGAGTTCCGAGACACATCTAGGATCATGCCGAAAGTTTGACACACACCCTGTCTTTCCGCGAGGTTCAGTTGTAAATTCGGTAGTGTCCATTAAACGTACAGATCTGAACGACATCATAATAAACCTAGTATGTAGCATAGGTCATACCTCCCATTCCAGACTACTAATGTAAACTGAAAAAAAAGGAAAGATAGAAAATAGACTGAAAGAAAATCTGAATGATTGCTATTTTACTGCTAAATTTCTATCAGAAAGAGCCTACACTAAAAGTCCAAATTGTATTATAATGAAAAGTTATAAATGTTTGAAAGGAAAATTAGTTGTTGGTTCCTTATAGACGTAGTAAATCTTACATATTTCGCATTTCATACGTGGATAAAACAAATTGAAGAATTATAGGATGGAAACGAATATTGTGTCAAATTTATATGAATAAAATCTCATTTGAAATAACCCAAAAGGGAGTCATTTTCTAGTGATTTCTGAACATTTTTCTGCTCTGAATATCCATTCTCGATTTCACCTATTCCGGATATAACGTTGTAATTCTGAATGATAGAGTGAACACGCTAGAGCTGAAACGGGTCATCGCAGTGGCACGGTGATTCGATTAAGACTCGGTAACACACAGGTAAAATAAAAAAGACTTTACTTACTTCCTTAACCCATCAAAACCCATATGGATATTTAATGATGATTTGGCCTGGTTTCAAGTGAATCTTCTTAGTATGAGTCTATAAATGCAGGACGTACAAAAAATTACGGAAACGACTGAAGGGGGCGCTAGTGGGGGGCGTCCCCTGTAGGGGACCCTGGGCATTACAGGTACCATTTTCTAACATTTAAACAAATTATAGAAATACAAAACATGTTATTGACTCTTATCTAAAGTACATATACAAAATCACTTTACATTGGATCTGTTATCAATGGAAGCTATTAAAACTGTCATGAAGTATCTTCGTTAGTTTGGGGAACAATATTTGTATGTACTTCATAATGATCATAAGATGCCACCTTATATTTGGTGCTAAGTTTTATTATACAATTACAACTTAGACCACTAAACAGTATTTATCAATACACACATGCAGTAAACGATAAAAGTATATTTCCTATTCGAATAAAAGTGTTATTGGCATTGTCATTGTATAGGTACAACACATACTATTGTGGATATAGTTCTGTAAGTACTACAGTCACATTTCAGTATGAAATTTATACCAACATTGAATATGGAGTCCAATATTACACTTCTTGCACACAATTCTAGTGTGTTTAGGACACAGACCACACCTCTTCTGTGGACATTTTTCCTGCTTGTGATCGCTGATCGTACTATGCAGTCGGACGTCATCTGCTACCCTACTCTGCATTTTTGCTCCACAAAGTATGCTTGCCCCGGGTTGTTTTCCGTAAACACCACAATATGTTTGAACCACAAGACGACGGAAATTCACAGTAGGTCAAACTTTCTTCTTTATTGGACGATTTCATCAAGAGCCTCGCGTTGTGGCAAGCTGTGTCAACACCAAAAGCAAAGAGCCGAAACCACCACTTTTCCTCGGAAACCAATGCTCATGGAGTGGAAGTTTTCATCAAAGCGATCTACACCACCCACATATTTGTTGTACGTCTGTGCAATAGGACTGCTAACTGAGATCTTGTTTCTTTTACCACTTACAACTCCAATTTTGTCAACCTTCTGTACCGGGAGCATGCTGTGGCAGTTGGACGCCAAGGTAACAACACTATTGTCATGCTATTTGACAACCAACATGTCTTCGGTCGTCTTGAAAGAAAATTCTCCTCTCTGCTGTTTTCTCAGTACCTTATTGTTTTCTACAGGACAATTTTGCAAACTTCACTCGCGCATTGTTCCTGTTCCACCATTTCCATGATTAGATAAAACAGAGATCAGGGACAAAGTTGTAAAATAATTACCAAAGTAAAAGTTGTATGGGCCTAAATCTTTGGCCAGGCGTGACTACATCTCCAAGACAACAACCGGTCCAAGGTCATACTCATCTTGTGAGGAAGTTTAGCGAACTTGCCTCCCTGATAGGGTTCAAACGAAATCAGATATCCGGATCGATTAACCATTGACCAGAATTTGTATCCAAACCGCAATTGCTTTCCATGAATGTGCTGCTTGGCCCCATGACGGCCAAAGTATGGAACCATCGTTTCATCGATAGATATGTGGCTAGAAGCAATATGTGAGAAGTTACTAAGGCAACTTTTACTAATAAGATCAAGATATGTTCTTACTTTGGCAAATCTATCATTCTGAGGTAGATTCAAGTTATCAGAAAGATGGAGGTATTGCTGAATTTCTAAGAAGCGATTTCTTCTCATACTGCTAGCTACTAATTCATTATGAGTATCACTTTTCACCTCCCAAAACTATCTAATGAATTTTGAGCACAAATAACCAGTAAGCAAAAGTATAGCTAACTACACCCTTACTTCCTCAGGAGTGACATTCAAAACGTGATTCCTTTGAAGAGCGTACAAGTTTGACATTTCGGCAATAAGTTTGATAACTTCATCGGTGAAAAACATTTCAAAGTACTTTACTGGTTGCAGATCAGCAAGTGAACCTGTATGAACTACTTCTTCAGTATCTCCCCTTCCACTTTTGTTTATAAATGTATTTTAGTTTAATGACCATTGAAAGCAGGATACAAGTTTTCGCTGTTTCGTTTTAGAAGGGCATCCTTTGTCTTGTGTCATTCTGTCCTCTGCATGTGTATCATTGTTGGCAGCACTGAAATTAACTTTCACATCATTTCGTAATAAACGACCAGGCAAATGATTGATGTCTGTTTCACCCTCGTCATTGCTTTCTTCCTCTGTGACATCACCATCATCAGGTGGAATTAGCGTTACGTCATCAGCATCATCAATATCATCGCTGTTCAGGAGGTCACAAATTTCGTGGAGTTTCAAAGTGAAAAGAAAATCCATAAACTTCATGAGGAGCTCATATGCAAGACACAAAAATAAAATCATGTTATTTTCAAAAGTCTATAACAATAAAAGCAGAAAGGTATTTTTGTTATTATTATTATTTGGAAATTGAGTGCCAATGATTAGTACATAATTACTTCCTTTTTTCCAAGCAATAACAGAAAATCATTACATTTACTATTGTTTAGGCTAGTTAAGGTGGGATCAGGATAAGTTAAGTTAGTTCGAACCTTTATTTCTAATTGAAAGTCATATTATGGAATATCTTGTTCTCTAGTTGAAAATATTCTCATCTCTAAAAAATAACTAGCATTTTCCGTAACTAACAAATCATTGTATCACATTGTATTTATTTCTTTTGTATGAACTTACAAGTACGAGGAATGTCCTCAAGTAAGTGTAACATGCGTCATATGTACAAAAAATTTACATAAGTAAAATAAAGTAATATTACCTTGTCATAATATTTACGTACTCCTCAATCGTATAACAAGAATTTTCTAATAGAAATGACTAACTTTTGTCTGAACCTTTTCATATTTTCTTCATACTTTATATCAATAGGCAACATGTACAACTTAACACCAACATAACTTACACTTTTTTATACATTGCTGACGGTGATTACACAAATGAAAATCATTTTTATTTCGCGTATTATGATTATGTACATCCTTATTTGTTACGAATGCCGATGAGTGTTCTTTCAAATACAAAAAAAGACGATGCAAATATAAACTATCCAGTGAAAGTATATTGACCTCCTTAAACAAATGTCTACAAGAAATATTCGACTTCTTATCACGAAGTATTCTTATGGCTTTCTTCTGAATTTTGAAAACGTTAAATCTGATTTGAATTTCCCCAGAACATGATATCATATTGCAAGATAGAGTTAAAACACGAATGGTACAAGGTTTTAGCTAATTTTAAATTTACCTTCTTTCTAATAATCCTTAGTGCATAACATATTTTATTTAATTTATTAATAACTGACTCTATATGAAATTCCCATGTCAAGGTATAGTTAATTTTATTTTGGTTCAAATGTAGGTTAGGGTATATTGATTTACTGCACTTATGAAAATATATAGCAATGGATTTTTCAACATTAACAAAAAGATTATTGTTCTTCATCCAAATAGATACTTCATTTAGTGTTTGCCTAGCATTCTGTTCCAATAATTTTTCATTTCTTCCACTCACTAGCAGAGTGGTATCGTCAGCGAAAAGGGTAACATCTGCCGAAGATATGCTTTTTTCAAAATCATTAATATACAAAAGGAAGAGCAATGGCCCTAGAATAGATCCTTGTGGAATTCCTTGTTTTATATATAATTCATCTGATAAATAGCTTTCTACAATGTTATTATTCTTATACGTTATTTCTACGACCTGCCTACGATTTTTAAGTACGAACCAAACCAGTCCCTTGCTTTAAGACAGATTACTTGCATGCACTCTGGTAAATCTTTAAAATTTTGGTTTTGCGGTGGGTATTTGCTAAACTTAGTCCAAAAGAAGAGGAATGGGTAGATTTGAAAGAAATGCGGAAGTGTACATCATGTACTGCCATGTCTTGTACCATCTTTATAAAAGGATTTTGAAACAACAACAACAACTACTACTACTACTACTACTACTGCTTTTGCTACTACTATTGTTACTAACGTATAAATACTAACATCATAATAATAAATGCATCTCTGATCTGTAAACCCATCAAATCTTTACATTGTAAGAATTCCCAATAAAGAATACTGTTAATGCCCAGTGTCCCCTGTAGGGGACACCTAATATGTAGTCCTAATTCCTGACACAATGTAAAGCTTTAACAAGAAAATATTGTTTGCTGTTAAAAAGTGCATCCTTCGCCTACACTTTCGAAAAACTAAAACAACAATACATACCTTTTTGTTCTTGAAGAATCCGTTTCAACAGTTCAGAACGTGCCATTCCATGAAAATCCTCTATATACAATAACTGATACCTTGCATACAGTATATAATACTACGTATGGATGCATAGGAGATGAACAGTGTGTAGTAAAGCAATAAATGAAAACGTTAACGAATGTTGTTATATGCAGCATACATTAGTGCATTTAGATGCACAGAAGGTAGTAAACGCGATGGGTGACAGCGGGAAGGGATGTTATTTTGTACATGACATACATCTTTGCTTATGGATGCGATAGATAAATGCACAGCGAATAGTAATCGCACTGGTTGAGAACGTTAAGGAACGTTACCCTGCACACAGTATATATTATTGCTTATGGATGTACACGAGATGCACAGGGGTAGTAAACGAAATAAATAACCTCAAGGCATATTATGTTATAAACACTACAGAATACTACCTAAGGTTGTGGATAATAGATGTATAGCAGGTAGTAAATGCAATAGCTAACATACTATTGATATTAGCGACTGGTATCATGTACACAGTATACATTAGTTCCTACGGATGCTGATTATAGCTGCACAGTGCGTAGTAATTGCATAGCTAACACACTATTGATGTTAGCGACTGGTACCTTGTACACAGTATACAATATTACGTTAAATGGTTAGTAAACGCAATGGATAACAGAACACCACCAGCAATCGATGTTATGTTACACACAGTATACATTACTGCATATGAATAACAAAAAATAGCGTCAACGATTCCGTAATATATACTAAATATAATGTTAAACATAAAACATGACTGCCTTGCATAATACAGGCATTGGCGTGCAGTGGGTGGCATGGCTGACGGCTACCACTTAGTATTGGCATTAACAGTGCATTTTTCCATTATTTTTATATTAGTTGGTTTTTATGCTTCTACGTATTGAAGTATAGCAGATATGCGCAATGCATAACAAACATACCGCATATCAGTTAGTATTGGAATGAACGGTTTATATTTGTATGTAATAAAGTATAGGAGATATGTGCGGTATATATGATGACTACCACTTAGTATTAGCACATTGTAATTCAATTTATGTGTTGTAAATAACACATAGGCGCAGTGGTTGGGATATTTACCAACAACCACTTAGTATTGACATGAATGTTAAAATTTTTCGCGTTTTATGTAATAAAACAGCACATAGACGCAGTGGGCGGCATATTTATCAGCTAGCACTTAGTACTGATGTGAATGTGAAAATATTTCACCATTGATGTGCTGTATGTAATGAAGCATAGCAAATGCCCATAGTGGTTGTCATACGTACCACATGAATTAGTAAACGTGAAAATTTCCGAGGTTTTATATTAGTCCGTTTTTTATGCGTTGCATATTGCACATAGACACAATGGACGGTATACGTACCGGCAAGGACTTTGTATGAGTCTCAGCGGCCACACCACTCACGTTAACGTTATGAGAGTCTGAAATTAGTACTCGAAAAAATCAAGTATGAAGAACCGGGTGGTTGGTATGTGGTCACTTTAAAGTACTTTCTATGTTATTGGGACAACAAACGGATTATACTAAATTTCCACGTTTCCTTTGCTTATGGGACAGTCGTGACAAAGAAAGTCATTGTACCGACAAACGTGACCCCAAAGAGATGCTCTCAAACATGGAGTGAAAAATGTGAGGAAGGCCTAATTCCTGCTAATAAAGTTCTGCTACCACCACTCCACATTAAGTTAGGTCTTGTAAAGCAATTTATCAACGTTCTCAAAGATGGTTCCATCAAGACTTAAGGGTAATGAAAAGAAGATATCAAGGCAAATGGAGTGTTAACATGATGATGGACTTTTGTTGGATGATTGTGAAGCACATTCCAGTAACATTCTAAAAACAGAAATACAGCAGGAGAAGTCTACAAGGCAAAAAGAAGTGCTTGCATAAGCATCAATGACAGGGAAGCTTTATTCCAGTTTGATAAATGTGTTGTAGACAGTCTTTTCGCTGGATCTACGATATGTAGTGGAATGATTTTGGGTATGATGCGTGGAATGTTTTGGATGATATTTTGTTTACATGCAAGTACAGCGCAGGTTTGCCAACCAAAAATAAACGAATGTTGTTTGTTGTTTTTTTTTCAATAAAGGAATTTTTCGTACATTCGGTGTACCTAATTTTCCTCCTGGTATTGGGTACCGGAATGATTGTGATACTGTATGAAATCATGATGTTAGGGGAATAAATTGATATAGAATTTATTTCTCTGGCGCAATTACGGAGGGCATGGGAAATTTCTAAATTAATTAGGATGAACTGGGGAAATATTTAGGAGGAAATAGGTACAAAAAATATTTTTTCACACTTCAATTTTATCCAAACCTGACGAAATTTGCAGATTGTGTTACCAGTATTTAAGTTTTTTTCGAATATAAATTATATTTTTACAACGCAGGGTTGCTAACCTACAAAAATTGCCTTTTATTTTTAAAGAAAAGCACACCTTCTCCCAGTTTTGAGCCAACAACTTACCATCTGTACATTTTACTAAAAGTATTCGTACATTTTCTAAAGGTGTGGTCTCGGACAATTGAAGAAAGTTATGGCTCATTTTTCTACGATAATCAGGGACGGGGCAATACGTCCCTAAGTAAAAACTTACAGAAAACACGAAAAAAGTGACGGATTTTAAAGGAAATTATTCATTTGCCTGAAAACCTGACGTGCTGCAGGGCAATGGAGGTCATTTTCGGTTTCAGCACGTCGAAATCAATAAGAATCAGCAAACATATCCAGGGCATCAGAAAACAAGTTTAATTTTGCAGACTTGTGTTATGGATAAGCAACGCCTGGGACTACGGGAAAGTGAAAGGTCTTTTTCAGTTTTATTACAACAATCAGGCTGTAATTTTACAATACTCAATGTCGAGTGCTGATATTGTTGATTTGTTTACACATGGATTTTTCCGTGAACAAGTCATTTACCAGTGGGCACATGATAAATTTGAACACTTAAATTATTTTAATCAGGGACAAGTTGATAGGATAAATGCAACGGAGTTAGCCGAATTTTGAAATTATGGTTCGCAATTTATTTCGGTCACAGGAAATTTGTATCATTGATAAATGTATTCCGACAAATCCTATTATATATAAATTAAGAGATTGCAATGGGAAAGAAACTAAAGGTATATTTTATATACAAGAATTACAAAAAGTAAATCTTAATTCAAAGAAAACATTTTTAATTGGAAAAGTATTAAACCGAAAGAAAAGTATGGTGTATGTAAAATGGTTAAGCTATCCGTCAACTATGAATTCGGGGATTCAAACAAGTTCGGTTCAGTCTTCAAAATGTCACGAGAATTAGCTTTACAATTAGGTTTTCCTGAAAATAAAAACCTTGTAATTCAATCTCGCGGATTTAAACAACCGTACGTTAGTATTGGTTATCCACATCAAATTGTTATTTATACTGATATAAAATATCAGCTTTTACTTGATACAAAAAGACGACTATTGGGTATTGCAACAATATCAAATATTAAATACGGTAAAGTGCGAACATTAACTTTTCAAGATATTCATTATTTGCCACTTGCAAAATCTTTTGCTCCCAATCCACTTACCCCGATTTTAAAATATAAATGATTTCTACGTTCTATGTTACCATTCTCTGTTTTCCGGTACTGGTTTATATTATAAAGATGATGCACGTACTATTACTCCTGAAGAATATCCGCACGGTTATACTCTTTATGTATTTACCCTATCACCTACAGCAACATTAGATGATTGTACTTGGAACCTTGTGCATGATGCACCTGTAAAACGTCAGTTTCCTTTTCTGAAAATTTAACCGAACCAATAACTTGTATATGCACAGTTTGAATCCCTAATTCAAATTGATGAAGATAGAAATATATATATAACGATAATACTTTTTAAAATCATCATTTTAGTAAAAGAAGTATAACTGTAAACTTCTAATCATTCAAATTACATGTATCCTACTGGTACAACGCGTGCGTTAGACATACTATATTGTAATATACTGCCTGATTATTTAAAGAGTTGCAAGGTGTCATACCATGAAGTGTCTAAAACGTATTTTCCTGGCGTTAGCACCATTGATAATTATTGGTAAAGTTACAAAAATATCTGTCAAAAATAGTTTCAACGTGTTGTTTGAATTCATGAGAATATTTCATATACGCAACTAAGCCTTCCAACATATACGCAAGTGTGTATAAAATGTGATGTGTTTTAAAAAGGAAAAGTGATATACACCGATGATATAATAAAAGGGTTACTTCGTGATAAACTCACTGATGCAACTGTGCATGGTATTTATGAAATTGATAGAATACCTAAAAGTGTGCAACTACCGTGTAGACTTATAATAAACTTGGACAGTTCTACTTCTACGGGTTCACATTTGGTGTGTGTATTCATTGATGGAAATCAAAGAGAATATTACTTTCATAGCCTGACATTACTAATTCCAAAAGAAATAAAAAAAATTAAATAAAATTGTAAAATACATTTTACAAACAGTTCCGCATTTCAAGATTGAAATTCCATCTTTTGTGGATATTTTTTTATACTTTCTACATCATATTGTACGCAAGAAATGTTTTGAAGCATGTTCAAATTTATTCAATAAAAATAATCTTAAACAAAATGATAAAATTGTATTTAACCATGTAACCAACATATTAAAAAAGAAAAAAACAAGTAGATTAGATTAATAAAACTTTTATTTACAATTTTAAATCTTGTATTTTCATTTACAATAACAGCAACAAAAACTAGAATGTTGCAAATGAATTAGTTAATTCTACTGATCTTACATGTTTCGACCAAAAAACATAATTGTTGTGCATTACGAAGTGCACACCCTCAAGAATTATTAATTTGTTCATGAAACAAACACAAATAATTAAATACGTTCGCATGCAATTTGTTCAAAGATTGTCATTGTTTACTTTCTAAATCAATAAAATTATCTAATGCAAAAATCCTTTTAATCTAAACTGATTTTTCTGCACTTGTCCAGTAAAAGGTTGCATCTTGTTTAGAATATATATATATATATATATATATATATATATATATATATATATATATATATATATATATATATATATATATATAAGATGACGTATATGTGATACAGTATAATCGCATTTATCATTCCAACTTAGTCCTTGTAAGTTTAATGTTAACCAATCAATTTGTTTTTGACAACATAACGGTAGTAAATTATATTCTACTGATGTTTTTATTTAACAATGCAATTTTTGCTGTATCATCGCATGAAATTAAACAAAATTCACGAATAATAAATTCATTACTTGAAATCTTAAAACCTTGTATGTCAATAATGTATTAATTAACACATAGTGAAATTTCATGTTTACGTTGCAAGATAAATGGAATAATTTGTCCAACAAATTCAGTGTTCTTTAAACATTCACGCGTTTTCGTATAAAACTTATACTTGAGATTTCTGTATGTCTTTCTTCAAAAACTTCAAACAAATCAATAAATGCTATTTCATTGGATAAATACGGCACTGATTAATCACCAATGTTCTCAGGATTTACTACAATTGGATTAAAGAGTAAATATACATTTATAGTTTTCAAAACACACAGTTCACTAATTTCAACTTTACTATACAATACACATATACGATATTCGTAAGACATTTTGTTAACACAGTTCAGTCACATCACTGTGAGGATTAAATATGTTTTTTTTTCAAGTAGTATGCGTACGAGATCTCTTGTGTTCATACATGAGACGGCACACCATATCAATCACACGTGCACTATGTAGCGGTTTCTGGTGATAACATCTGGCCGCTCAAAACCAAGGAAGCGAGTTGTCTGGCGATTGATGTAGCCGTTCAAGTGAAAGTAAATTTCGCCGGAGAACAACACATTCTTCAAGAAATCTGGATCCTCGTATATCATGGCCAAAAATATTCCACAATACACTATCATGGCTCTGTCAATCGTTGTCCCATCTGTATCCGGTACGGAAATCCATCTATGTCCTTAAAATATCAGCTAATGGGAATACTGCTGACGTTCAGTTTCAAGACCGTTCGTCGTAGACTTCGTCGGGGCGAATGCAGCACCTGATGGAAAACACGTGCGTGATACTTTTTGTCGAAACAGTTACTGGTCGACCAGACTTCCCCTTCCGTTGACACAGTACACCACCAGAACGGCGAAATTTCGTAATAATAGATAGCATAACTGTGTTCCTTAATGCTGTCTTACTAAACTCCTCTCGGAATTTTTCTGATTTTTTTTTCAAACTCGGTGCATCTTCACGACTTGAGCTATGCCCCGTCGACAAACGCTACTACGTGTTCGAGATGTGCGAGTGTCAGTAGTGTACATTTTGGTGCATACTGCATATATAAAAACGAACGATTCAGATGGCGAAAACGCATCACCCATGCTCCTCTTCCTTCCTTTAGTGAACCATTTTGACACTCTATAGATCACTATGAAAATGAGTAGCAAGGATAGTAATTCTGAATATTATGAAAATACTTCTTGACACTACTTCTAATACACAAAGAAAAATCTGTTCTCCGGACAGCGGTATATCGTACAAATGTACGGTATCCTCTTGCTTACTATAGAAATCAGTACGGAACATGCGTTATCCGTATGTTACATAGGCACTGTCCTTAGATGTTACATCATGCCGTTGCAGGATGTCTGGCATCTAACAGTTTTCCGTATATCACATGCATATCTTCGTCAACTATATGTTATATACGCCCATTTCTATGTTAGATCCTGACCGCCTACATTGTTTCTATGTGAGATCATACGGAAAGTATGTATGAGCGGAATACTTATACAGAAAGTATTATAAAACATGCGTTTTCAGTTTTACGTCTGCTGTACCGGTACGTTAAATCCAAAAACTACAGGAATTACGCATGTTACCTATCCTTTTAAATACGCCACCTACAATTTTTTTCTCAGTGTATGTACAGCGAAATATC
Organism: Thermobia domestica; assembly: GCF_964235325.1. Taxonomy (NCBI): domain Eukaryota; kingdom Metazoa; phylum Arthropoda; class Insecta; order Zygentoma; family Lepismatidae; genus Thermobia; species Thermobia domestica. Next base: position 46,812,931 of record NC_137459.1, read on the forward strand.
TATAATTCTGCAATATAAAAAGTATCGTCGCTTAGGGTTGTAATTTCTTGATATTGTACTATTAATTACTGTGCGAGCTTGTCGTTTCATGTCTTCTTAATGAATTCACTCTTGCCAGCCCCGATTTCTTGTCGTACTCCAAAGAGTACGAGGAAGGGCAGCACTAGAGTTCTCTCAGCATGCAAGTACAAGGTACCGTAACAGTTAGACTGTGGAGTTTTATTAAAGTAACTAAATGTAAATGGGTGGGAAACAAGGTATCCATTGCAAAATGGGCTCTGAAACTGGAGTCTCATTACAACTGGGGCTAGGAATTAGGGGCCCATTACATGCAGGGTTGGGAAACAGATGCTCCATTATATGCACTACTGGAAAGCGGGCCCTCATTATGAGTAGGGTTGGGAAACAAGGCACCTTTATAAGAGGAGCTGGAAACAGGACTGCCATTACAAGTAAGGCTTTGAAACAGTGGCCCCATTACAAGCGGGACTAGGAAACAGGGATGACATTTCAAGTAGTGCTGGGAAACGGGACTCTATTATAAGCAAGGCTGGGTAACAGGGTCCTATTACAAGCAGAGTTGGAAAATAGGGCCTCATTATAAGTGAGGCCCCATCACTTGCTTGATAAGAGCATAGTACATAACAGGGTTGCAAAAAATAGAGCTTTTTTAAAAAAAAGAACAAAACATGTGTTTAAAACATGAAAAAGGTGTTTAAAATGTTTTAAACATGTTTTAAAACACACACGAAAAAAACACGTTTTAAACATTTTGAACAGTTTAAAACATGATTTTAAACATATATTTCAAAATCGGGTAATAGGATAACTCTTAGGAAACAAACCGAACAAGGTAGACAAAAGCAAATTTTTTACTGGATACCACAAGTGACAAGAAGTGACCTACACAGCATTCTAATACAAGGTGGTTTGACGATATTAGGTACTGCTGCAAATATCTAGGAAACGAATTACCCAACATATATTGTTGTCAAAAAGTATTGGAAAGATCTTAATCCAGCAATGGATCAGCAAGTGTTGATAATATGTATGCGTTTCAAATATACGTAGACCTAAATAACCCTCATCACTATTGTGTGTTTCAAATGATAAGCGGCATGACCTTGAGTTGGCTTCACGCGGCGTCCAATTGGCTTTGAGCGGTGTTGACAATTCGCGACAACTAGCTCTGCACGCTGACTTCTCGCGCTACTGCGAATCTTGACAATACCAGAGGCGTTTATTAGAAATATTGTACTAGCACATTAACTGCTCACTTTACCAAGTAGAGAAAAGAATTACGAACACATACGTGGAAAGTACATCTTGTTATGACAACTGGTTGTCATGATACGAACTTTTAAAGTTCTCCATATAAAACAATTAGTAAAACGAGCGTTGAGTCCCACGTCTAATTTCCAGTGGATTTTTCTTCGATTTGGAACTGGAACTCAACTTTTATTACAGGAGAATCAGGGGTGCAATCAGCAGGTTGTTCTAGGGGAACATTACTTTCAGGGCGAGGAAAGCTTTTCACACATTAAAAACGGAAAACAATGTCCTTTTTCAGAATATTAAAGCATTTTAACTCACCATGTATACTATACACATATTATGTTTTCACGATGCTACTTTATCAAAAGCCTGATCTTGACGGTACTGAAGTTGAAAAATGAAATAATTGAGTTTTATGTCCCAAGGTTATGCCGGTTAGGCTAAAGGGGACGGTGATAATGAGTAATGAATGAAATGGTAGAATGAAGAAAGTGGGAGTTTTAGAAACCTTTTGATAAGCAAAGTCCAAAAGAACAAGTTTGAGGTTCTTACACCGAATAAATACGGAGGAAATATAGATGATCAAAACTGGAACGTTGCTTAGGCCCAATTTCGAGAATTTTAAGCAGGCCCGTAACTCGAAAGTAGATCCACCTTTGAAATCCTAGGCCAAAAAAATAAACAAGAGAGCAGTTTAGGTGTATAGTTCCTTACGATCGATATAAATGGTGATCGAGGTCCGTATTTATTCGGTATAAGGACTTCAATTTTTATCTGTGGACTTTGCTGAGCAAAGGGTTTCTAAGCCTGCATTACTGTTCCCAACATCTGAAATTGAGGCTAGGGGGCGAATGACCTCTAAACGGACGCCCCTCTGTAGCGGCAATCATATAAAACTCTAGATTGCACCCGCTCAGCGGTAAAGCGTTCACCTCCGGTGCTTGGGGTCCCTAGTTCGATCCCAGCTCGCGCCGTGTGGACTTTGTGGTGGACAAACACCGTGCTCGTGGGCTCTCTCGGGGTTCTCCCGTTTCCTCCCACTTTCTTCATTCCACCATTTCATTCATTTCTCATAATCACCGTCTCCTTTAGCCTAACCGGCATAATCGTGGGACGTACAATTAAATATTTCATTTTTTTTTCTAGATTGCACCTTGTCATGAGTTTATCTTTCTTTCATTTCGGATTCTTTCTTTGTCTAAAGCAGCATTTCCCAACCTTTTTCAACTTACGACACACTTCAGGTGTATCTTGAATTACCGCGGCACTCATAAATATTATTATTATTATTTGTAAATATAAAATACCGTGATATATATATTTGTGATTACTGATCTTCTCACACAGAAGAAAGCTCGATCACTGGTTTTCCCCCGTGGTAAATCATTATGCCTATTTTTTACTCTAATTTAAAAATAGAAAACAATTGCAATGAAATGTTGGACTCAGGTTTTTAAAAATACGTTTTCTTTGTCGAAAACTGCATCCAATCTTTCACTAAGAAAGATCATTAATAACGAACGAACAAACAAATCTCTTTTACTTTTAAAACACAAATGTAGGTAATTTGTATGCATGTTTGCTTAGTTGAAAAGACTCAGTGTAAATTTAAAATTTCAAGTCACGAAATAGTCTGCAACAATAAAGAAGCAATAATAATCATAACAGTGACAACAAATACTTTTTCAACATTACAAATGTACAGAAAAGTAACAGTAAGAAACTTAAAATTGTAGATTCATAGTAGAGGTTCATAGTAATGTGAAATACAAATATACATTTTCGCTAGGTCTTGCAATTTGATTGCTATAGAATTAATAATTTTGTTTTGATTTCCACGCGGCACACCAGCGGCTCATTCACGGCCCACCAGTGTGTCGCGGCACACCGGTTGGGAAAAGCTGCTCTAAAGTATGTATGTACGAAGACTGAGAACCAACATGTACTGTATCAATGAATGCCTGCTATATTTCAGAAGCACAATTTAGCAAAGATCTCTTTGTTTTCTGAATACAACGCAAAATTTTGTTTTCATGATAATTATTTTTTTATCAGTTCTATAAAAAGTGCAGCCTTCGACTACGACACTTTCTCGCAAGTTAACTGATAAGCATTTGAACAGTACAATAAACGTTAAAACAAGGGGGGAAAGGAGACAAAATAAATTGTAGATCACCACATTGACCTGCTGTAGCCACGAGAAATCAAAACATTCACATGGGAAGAAGTCTTTTGAATGAGAAGCACTTTTTGATGATTTTCTTTTTCTGGCAGATTTTTTTATAAAAATGAAATAAAATAAAAATAAACATGTTTAAAACAAGTCTTAAAAAACACACGTGTTTAAAACAAAATGTTTAAAATGTATATAAAATTTTTGTTTAAAACAAAATCAATTGTTTAAAACAAGATTTATTCATTTGTTTTAAACATTTTGTTTTAAACAAAACAACCCTGGTACATAACAATACAAAATATCGTTCTTATATGTGAGTTTTATCTTATTTTTTTCTCTTATTATTTGGAAATTATATGACAGACAATTTTTGTCTTTAAAATTTTTAGGACCCCCAAGAGAGTGCAGCCCTAAGCTATAGCTTGTTTAGTTTATACGAAAATCCGACACTGTACACACCTTCTAAAACTAGCTTGGAAGATCTAGCGTATAATTCCAGGTGTATGTACAAATTAATATCGCATTAATTTTCTTAAAGCATCAGTTTTTCAAATTCAACAACTTTCTGCATTTTCAATAGTACTGAGTACCGCATCCAATCTTTCAAAAGCATGCAGTAATCTCACACGGTCAGGATACTGCACGATCAAAGAACGATAACGGCATTTTTTCTCCTGTCGTAGTGTATGTTTCAAATTAAATTGGAACTTCTAACATTTTTAATGTACAGCGTAAAAAAAGTTTTGATTCGTTGTTTTCATATTATGAACATATTTGGATAGATGTGGCCACTTGGATCTTACGTTCGCTCTTAAGTTTATTTTCCAGCTCAAGGATATATACATATATACATTATACACTAATGTGACTTATGGTTCTCTACAACCTATTTTATTAGCAATACCTTATATATGATTCGTGTTTTTGCAATCATTACACTACAAGCTAGATGAAATTGGTAAATTTAAAAATTTTCCAATTTACAGTAATGCCTCACAAAGTAAATGAGTCACAGGGAATTATTCCATTGTCCATAGCACCTAACTTTTTGTGCTTCAACATACTTCTGATATGTCTTTCGAATGGACTATGTTTGACTCAAAAGTCCGTGTCTCGCAATCATGATCCTTCCTTGTTAGTTTCTTGAAACAAATTTCACTTTATCAAAATACAGAGAATAATTTTCATGTAATAAACACAATAGTAATGAACTTTCATGAAGTTTATTATTTTTATCTGACAACCACCACGAGGCAGTGGCGGATGAAGCCCGGGCCCGCGGACCTAGGCCCTCCCAGTTTTTTCAGCGACAAAAAGTTTAAGCTATTATTTATATATTTTTGAAAGTTTATAACTAACTCATGATATACCTATCGCTGTCTGGGTTCTGGCGTTTCCCCCAGTTTTTACCTTCTAGATCCGCCACTAGGATAATTATATATCAACGCGATGAACAGGAAGACACTATATTTTAGTCCAAGAATGATATCCAAGATATTTATGCTACAATATAGTGCTTTTTTTTTTAAAAAAAAAAAATCAATATTGGATAGACATAGAAAAGTGCATCAAAGCAACATTAGTCCTAGAATGGGTAATATTTACTAAAGTGTTTACGATTAAGGAAGTAGAATTTGTATCATATTGCATATTGGAGGGAAGGTTTTGAAATTTCGATTTCAACCTTTCAGGTGAAAGTTTTCTTCAGTCATTTTATCAATTCTAGTATTTCAGGGAACTAGGGATCAGATACCGTAACGGTTAGCGTCAACGCAATGCAAAATCTGCATTTTAGTTTACGATAATAGGTAAGTAGTTATGATTGCTTTTGGCATATTTTACATTGCATTACAATACATGTCCATGTTAGATCCCTTCTGTGAATGAAATTAAATTTTTCGTACATCCAAATGTAGGTCAGAAGATCAGTCAGCAAGAATTTCGTCGAGAAAGTGTTATCCTTAAGTCTCCTTGGGTCATCCCGAAACGGTTTAAGTCAACGCAACGCAAGAGTTTCGTTTTAGGTTTGCAATAGCATACCCATATCACATATTGATTTTGCGATATGACGTCAGTGACTTAAATTCTGTATTTTGCAATCCGTAATTTTACACAGATTCCTCACCAAATATCCTAGACACACATTTTGCAATGCTTTTGTCCCGCAGATGTTCAGAAAGTTGATGCAGATTGAGGCCCACAAGGAAGCCGTCTTGCATTTTGATTTTGCCCTCCTTGTAAACCCTCATTCCGTGTGTTTTTGGAAAATTTGCAGACCACAAAGCAACGAAATGCAAGGTATGTGTATAAAAATTTTCGTGGTAACTCAGTGTAAAATTTGAGAATGATAGATTATAGTAAACAGCAGAATTTGCGTTACTGACATTTCATTGCCAAATATCTATGTGAGTTCAAACATAGCAAACAAAAACTCAAATTATGCTTGTGTTTACACAATGATACATAGGGACCTTGTTTTCTAAAAATAATGAACTCTTTACAAGAGTGGCGTAGAACAACAATTATTTTATTTTAGTTCCTCAGGGCAATTGGGCAACTCCGGTCAAGGATATATAAGATGATCAGTGACTCCGGTGAGGGAAAGCCTCATGCGATGGCATGGCTTGAAGAAACACTGAACCCAGCTTCTCTCAAATAGAGCATAGTCGCTAACGCTCTATCTTTTGGTGCGAGCAGTCCTGAGCTCGATTCACTATGGGAACACTCGGTCGAAAAAGTGTAAAAGCTTTGTCAGGGTAGTCACTCTGAGTTTTTTCTGGATTTTCCTCATTCATACCAGGCATGGTACTTGATATAATGTCCCCAGTCGGCCTCTTCCTTCCCCAGTTTCCCAGATAATGTGATACCCGAGTTACGTCATCCCTCATACGTGACAGGCTAATATCACAGATGCCGAAAACCCAGTAATATTATTCCTAATTCTGTCAAATGAATTCCTGGGAAACTTGCAAGATGCAAGCGGAAGAAGGATGGCGGGACCATGGTCCAAATTCTGAAACGGCTTGCGTCTACTTGATGCAAAATTTGCGTCTACGTTTGCGATAATAAACAAACAATTATAATTAACTTTTGCACTTTTGTATTACAATACCCTCTGAAATTTTCCGAAGTTGTTTCGGAATAAGGTCCCATGGGAACGTGGAAGTGCACAACCTTAGCTTCACATCCCCTTTGCCTGCCATATTAGAGATATAATAACCTTAGTTAAATGTTTGTAGGCTTCAAGGGCGTGGTTAAGTGGGGTAAGGGGGAAGCTTTCCCTTCCCGAAGTTACCAATTTCTTAACAAGTTGGCAAATTAAAATACCTAGTTGGCAATTTCAAGAACACCGTTTTGTTCAATTGACTTAATTGGTGTAACATTCTCTTAGGTACCCAGTTGCTGTAAATTATCGTCAATTCTTTTATAGACTTGGCATACATTTTCTGTAGTTTCCTATCTTGGAATAAATGGATATATTCGTTTAAAGCTTCTTTACTTGTTGCAAGTGAGCACACTTCACTTTTGTTCATTTGATATTCCTAAACACTTTGAAGAATCTTCAATGAAAAATCGGGAAATTGTACCACTGACAAAAGCAGAATAGAGGTGGCGTGCAAAATTAAAACCAAGACCGACATAAGAGGCGTTTCGGTGGCAGGTAGAGCATTGGACTCAAAAGCATTTGATACATATACATATTTAAACTTCTGAAAATTAACTGGGATCATTTAGATAATATTAAAAGAGATGGTGATACTCACAACTACCTTACACGTGGAAAAGATAACTTATCCACTGTGGATCATAGAACATCTGCATACGGAAAATCACACATCTATATGGGTGTAAAGTTGTATAATAAACTATCTGGGTACATAAAAAATAGTCATGGAAAGAGTTTCTATGTGAACTCAGTGCGCAAACTGCTATTAGAAAACACATTTTATACTGTAAATGAATATCTTAGCAGCAAATTTTGAAACTTCCAAAAGTAATTAAATTGCAATTGTATATACTAGATTTATGTCAGTTCATGTAGTTATATAGTATATAGTATATATAGTATATATATATAGTTAAGATGCAAATACAAATATACAGTAATTAAAATAGTAATTAAGTCCATATATATATTATTGTTATGTAGATTGTAGAATTAGTTTAGCCTTAATCTATTTTCCCAAGTTTTTGAACACAAGAGCATTGTATTTGTTTTAAATATTGTATCGAAATTATGTACTGACGAGTTCTATATCATTTTGTACAAATGTACATGTAATATGGCCCAGAGAATGATTAATAAATCTAATCTAATCTAATTTAAACAAGAGCGTATACAAGGCAACAGACAGATTGTGGAGATTAATAAGAGAATAATAAGAATTAATATTAATAAATAAGAACAAGTCAGTGATTGGTTAGTATAAACTTTTTACTATGTACAGTATGTAAATTTGAAAAATATAAGAGTTTTTTCTAATAGTAAAATATCATAGGGAAGAAAATATCATAGTAGTACCAGAGTGAATATATATTGTGTAACCGTGTCTGCTTTGTGTGTGAATAGAACTTTTGCTTTGAAAAAAAAAAAAAAGGTGATCATATTAATACAAAGGGCAACAATAGCTTGTTTCAGTACTGTTTTGCAGTAAGACTATCTATTTACAGGGCTTTTCGAGTAGGGAGAACTCAACAAAATGTGTTTTGGGAATGGTATCACAGTAGGTTTCTGAGGGTGTTGTTCGGTGGAGGGAAAGTTACAATGGATGAGTCAAGCAGTGTCATGCCGGGGGAGACAGCGGGGCGACGGCCCTGGACACCGATGTAAGGGGCGCAAAATTCGTGAGGAAAATGCATATGCACATGTATAAAATGGAAGGAAAAAAGTAATCAAAAGTGCTCACAATCAAGGAAAAGCAGGGTTTAATCTTGAAAATTTTCTTATGCTTCGCGCCAACCATTGTGGCGCTTCGTGGCTGGTCCGTCGACCTCACTCATATGTACAGGGCGCCGTGGTATACTCTCGCCCCGGGCGCTGAGTTACCACAGCACGGCACTGGAGTCAAGTCATTTCGTCGCTTCTGCAGTGAACCTAAGTGCAAGATTCCAGAAGTCACATTTTAGGGAGCCAAACAATTTGTCTGCTGGGTGAAAGCATAGACCGGTGTGTGTTTCATTTCATTTTCATACAAATGGGTTGTCTTTCCTACCTTATTTTTAATACCGTGGTTGTTTCTTTCGGAAGATTAAACAAAAATTGCAATTATTCCTTTCTTCAAAGCATTTGTAAGTCAAAGCATTGCCTAACCACTGTATTTTACTAAAGCTATGTAGCTTACAGGGCCTCAACTAGGGCAGAACAAACGAGGCACTGCTCCGGGCTCGTGTTTGGAGGGGCACGTAAAAGGGAGATTACGTATTAATATTTTTCCTGCCGATATTGAACACCTTTCATCAGAGTGCGAAATCATGAAATCAAAGTGGGAGGAGACTGGACGACTGAAGAGTTAAAAGAAAAAAGTTTTGCACACTTTTACGCTTCAGAGTTTCGATATAGAAAGTTCATGTATTTGGGCATCCATAAGTAATAAACTATACACAGTTAAATATTACGAGTATACCGCTTACCACTAGTTCACTTAATAATTAAATATGAAAATACACGTTGATTACATATGAAGGGTAAGGGGAAAAAACAAGGAATGTCCATATGTGTCCTTTATCAGGTGCTTTGTCCTATCTGTTGGTGACTCTTGGTACTATTTGACAGTATATGCCATGCATGCGTAAATGTCGAAATCTCCATGTAAAAAGGGGCAAAAGATTTAAGTGTCCTATTCTTTTTAATGCGGTTTAAAATATAAAAACGCCGTTTTCTCGAAAATGTAGTTTTGTGACATTCCTCCTTTTTTCCCCTTACCCTTCATATGAATTACTGTAATTATTTTGAAAACTTCTGACATTATTTCACTTTATTATCTCCCAGCAATGATTTTGTGGGGGAAATTTTGTTAAAAAATTTTTAGTGGGGGGAATTCCCCCGTTCCCCAAGCATTTCGCACCCTGCTATTCATGATAATTTTTATTATTTCAATTCGATAATAATTAATGAATTTAATGTAGAATAAACTCTCATATTTTTTTTTATTTTGGTAGAAAATCATTGTACAAAAAAACATTCTCTCAGGTTTTCTTCCCCTTCTCTGCTAGAGTCTTGTTCCGAACCCTACCCAAGGAGCTCCGGCGTTCTACCAAACGTTCTTAAAATATGAAGTAGATGAGCTAAATATGTATTTGTGTGCAGGTTAGCCTGGTCTCTTACTTAACCCCTCAATTGAACGTTTATGTAAATTATATCCCTACATCACAAGCAGTAAATATAGCCTATCTTATTCTACGTTTTTAATGCATTTCTGAAACAGATTATAGCTTTAGAGGTTCTCGTGAGGATTGGCTGGCGGGGAATACCTAACCTAGACATAAGTTGTCAAATTATCAGTTGTGCATCGTGGATGATGATAACCATCGTGAGTTGAAGTGTGAAATTAGACTTGAATGCGGGAGAAGGGCTATTTGTATTCGTATCTCAGACGGGGCATAGAATGGGACGAATATGAAAATAAGGTTACTGTAATAGTTTTCCACAGGGTTGGTAAAAGTGAGACTAAGACTTTCGAAACACTTGAAAATTTCAAGTTTCATCCCCCACTTAATCTTGTAATGCTCGCTACGCCGATTGTATGCTTAATATTGTCTGCGGCAAAAATTTGAAGGACCTTTGTTAGCCCTAATTCTATTAAGGAAAGTTTATCAAAATAAACTATTTCAAGTGAAGAATGACAACGAAAATTATTGACTACATTTATTATAATAATGATCCCTGCTTAAAAATAAGAGCAATAAATCTGTCTGATCTTTAAGTAACTTTGATCATTATTTCAAAAATGTATTTATTGATTGATTTTATTTCAGGTAGATGTATTTTGTATAGTGTGTCATTGCTAATACAAGGACATTATATTGCAACATTTTCAAGATTATTATGAATTATTATTGGACACATTATAATAATGGTAATCAGTGATGACTTGAGATTTTCTCCAGGGGAATTTCAAGAAACAGTGGGTGAATGAATGAATGAATGGGGATTGATGGGAACGTCAGCATTGCAAAAAATACTAATAATCCACATTGAACAGAATCGGAGATATGGCCCAGAGGGAATTTCGTAGCTTCAGGGGGTAGAATTCACCCAACCCACGGCTACTTAAAATCATCTCTGATTGCAATAATATGGTAAGGACGGGGCAGATGGACGGTGGGGGCAGACGGACAGGAGTTAAGAAATATAGTAATAGGAAATATGCTAACCTGGCAACAGTGAGTTGAGTCGTGTGTGGTGTTTGGTTATAGTTCGTGCTTCACATTGCAGGAGTAGGATTCACTGAATATCGTATGTGTACAGCACTATTGCGAAGAAATTGGCAACAATTACACGGAGGCAAGTGTCCCAAAACGTGATTTCTCGACTCGATACTCGACTTCAGAAATTAAATATTTGACAAGGAAGGAAAGTTGCTAAACATTCGCGGGAGGAGCAGCAGACAATAGATGGATAGTCACACGCACCACTAGAGTAAATGAATGTTGCGTGCCATCTATTGAGTAGGGTCAGAAATATTTGAAACCAATGTGTGTGCGGGGCAGACGGACACGCAATTAGCGGGGCAAACGGACAGTGACCTAAATGGTTAGTATGAAATAGAAAAACAATATTTCTGTGTATGTATATTACTTCAGAGGTTTCTTATTAGTACTACCATTTCTTCCAAAGATGGTACGTTATCGATCTCGTACAACACACAGATGCAAATAGGAAAATGATTCCCAATCGCTGCTGTTAGAGCCGTACGTGAAGACAAGATGCCTTTGTCAACTGCAGCGACAACTTTCAATGTCCCTCGTAATACACTACGACGAGCGTTATGTCATCGCACATAATCCGAAAGTTTGGAAATCATACAACATTCTCAGCACAGCTGAAAATGAATTAGAAAAGCATCTATCTACTTGCCTTGGACGAAATGGGACAGCTGAAAATGAATTAGAAAAGCATCTATCTACTTGCCTTGGACGAAATGGGATTTGGGCTAACTCTATGCGAATTACGAAAGTTGGCGTACAACTTTGCTGTTGAGAACAAATACAAACACATATTCAATAATGATGCAAAAATGGCTGGTAAAGATTGGGAGCATGGTTTCATACAACGTCACAAAACACTTAATGTGCTTGTAGCGCAATCATTGTCCTATGCTACAGCTAGAAGCTTAACTCGTGGAAACGATATCTCGAGGAAGAAGACTGGGTAATGTGTATATGTTGTTTTTTTCTGGTTCCATGTGAAATGCGATCCAAATGGTCCTGATGTATACTTTGTACGCATTCATTGTAACAGTGTTAGTGATTTATAAACTTTAACTGTAACTGTCCGTTTGCCCCACTATTTTTGTCCTTCTGCCCCACCCCATGGGGCATATGGACATCTTGCACTCTTGTATACTAATTGTTCAATATATCCTTGACTAATTGACAAACTGATTTCTTTGTTATATTTTCACTTTGTACAAAGCATACTGGTTTGTAAGAAATATCTTGAGTTCTCTTCGGTCATTCGTATTCATACAAGCAACAGAAAACTGCTTAGCATGTCCGTTTGCCCCGTCTTTACCATATTACACTTCCTGATAACAAAATTTACATTTAAATACAGGTGTCGCATTTTCCTCTAAGCGTCCCTTGGGCTCAGACGAAGACCCAATTCTATAAAAAGTGTAAATTGGTGGGTGATATTCAGGGGTTTAGCCAAGGGGGGGGCCCATCGGGGCCTGCCCCCCCCCCCAATGGTTTCCTGGCCCCCCCAAATGACCAGCTTTCAAAACATCATAGTAAAATTATCTCGCTTCATTCATTTAAAAGTAACAAAGTCTATTGACAATTAATAATTTATGGTAAAATACTATGGAGAAATATTGTTTTTCCATACCAAAATAGTATAGTATAGTATTTCTTCCTTATACCGATCGAAAAAATAGGATTTTTTTTTTTTTTTGACAGCAGATTACACAATTTACTGCGATTTATATTTGACAGTTTGAAGACAAACGTTTTAACAAGGTACTACAAATACGACCATAAAACAAAGGTACTAAACTGATTTGTAAGTACAGTATATTTTTATATGCTTTAACAAGTGTTTTAAAAGACGTAGAGGATGGAAAATTTGGTGAGAAACAATGCTTTTATTCAATTTGGATTTCATTCGCTCTCTCTCTTATTTCTACTCAGTGTAATAAAATAATTATGTTTTTTTAGTCACGAATAATAAATAAATATTTTTGTCAGGAAACAGTAAAGAAATTAAGTGAAATTTCAAAGAAAATCAGTCTTGTGTAGAAAGGTTCTGTATACAAGGTCTTAAATTTAAATATAAAGGGAACCAAGAAAAGTTTTGTTGCTTTTTCACCCACCACCTTCGAACATCGATATGTCACCTAACCTGGAAGATCAAAAATAGTCCCCATCAGCATCGATGACCTTCTGAAAACGTTCTGGAAGGCCATGGAATCCATCGCGGTAGCATTTTGGACTTTTACTAGGGATTTGAACTGGCGTCCTCTAAGGTGATTATCCAAAGAATGGAACAGGTGATAATCGGACGGTGGAATACCCGGGGAATATAGTGGTTGCAATATTGTTTCCCATCCAAGGCGAAAAATGGTGTCCTGAGTCATCCTAGCCACGTGGGACTTAGCGTTGTCCCCTAAACGAGGGCCCATTTGCAATTCAGAAGTGATGGACCCAGTTTTGAGTTTTTGTTGAGCACAGCTCAACTGCTGACACTACACAGTTGCATTGATACTCTGACCAGCTGGTAGCAGTTCCCGATGCACGATGCACCAAATACACAGAAGGACCTTCTTCTGGTACAGTGCTGGTTTCGGCTGTTTTGATATCGGTTCATGGGATGCTAACCAATGATGACGGCACCGTGGAGCTTCGTATAGGACACACTTTTTATCACATGTCAACGCCCTGTCCAGAAGTGGCTCCGAAACAGTAAATAAACACAGGTGACTGCCGCGTTGCCTTCTGGCCCGGAGTCAAAATAGGAGAGACCCATCGACCCAACTTTTAGTGCTTCCCAAGTTGATGGATGTGCTGCCGAATGGTTTCTCCACATACTGAATTGTAGTCCCAGTTCTTCTTTGTACATGTGTTGGTCTTCTGGCACGTGGTGTTTTCGGGTGTTTCGTCATCGTCCTTAAACTTGTTAAACCATCGCTGCAATGTCCGCGTCGTCACGACACTCTCACCAAAGGCGTGGCATATCTTCTGTCCCGCTACAGCGGCGTTTGACCTCCATTTGAACTCGTTCAGCATACATGCTCTTATGACGTTCTATGGATGTCCCATGTTCCCTCTGTCTTTACGCAAGTTCACGGTGTGTCTGAATTGCCACAACCAGGTAGTATGTTGAATATACCCACACCAACAACTGACGTTCGCCCCCACTCGCTCCACTCGCATTCAACTCACGGTGTGAGGTCCAATTGAACACAGACCTCCACGAAAAGGGCAGAACTTTCTTGGTTACCTTTATAGTTATGCACAAAAGTATAGCGTTTGGTCCCGGGCAGTAGTTCTTGATTAAGCATAATAAAAACTATCTTGAATATAATTTATGGATAATAATAATAATAATAATAATAATAATAATAATAATAATAATAATAATAATAATAATAATAATAATAAGAAGAAGAAGAAGAAGAAGAAGAAGCTGCTAAAATACTGTTTTTAGTTTTCCAGAAGGAAACCAAAATTTTCCTTTCTTTCAGGTCTCAAAAACACTAGCAGAAACACATTTTTTTGGCTTTGTACATTGTAGCTGGCCCCCCTCAGAAACGACGGGCCCCCCTACACAAAGCTGCTGGCTACACCCCTGGTGATATTATTTATATAATTAACCTACGATTTCCACATACAGTTAAAGCACCTATACGGTTATTAATCATTGTTAGAATCACACTATTTCCAAACTAAAATCGAAACTGACCCGGTTAGATCTCAGATCATGCAAGTTTCTGGTGAACAACATCATATCTGTGGATTTTTTCGGAGATCTCCCGTTCCCTCCCAATTGCTCATCTCACAAATTATCTTATAATAATTCATTTTCATTAATCATTCTTGTCCTAAGATTTCATTAATTATAAAATCCAAACTTCCTATCTCTACAAATCGCTTAATGTTAAGGCTGACAAACGATTGGGTAACATGTGATCAGCGCAGGAGCTTCCAATGCCATTTATTCTGGTGTTCTAGATCATGTTATATAACCTCGAACTCAAGTATGTCTTCAATTGCCTCACAATGCTGAACACACTCAAAATAAGAATATACATCTTATCGAGATGTAGCCAGAATTTCTCGCATCAACGCGACGCGTGCTAACCTTATGCGATGCGTCAACAAAAAGCCACAATATAAAGGTAACCAAGAAAGTCTGTCGCTCTTTCACCTACCACATTCGAGCGTCGATATGTCACCTAAGCCGTATCTGGAAGATCAAAAATTGTACCCATCAGCATCGACAACCTTCTGTCAACATTCTGGAAGGCCACGGATTCCATCGCGGTACAATTTGGTGAGCCGTGAAGCGAAGAAGGTAACAAGTGCATTTTGCACCTCTACAAGGGATTTGAACTGGCATCCTCCAAGGTGATTCTCCAAGGAATGGAACAGGTGATAATCGGACGGTGCGTTGTAAGGGGAGTATGGCGGATGCAATAGTCTTTCCCATGCAAAGTGTAGAATGGTCTCACGGGTCATCTTAACCACGTGGGGCTAAGTGTTGTCCTGTAGCAGGAAGACCCGTTTGCGATTCAGTAGTGCTGGCTCCAGAGTTTTGAGTTTTCTTGAACATGGCTCAACTGCTGACTGTACACAGATGCATTAATGTTCTGACCAGCTCCAAAAGCAGTTCACGATGCACGATGCCGCGAGCAGTCCACCAAACACAGGAGGAACTTATTCTGGTGCAGTGCTGGTTTCGGCTGTTTTGGAACCGGTTCATGGCATGCTAACCAATGATGACGGCGCCATGGAGTTTCGTACAGGACCCACTTCACATTACTTATCAATGTCCTGTACAGAAATTGCTCCTTCCTTAGATGAGACAAGCAAAGAAACACAGGTGTCTGCTCGCGTTGCCTTCTGGCCCGGAGTCAAATCATGTGAGACCCATCGGCCCAACTTGTAGTTCTTCCCAAGTTGATGAAGGTGCTGCTTAATGGTTTCTCCACACACACTGAATTGTAGTCGCAGTTCCTCACATGTCTGGCTACTGTTCGCCTCAATTGCTGCCTGAAGATCTTCATTTGGTACATGTGTTGGTCTTCCGACACGTGGCGCGTCTTCGAGTGTTTCTTCACCGTTCTTAAACTTGTTAAACCATCTCTGCACTGTCCGCGTAGTCACGACACACTCACCAAAGGCCTGGCATATCTTCCGCTCCGTTTCAATGGCACTTGACCCAATTTTGAACTCGTACAGCATACACGACCATATGACGCTCTGCGGAGATCCTATATTCACTCTGTCCTTACGCAAGTTCACGATGTAACTGAACTGCCACAATCAAGAAGAATGATGAATATAACCACACAAACAAGTGACCTTCACCTTATTTCCATTCGCATTCAACTCACGTTGTGAGAGCCAATTGAACACACACCTCCAGGAAAAGCGACAGAACTTTCTTGGTTACCTTTATATTTGATTCATACCCAATCTACGATGAAATAAAACTAGCGATAATATAAGTCGTAAAAAGTATACTTTTATTTGAGAAGTTATCTTAAAGATACATGCAAATGTCGAACATTTCTCATTTACATAATTTTCTTTCTCAAGAGGAAACTTAGTCACAGTGCTAAATAAAGCATAGGCTAAAAGAAAGAGATTAGAACAAATGTCCATTTTAATTCTATTCAAGTATAAAAACTAACATAGTACGTTTTCTATGGATACACATAGTAACAAAAATGCAAACGATAAAAAAAAACAATACTACATCTTTGATATATGTTAAAACTCATCAAATACAAAATACAGATACTCATTTTCTTCCAAACATACAACTTAAGTTTGTATCATTTACCAGTTATATGTCATAGTGAACGAATTTACTTTACTCAATTTTTAGGCCGTAATTTTTACTATTAATACTCGTACATGAAAATTGGAAATAGTCTTCACTATTTTCTAAAGCATAACATGTTTCTCTTTACAATAGCAAACTTAACCCTTTCGTTAGTTATTCAGAATGTATTTACACAGACATGAAATAATTTTGATGCGGATTACACAAATACAGTATTTTTAGGAAACATATATTCATTATTTTACAACAACGGAAGTTTCGGAAAATTGTAATGTAAATAATTAATATTTAATTCCAGATTCTATCGTGAATAATATTTAAAGAGATTATTTTCTATTGATACAATAGTATTCTTAAGAACAGGAAATGCTGCTGTAAAATTTGCTTGTCTGTTTTACGCTGTAAAGTTTGTGCAGTTAATTTAGCACGACAAGGATTATAATAGTTAACAGTCTCCTGTACTCCGGTTGAAACTATTTCTGTAACTGGTAGAAATAATGAACAGATCAAAATTTCATAATGATGTAATAGGGTCAATCCATGTGAAGTGATCGAGAAAAAAGAAAAATTACCGCTCGACCTTTTCCAAAAAAAAAAAAAAAAAAATCATGAATGTTTATACTAAATCAGGGTACTTTAAAACTACAATTAAGTATTTTTTAAAACATCTCGTAGCGACGCAGCTTCTGCCGCCATTTTGTGTTTTCTCGATTTCAGGTGTTTACGTTGTTTTGAATATCTCAGCATGTATTTGTCCTAGCAAACTGAAAATTGCTGGGCGTGTCCAACTTATGCAGAGCTAAAACTTTGTCCTCTTAACATTTTTGTTAAACCACTTGAAAGGGCTGTAATCAGGGACTACAGTAGCAACATTTTTGGACATTGTGTTTGGGAAGAGGAAGCAACTTACGTAGATATCTAAGTTTGTGTGCGCGTGTGTCCTGGGTCGTAAGTTAATGCTCAAAAATTTGCAAACCTGTAGCTGCTCCCAGGCCTGAAAAAATATCGTAAAATTGGGGAATTATGCCAATTTGGTATATTTCACTGTCCAATATCTCCAATGGGCATGAATTTAAAAAGTTGAAATTTTGGGAATAGTTACTCCTTTAGCATACCACGACACACAAAAAAGCGCGTTTTGTGTTTCTGAGCAGAAAGGGGTCAAAGTATTAAGGAATAACGTCGTACTTTAGGAGGTGTTTTGTTCATAAATTCAACTAGAAATTCGTTGTTGTGAAGTAAAATAAAGTAGGAGAAATGGCTAGTCCAGTCAGTGCTCTCAAGATCCTTTCTTTCCTCTAGTTGTGACTCACTGTCTTATTACCCACAGCAGCACTGGTGAAGAATGTCGCTATCAGCAGAAGGCGAGAAAAAATGCACACTTGGCCAAAAGTCCGTAAGTACTCATTGTTGTTTGCTATATCAATGATATTCAAACATGATTATGCTTGTTTTAACTGTCAACTCATGCAGGAGACTGTTGTTCTTTCATTTGATCTACATTCCCCAGTCAGTGAACACTCACTCACTGTAAACACTGACTGGGGAATGTAACTTTAACGAAAAGACAACAGTCTCCTGCATGAGTTGACAGTTAAAACAACAATAAACTGAATTGAATATCATTGAAATAGCAAGCAGCAAGAGAAATGAATACTTTCGGACTTTTTTTTTTTTTTTTTTTTTTTTTTGCCAAGCATGCATTTTAACTTTTCTCGCCTTCTGCTGATAGCGACATTATTCACCAGTGCTGCAGTGGGTGATAAGACAGTGAGTCACAACTAGAGGAAAGAAAGGAGCTTGAGAGCCTTAATTGGACTAGCCATTCATCCTACTTTATTTTATTTCACAACAACGAATTTCCAGTTGAATTTGTGGACAAAACACCTCCTAAAGTAGGACGTCATTCCTCAATACTTTGACCCCCTTTTGCTAAAAACACAAAACGAACTTTGTTGTGTGTTATGGTATGCTAAAGGAGTAACTATTCCCAAAATTTCAGATTTTTTATCCAGGCCCATTGGAGATATTGGACAGTGAAATATACCAAATTGACATAATTCCCCAACTTTACGATATTTTTTCAGGCCTTTGGGAGCAGCTACAGGTCTGCAAATTTTTGAGTATAAACTTATGACCCAGGACTACATGCACACATAAATTCAGACCTCTACGTCTGTTGCTTCCTCTTCCCAAACATGCCTTCAATGTCCAAAATTGTTGCTACTGTAGGCCCTGATTACACCCCTTTCAAGTGGTTTAGGCAAAAATGAGGACAAACTTTTAGCTCTGCACAAGTTGGACACACCCAGCAATTTTCAATTTGCTAGGACAAATACATGCTGAGATATTCAAAACAACGTAAACGCCTGAAATCAAGAAAACGCAAAATGGCGGCAGAAGCTGCGTCGTTACGAGATGTTTTAAAAAATAATTAATTGTGGTTTTGAAGTACTTTCTTATAGTATAAACATTCATGAAAAAAATTAGATTTTTTGGAGATGGTCGAGCGGCACATGCTTGGTCACTTAGAATGGATTGACTAAATACGGTCCAATAAAGAACCTGAATCTATTCATAATGAAGTTTTACTGTACATACACGAGATTACCTACATTATTTTCAAATAACTAAGCACCATACATAAATCTTGAAGTAAAAATACAAAACAAGGAAAAGATAAAAAAAAATGCAAAGTTGCAAATGAGGTATCGTTTCTTATTCAAATCTTTTTAAAGCTCGAACCATTTGTACATCTAGATCTGAGTTGATACCCGTATTCAAATATTATTTTTAGATATGTACAAAATGCTGCAAGTATTTATCTATACAAATTCAAAATTGTAGGTCGACCAGTACACTAGCATGACCTTTAGAATCGTCTAGTTTATTCTAAATCAGCTAATTTGAACGCTCTCCTTCTTTATTCTATTCTCCTAACCATAAGGACAGCCACAACCTTCTGTATTAAACAATCTATTCTTCAAAACTGAAAATAACACTTTGCAAATGAAATTTTGTTACTATTCTATTTTTTATATGAGTACATTTGTTAATCATACTACTTTTAATTCTTTCTTCCAAGCATCCTTCGACTCTACAGAAAACACATACTATTTTATAACTAAATGATTTTTTACACAATTTAAAAATATGTTTAGACTATTGAAACAAAATGTTGTTAATGTAAGTTAGTTTATATACACGATTTATTCTTTCAGGTACGATTCAGGTACATGAATTTAAGTTCAGGAACAATTTGGCAAAATGCAATATAAATCCTGTAACTCACTAGGAAAGTCATATTACATTATAGGAGGTTCATTACAGACTAGTATGATCTTTTGAAAGCTTATACTGTACAAATATATCAACAAAATATATAACAAATTTTGTATTTGACTACATAATAATAATAATACATACAGGCCTATATCAAAAGAAAGTATATTCGTATATTTCGAAAATCAATGAGTATACTGGCTGCACACCTGATTAACAGGAACGTGAAATGCATCACAAATGATTAACATTTCGACCATCTGGAATAACTTACTGAAGTTACATACGTCGTCGCTTCGGTCCGTATCGATACCAAGTTGAAGATGGGCCCTGACCTGCATTATTCTGACGAAGACGCGCATTGAGAGCCTCCAACTGCTGCATTAGCCGCTATTAATGAAGAAAACTACAATGTATATACAAGCAATACTAGCAACAACTTATTTATTACTCAATAGCTAAATCTAATTATCAGGGATAGTAATGCTACAGCAAAACATAAGAAACTAGATATATTGATGTTTATGAAAATTGCAGCACCAATCAGAAAGTTGCAACTCTCATGCTTTTTACAGCAGAGTATGGCGCGCTAACGATTACAGTTTTAGTGGGATGGCGCCTTTGTGGACCAAGTCGCTTCTCCTTTTGAGTTATTACTAGTGCCGAAAGAGGGATCTTTACACATCACTCTGGCCATGGAGCATAGACAAATGAACATCAAATGTGTGGGTAAGCATTACTATGTCGTGTCGATGTCAGTGTATGCAATATAAATGGGCAACTTTTGTATGGTGTCGGTCGACGAGAAGGTAGCTTGTAGTACTTCAAAATTGGTGTGCGTACAGCGCATGCCATCACAACAAATGTGCGTGAATGGAAGCAATGGACAGTATGCAATCGTATACAGCGACGATCGGACATGTGGCATCTTACCCGCCTGGCCATGATTGACAGTAGCCCTACAACATCCGTCCACTGTGGCAGATTGATGGAAGAACATGGTAACGATTATAGATTTGTCGACAGTTCGACTGTGTCTACTGAACGCTGGAATTGTAGTACCCATACCTTTGTGTCGTCTTCCATTGATCTAGAATTACAAATTATCCCCCCAAACTACGATGGATATATGAACGCCGTCGCTGTCATGCTGAGTCGTCTTTTCAAGCAGTCCCACTACAGTCTGTCCTAATGGCCAGATACATGTTTAAACTTTATCGTAGAAACACGCAATTTGCCAGTGTTCATTGTCAAACATTGTAGCAACCAAACCAGTACTGGTGATAGTATGGCAAACTACTGGATAAAACACGCAAATCTCGACTGTTACGAATTTGTGGTAATGACCGATAGGTTAAGGACATTTTGGAATTCGAGGTCATATACAACACAGACACCAAATTTCAGCAGGATATTGCCCACTATATGTATCCGGAATATATGATACACTTTTCGAGAAAAGACAGCAGAGCTTTAATAAACTGCACTTTAGCCTGGGATGTCTCCCATCGAATATGTGGGATGCATATGGATTTTCGTCATCTTATTCGTCACAGTCGTCTTGCAATCAGTGCTGATGTTATGTGGACTCACATGAAAGCTGCGCAGGCAATTTCTCATGAACTCATCAGATCCTATTTGATTTGTGCCGCCATATATGCAGGCTCTGATTGAAACACGTGGAGTCTTCACGCCATACGATTTCAATTTCAATTTCAACTTTAATTTATTAAAGACTGAGTTAAGGCTTGTGCCTTATTTTCCACTTGGTCTAATGCATAGTTACACTGTCAATAAAACAAATAAAAATATCAAGATTAGAAATGCTGTACTTTCGAAATAATACTTTCGACAAAGTGGATACTTTCAAATATCTAGGACCAATATTAACAGACAAAAATCATATTCACGAAGAAATTAAATGTAGAATAAAATCAGGGAAGTCGTGAATAGTAGAGAAATAGCGGTTCTCTGCCACTATAAACACACACTCAATTTGCCCCCGACTGATCCAGAGGACTCTATTTCTCAGTGTCGCACGATACGTGATGTCACCCGTACCATGCAGAATATACGGATGAGGTCGGAAGAGGACCGGATGAAATTCGTTTTCTTTTACGACTTTTTTCAAACATTATAAAAGGTTCTGACCTTTTTTCGACTCCTATTGAACATAACACTCGTTCTCTTTTATATCAGACTATGATCACATAGCAGGAGTGTATAGTGACCGGAACGGGATCCTAAAAAAGCCAGTTCTCTTTTACGACAACTTTTTTGGGGTGTATTCATTCTCTTTTACGACCCCTTTTTAGAGTGTATTCCTCCTCTTTCATGGCCATTTTTGGTGTTGAATAGTACAAAGGTACAGAAATACTGACAAGGGAACCTTCCGAAAATGATAGTTGCAGTGAAAGATGTGGCCTATGCCAATTGAAAGAGCTTTAACAGAGATGAGCATTCCCAAAAAATTAGCTGCCCATAGCAAGAAGTTCAAGAAATATAAGGGGTGGAAGTTCGGGAAACAGTAAGATTGGACAAGGGGGGAAAAGTGCAAATTCCGCAAAAAAAAAAAAAAAAAAAAAAAAAAAATGGTCACGGCAAAATACGATGCTGACAAGTGATGTATAGAAAGAGACTTGCCACAATAGGGAACAAATGAAGGCCACCAGTGGGGTTAACAGTGTTGCCAACTGCAATGAAAAGTACATGTTTTGCAAAGAGCACTATATGAAGTGATTGCAATGTTCAGTGTCAAGGAGTGTATAGTGACCGGAACGGGATCCTAAAAAAGCCAGTTCTCTTTTACGACAACTTTTTTGGGGTGTATTCATTCTCTTTTACGACCCCTTTTTAGAGTGTATTCCTCCTCTTTCATGGCCATTTTTGGTGTTGAATAGTACAAAGGTACAGAAATACTGACAAGGGAACCTTCCGAAAATGATAGTTGCAGTGAAAGATGTGGCCTATGCCAATTGAAAGAGCTTTAACAGAGATGAGCATTCCCCAAAAATTAGCTGCCCATAGCAAGAAGTTCAAGAAATATAAGGGGTGGAAGTTCGGGAAACATTAAGATTGGACAAGGGGGGAAAAGTGCAAATTCCGCAAAAAAAAAAAAAAAAAAAAAAAAAAGGTCACGGCAAAATACGATGCTGACAAGTGATGTATAGAAAGAGACTTGCCACAATAGGGAACAAATGAAGGCCACCAGTGGGGTTAACAGTGTTGCCAACTGCAATGAAAAGTACATGTTTTGCAAAGAGCACTATATGAAGTGATTGCAATGTTCAGTGTCAATCTGTCATGTAGAACACAACATGTGGCGTGTATAATTAGTGGTACAATCTAGCAAAAGAAAATAGAAAAAAACAGAAGTACGAAAATACGGAAAAGACGGAGTTGGCCATAATGCGCTACGTTTGATCACGAGCTGTGCATATTAGAATGAACAAAACAAGAAGCACCGACTATGCAGGAAACCGACGTACCTAGAATCGAAAAGAAAAACGAGTTTCAAAGTTGGCAACACTGGCAATGAACATCCAGACAAGTTTAATTTAGTTAGGCCACTCGCTTCACAAAAGAAAATTCCGGCAACAGGCATCACTCGGAATGCATCAATGCTAGAGTGATTGAGGCAATGTCAAGTCGGGGAACATGAAATGGTTGGGCTGAGCCAACAACCGATAATAGAAGTAGTGAACATTATGTCATGGTTGGGTTGTATGTGGGAATATACAGGGTGTCCCACAAAACTTTATGGCCTGAAAGATTTGCGAAACGAACAAAAATGTGACGGATCCAGTTGTGCAGGAATGTACCAATGTCCGGGGGTGATAAAAGTCTGTGAAAAGCAAGTGCCCCCAGGATCCCAATCATAGGGCCCCAGGAGCCAAAATCAAACTTTCAAATGGCAACAGGGACCGAGTGGTACCTCTCTCGATAGATCATGGAATGTGCAACAATACCTATAGGAAACATTTGCTGTATGAAGCATGTTTTTTTTCAAAATGGCCGCCACAAATATATGTTGTGTCTTAACATGGCATCAAACATTGTGATCTCAAATTTCTGCGAAGCGAAAAGAGATGTTGCAAATCCAATTGCACAGGAATGTACTCATGTCGAGGGCCAAGAAAACTTTGTAAGAAGGAAGTCCCCCAGGGCCCCCATCATAAGGCTCGAGAGGTCAACCGAGATATTTCAAATGGGAGCAGGGGGCGGATGATATTTCTCTGGATAGATACAACACCGCCTATAAGAAACATTTGCTATAAGAAGCACGGATTTCAAAATGGCCGCCAAAAATGCACGTTGTTCTTGTCACCGAGCAGATATTTTTGGCGGCCATTTTGAAATCCCGTATAGTAAATATTTCTGATATGCGTTGTTGCATACTCCAACATTTATCGAAAGAAATATAACTCGACCGATGGTGCTATTTGAAATTTTGAAGTTGGCCCCTGGGATCCTATAATGGGGAACTTGGGAGCACTTGCGTCTCACAGAAGTTTGTCGCCCGCTGACATGGGTACATTCCTGCACAACTGGATGTGTCACATTTTTTTCGCTTTGAAACTATTTCAGTCACAGAGTTAGGTGGGACACACTGGACATATCATATAGGCGGTGATAGTACTGCAGGCAGCAACATACAGCTGATCAAGCCTTTGATTATGTTTGCTTTCTACAGGTGTGGATATGTGATAGAAAGACCACCAAAGGTTCCGACACCTCTAGAGTACTGTTTCGAGACATTCACAGGCGATCATTGTACCATGTGTGACGGATTGGCAGTATTCCGCTGTGCTCACTGCAAATGTATCTTCTGTTTGGACCATTGTCTCATCGAACAATTGCACGTACAATGTGGACAAGCATGTAGAAATGATGCGAAGGCTAATGCCTGTTGCCAGAATTTTCTATTTGTGAAGCGAGTGGTCTAACTATGTTAGAATTGTCTGGATGTTCATGGCCAGTTGGATGTTCTGCCAACTTTGGAACTCGTTTTTCTTTTCGATTCTAGGTACGTCGGTTTCCTGCATAGTTGGTGCTTTCTTGTTTTGTTCATTCTAATATGCACAGCTTGTGATCAAATATGGCGCATTATGGCCAACTTCGTCTTTTTCCGTATTTTTCGTACTTCTGTTTTTTCTATTTTCTTTTGCTAGATTGTACCACTGATTATACACGTCATATCTTATGTTCTACATGACAGATTGACACTGAATATTGCAATCACTTCATATAGTGCTCTTTGCAAAACATGTACTTTTCATTGCAATTGGCAACACTGTTAACCCCACTGGTGGCCTTCATTTGTTCCCTATTGTGGCAAGTATCTTTCTATACATCACTTGTCAGCATTGTATTTTGACGTGCTCCCCTTTTTTGCGGAATTTGCAGTTTTTCCCCTTGTCCAACCTTACTGTTTCCCGAAATTCCACCCATTATATTTCTTGAACCTATTGCTATGGGCAGCTAATTTTCTGGGAATCAACATCTCTGTTACAGCTCTTTCAATTGGCATAGGTCACATCTTTCACCGCAACTATCGTTTTCGGAAGGTTCCCTTGTGAGCTAGTTAAAATGGACCATCGTCGCTTATTTTTCTGGTTGGAACAAAAGAAAATAAGCCACTAAAATTTATTCCTTCGTTTATTTGAATAGTACAAAATGGTACAAAATATTCAGCTTGTTAAAATGGACCTTCTTCACTTATTTTTCTGGTTAGTACAAAATTATTTAGAATACCCAAATTTATTTCTTCGTTTATTTGAATAGCACGAAAGCTATAATGGTCCTACTTCGCTCTTTTCCTGTTTGGTAAAAAATAAAACAGTCCACCCAAATCTACTCCTCCGTTTGTTTAAATAGCACAAAAAGGTACAAAATTCTGAACTAGTTAAAATGAACTTTCTTCCCTTTTCTTTTCAAATTTATTCCTTCGTTTATTTGAATAGTACAAAAGGAAAAAAATCTCAGTTAATTAAAACGGCATTTCTTTGCTTTTTCTGTTTGGTACAAAAGTAAATAGGACACCCAAATTTATTCCCTCATTTATTTAAATAGCACAAAAAGGTATAAAATTCTGAGCTAGTTAAAATGAACTTTCTTCACCTTTTTCTCAGCCTCCCGTACAAAATTATATAGGATACTCAAATTTATGTTTTCCTTTATTTGAATAGTAAGAAAGGTGTAAAATTCTCAGTTAGTCAAAATGACATTTCGTTGCTTTTTTCTGTTTGGTACAGAAGTAAATAGAAACCCAAATTTATTCATTCGTTTATTTGAATAGCCCAAAACAGGTATAAAATGCCAAGATAGTTAAAATGGACCTTCTTCGCTTATTTTGGTTGGTACAAAATAAGTAGTCCACCTAAATTTTTACCTTCGTTTATTTGAATAGTAAAAAAGGTATAAAATTCTAAGCCAGTAAAAAATAGTTCATTTTTTTTTGCTTGGTACAAAATTAAATAGGCCACTCAAATTTATGCCTTCCTTTATTTGAATAGTACAAAAGGTATAAAATTGACAGTTAGTTAAAATTCTATTTCTTCTCATTTAAGTAATACAGTTTTTTCTGCTTGGTACGAAAAATTAATAGGTCACCTAAATTTTAAAATGATTATCCTCAGTTTATATAAATGGTACAAAAAGGTAAAAAAAATCTGAGCTAGTTAAAATTCAAATTTAGAAATATTGCACTACAAATAATTAAATTGGCTTAATTTTCAAATTGGCTTCCTTTGTTTCTTAAATAGTACAAAAGATGTATAAATCTATTGAAAAATTCTAACCAAGCTAAATTTGCGCCATAAAATTGAATTTGTTCTGGTTCGTACAAAACTGTACAAAATAAAACAATGTTCTAAGCTAGTTAATATTTAAATTTGAAACTGTTACGCTATAACTAACTGGGTTTCATATTTAAGCAACTTCCAACTTGGAGATGTTAGGGAACATAAGTCGCATTTGGGTTCGTAGTCACTACTTTTTTTATACCTTTTTATAAAATGACTTGCTTTGTGGGTTACATCAAATACAAATTCTCATCGCTTTTCAATACCCTCATACCAAATATAAAAACAGAATCTTTATATATTATACCGTTTACGAGAATATATTTTGTAGTATTTAAAAAGAGGATATATAGTCCTTTAAATTGGTTATATAATTTTTGGTATGTTGCATAGGGGTTGTTAGAAGAGCCATAGTCTTTCTTGTGTCATTTCTAGTATCATATAAAAGGACCTTAAAAAGACTAAAGCCGTTCATGTGACCTCACTCATCTTTTCTGCTATGTTAATTAGAATTAGACAAAGGTGCCATTCTCTTATAGGGGTTGCGCTTTCTTCGCATAAACTATTTGGTGTCTTTATACCAAAATCTGCAAACAGAATTTCAATATGTTGTACTGTTTCACGGGTTACGCATGGTTAAATGTTTGACCTTTGACCTCGAGGTGACCGTTTTTCAGTTCGTAGTACTCAATGCCCTATTGCTAAATATAAAAACACTATTTTAATATCTTATTCCGTTCACGAGTTATACATGGTTAAACATTTGACTTTTTACCTCGACATTACAAGTTGTAGTCAATAAAAGGGTGTATCTCCCATAAACTGTAAGACCTAAGTAGAAACAATATGATATTCGTAATCAGCATGTTCGAAAACCAATAAATACCGAGTTACATCCAAATCGGACAAAATTATTATAAAAGGGCATATTCCACGTAAACTATAAGACATGGGTAAACACAAATATTATATTCGTAATCAGCATGTTCGAAAAACCCTAAATACCGCGGTTATGCCGTGTAGGCGAAAGGAGAAGATGATGATAAGAATGAACGAAATAGTGGAATGAAGAAAGTGGGAGGAAACCCAAGTATTTGTCAACCAGAAAGCTCACTTGGCACGATCTGTATTCAAACCAGGGCCTCACGCACTAGAAGTGAGCACCCTACCACTGAGCCACTGCTGTCCTCATGGATCATTCTTAGTGTTGCAATTTTCACAAATGGTGTAAACACGATGGATACATTTTTCCGCAGAAGTTTTCCAATTAGAGACATTCTTAATAGAGAAATAACTTAGAGTGATGGCTCTTCAGGAAAGAAGCTACATCGATAAAAAATTAAATTTTATCGGTACAATCTAAAGGAAGAAAACTTTATGCCGCTTCAGAATGTTGTGTACAAGAATTAGCATATTGTAATTAGGTATTCCTCCCTTAGCTTTAGCGATTTAAATTTTCACCAATGTGACTTCCTTCAAGATCCTCTATTGCTTGAAGGGTCAATTCCTGGTGCTGGTCAGACCTCCTCTTCATAATCTGATGTCCTGGAGTCAATTTTTTGTCTTCAAAGACTGCATTGCCGAAATCAATATTTGTTCTAGGTATATTTTCGACAGTCTCGTTCCCTGAAGTTGCAAAACTGCTCCTTTTCCCCGCAGGTAAAGTAAATTTCAATTAGATGATGTGACTTTTGTGGACGACACGTCCTTTAGAACGTAATATCAACAGAACGATCTTCAGCCAATGATTTCCAATCGGTATATCGTGAAATTTTAGAATTTAAACATTAACTAACTCTATGTCTTTTGGAACCCGGAAGTTCAATGCCACGTTCCAAAAGCTCTTAACCAACTGGATCCAGCATTAAATAATTAGTTAAAATCAATTTAGGAGTTTAATGTAATAAGGGCGTAAGCGAGATTACCCTTTTTTGCATCAAACACATAAATGGCTTTTACCATGCTTGCTTAACCTCCAGTCAAAATTTCAACTCAATATCTAGATTCTCGAGGTCAGGGCAGCTCTTTGAATTAAGAGCAATATCAGCCAAAGTAGCGTGAATGCATCGTTTATCAGCTGCTAACACTGCTTCTATTCCGCCAAAAGCTGTTCATTTCGCTTCAAACACCACACTGCAGTATGTAGAAGAATGTGTGTTTTACGGTAGTGCAGAAAGAATCCTGCGCCTTTTCAAGTCATTGATGGTAGTGCAGTTTTAAGAGACTAGAAGAATCATTTCATGGACCATTTGTACCCAAAACCTAAGAGTAAAATTCTGTTCAAACCTCAATCATATGTAAGGCTGCAGTGGTCTACCAGCGGTACAGTTCTAGCATCAATTAGCTACGTGTTATTGTATACGCCATTCCAATATATCAAGAAACCATTTCCTAAAAATAGTGCTATTATTGACACCAGTAACGAAACCAAACATAAGAGCCCCCAAGTTATCTAATGTTAGAAGTTTCTGTCCGTTTTTGCCAGATCCTGACAAAGCATGGTATGAGCATGTTTTGTCCCAGAGTGTTCCGAAAAACGAGGAAGAAAATTCGGAAAGTGATGATGTTCAACATGACAGTGGGGGCGCGGTGGCTCAGTGGTAGAGCGTTCACCTCCGGTGCTTGGGGTCCCTGGTTCGATTCAAACTCGCGCCGTGTGGACTTTGTGGTGGACAAACACTGTGCTCTTGGGTTTTATCGGGGTTCTCCCGTTTCCTCCCACTTTCTTCATTCCACCATTTCACTCATTTCTCATTATCACCGTCTCCTTTAGCCTAACCGGCATAACCGTGGGACGTTAAACTTACAGATTTCATTTCATTTTCAACATGACAGTGAGAGTGACTAAAGAGCAGAGCACTGACAAGCGTTTCAAGTAGTATATATTCTCATAACATCTTACTTTTATTTCTAAGAATTAATAAAGAGTAACATGTTTAGTAAATATCTTATTAATTATTTTTTTTTTTAATTTTAGAGAAAAGTTTAGATGTTAGTGGTTTGATGCAAAAATGGTGTATAACACCACTTACCTTCTACACAAATACATCAAAATAGAAAAGCTAAGTGCAACGTTAAAAACGTATATTTATCTTAATTAATATGTGATTTACGAACAACGAAAATACAATGCTGCATATTATGTTGTGTCACGTAAGAAAAATACTACTTAAGTTTTGAATTTTGTTTTTCTGAAAATGCATATTTCAGAATTACGTCATTATTGCATCAAACTCCTCAATTTTGAGACAGTCAATCAGTCAACATCTTTAGCGGCAGTAATGATGCCCAAAAGAAACTTTTGCCTTACATTATTATAATTTGTATTATTATTATTATTAAACAACCGAACGAATGTATTGTGATGTCTTGCATGTTCAATATAGTGTCGTCAGTGGGAAAAAAAAATGACAACCATTGATCTACATCCTTCCTTAAGCCAATTGTGCTGAAACTTAAATACAATTTCTATAGTGGAAGGTATGGAAGTGTCGGAACAGTGTAGCCAACTTAGCATCTGACTAAAGGGTAAAATACTGCCTGTTTCATTATAGATACTGGATTTGATTTGAAAAAAAAAAGTTACATCTATGGCATGTAAAAATTGAAGGGGACGACTAAAATAAAGATTTTTTGTAGGCTTCAACTAACGAGGGAAGGGCGCGATGTCACTCAGAGAAAATTGCACCAAATTTGGTGTAGGAGTAGGTAATGGGAATAGAAAAGAACGTGTGGAAGCATTCGTTTCGAAGGCGTTCGGAATCAGAAATAACAGGCCCTGCAGTTCTGAAGGAGCATGGCCCGTCAATCAGATATTGATACGATGGAGCCTTTGCTCGCTGTTGTGGCCAACGCAGAAGTTGAATAAAATAGAATGAAAACAGAAAAGTTGAGCTGAACAGAAAATGCACCGATGTCCGTCCTCAATTCCACCAGGCGAATGTTGCGATACTAAATCTATCACCTACTCTGCCCTTGCAGTTACCAATTGGATGTGCATCACAAGTTAGCTTAATGAAATTATATTTAAAAATAAAAAAAAAAACATATACAGAAGTTAATATTGGGCGTCGTCAGAAGTTTTTCCAGGGAAGGAATCGAAATGAAGTTGCTGTATTTCTTCACACTATAAGATGCTGTCAGTACGCAAGTATTAAATGTTTGAACCCACCAATATTAACTTATTTCATTTGTACGGGTGTTTGATATCTACGACGTGCCACCCACCAAAATTATAGTATTGTATATTTGTGATGCGAATTTAAATATATATTTCAGGATTATTGATGTTTAAAATGAGAACGACTATGCACGGCCATAACAAAAATAACCGTTTGAATACATACAAGGTTATTCATTAATACAACTATGTTAACGCAAAGGATAAAGGAAATATTTGAACTTGGTCTACTCATCACTAGAAAGTAGCAAAATGTGTTGGACAGAAACAGCCTGGTAACAACTGTGTTCAAGACTCCAAATATAACTCACGCATTTTTCACAAATAGTGTGTTTTAATAGTGTGAACACAAAATGAACATGAGCGTTTCACTTCTGTTGCCTAGCACACATGAGACAGAACGTCTTCACTGTCTACAAACATGCCATGTTCGTAAAGTTAGCTTCCAAATTTGTCTGAACAACAATAGAAAATACCGCAGTGAACAATAATATTTCGTACAGTGAATTATATATTGTTTTTTTTTCACATAAAGAAACATTTGTTAGCCGAAGCATTAAAAATATAACAGGCACCCATAGTACCAGAAACTGAATTCAAAAAATAAATATGCTTAAAAAGCAATACACTTTAAGTCTGAAACAGATGACTGCTTTTTTAAAAATTTATTTCAATTCCTCTTTATAGGGATAAGGTTGGTAATAGCAGGGGCAGTTGATGATTTAGTATCCCGGCATTCGCCTGGTGAGACTGAGGGCGGATATTAGCGCATTTTCTGTTCAGCTCATGTCTTCTGTTTTCATTCCACTTTATTTAACTTCTTCTGCATTGGCCGCAACAGCGAGGAAAGACTCCGTCCCATCAATATCTGAATCTCATTGGCAGGCCATAGTTCTTCTGAACTGTAGGGCCTATTATTTCTGATTCCGAACGCCTGTGAAATGAATGCTTCCACACGTTCTTTTCTATTTCCATTACCTACTCCTACACCAAATTTGGTGCAATTATATCTGAGTGATATCGCGCCCTTCCCTTGTAAGTTTACGTCAAAATTGTGAGGTAAATGGGAAGTTACTTGAACAAAGAGCTACAGGGATTCAGTTTCTACCTCTACCAGTACAATTAGTTATAATTTTCTTCCCTTACTGGTAGATCACGTGCCACCTATTTAGAAGTTTTTATATGCTACGAGCCCTAGGGAACTTCGTCTTGATGTAGAAATAATACCATTAGTTTTATAACTCTTTATCTTTCTTGATTTCCTTCCATCATATCTTCTACCATGTAACAATTTCTTCTTCGACAATATTTTAAATTCCTTTTAATTCTTTCACATTTTATTCTGTCACCCTTATTATTCCCAATAACTGCCATTAGTACATCGTTCCAGTCAGCTATTATTTTCATTCTTCTCAGCATTCAAGTGTGCGAGAACTCAAATACAACATTTTTTGTCGTCTTCCCGGAATGTTTACGTTTCTACTCCGCAGGATGTACTATTACTCTATGTATGAGTCCTTTTTGTAACTCTTCATTTAATGCATTAAAATCAATTAAACATGTTTTACAATTTGACACGATTCGTAACTTATATTTCGGTCTCTTTCAGTCTTTACTTACATATGGCATAATCTTCTGGGGAAATTCTCGAAAAAGTAATATGTTGTTTGTAATACAAAAAAGGCTTTTAAGAACTATAGCAGGGGCCAAAATAAACGACCCATGTAGGCCAATATTTAAGGAATTTAAAATTTTGCCGTTACCCTCTCTTTACATGTTTCGATTGCTGCTCTTCGTCAAAAACAACATTGACTTATTTAACACACCATCAACACATAAATATGATACCAGGCGCAAGGATAAAATCCCCAGCAAACAGCACTTCACTAAGTTATATGAAAGGAATCCAATGTTTATGGGTTCTATATTGTACAATAAACTACCTCAGAATATTCGAAGGACAGAACAAAAAGGAGAGTTCAAGAGGTTAATGAAAACCTATATGTTGCAGCACTGTTTTTATTCTGTAAACGAATTTTTAGATATGTAAGTGAATTTGTCTATTGATAGTTTTGGGTAGCATAGTAGTTTAATTCAATTGTCTATTGATAGTTTTGGAAATATATTGTTATGTAATGCTTTTATATCGTAGATGTAGCATAGTAGTTTATTTCAATAGGTATGTATTTGTCATTACTACGTGTTTTATATATTTGTACCCTTGACGAGTCTTATTCATACGCACGTAATCGTGCAATATGTATGACTAAAAAGACGAAATAAATGAATGAATGAATGAATGAATGAATGACGCGCATAGTGTGCTTCTCACCATTATAAACACAATAATCTTAAAGATATTTAACCATTTTCTACGTTGCTTTCTATTAATCGTTTGCATTTCACGGGTACCAAACACATGAGATAAGGATTTGAGCATTTAAAATTATTATTTTAACCAAGCAAAGCGGATAATCGAAGCTAGTAAAACCTAAAATTGTTCTTTTCTCCCCCACCACTTCTAACATCCTCTCATTCGTTTTCCGCTAGACTCAGCTAATTCTCTCCATTCTCCTCCACACCAACATTTCGAAAGCTTCCATTCGGTTTTCTTTTAAATCATTTTTGCGTAATTTCCATGTTTCTATCCCATACAGCACAATATTCCGCACGAAGCATTTCACAAGTCTTTTTCTCAACTCTTTTTTATTCAGGATCTCACAAAATAGACTTTTTTTCCTCCTAAAAGCTTCTTTCGCTATTCCTATCGTTGTTTTTAGTCCACGTTCGCATTTCATATCATCAATAACAAGAGAACCCAGATATCGAAAACTAGTCACCTACTCTATCTTTCTCCTCTGCTACTTCTATATTTGACACCGACCGCTTCGTTCCAATCATCATGGCTTTTATCTTTCTAACATTTATTTTCATCCCACATTCTTCCCAGC
Organism: Thermobia domestica; assembly: GCF_964235325.1. NCBI lineage: Eukaryota > Metazoa > Arthropoda > Insecta > Zygentoma > Lepismatidae > Thermobia > Thermobia domestica. The sequence goes on from NC_137459.1 coordinate 46,846,829, forward strand.
CCTTCCTCAAGTTTTCTAACATCTTACTAATTTTCTTACCAGATTCGTCTACAAGTGCCGTATCATCTGCAAACCGTATACGTCTAATCATTATATTTCCTACCGAAATGTCGTTTTTATTATGTGCGCTCTTTTTCACTATATCTTAAAGACAGTCTCGGACTGGAGGTATATGGCCCCGGTAGGAAATTCACTCGCAGGGCCCCATTTCGGCATACATGGGGCCCCAATACACATTTAGACAATATGATGCTGGGGCCCCATTGTTCATATTGTTCAAATATATTCTTACTAGGCCACAAGCAAAGGGCCCCATACAGGACTTCATAATACTGGTCATTATTGGTTAGTCTCATTCCAATAATGGGATCCAAGACTACATTCAATGCTGGGGGCCACCGAGCAAATGACAACGAGTTCCAACTTTATATGCTACAACACAGTAGACATGTTCTATCTTACTTTCCATGTTATTCAATATTCATTATTTTATATATAATATTTAGTGAGGGCCCCGGCAGGGATCCCTGCCCTCCTGCTCTGGCCAGTCCGAGCCTGCTTCCAGATAGATAGTAACTTACGTTGGAGAGAGACTATCCCTGTCTAACTTCCTTTTCAATTGCACTCTCCTCTATCATTTCCTTCCTTATACTAACACTTACTTTTTGGTTCATATATGCCTCTTATGAGTCTTCGATCTTTCCATTTCAATACAACCTTTTTAGAACTGTGAACAACAATTCCCAAATCAAGCGGTCAAAAGCCTTTTCTAGATCAATAAAAACAGCATATACCTGTTTCCTTTTTTCTATAAATCTTTCACCGATCAACCTTAATAATCCAATTGCATCTCTTTTGCCCTTACCTCTCCTGAAACCGAACTGTTCCTCCTCAACTTTTTCATTTGTTCTTCCATACAACCTTCTATTCAGCATTCGAAGCAAAATTTTTACTGCATTCAATATGAGACTAATAGTTATGTAATCGTCACACCTCTAGAATATATTAAATGGCTTAATTTGAAAAGCAAAAAAGTCAGATTGAAAATAGATACGAAAAAAAAAGTGGTGTTCAAGAATTTCGAAAATAAAAATACATTTATACAGTTCAATGTCTCACGATTATGTAGCGAGGCTAAGGCAGATGGTGACTATAAATGAAATGGTAGAATGAAAACAGTAACAGGAAACGGGAGAACCCCGAGGAAATCCATACTCACATGGTGTTTCTCCACCACAAATTTTATTTGGTTCAAGCTGGGATCAAGCCATAGACCCCATGCACGAAAAGTGAGCACTCTACAACTGAGCCACCGAGGCTCCTGTTTAAAATTTCGAATGATAGTCAACGATTAAAAGTGGAAATACGGAATTAGATTGTGTCAAAACTTACATCCATCTAGGACAGCAGATATTTACTTCTAGGAATATCAAAGAAGAAATTAATCAATGTAATAAATTATGCTGGTGTGCATGCGGAAGGAATAGCCTCATGCTGGAAAATGTTCTGATGCTAAGAAAGACTGTGATGATCATGAACGAAATGGTGGAATGAAGAAAGTGGAGCGGGAAGAAGAGAACCCCGAAAGAGCCCATGTACAAGGTGTTGGTCCACCACAAAGCTCATTTGGCCCAAAGTGGGATTAATCCAGGAAACCAATACACCACCACAAGTGAGAGTTTGACCACTGAACCACCGCGTTCCCAACATATGGAAAAGTAAAATGGCAACAATTCTAGAGCGTGAAATTTTCAATGAAAATAGTCTGCCTGTTTTGACATATGTATCGGAGATGGGGAAACTAACAACATCAGACAATCATCATCTGCAGACTACACAACGAAGCATGGAGAGATGTATGTTAGGAATCACCCGCAAAGAAAGGAGAGGAATCGCATGAATCAGAAAGATGACGGGAGTGACGGATATTCTCATAAAAACAAAGGTATTGAAGTGGCAACGGGACATATTGCCAAAAGAAATTGTGATCGATGGATGAAAGCTATCTAATAAGAAACGTTATCAATACAATGTGGTGTGACGAAATCAAAAAGCACTCCAGAGAAATGCGGAAATAAATTGTTCAAGATGAATTGTTGTGTAGAACAGTTAGAGAAACCTTCCTTTACCAGTAGATAGACAATGGTTGACTATTATATATAATTTGGTCACTGCCTAAATTGACCTTAACTGTAAAACCTGGATATTCCCGTATGACACACAGAGAAACGTGGGGGAATTCCGCGCACCTAAGAATGACACAAAATTGTGAAGCTATTTTGTCACATATATGAAGCTCAAAATTTGATAACGTTTATTAGGTCTGAAATAATAATGAAAACGCACATAGGTATATTGCATAGCGTGGAGTTACCCGCATGCCCCACATACCGGTGGGTAATGGCGCACAGGTTGACAAGAATTGTAAGTACTCAATCACTACGCTTCAAATTAACATTGTACTGAAACAAAAATCTAACTAAACGTTTGTTGCAACTAAAATATGTAAATGAGAATACATTTAGAGGATTCATAACACCAAGAAAATTATATCTAATTAAACAAATAATACTTGTGTATAAGTTTTCTAGATAAAAGTATAATTATATTCAATGTAAGAGACATTAAAGAAAATGTGTTTGCATATAATAATCACACTATTCACCACAATCTATTTAATTCATTCAGAAGTCACAAGTATAATTTACTTGATGTCCTAGCCACCATATTCTGCTATAGTCGTGGTCTGGACAAAGCATCAGTACTGTATTTATCTACGTGGGCTTCTATTAAATATATTAGATTCTCCTCCTAAATATATTCAAGAATTATTGTTCAGCAATTACTGCCGGAAAATAAAATTACAACACCCTGTAAAACATGAGGGAGATTGATGTACTTCCAGTATTGGGTTCCTTGGTGATAGTGAAGTATATGATTAACTGTGTAACAGTTTCGGCCAACAGATGGCAGTGCAATAGAGGGACATTTTCTCCACCTGCGCCGAGTCTGTGTTGTGAATTAGCAGAAACCGAAGATCAGCAGCTGCACGAAAGTGACTCACACAGTAAACACAAACAAGACAACATGCCACGACGACGCAATCGCGCTCCATACCGTGAAATGAGTGAGCTCGAACGGGGTCGTATTGTGGGCCTTAGAGGGGCTGGTTGGTCCTTTCATCGAATCGGCAATCACGTTGAACGTGATGCATCTGTGGTGCAGTGGTGTTGGCAGCAATGGATAGCAACACATTCCCACACATGCAGAGAAGGTTCTGGACGTCGTCGTACCACGGATGTGCGCCAAGATCGGCGTATTGTGACGGCTGCATTGAAGGACCGCACAGGTACCACGTCCAACATTCGAACAAATGTGGCCCCTGAAGTTTCCACACGCATTATTGGGAACAGATTACTACCGGCAAGACTTCGGATATACACACCAATTGCCCATCTGCCACTGATGCCACATCATCGCCGTACACAGTTGGTCTGGTGTCAGCAAAGGAGCAGCTGGAGGATGGAATGGCGTTCCGTTGTGTTCAGCGATGAAAGCCGATTCTCTCTCTATGCAAGTGATGGTAGACTGCGAGTGCGACGTCGACCTGGAGAGCGTCTGCTCTCACAGTGCGTGCGTGCAAGACACAGTGGTCCCACTCCAAGTGTTATGGTGTGTGGCGCGATCAGCTACAACTCTCGCTCATCTTTAGTGCTTGTGAATGGGACATTGACAAGCACCTCTTACGTGCAACAGGTGGTAGGACCGGTTTTACTGCCTTTCTTGAGACAGGAGAGTCATGTACAATTTCAGCAAGACAATGCCCGCCCACATACTGTCCGTGCAACGGAACGTGTTCTTCAAGGTGTGTCCCGACTTCTCTGGCCAGCACGCTCCCCAGATTTGTATCCTATCGAACATGCATGGGACATTATGGGTCGACAACTGACAACTGCTTCACGTCTACCTACAACTGTTGCTGATTTGCGCCACCAGATCGAGCAGGCGTGCAGAATGTAGCGCAAGACTGTACCCGTCATCTCTATGATCGAATGCATGCAAGAATCCGTGCCTGTATTGCAGTTCGTGGAGGGTATACACGGTACTAAAGTGGTGGTGGTAGTGTGATGATAGACGTGCCGTTCACAAAACAATGTACTGAAGGAGCTAACATTGTAATCATCTCATATTCGTACCATGTACAGTATATGGAATATATATATATAACCATGTGTTCCATGCGTCGTTTGTTTGCATCTCTGTATCCAAGACTTCAATAGAGCATTTATTCTCAGCATTAAGATGAACGAAGACTTGTCTTTGTTCGTTTCTATCCCAGTAACATTTGCAGGAATTTTCGTTCTTTTTATTGAAAGTTATACAGTGTGTAACAAAAAAGTATGGTAAAATTTCAGGGGTGTATTATTTATGTGTAGACACGTAAACAAGTTCATGTGACCATATGTCGGGAAAAGCGTCATTACAGAGTTATGGCCATTGAGCCGTCTGACGAAGTGAAATAGTCATATTTTGGACGCCCCTCAATGTGACTCAATTTAAACCTCAATAGTTCAGCTTTTAGTTAAGCTAGGAAGATAATTTTGGTATCAAAGTCTTCCTGAAGGATGAACTACGTGTAAACCACATGCAGATATGGCATGCATGTCTTAGATTGAGCCTGTATCCATATCACCCGGGAATGCAGTCTTTGTCAGCAGCCGACTATCTGCCGCGAGTATGCTTTTGCCAGTGATAGCTCCAGCAGTGTGCCGTTAATCTTATTTTCCCATCCGCAATAGTATTTACAGATGAGTCTTAGTTCACACGAGAAGGCATCTATAATTACTATAATGTTCATGCTTGAGTGAAGGATAATCCTCATGCGATTAGACCCAGGAGACATCAACAAGTGTTTGCTCTCAGTGAGTGGTGTGGAATTGTCAGTGACACTTTACCAGGCCCACACATACTCGCACAGAGGCAGACGGGAAACACCTACCGAGACTTCCTGGAAACCCACATTCCAGATGCATTGGATAATTTGTCCTTGACTCTGCGTCTACCCACGAAGGTGCATATCAGTGGAAAGCTTCATCCTTCAGGAAGACATTGATACGAAAATTATCTTCCTAGTTTAATAAAAAGGTGAGCCATTCAGGTTTAAATTGAGTCACATTGAAGGGCGTCTAATGTTACTATTTCACACTTTTAAGCGGCTCAATGGCCGTAGCTCTGTAACGATGCATTTCCCGACATATGGTCATATGGACTTTTTCACTTGTCTACCCATAAGGAATCCACCCCTGAAATATTGCTATACCCTGTATTTTGAAATGCGTAGATTATGATGATATGAATGATATGATGAATGATGACACCTTTGCCCAAAAGAAAGTGCCAAAAGGAACCTAGTTAGCGGTGACCTGATATTGGTGAATTATCAATCAAATCAATTATAACTTAGTAACTGAAACTGAAAGTTATATATATACATATATTTTACTTTATTTATATTTCCCACTTTTACTTATATATTGATTATTCACTTCACTGTGTCAAATTTTCCACACATGTATTTATTGATATTGACAGGACGGCACATTTTAATGGCCTGGGGAGACAAATATGTTAAATACCACCAAGACAACAGGACATACCAAGGACTAATTGTCGTTATTCTCAGAAGGTATTTTTTAATCATTATTTTTTAAAAGAAACAAGAAATGAAAGAAAAGGATTAGGATTTGAATTCATTTTAAGAAGTACCTCTCGTTCCATTAGGAGGAAATTTATTTGCATTTGGGCATGCTGAGCCACCAAAGCAAGGCGATATCTATCGTTTCTATCCTCAAGCGCTTCTGTATTCTCTCTGTATAGTCTGAACATTTTCCCCTCGTAATGTGAAAACAGAGCAGCATTTCTCAAGTTTCCTTCGTCTGAAATGAAAGACACAACAAAATTTTATCCTTAAGGAATGTTGACTTCTCACTAGACCAGACGAGTCCACGCCCTGGAAGAGACGAATTTGGCCTATAATTCGTAAACTATCCACCAAAGTGCAGCATGAATATTGGTACAATGTCATAGCAGATGGTTACTACTATCCATTTCATAAAGATAGGCCCCTGACTTCGTGGTGCTGCCGTGACGTTCAGTCAAAACTTATATTGCATTGTCGTACCTCGTTGGAATTGCTGAAATGTTGTCTTTTCAATACTTAAGACATACAAATTTTCTCTGTACTATGTAGTGAGAAAAAAATAAAAATTAATGAAAAAGTGCGTATTTTTTCGTACTCTTTTGGTAGATCAATGTTTAGAGGACTATATCTCAGAAAAGAGATCACGTGAAATAATTTCCTGTGCACAATATGTAGATGCATCCATTAACTGTAAGTTGTGAAAAGTTCAATTTTCATCACTTGATACTTTTTGTGTAATTAAAACAAATGTACGACGCTCTGATCTCCTTTGCCATGGTAGTTAGAGAAACGTACAAAACACTGTTCGAAAATTTGGAAGTCTAGTGTTCCAAATATTTGAAACTATTAACATAAAAAGGTTTAGTTGGTAGAGTATTTATTTTTTTAAATTTTTTTTTTACTTCAACATGTTCTCTGCGTTAAGCGGTGAGCCATGTTGCAGCCCAATCTTTAAATTCCCCGCGCTTATATGAAGAAACAGCATACAGTAAGTGGAAGTGCGGCAACGCTGTCGTGCAGTGTTGTCGCGTTCAGGAAGTTTGTAGCGCGAAGCTTACTTCATAAGAATGTAATAGGAAAAAGTATTTATTATAACCTTTCACAACATCATAAAAATAATAATAATGCATTACACATCTCAATTTAATCGAAATAAAACGTTGAAGTAAAACATCCGAAAACTCATCTATTTACTTCATTCACTTTCGTAATGGGTTTGTTGACTCATCGCTGCTCCTGTTATCTTCCTGTATACTTATTAACAATGGCTCCATTTCTACCTCAAGATCCTGTATCAGTATACACACTTTCCAGCTTACGAACATGTTAAAGGTTAAAAAGAAATGTATCTTTGGCAATCACGTGTTCACCTAAGTTCTGCGATCAATTCCCCTGCCGAATGTACAATAACACAGAATGAGTCCTTTGTTTTCTTTCAACGAAAAAAAAAAACAAAGCAATGAGTAGGTGACGAGGGCTGTATTTGGGTCTAATCACGTTGCACTGATTACGTCTTCAACAGTTCCCTTCGGTTCGTAGGCGTCAAAAACTTAGACATGCACTCACACCATATGGGTTCATTGCAATGAGACGGACGAATAGGCATTTATATTTTCCTTAGTATATGTCGTGGCTTTTGATTATATATATATATATATATATATATATATATATATATATATATATATATATATATATATATATATATATGGATATTCCTTTACGAGCGGTGGTATTACAAAAAGAAAAGACAAAATTTTTAGGGATAATGAAATTGCAGAACTGATGAATGACTCCGACTCAGACGGTTATGAGTTAGTAATGAATAGTAATGACATTGATTATTCTGTGCTCAGTGGCGTATTCGGAAGTGAACAAGATAGTAACTCTGTTTCAAGGGAACCTGAGGCTGCGCCGGGAAAGAGAGAAAAAAAGTGTCGTTCCTATTCAAAGACAGATTCTGATGTAGCTTGGAGCGATAAAATTCAAGTAAATGCATACCCCTGTTTAGTGGTATCCCGGAAATTGACCAAAATGATGGGCTATCTACAGAGTATTCCGCATATAAAGTGTTTCAGCTGTTTTTACCGATGAAGTTTTATAGTAAAAAAAAAAGTTGAATTGATTTTGAGTTGAACGTCTTGTTCAGCAGTGAGGCTATATGAGACGTCGACCTACTGATTAACGTGGAATCCAAACTACATGAGCTTCTCCCAGGAATAGTAGTAAAAGTTATGAATCAATACGCAAAACAGCAGATTGAGAAAAAGAAAAAAATACTAAAACAAAAATCTTTGTTTTCTAAATGAAAGCGTGTTACTTTAATTAAAAACAAGGAAATTTTTACACTAATTATTCACATAAGCCTTGTACGGAAGCCAGCTTTACGCGGTTTTACAAATCAACTACGCAAGAGCTATTAGTATGTCTGTCAAGTGGTGGAACAGATTTTCTGTGAAGTGTAAACTCAATATTACATATCAACTAAGGTTGTATCATATAATAAAGTTTATGCTTGTATTTGTTTCTGTGCAAGTGTATTTTGTACTGCGTGCAGTAAGTGAAAAACTGATAAAAAGCAACAAATTTTCGAAGACCATCACATGCAAATCCAAACAAAATAAGAGTTCGCTTTTCTAATTTTGAACATTTGGCACATTTTCTGTATATCCTGTTAATTTCTAAGAAATTGGTTTAAAATCTGTGGAGATAAAATTTTAAAAATATCTCTAAAAAGTGCCGGACAGTGTGCGTGACAAGTTTAAATACCCGTCCGTCTGAGAGTGTATACGCGCCAGGAAAATGTGGCAACGTAGCACTCCGTATAAACTGCGATAGCGAAGGGCGCAAAGCTGAGAAAATCATAATGTCATATTTGTGATTATTTATCTTTTAAAACAAGTCAAAACAGTTTGGTTGAAAAAGCTACTTTAAGATCTTTCTAAAAGTTTTTTAAGATTGTTAATACACCGCAGCAATTCAGAGATAATGATGTCTCACTTTTTACTGAATAACAAGAAAATTACTACGTGTTGAGTGATGAAATTTTCAGAACTTACAGGTAACATATGCATCTACATATGGTGCACAGGAAATTATTTCATGTTATCTCCTTTCCGAGATATAGTCCTATAAACATTGATTTACCAAAAAAGTACGAAAAAATACGCACTTTTTCATTAATTTCTATTTTTTTCTCACTACACAGTACAAAGAAAATTTGTATGTCTTAAGTATTGAAAAGACAACATTCCAACAATTCCAACCAGGTACGACAATGTAATATAAGTTTTGACTGGACGTCACGGCAGCACCGCCAAGTCAGGGGCCTATCTTTATGAAATGGATAGTAGACACTTTGGGCCTTATGCAGAGTCATTCTGACGAGTGATTTGTGCCATACTAAAGAGTTCGACTAACATATGTTTCGTGCGGTAGTTAGGCCTTTAGTATAACGCTAATCATACGTCAAAACGACTCTGCATAAAGCCCTTTGTATTTTCCTGAAGCGGAAGTCCACACATTTCATCAGTAGATGAGATTTTTGATTTCAGGTAGGTCAATACTTTTTTTTTTTACCACATTCCATTGAAAGCAATTTTTAACGTTCTTGATGTAGATCTCTTCGGTTTTGTTCTGTACGAACGCATTTCATTATAAAAGAATGTGTTAATGAAAACAATGAAGTTTCCCGCGTTCAAAAATTACAAGTAAACTACTCTTCTTACCTCTCCTTCTTGGGGTAGATGAACCACTGCCATCGTGGGAGAGTTGGACCGCATCAACTTACAGAGAAATAAGAAGAGGAAGTGTAAGTGCACCAAATCGACAACAAAAAACAATAAACAAGAAGAAAATTGCGATCATATCTTTATCTTCATGCAGAGATGATGATCAGTCGATAATATAGGTTGACAGTGATGATATGGAGGAGTATGAGGAAACCGAGTGTATTGGGTGCGGCGAAAATTGTAAGGAAACAAGAAGAGAAGACGACTGGATACAGTGTATTATGTGTGAACGCTGGTTACATTATGGTTCTTCGAAATATGAGAATGTTTGTGATTTGCGTTGCAAAGTTTTCAAATATACAAAACAAGATACAATGTACGGTACAATGCAATTACTGGCACACATTTTTCTTCTTAAAACATAAAACACATATTCTTTCCATTTGCAAATATTAGCCTACTTTTCTAGATTCCATGTTTTTTTTTAAAGTTCATTTTTAGATTTTTTATATTGCTATCTTAGTTTAATCAATATTAGATTATATGAGATCAATATTAGATTTCAATAAAAACTTGGTGGCTGTATAATATCTACTTTATAAATATAACGTATTTAAAGGGGAAACTGATATTTATTTATTTATTTATTGTTTAGGTTCTGTATATGGTTCATCACTCCCACAGTGCACTGTCCATCTAACTCATAGCACTATGGAGATCAGTCAGTCATTTTTTTCAATTTTAAATTTCAGGTATATTTTTTTTATTCTAAAAGCCTTTAGTTACAGCGTTTGCACACGTCCCCGGCAATGCCGGCAGCGTTACCGACAATGCCGGAACCGGAACCGTGCCTGCTTTGCACACGCAGCCGGCAAAACCGGTTCCGGCTACGGCAATGTCGGTGCTGGCGTTGCATTGCACACACATCCTGGTAATGCCGAGAAGTAGTTTGAGTTTGAACGTGAGGGAGAGAACATGAGTCCAGCAATAAACAAACGATATCTCACTCAGTTCACAATCGTTCTATGGAACAAATGCCAGACGAGACACAGATTAAATTAATATTTTTATTATGATCTATAGAGTAAAGCAGCATGCAACCACAAGACTGGAAATGTTCTTGTTCTGTTTGTGCTTTTTCAAAAATGAAATGAAATCTTTAAGTTTTACGTCCCAAGATTATGGCGGTTACGCTAAAGGAGACGGTGATGATGAAAAATGGTGGAATGAATGAAGTGGGAGGAAACGGACGAACCACGAGAAAACCCACGAGCACGGTGTATGTCCACCACAAAGTCCACACGGCGCGAGCTGGGATCGAACCAGAGTCTCCAAGCACCGAAGGTGAACGCTCTACCACTGAGCCACCGCGCCCCCTTGTGCTTTTTCAGTTCTTTCTGTAGTTGTGTTTTAGTTTTTATTTACTTCAATTTTATTTACAACCTTTGTTATGTTTGGGAATGCCTACTTCTTCGATTATGATAGATATTTAAATCGTTGTTTTCTTATTATCAAGGTGGGCCGCGATGGCTCAGTGGTAGAGCGTTCACCTCTGGTGCTTGAGGCCCCGGGTTCGATCCCAGCCTCTGCCAAGTGAACTTTGTGGTGGACAAACACCGCGTGCGTGGGTTACCACGGGGTTCTCCCGTTTCCTCCCACTTTCTTCATTCCACCATTTCATCCATTCCTCATCATAACCGTCAACTTTAGCCTAACCGGCATAACCGTGGGACGTAAAACTCAAAGATTTCATTTCATTTTATTATGAAGGTTATTCTTCTCTACATGCTGGGTTGCATAATTAACAGGATAAACACTAGGCAACTATCCTAGATTCACAATTTCTTCATATCTCCATTCTGTTCATTTCTGCCATGTTGATTTTATTTTATTATGACTTCATATATGCTAAGACATATTCCCTATAAAAACGAATCCAACAACCCCTTTGTTTAAATCGTTTTAGTAAGTTTCGGCTGTAGAAGATAACAAATTAATATACATACATACATATGTGAAACTCACTTTCCGCGTTGCCGTAGTTGTGTAATTCAAAGAAGATCTGAATTTCCCGTGCTGAGAATTTATGTAAATTGCAAGCCGCTATATTTGTGTACCTCAGAGCCATTTTGATTATTTCATTCTTCATTATATATTGAAGTGATGTGAAAAAAGAAAATAACAGAAAAACTAAAGTAAACAAAAAATCCAAATACAGGAAAAGAAACAAGAATACACAACGCCTTACCACTCACTCACTGTAGCTAGATTCAAGAAACCTATCAGCAAGCCGGCTCCGGCATTACCGGCTGTGTGTGCATCCACGCATACGAAAGCATTGCCGCCGACAAAACCGGAGCCGACACCGACATTGTCGGCGGCTAGGCCGACTGCATTTGCCGGTCCCGGGAGTTCCACTGGTTTTTTGCCGGGTCGGAAAGCGTGTGCAAGCTACCATTTAATTACATTGCCACCGCTTCCATCGCCGGCATTGTCGGAACCGGATCCGGCATTGCCGGGGACGTGTACAAACGCTGGGTGGTTTACAGAAAGTCCGTTCTTAGATTTCGTGCAGAAAATCATGCTCTACATGCAAAATTTTCGAGTTATTGGAGGCAGCAAAAAGTAGCCCATCTCTACGGGATTTACTATAAGGCGTTCCGGCTCGTAAGGGTAAAATCAACCCATGCTTGTTTCCTGAAAATACAGCCAGATCGATCAAAATAATCATGCATTTATTTTGAAACTGTATTTTCTGAGAGAGAGAGGAAGAACATTAACAAACTATATACGAGCGGCTCGTCCGAAGGTATCCAATTCAGCGGTATGACACATACCAAACAATATCCTGTCATCTGAAGGTACATTTCCGAAATTAAACTACCTACATACTTATCTGTGGTTCGATCACAACCCATTTCACAAATAACCCAATTTCAGTGGAAGTAGCGCTTGTCACTATGTTCGCCCGAGCCGCTTATATATTTCAGAGAGTTCTTGTCCCATATAACTTTTATTCAGTTTGCCGTTACTATCCGGAATGCCACTAAAAGATGGATAATATTGCTTGGAATATTTGAGTATGCTTGTCTTTTACCATTGTATGAATTTATAACAATATTTTATTTATTATTTTTCTTTTTACTCTCTTCTCGATCTTCGTAAATTCCAGTACGCTGTTTTCTAAATCGCCCAGTTTTCCAACAAAAACATTAAGAAATTGGTCAGAGATAGGCTAAGGTTGGCTCGCCTTCTATGTGCTACTTTCTTCTTCGGTAACTACTGGCTGGATCTCAACGGAATTTGCTGGGGAAGTAGCTCATCGTCAGGGGAATAAAGATCGCTAAATTTGGTGGCCGAGATCGGATCGCCAACAGAGGGCCTGATACACAGCTTTGAACACCGGGAGCTTCTGAGCTTGGTTCGCCTCGGCTTTTTTTTTAAAATTATTACTCATAAAGACAGTGGGCTATATTCAGAAACGATTTTACGTGTGACTAGGGTCGTACTAAGGATTTGACTAAAGTGTGATTATAAAATCCGTATTGAGGAACATTCTGTTTATCCTATCAACGTCTGATGCATATATCCATAGAGAAAAACTGCGAGATCTCTGCAGAGCTGCTCAAACATATTAGCAGAAAACAAGGTAATAGAGAATATTAAACACGTTTCTATCTTACCTTTTTCTCACAATGCATTTTGACAACACTACATGACAATTCTGCATCTTTCAATAAAAGTCGTATACATAATCACAAGCGTGCTTCTGAGTTCGGAAATTATAATCACACGTTAACTAAATCCTTAGTACGACTCTAATTATACATAAAATTCCTTCTCAATATGGCCGACTGTTTGCTTTAAAATTTAGTTCGTTTTGTGAAGGTATTGTGTCTTCCACGATGAACTATGTGTAAAAATACTAATAATAACAAATTTTGGATTTATTATATATTGGACAGAAATTCTGCGAAAATGATAAACATACAGGGCCTTATGCAGAGTCGTTTTGACGTCTGATTAATGCCATACTATGGGGTTGACTAAAGGATGGTTATAAAAATTGTATTCAGAATCTCTGATTAGGACGTCGTATTTGACGAAGTTAATCACATGTGACTAATTAATCTAGAGCAGATGCTAATCTTCTACCCACGGTTTAGCGTGGGGCACAACATTTCGGATTTCGTAATTCATCTATTTTTATTTTTAAAGACTACGCACGAGCTCATCTACTTTTCCGTAGTTGCCACATTTATTTTTTTACCAATGCATTGGGGTTGTGTAAGTTAATCATACCCAAATCAACGTTTTAGTTGTACTCAAAGTAGACTCTGAATACCAAAAAAGTGTACCTTGCTTAGTAAAGTTCTAATACGACATTAACTAGTCCGAGACTAACCCACGATTAACTCATTCTCTCTGCATACCGCCCTATTTGTTTCAAATCATGAACAGTGAATTCTCACCATCAGATCAATGTTAATATATATCTATATATATATATCTATATATATCTATATATATATATCTATATATCTATATCTATATATATATATATATATATATATATATATATATATATATATATATATATATATATATATATATATATATGTTAATTTCTAATTTCCTTTCTGCGCAACTAACAGTTCATTTGCAGATTCAGATATAAAAGAATTTCTATTTTGTGTTGACCCGTTTCTATATATGTATTTCTTAAACAATAAACTTTAAGGTTGTTTCCTTTGTCCACGTTCCAACAATCATTCTATTTGATAGTAATCTACACACTTTGCATTTTCATCATCCATATGGTAATTCATTGAATTGAGGTTACAATGACCGAGGACGCCTAACAAAAACGACGGAATCATAAGGGCACAGAATTGGAAACAAATTAAGCTACGACGAAGATCTAGACGTGCGAATCACGATTTTGAGACTAGATTTAGAGACCGAATTTTACCCATGTTAAGTAAGAATAACATCTGTATTTGCGTCTTTTGATATTTGACGAGAATGACACGACACTTAAGAGAGCGTCCGTATATTGATTAAATTCATCATTGCTGGAACAATAGTTTTTCTTCGCACCCACTCCGGACTTCTATTCTAGCTTCCTGGCCATCGGTTACATAGAGGGTGTGTATCGGTACCAGATGAATGACAACAATACACCGAAGAAGTGATCGTTGGAGGATCCCCGAGAACATCAGGCAAATGCTGTGTAGATTATACCTATCCCAAACATATCCTTATTCTTTTTCACTCTGTTTTTATCCCTTTCACATCACAATCTGTTTCGAAGTAGAAAGTATTCTATTTCAGTTATTAAGCAACCCAGATTACAAATCCCTTACATATGCCATACTAGTTCATGTTTACAAAATTCTGGGGTAGCTTGTCAGTTCTGAATCCCCCACATCTTAATTTCACTATTGCTGTTTTAAGCTACGAGAACTAGCAAGATCACGCTGCACATGGGTGGAGATGTCGGGTAATGAACCCAGTACCTCTCGTATAATCATAAGTACCGGTAGTTTTTGAGATATATATCTTTAATCCATCCCAGATAAAATACTGATGATTGTCTACAAGATTAAAATTTAAATTGGACGATAAAATTAAAATACACTTACCGTGTCTTTCCTCTATTGACTGCAACCAACTTTTCACTTCACTCAATTTTTGCGTTAATTCCGCATATAACTCCTCCAAATGTTGTATTTTCTGTTCAACATTGCAAGGACCAGTCTCCTCACTCTTGATCTAAGAATACACCAATGATATTATAAGTAAGATTTAGTCTCATACAAATATCAACTCTATGTAGGATAGTATTATTCTATATCTTTTATTATAACAAGGTTTACTTTTAAAAAAAAACTAATTTCAGTATTTATATTTTGACCACTTAAATGAAACTGTTTCGGGAGGATGATGCTATTATTACAGACAAATCTTTATAGAATTTTTAGGGTGGTGTGCGACACATCAATACGAATATATACATCAACAATGTTGTATCGTTGCAGCAGGGGATAATGACCAGAAATTCTAATTTCTTAGTGAGAAACGCTGTCCTTCTTCATAATAATGCTTGCGCACAATGTCAAAAGGTTTCTGAGAGATCCTGTTCATGTAATCTAGAGTCATGATCTGTCACCATGCAATCTTCCTTGAGAGATTGAAGAAAGTTTGAAACTGCATTGTACCCTTTCACATAGCTAGAATAATTCTTAGACCGTAAAGAGATATCTGTCGTTTGGTACCACAGTATGAAAAATGCGTTACTAACATTAGAAAAGAATTGATATGTGAGCACATCATTCCTTTCTTCCATTTCTTCCGCTAAGTTTCAATCGGCTTGCCATTATACGTACATAATAATTTGACTGTGCATTGCTTCCTCCAGAATCTCTGCAATAATTATGATAAAGTTACGATATATACAAATACTAGCATCAATTACCCACTTCGCTGGGTTAAATTAAGAAAAAAATACTAATATGTTCTGTCAGTCAGTCACTTTTACTATTACTAAAGTTCTCTTTGATATCGGTCATTTTCGATCATTTTTATATTTCTCTCCCCTCTTCCTCTCCATGTTGGATGGCTGAATTTAGATTTAAACGGCAACGGAAGTGTCGCTGTTCACTACAGCAACCCTGAAAACTACAGATTCGGCACTAACATCGCTCATTTTCGATTATTTTTATACATCTCCACCCTCCCCTTCCCCATGTTGTGGGGCATAGCTTCGGAAGTATTACTGTTCATTTCAGCGATCTCGAAAACCATGGATTCGACACTGATATTGGTCATTCCCGATCATTTATCTATCTATCTATCTATCTATCTATCTATCTATCTATCTATCTATCTATCTATATATATATATATATATATATATATATATATATATATATATATATATATATATCTCAGTGACCTCGAAAACTATGGATTCGACGCTAATGTTGGTCATTTTTGATCATTTTTATGTATCTTCCCCAAATTGCAGGGCTGAATTTAGACGTAAATGGGTTTGGAAGTGTAACTGTTCAACTCAGCAACAACGAAAATTATGAATTCGACACTAATATTGGTAATTTTTCATCACTTTTATGTATCTCAATCTCCCCTCCCCAAGTTGCGGGGCTGAATTTGGATATAAACGAGATAGGAAGTGTCACTGTTCAACTCAGCAAACCCGAAAACTATAGACTCGACAGTAATATCGGTCATTTTCGAACATTTTAGAAAGACTCTCCCTCTCCTTCTCCTCCTCCGCTAAGTTGTACCGTCAAAATGATATAATAAAAATCATCCCAGACCCGAACCTCATCTATGTTGAAAATTTGATCGAGATCGGTCGGGTGGTTGAATAGTTATTAACTTATATAACACCCCTCCCCTAACCTTCCCTTAGGTTTTACCGTCAAAGCGAAATTATATTTTTAAAAAAACTTTCCACACCCAGACTTCATCTATGTTGAAAATTTGATCGAGATCGGTATGGTGGTTCAAGAGTTATTAAGTTTCATTTATTTTTAAATATCTTCCCTCCCTCCCTCTACTTAAGTTGCACCGTCAAAGTGATATAATAAAAACCATGTCAGGTCCGAACTTCATCTATGTTGAAAATATTATTGAGATCGGTTGGGTGGATGAAGAGCGATGAAGTCACAAAGACAGTCACTTTCATTTTCACTTTTTTTTTTTTTTACATATAACTCCCCCTCTCCCTCTCCTACGTTGCATCGTCAAACTGAAATGATAAAAATCGTTCCAGGCCCGAATCTCATTTATGTTGAAAATTTGATCGAGATCGGTCGGGTGGTTCAAGAGTTATTAAGTATTATTTTTTATTTATATCTCCCCCTCGTCCCTCTCCCCTAAGCTACACCATTAAAATGAATAGACAAAAACAGTCCCAGGCCAAATGTTGAAAATTTGATTGAGATTGGTCCACCCGGTTTTATATCTCTCCCTCCACCCGACCACATTCGGAGTTGCTGTAATGAACAGTGACACTTCCGATGCCGTTTAAATCTAAATTCAGCCACGCAACATGGGAGAGGAGGAGGGGAAAGAAATATGAAAATGATCGAAAATGACCGATATCAGAGAGCGCTTTAGTAGTAGTAAAAAGTGACTGATTAAAGGAACATATTGCTATTTTTTCTTAATTTAACCCAGCGAAGTGGGTAATTGATGCTAATCAATACATATAATAAAAGTAAGTGTGGTTTGTCCGTGCATGCCACAAAGGCTGCGAAACCAACACTCGGAGCCCCATGGGAGTTTTATATTATTGTAGCACTATATCTCCCATCTATGAAGAAGGTTTCGGTTTGGACTAGCAGGGGTCCTAGAGGGAGAAACCGCCCTAGAAAAGGTGTTACTGTGCTTAAAAAAAAAAAAGTTTAAATTTTAACGACAATGCGTGCATTACTTTATTTTCAATTTCAATGTTGCTTTTCTTTCTACACAAATCATTATTGATCGAATAGTCCAGAATGTTCTAGAATTATCAACCATCTTGGAAAATGTTACAGACTGTTATAGAAGTTTCCCAAAGGTTCGAGAATGTTCTAGAATTTTCAGGATGCTCTAGAACTTTCTAGAACTATTCAGGATGTTCTAGAATGTTCGAAATTGTTGTAGATTGTGTTAGCATGTTATATTATTTTACTATAGGTTCGAAAATGTTCTACAATATGCACCACTAGGAAGGTACACATTAAGAATACGGAGTAATTTTTATTAAAGTTTACAGGTATCATTATCATTATGCTCAGGTTCTTCTCAACCTATTTAATGTTTCGAAGGGAAAATGGTGGGGTTATGTCTAGATGATGGGAGCCAGACAACAGAACCTACCTTAACCTAACTTAACCGAATCCGAACTACTACTACTCTTTGTACTACTACTAGCACTACTTACTACTACTACCAACTACCACTACTACTGTTTGTACCACTACTACTACTACTATTTGTTCTACTATTACTACTGCTACCACTACTACTACCAACTACTACTATTACTATTTGTACTACTACGACTACTTCTACTAAAGGCTGCCTCTCATATCTAAACAGAATTATGTCTGTGGCGCCCCTGAAGTTTACGTGTTCCAGGTTGAGTATCGCCATGCGCCAACACAAGAAGAATCTATATAGAGTAGCGACACTATTTCCACAAAGAAACGTGTTTCACACTTACGGTAAGAATTAATTATTCAGAAGCATAATTAACTAAAATTATAGATTGCTGAGAAACAATTTTTCTGGGAGGTACACTCATGTCCAAAATTATTGTCGCATATCTATAACTATGTTATTGTAGGAATATAATTTGATAACGAATTCACCCGGTATTTCTTATAATGCTATTATGTGTATAATCGGCAAAGACATGTATATGACAAATTTCATGTCAAAAGAGCAGTAAATAAGAACAATAAAACGAAAATAAAACTTTCTTGTCCATTTAGCAACATTTTGTTTTACTCATTCTAACTTTCGTATTTTATAATCCTTTTCCTGTGAAATTTACCACAAATATAACTTCCCGATTATACACATAGTATCAGTATCAAAAGTACTCTGCAAAATCATTATCAAATTATATTCTTACAAGAAGCCAGTTATAGATATGCGACAATCATTTTGGACATGAGTGCACATTGACAGAAAGTTTATGCCAATTTCATCTTCAAATTACTTAATGCTATTTGGCACCAGTGTGCTCAAATAGCACCAAAGAAACTTA
Organism: Thermobia domestica; assembly: GCF_964235325.1. Taxonomy (NCBI): domain Eukaryota; kingdom Metazoa; phylum Arthropoda; class Insecta; order Zygentoma; family Lepismatidae; genus Thermobia; species Thermobia domestica. The sequence goes on from NC_137459.1 coordinate 46,866,048, forward strand.
ACAGGCAACGATGGACCGGAATCTGAGCCATTACGTTTATTTACAAGTTTAATTAAAAGAAGAAGATATAATGTCTAGAGGCATCGTTGAAAATACAATGATGGTTTCAGAATTATCACAAAGTAACTAAAATGCCCATTCTTCGCACAAGGAAAATACGTTTATAGGAAATGAATTACTCTCTATAAATTGAAAATTAAATAAATGCCAGGGAAACTTTTAAAATATAAGATCGGATCAAGGAAAAGTGAAATTGCCAGACAGTTAATTGTATGCCAATGATACTGTATGTTTAAAACTGCTAAAACTATAACTTAGTGAACAGTGTATTAAATGGAATTTAAGAGTGTTAAGTAATAATAACGTTAAACAGAATACTGAAACGTAAAACAGGAGGTACGGTAATCTTGCCACTGATGACTAAAAGAAGGACGCAGAAAGAACAGCGAAGAAATGAAAGAGGTGAGGAGCACGAAGCACGTTTTGCGTCACAACGGAAGAGAATGAATACATTAAGAGAAAGCTTAACACATACACAACGAGAAGAAATTAAAGAAGAGGATCGAGTGAGACACCCAGCAAGTAGACACAGAGAAACTGCTGAAGAAATAAGATTACAAAACGAACTAAGTAGAATTACAATGAGTGGAATTCGAGAAAGACAACGATCGCAGGCGCATGAACAAAACATTAGTGTACGAGACGTGCGAGGCAGAAGAGGTAGATATTATATTTTGTCAGATGAGGCATTCCGTTATGATCCTACTAAAGAGTATAACAAACACAAACACGTTGTCATCGTTAAAATGGATCAAGTCTGTATGATCTGTTGTGCCAAGAAATTCAGTAGAGAAACACCAGGAAAGTGTTACAAGAATAGAAAAATTCGACTAACACCATTGAAAAGCCTCCTCCAGAATTCTTTGATTACATGCCTGCAGAAACTCCGGAATCAAAGCATTTTCTACAAAATATGAGAGCTTGTAATGCTTGCTTTCAAATGGCATCATTTGGTGCTACATCCATGAGCAGTGAGGAACATCAATTCAGTATTGTGTTTTCGATCAAAGGATAAGTCTATCATAAAATGGGATCATTGCTACCACTGCCAAATGATTCTCATAGATTTTTGCAGGTGTATTTCATTGGGGACAAAAAAACAGAAGTAGATCAACGTTGCGCAAAAATAAGTCGATTGAGGCGGGAAATAATTGAAGATTTCCAGAAGATTTCACACAAATACAATCAGTTGGTTCAGGTATTCAAAACAGCACTGGACCGAATGATATCAGACGAGCACGAAGTTGTGATTCGGGCAGACGAAAGACCAATTGGAGAACAAGAACGTCGATTCAATGCACCTCAGGTTAATGACATTGCTGTTATAAATGCGGACAGTGAGTGCACAAGTCGAGATATAATTATTCAAAGAAGGAAGGAAGGGTTACAACAAATCGCAGAAACACATCGTTCTTACGATGCACTTCAATATCCATTAGTTTTCTTAAGAGGAGAAGACGGATATCATTTCAATTTAAGACAAGTGAACCCAATACAGGTGCCGAAACAAACAGAAAAGTAATTGCGCAACGATATGATTATAGCGAGTCACCTATAGGTATATTTCCCCTGTGCGAAGAACGGGCATTTCATCTAGTAAATAATAAAATAACATGAATTATTTTTAACTTGAACCAATTGAACTTGTAGAGGGATAACTAAATTACAGAAAATACAATCGATTTCACTCCTGTTCATATAAAAAATATTAGTTCGCTAATTGGCATTCCTTTACCATTATATCTGGTATACATCCATATAATAAAAGGCAAGCTTCAGATGTATGTGTGACACAACAAAACTAACTCAACAAACACTTCAACTCATATTTACAAGACTGTATAATCACTTACCACACAACATTTAAAGAATATCGAGAATACAAGAAACTTCAAGAATGGGACATTGACATTTCTTGTAGATAAAGTATACTATAGCATTTTGGAACGTCTAGAAATTATGTTTACAAACTATATATTTACACACTTTTTAGTGCAACATTTTGGTATTTTATGGATTTTTTATGTATTGTAATTATGTATAATGATACTTCTGACTTGTGTATGTATTTGGTCTTCTGTAACCATTATCTACAATAATAATAATAATAATAATAATAATAATAATAATAATAATAATAATAATAATAATAATAATAATAATAATAATCTTGATTTTAGTGCCGCGAACAGCTTTTGGCAAAAATATAGCACGTTGTATCAGAGCATTACATTGCGATGGAATAACAATACTAGTACTAATATAAAAAAATATAGATAAAGTCAGTTAAGCAGAAATAATTTCTTGTCAACGCAGTAAAAATTATCAAGTTGTCCATCTATCTAAAACAACAAGAAGCTAAGAACAGCAGTCATAAAGTTACATTTTGGCTTAAATGTTTCTAAACGTCATTGGTTAAAAACTATCAGTCAGATCACATAGAACTTTCACATTGTTTAACACAGTGAGTCTAAAATGAGCTTAAAGAATCTGTCAAACTTTTAAAAATTTCACATTTCCAATTCAGAGGAACTAAAATCGTGCTATTTCTTATGCTATGATTGGGTGCTTTAAAACCCTATGTTTTGTAAACAATATTCACTGATATAAACGTTATCTAGTATTTTTTGCATACATACTCAGTCGAAATTTTTTTGTCTATTCATAAGACTTTCCAAACCCCAATAATCAATCCAATATTCATAACTATGTGAGTAATAGCTAATTTTCATTTTAAAATATAGCAGTCGAATAAAACATTTTTGCACAGATTCAATCTTGTTTGTCAAAGTTTTAGAAATGCTGTTCCAAATTACCGAGCCAAATTCTAATTTTGGTCTTACAAATAGTTTATATAGAAATACATACGTTTTATCTCTTTGAAATACAGGCCACTGTTTAAAAATAAAACCTATCATCCTTCTGGCACCTTGTGCAATACAATTTATGTGAATAGAAAACTTTAACTGACAGTCAAATGTAATACCTAGGTCTTTAATAATGCTTACTTTCTCTATTTGTACACCATTGACCTCATATTTACTGACATAATATTGAGTTTTATTGGTGTATGTCATAAATTTTATTTTCTTATCATTAATTTTTAGAGAATTGTTTCTACACCACGTGTTTACTGCATTTAAGTCTTGTTGCAGTAAATATTTATCGAACTCATTGTTGACTAACCTGAACAACTTCATATCGTCAGTTGCTCAGTCATATCGTCAATAATAATAATAATAATAATAATAATAATAATAATAATAATAATAATAATAATAATAATAATAATAATAATAATAATAATAGTTTGAAATGCACCAGTGAAATTAAACTGATAGTGAATATAAAAAATCGTATCAACACAAATTAGGAAAGCATAATAAGTGGAATACTCACCTGACTTCCTTCGTCATTTGGCTCTGTAATAACATCTGCTGCTAATTTTACCAGTTCTTCCTTCTTAACTTGTATTTTATTTTCAAGATCGTTTATCTCCTCATTTTGTTCTGAACTCTCGCCCTTTGACTTAATATCCACTTTCTCTGGGTCATACATTTCCATCTCCATTTCTTCATCTGCTTCTGGCTCATATCCACAATCCTCCTGGATTTGGTGACTGGTCTCCTCTACGGTCAACTGATCCTGGAGATTGTCTTCCTCGTCTTTCAGGGATAGATTCATTAGAGTAGAGGGATACATTGAAAATTAATATTAGGGATACAAACGTAAACAACAATAACTAAGTAATTGTTAATACACTAAAGAGATATTCACATCAATAGATATTCCTTTGGTATAAAGAACTATCACGTGCAGTTTTTGCTCAAAATGCGATTTTAACGGATATAGGGGTAGTTTGGTGTAGATCATATACCTATGAAGACATTTACGTGGTTATCATACTTTTAAGGGGTAATTACGTCATAAAACAAAACCCACCATCTGTTGAGACGAAATTGTACGACATAACGTGAGAAAATTATTCATTTTGTGGGCAACATTGAAAAGCGAGTGACTATGAAATAGTTGGTGAGAATGACAATGGTGGAGGAAAACTGAAGAACCTCGAGAAACTCTACAGAATGTTGTCCATTACAAATTCTCATGGTCTGGAATTGAACTATGGACTCTCTTGCCAGAGTTTCTCGTTCTAAGAAACATACGGGATTCTGTATGTATATACAATAACATGCATACCATACAATGACAAGTAAGAACATTGTCTGATATGAGTGTTTCTCGTAGGTTTCGTGCTGATGTGTACTTGTGTGTGTTGTTAAATAAAGCATGTTTCTACTAATATTGCAATGGTGAATTGAAGAAAGTGAAGATGTATGAACAATAAAATATATATTGGTGGTAAAAGATATTCTCTAATATTAAAGTTAAAATTAACTTGATTTACTTGTACCTAAATCGTGTACGAAGAATTATTACAAAGACGTTTCTTCCTCCACGCATCGCCCTCTGTGGTAGGACAAGATAGTTCTCCATATAATGCTTCAATAAACCTTCAAAATGAAGGTGATTTTAAACTTCTGTTAAGGATTCTAAATCAAAATACGTTGGAATAATTAATTTAATTAGTATGAATAAAGAGAAAACGATAACTTTGCTTTCTTGCCTGTAATTTCAAAAAATGTACAGTACATATCACTTATGGTAGAGATCCAACACGCATTTAATATTACAACAGCTGGTTCCACATCACCACCACCACCACCCAGTATTGATATTTTGTATGATCAAGTATTTTTTGTCGTTAAGGCATATATCTATATTTTTCCAACAATGAATCAACAAATAATTTTAAGACAGATATTGTATTTCTAAATAAGCATTAGTTAAACAATATTTAAGTTTGGTCAACAATGAATGAACAGGGAAAATATTAGGTATTCTTTTGTATTATGGTAAGATAATACATCAGCTACATGATGTCATGAAGACGAAAACGCAATGAATGTGAAGAGCTATGCAAAGAATCCTCATTTTGCATGACGTTGACAAAGTTACATCCCAGATTGTGGTTGTCAATGAAATACCTTTGGGTTTCAAAATTACTGTGGTATTCCTCTTATTCATCTGGTTTGGCTCCTCTGATTATTATTGGTCAAATTCGAAGAAATGCCTCATGGTACTAACATATGTTTAAAACAGTCAATACAAATTTCATTTTTTAAAAGAAGAGGTTAGAAAACTATAGATTGGTATATCCACCATATCACTCTCAAAGATGATATGTTGAATTGTTGAGTTGAGTTGATTTTGAGTTTAACGTCCCTTCCAGCAGCGAGGGTATATAAGACAGGACCTACTGATTAACGTCGAATCCAAACCACATGAGTTCCATGAGTATCGAATCCGGGTCTCCCACGCCAAAGGCGAGTATGATAACTTCTTAGCCAGGAAGGATCTCTAAGATAATATATTAAATAACTATGTACTTTCATCCCTATAGTTCTCGCCTTTCTATATATATATATATATATATATATATATATATATATATATATATATATATATATATATATATATATATATAACATGTACGTTTCCCCATCCTCCATTCGTACAATGAGAAAACTCCTGCTTTCACCGAGGATCAATTGCTTTTATAACTAATCCAAATTTAAGCAAATATTAGAACTACCATCTTCCATTGCACTGAATCGGTAACAATGACATGAAGCACAAAGTGACACGTATTCTTTTAAAAGCTCTATTCCTGCCTGCAGAAAGAAAAGATTTGTTACCCGTCAATGGTTGACGCTTTGCCCTACAGCTGAATACGGTTTCTAAACATAGACTCTGACTGACTGCGGATGCACTAGAAAAAACTGTTGAATTTCTCTTCCCTGCTCATTTCAAGTGTAAATATTTCAGTCATAGAGGATTTCCTGGACACATTCAAACTGAGCTCTAGGATCTTCCAGTTTTTCCCAGTAGAGGCGCTAGTAGTGATTGCTAGATGAAAAAGTGAGCGTCTGGTAGCGGTAAAACGAAATACTTGGAAAAGGGGGAGAGAAAAGCCACCTTAAGATCAAGTTAGTAAGGGTTATTGAAGATAAATGGTCAGAGTCGTGATAATAAATTTATGATGGTAAGGGTCATGATAATAAATTTACTTTTGAATATTAGGAAACAAGAATACGCAATAATAAATGCATTCACCGCGATGATCATCATCTATAAAGTGTTACAATATGAAAAATAAAGATAATTTCTTCACCTGTTAAGTATAACTCAGATCCCACAATTATTACTAAAGACCATTAATAATAATAATAATAATAATAATAATAATAATAATAATAATAATAATAATAATAATAATAATAATAATAATAAAAAGCGACTATATGGTCATAAGAGTGATGATAATAGAACCTAATGATGAGAGATGTAAATTTTTATCAAAAAAGATGTTTAGAAGATTGACTTCCATGAAAAAAAAAAGAGTCTGATAAATTCTCACTTCTGATTTTATGTAGAATACTCATCAACGCGCCCACCCAAATAAGTACAAAGATGAAAATAAGAAGTACATCTAATGTAAAACACGTACTTACAAAAAAGAAAATGTAATATATTGAGTAACTAAAAATGTAAAAGGAGAAAAGATAAGAGATAATGTTACTCCATTAGTAGAAGGTATAAATGCATTGCGATGTCTATCACAAAATATACATATGTTCACATTTCGTATGCTAAAAAAGGAATACTAAACTCAAAATCAAATCAAGCAGCCTACTGCTTAATTGTGGTCTAAAATAATAGTCAAGGTTAATTGAGACCAATGTCTCAATGTGCTAGAACACAGACACGCAAAGCATGGCGTCAATGAAAAAGCACTCACAGTCTTATAATACACTTTCTTACAGCTGAGATAATATCGTGGCAATGGTATATACTATGAAAGTTGATCTTCCATAGTGGTTCATGTCCTTGGTGAGTACATTATCCAGGAAAGGGGAAAGGAGAAAATTAATGGTGAAGGAAGAAAGGGGCCTGGGACCTATAGGTACCATCCCGGCTTTTGCTTGGTGTGAATGAGGAATACCAAGACAAAAGCTCACTCAAGATAGTTGCCCTGAAAATGTTGTTACACATCTTCAAACAGGTGTTCCCACCGGGAATCGAACCTGGAACTGCTCGCACTAAAGGCGATAGCGTTAATGACTACGCAACGTGAGGCCACATAAATGCAATTAATAATGCACAAAACTATAATAGACTTATCGTTTAGGACACTCGTTTCCACCACACACAGTTAAGAAGTTTAGGATTCATATCTCGTCAAAACTTTTCATTTGCGTACGCGCCTTTGGCGTCGGAGACCCGGGTTCGATTCCCGGCGGGAGCTCACGTGGTTCGGATCCCAAAATAAGCTGTAGGTCTACGTCCCATGCAGACTCGCTTATGAAAAAGGACGCTTATGAAAAGGATATATATTTACTTCACATTCACTACTTCACAATGATTGAAAACCTGAGTATCTTTTGGTATGAAGGATATGCGATCTCCAATGAACAGATTTCACTAATTTGCGTTTCACCATCTTACTTCTCTGGCTTAATGGAGCTTTAAGAAAAGAAAAGAAAATGGGCCTCATACTTTAGAGAGTAATTTGTAACACGAAAGCAATGACACTGAAACTTTGACAAAAATCTGACCGCGTACGGTACACATTGTTTTTGTGCTTAATCGGTACCTTAATTTAGTTTTCATAAAATTCCGTTATTTAAAAAATATTAAACTGTAGCACTGAAAAGAGGAGGTCTCACTAGACACCAAACAATCACTGATAATACCTGAAATATCTAGTACTTGGAATCGCGGTATGCGTTTCCTTCCTACCTGGAAATATGCTTTTATCAACACAACAGAGAAATTCTTATATTCAGAGTAATTTCAGTATCAAATTCAGTAATTTTCCAATACACGTTAACTTTCATTGATCGAAAACCAACAATTCACTCCTCCAGATATCAACTAACTAAAGCTTGTGACAAACATCTTGGCATTTCAGCTAAGCGAACAAAACGCAAGCTCTGACGCGACGTTGCCGAATGCTATGGGGTGTGGCTATGGCTAAGCAGACAAACTCCATCGCGATCAGTTGGCAGAGGATAGACGTGGATATGTACAAAATAAATGGCAATACCGCTGGCTTCTCATTTGCTCGCAGCATTTAAAGGGAACTTCGAGCGCCGCTTTCAAATGCCAAGATGTTTGTCACGCCGTTTAATTACAAATTCAATCGTATATGTAATCCGGAGGTTCAATGCAACATTCACAAAAGCTCTTCATTGAGTTTTATCCTTGACGAACTGGATACTTTTCTACTCTGCATTCCTATTTTTACGAAATCCATCTTAATATTGTTGTTGCATCTTTACCTAGGTCTTTCCAGCGGTCTTTCTACAAGTGGACTTCCAGTTAAGATTTAGCAAGTGTTCTTGTTTTGTTCCATTCTGGCTACATGACCTGCCACCTAAGCCTACTACAATGTTAGATAAATTTTATGAAGTTCTCACCATTTCCCATTCCTGTCCGTCTTCGGTCCCAATATTCGCCTTAGAATTTCACTTTCATGTACTTTCAGTCTGCGTTCTTCCCGCAAAGTAAGCGACCAGGTTTCAAAATCAAACAGCACAACACGCATAATTATCGTCTTATATATTAATATTTCTTAATTAAATGAAATGAAACGAAATCTTTCAATTTAGCGTCCTAGGTTGCGGCCGTTAGACTAATGGAGACGGATGATTAAGGCAAGTGTATGATAATGGAAGAATTGGTGGAATGAAAATGTAGGATGTAGCGGGAGTACCGCTAGAAAACCCACGGACACGAAAAAATCTTCTTTAGATTTTGTTCTTTTTTTTTTACAGAACAGCAACATATTATAATACATGGTCACTCAATATTAATTTTCCCTATATATTACTATTAAAATTTTAACAATTTATCTGCTAATTAACTTAATAATTGCCACAGATAATATAACCTAGTAATGATAAACAGAGAATTAATTTGCATTTTGTCTGTTGCAATATACCTTAACAAATTGTAACTTATTTAATGTCTGTAAGGTTTAATAATAATTTTAGGGGACCCGAAATTTATTTTAGCAGGTGGATCCGCATAGTTACTATTGTAACGCCAATGGCTTCATGCCATGTTAATTAATCAAGATAAGTTGTATGTATAGTCATGTAATGAACCTGCCGCACAAATTTTATTCACTTGCACGTTTCTTTCGGGGTGCTGAAATTTTCAAACAATCGCGTACTAGAAAACAACTCTCAAACCTCTAAACATGTGGGTTTGTGTTAATTTCAGAAATACCGATGATTAAATGAGACAAATTAAAAGCAGTTAATTAAATTAATGTCTATTTACCGTTTGTTCTGTTATTTTCTATTGGGGATTCCGTTTCATTAGCTTCTTCCGCTAACTCATCATTCGACTGCTGCATCTGTTTCTCTTTACAATTGCACGAGTTCTTCTCCGAATTCTTTTTCTCTTTTGCTAGTTGAATTTTTAAATAGCCCCACTTCGTTCGTAAAATGGCGTTTTTCTTCTTCAGTTCTTCATTCTCCTTCTTAAGCTTTTCAATCTCTTCAGCTGTCATCTGAAAGACATTTAAAATATAAAAATATATCTTGATGAGATATGAAACGAATCTATTTCCTGTCACAATATATATAAAATGTGAACGTCACAATATATTATGTTTACTCATCACGTTATTAATTGAATCAGCGAGTGGAAGGAGAATATTCCAAGAAATAAAAAAGAACATCCCGCGTTAATAATTTCTGTGTAACTAAATATCTAATCTCATTACGTTTTTGGCATTTTTGAAAATGATAGGTCCTCAGATATGCTACAAATGTCCCATATAAATATTTGTGTATAGGTAACCTTATTTTCGGTCAGTGGTTCAGTTTTTTCATTTTCAAAAAGTAAGGTGTTATGGGATGTTTGCCTTTTTTCACTCATCGATTCAACTGATTCGTGTATATTGGAATTAGCTAACCAAGATTATACAAGTTTGTCAAACGCACAAATACATCTAGTTTGTTCTATTGAATTTTAAGAATATACATAAAAGGTACGGGCCACCGCACTAAACTTAGATATTTATCTATGAAACACACACACAAAAAAAATCATTTGAGTCGTTTTTTCAGAAAGTAAGCTAAAAATAAACTCACCACAAGAGTGCTATTAGTTTGAACCTTTTTGTACAGAAAAATTTACGACACATTAATTAATGAAACCTTTATTTGTGGAATATGAACAAAATCGCCTGAGTCGTTTTTGAGAAAAAAATCCGAAAAAACACCTTGAAGATTATTCAAGACAAATGAGATGCCATATTGTTAGGTTTTGTTTATTTATGAACACACAACACAGATTGTTCAACACAAATGAGTTATATCATATTGTCAGGATGTTAATGAAATATTCATTTATGAAATATGAACAAAATTGCATGAGTCTTTTCTGAGAAAATCATCCAAAAATTCACGTCCAATAATCAACTACTCCTCAATTTTTTCCAAAGAAATGACTTACACCTAGAAACAAAACTTTTATTCTAATGCGATATGTGCGAAACGCTAAAGAAAATGCGTACATGTTTAAGAAAACCTCAAACTTTTCGTTTCAGAGCCAGAAATCACGTTTATATTATCGCGAATTCTCTCAAAATTGGGCATTACTTGAGATAAATGCGAATGAAAACAAAAAGTGGAATTCTTGCTGATTCTTGCTAATAATAATTAAAAAGCATATTTCCAATATTATTGTAAAAAATCGTTGCATTTTACTGAAAACATACATGACGCTAAATTAAGTTCTCCATAAAATTCGTAAGCTTGCATGGCATGATGTCACTTTCTTTGATTTCCAACGCCTCTTTGTGCGTCACTAAGGCCAGCCGGGACCTTTATCCTCACCTTATTGTCGGGAAAACAAAAAACTTCCGAAATAAATTAGAGTTAGCTCAAGAGGCAAATTTGGCTCTGCTACTGCAGAGTCAATTAAAAAGGGTAGTGATTCTCACCAGGCTGAAGATGAAGTAAAGTTGAAAACCTGCGTTTCAAAAGTATTGATGAAGCTGCAAAATTACACGCAAGCAAGTGACGACAATTCTGTGTCGAGAGTTTACGAAAAAATTTGATCCAGAAACTGATTAACGTCAATCCCTTTTTAAAAAGAAAAAATATTCCCTTTTCATTAAAAGGTGCCGGTACTCCGTACCGTTGTCTACCTCCAGAAAAACTATGTATATAGTCTTATAAAAACATTGGTTTAAATTTTATCGGGAATCTTTTCATGCGCTGAAGAAGTTTCTAGTTTTCATTTTACTAGAGTATTTATGATTATTTGACCCGTTACATAGACTATGTACTGTACATATTTTCTAGACACTTTAATGTTCAAGTTATTAATGATAAGTTTTCAAACTTCATTCGTAAAGCTATCATTAAAAGCATTAACAATTTCAGTTAATTATATATATATATATATATTACCTGAACTTGGGCTTCAGTAGTTGCACTTTGTCCCTGTTGAGCTTCTTCCTGTTTCTTTTCCAGTTTGCTTACGTCATCCTCTGACTGGTGCATCTTCTTTCGCATCTGAAGCAAGAAAAAGTAGACGCTGCATATAACATCGTTTTAAAATAATAAAAATTGTTATTTAAAATATTTGAACTTCCATCTGCACTGTAAAAATATATATATATTTCTTTCAATGACTAAGATTGTGTATCAATTTATCCTTATACATGTGTGAATAAAGAAACTACTTTTTAACTAATCTGTATTTTCCCTTTTATGATTATTAATGCACAATTATACATCATTCTTAACAATATAAGGTTATTCTCGTGAGATCAAGTTCCACTATATCGACTGTAAGAAATCGAACATGGTGGTAATTCAATATCATAATTTATAATGTGATATATTTTTGGTATTATAAAATGAACCGAAACTCTACAAGTTTATTTTTTTTCCTTTCGAGCGACGATAGAAGAAAAGAAGGTTTAGTGATTGTCGAACGTATTTACACGTTTCATGACCTCTACAAGCCGAGAAAATCGTTTTTGGATGTCCAACCGTCCGTTCGCCTGATGTAGATACGTTCACTCGTCTAGAGGGCGTATCGTACAACGTATCTGCACCAAATTTTAAACTTATGAATTCTATAAAATTCTCCAGTGCTATTTCCCGAATTTTTTTCCTAGTTTCAAAATTAAGGGTAATTTATTGAAGAATGAAAATCAAAAACTTCTGTTTTCCCGAATACATTAATATTTTATTAGCAACCTCATAGTGTAATACAAAACTTTTCTCTGGGAAAATTCAAAAAGGGTAATTTACTCTTGTGGGTAAGTTTTTCCCGGAAGATTTTTTCAAAAACGACTCAGGCGATTTTGTTCATATTTCATAAACAAATATTCCACTAATAAGCCAGTACAAATCATTTTATATTAAAAATTTCACAAGAGATATTTTATTGTTTTTTCGCGATATTTTCTCAAACTATTCAGGCAGTTTTGTTCATGTTTCATAAATAATCATTTCTCTAAGAACCCCTATGGTTTGAACAGTTTCTCATGAAAATATCCAAGAGGGGTCGTTTGCTCTTGGAGGAGCTTTTTTGATACAGTTTTCCGAAAACATGTATTATAATTTTCTTTATGTTTTGCAAATAAATATTTCCGTAATAACTACAGCATAATATGATATAATTTAAGAATTAAAAGCAAGAAAGTTTAGTGTGGTGGCCTGTAGAAAAATACCCTTTATTCATCTTCTTGTCAGGGTACGCAAGAAGTACTAAAGCCACAATTCTTGTATATTGCCTTCACAATTTACATTAATCTCTTTTTGCTAGCAAAGATATGTTGAAATGTTTTCAGTTTACACTTGTACGGTTTCCTGTTTCTAAGAGCTTCGATTGTCATCATAAGTATAGAGAATGACTTTCTTAGAGAACACAGATTCCTACTTAAGGAAATTATTTCCATGGAAAGTATTATTCTGATATTATCATAGTGTGGGAAAATCCTGAAATAAAACATCTCGAACAACAACTAAATTCTTTTTTAATCCTCTCATATTCAGCAGAGACTAATGGATAGACCTATATTTTGTCACTTAAAAACTTATATGAGGTACGAGAACAAGTTTTTCAGTGCAACAATACAAGGAATAATTTTATCCAATACGAAATTGAAGCTGCCAGGAAATCATGTCACTCTCTTAAAATTTTCCATAATACTATTTGGGTTATATATTGTCGACAGATAAGACACATATTAATCAATAAATCACATTTAGCTGAACAAAATAACATGATTGGAGTAAATTTTCATTCGTAGTTTCGAGAAATCGAACTTTTATGGCGCTAAACTATATCTTGTTCATTTCCAATAATAATTGAAAGTTTTTATTTTGGTGAAAGTAATTGTTATTTATTTATTTATTACCCAGGGTGAACCAAATGTAAGTAGACAGTAAAAGATGACATTTATCTTGAGATTACATATACAATTATATTTACTGAAGAGAAAAATATTAATTTAAAATAAACTTAGTTATAAAGTTTATAACGCAAACACGATATACAGGGTGTTTCAAAACAACACCGACAACGTTTGCGAGGTGATTCCTGACACCAAGATGAGACAAAAAGTATAGACCAACCTGGCTTCCTTTCGGAGTTATAGGCTGCCGAAAACTTGAAAAAACGAACTTTAAAGGTCCATAGCTCCAATACTATGGGACAGTGTTCGAAGTGGAAAAAAAAGCAGAGGCGGTATGTTTTATTACGATTTTGACTTGGCATACCGGTTATCTAAATATTGAAATACAGTGAGAGTATGTCGCCTAAAAAATCGCATTTCTATTTACACAATGACTCAAAACCATGCGAGAACTTTTCCGTAGTCATAGGGGGCATGAAGAGACTATGTCCTCTGCCAACTTTCTGAGAAACATAAAAAATATCCTCTTATATATTATTACATAGAATTATAGTCGAAAATGCTCTAAAATCGAGTTTTTATATTGACAATTTGTAAATAGTTTTCCGTGGGAAAATTCCCGGATCTCCACTCGACAGAGGTATTTCGGAACGCTGGAAGGTCCGCCTCCACAAGAGACAACTCTTAAATCCGTTCATGCCCAAAACACGGCATTTATATACCATAAAGAAGAAGACATATGTACATAAGAAAGAAACAATTGAATATAGCACAACAAAATTTTGAGAAAAATATTTACGGAAAGCAGTTTTTAAACTATCATAAATACACTGTGTTATAGTGTTGGGAAACTTGAGCAAAGAGAAAAAGAAACTATCTACTTCATCAACTGAATTAGAGAAGAAGACGCGAAAAGAAATGACAAGTGTTGCCTAACGACTCAGTGTAATGTACTCGTCAACCATGACTCCGATTTTTAGATTATTATCAATAAAGCACTTGGCCAGAGTTTCATGCCTTTCCTCAGCAATGTGCATAGATATATCCATAGCGGAATGATCAGAATGCAAAATATGGTCCATATCAACACTATTGAATTTCTGAGTACCTATCCATGAAGGCAAGTGTGTAAAGGTCAACTTTGTTTGGCCAAATTATATACTGTTCTAAAAACTCTGCACGTGGTTTCTCCATATACAGACTCCTGTGTAGCAGTGGCATGCAATATTTGATTTTTGTTGAACTCTTGAACAATTTTAAGACATTGCATATGAGCTATACATGTTCTGTGATTACAGACTTTTTTTCGGATGGCCTGACGGTTTTGAGCATGTGTGCTCCCAAATGCTTTTAACGCTGATGTACACCATTCATTTGAAATCCTAATTCTACAAAAAGAAATAAAATCTTTGAATGCAACTATTTGCCAATTACTGTACATAAAAATGGTTTATTAAGGATATGTTAGCATCCACCTTCCAGTGACGGTATGTCTTGATCACTGAAAAACAAGAGAAGGTATGTCTTCATCACTGAAAAACCAGAGGCGGTATGACATACCACCGCATACCGTCTAACTTCGACCACTGCTATGGGACCTACCGTAGTCGGGTCAAGACTTCACTTAGAAACTAGTATGTGTCCTATCTAAATATCCACGGTAGGCTACGGGCATATAATTTGAAGTACTCATCAACTACCTCTATAAAAAATTGTTACGAAAGTACTGCAGGATTCTGAAACATGGATATTTAGATAGGCACATACTAGTTCCTAAGTGAAATCTTGATCCGACTACGGTAGGTCCCATAGCATTGGAGCTATGGACTTTTAAAGTTCATTTTTTTTTCAAGTTTTCGGCAGCCTATAACTCCGAAAGGAAGCCTTTGTGCACCCAGGTTGGTCTATACTTTTTGTCTTATCTTAGTGTCAGGAGTCACCTCCCAAACGTTGTCGGTGTTGTTTTGAAACACTCTGTATAACATAACGGCCATAGTAATAATGGATACTATTAATATAGTAAATCCCTAAAACAAATCCTATTCTACCAACTGTCCACCTACTTTTCGGTCACCCTGTATATGTAGGAATATACACTTTTAATTAGATTTATACAGCAGATTTATGGTATTTCCCTTTATCTAATAGTGACACATAGAACTGTTAAGGTACATTTCTTGATCAAATAAATTTAAAATAATCATTTTTTTTTAAATTCCTCAGGTGATGCGACTACAAATGTAAACTTTTATATAAATATATAGATTACTCATAGATATCTTATGATTCTATGATCCCTATGATATGGGAATAGGAGATTCATAAATTTGCTACAAACTCACTCCAACATCTATACATAGCAATTCACTTCCTTTGTGAGTCTCCGATCCTTTACTTGTGTGGGTAAGGAGATGCACAGTGGGAAGGAGATTCATGGTCATAACAGTACGATGCGCTGAGTAGACAGCGCAGGTTCAGCTAGTTGTTATTAAAATGTTAGTTTGAAATGGAACAAATAAAGGGCGAAACCATGAAGTGGTCCAAAGATGGTGAAAATGGTTGCTCGATCATCTCCGAAAATTATAGAAATTGGAGTGTGATGAACCTTGAATGTGAGAAGGTCAATAACAATATTCATGTTGTCGTATGTATCCTCGTCGCCAGACTGCCTTTACATCGCCGTGACGGGTATGTGACAGCGCAGTACTCTAAGGAAGGGATGGTTGCATAAGAAATTGTGATTAATTTTAAAGAGTTTTTATTTTGACTAGGGAAATAACGTAGGTATAGGGAATAAGGGCATAGATTTAAAGCATCAGTGCACTGTCATCTCTGAAAAGATTTGTATTCTCAGTTTTTCAAATTATTGTCTTATATGTTAAGTTAAAAACTGCTAACAACTGCTGCTAGCGCTTTTCACTCTTCAGGAATTTACTACGACATGTTCGGGCTCGAATTATTTCACTCGCCTCACTGTAATTATTTGAGAATGGAAATTGATTACGCTGAACATGAATGTTTCGTTGTCGTAAAGCAAGGGCCGTAATAAATGTAGATAAGGTTCTTATTATTATATAAAACACATAAGTATTTATTCCGTGTATAGAATAATATAATACAGTAACTAGGCAACATCATAATCACTAACGCCCGCAGGATTTTTTCCAACGGGGGGGGGAAGACCGATATAGAGTTTTTCGTTTTATTCCCTATATATATTAACAGTCATAACATTTATCATTGATAGCGTATAACGTCTTTCACCGTTGTAGCCTATTAGTCAGAACATTCATCTCCAGATATGATGTCGAAAGGAAAAATAAATTGATATTAACAGTGATGTGATTAATTTTACTGCGCCCTGGATCGATCTATCTTCGATTTACTCATACTCCCTAGGCCTCCTACCCCAGGTATTTCAGCTGCTCCGTTATATATATGATTCCATGTCAAAAGGGCCCGACAAAAGGGCAAAGACCGAAAGGCCAGAGTCAAAATGGCCCGCGACAAAAGGACTCGAGTCAAAACGGCCCTGCTTCAAACGGACCCGGGTAGAAAGGTGTCCCGCTACAAAGGGCTCAAGTCAAAACGGCCCATGTGAAAAGGACCCGGGTCGAAACGTCTACGTAACAAAAGGGCCCAAGTCAAAAGGGACCACGCTACAAAAGAGCCAGACCACAATGGCCCCGCAACAAAAGTGCTCGAGTAAAAAAGTTTCCTCAACAAAAGAGCAGGAGTCAAAAGGTCCCGAATCAAAACGACCCTCATCAAAAGGGCCGGGTCAAAACGGTCTCATGACAAAAGGGCCCGAGTAAAAAGAGACTAACCTCAAACGAACCCGGCTGAAAAAGAGCCCTGCTACAAAAGATCCCGAGTCAAACGGCCCAGGCTAAAAGGCCTCCGTAACAAAAGGGCCCAAGGCAAAAGGGGCCGAATCAAAACGACCCTCATAAAAAGAGCCCAGGTCAAAAGAGACCCACAACAAAATAACCCGAGTCAAAAGGCCCCGGGTCAAAAGGGGCATCGCTGCAAAATGGCCCGAGTCAAACAGCCCGGCGTCAAAAAGGTCCCACGACAAAACAGCCCGAGTCAAAAGAGACCTACCTGAAACGAACCCAGGTCAAAGTTGTCCCGCTACAAGAGAGCCCGAGTCAAAATGCCCTCGTCAAAATTACCCGGGTCAAAACCTCTCCGCAACAAAAGGGTTTGAGTAAAAAAGACCTGAATTAAAACGCCCCTTATTTAAAGGGCCCGTGTCAAAAGGGTCCCACAACAAAATGACCCGAGTCAGAATACCCGCGTCAAACGGGCCCGAATCAAAACACCCCTCATCAAAAGGGCCCGGGTCAAAAGGTTCCCACTACAAAGGGGCTCTACGTCGCAAGGGCTCTACGTCAAACGTGCCCGAGTGAAAAGGGGACCCGCTACAAAAGGACCCGAGTAAAATGGCTCCCTGTCAAAAGGGCCTCGGTCAAAAGGTCTACGCAACAAAAGGGCCCGAGTAAAAAGGGGACGAATCAAAATGCTCCTCATGAAAATTGCCTGGGTCAAAAGAGTCCCACGACAAAAGGGTCCGAGCCAAAAGGGGCCTGCGTCAAACGGACCCGAGTCAAAAGAGGACCCGCTACAAAATGCCCGAGTCAAAACAGCCCCGCGTCGAAAGGGCCCAAGTAAAAGGTCTCTGCGACAAAATGGCCCTGCGTTAAAAGGGCCCGGGTCAAAAGAGATCCGCGACAAAAGAAGCCGAGTCATAAGGACGCTGCGTCAAAAGGCCCCGGGTCCAAGGGGTTCTGCGACAAAAGGGCTAGAGTCAACAAGAAACTGCGTCAAACAGGCCATGATGAAAAAGGGGCACCACTACAAGAGGGCATGGGTCAAAACGGCCAGACGTCAACTGGGCCCGTGTCAAAAGGGCCTCGCGTCAAAAGGCACAAGTCAGAAAGACCCTGCGTCAAAAGGGCCCGGTAAATACGGTTCCACGGGTAAAAAGCTTCAGATCAAAGCAAGAGTGGAGATCAGGCATGCACAAGAGGATTGTGCCCTTAGTAAATTGAAGTGTTTGTGCAAATGAAGGAAATATATCTGTCGTTATTAGTAACAAATAGGAAATTTGAATGGTAATATTACTTTTGTTTGCTTGTTTTGGAACAATCGCTATCGCTTAAGTCGTTCTCCATGAAAGTTTGCTTGCATTCCCGCCATAGGCGGACTGGGTGTATTAGGGCCTAGGGCGCGGTTACCATGGAGGGCCCTCAGACTATAACACCAATTTCTAAAATAACGTACAATCAGTGGCGCAAGCAGCTATGAACTCGGGGGCCCATGCCCTCTCCGAAACAAACCTGGTCTATCTTATACAGCAGCGCTGCAGACAAATTTTGGTGAAATTTCAAAATAGATCAATGCAAAAATGAATATTGAATTAAGTCAAAGCACTGTACGAAAGGAGAAATACCCAGTGAAAACCCCTACATTAATTTCTTAGAGTAATAAATGTTAGTAAAGAGTGCGTCATTTTATGCAAAAATAAAGATATTCAAAATAATT
Source organism: Thermobia domestica (assembly GCF_964235325.1). Taxonomy (NCBI): domain Eukaryota; kingdom Metazoa; phylum Arthropoda; class Insecta; order Zygentoma; family Lepismatidae; genus Thermobia; species Thermobia domestica. Next base: position 46,885,171 of record NC_137459.1, read on the forward strand.
ATTATAGCGCAAATTTTAAAACTTGTAACCGTTAATAATAGGGAATTTGTGAATTGGAATTTTCATTTTAAGGTTTTTTAGCATGTTAATAATAATGATAACTAAATTGCTTGTAATGAGGAGAATTCAAACTTTCAATTTTGTCCACATCAAATGGTACAGCACGTCGTTTGCAGACTATTGTACAGGATATTCTTGGCCCCTCCCCAAATAAAACCCTGGTTGAGCCACTGCGTACAATGAACATCTGTGATGAGCCATCGCGTTATGCAGTTGTAAATTCGTTGTTACTTGATAGTTTTTGCAAGCTATAATTTATCATTGGTCATTAGAAATTTGATGTCACAGCAAGCACAGGATTTCCAGAAACATAAACTTTCAAAAGAATATTTTATAATTATTATTGTATATCCACACGAGGTGTCTAAAAAGTCCCCAGACATGGATAACTCTGTTATTATCAGAGTTACAACAAAATGTAAGAGAAGACACCGCCTACAAATATAATGTTTTTAATAGACAGTAACTTCATTCATTTATGTTGTGGGTCCGGGTAAATGGTAACATTGCATTTTCATTGTAACATTGGGCGCATATAGAGTGTACAGCCCAAACGGCTTGTCCGATTTTAAAAATTCTTCCACTTTAGATTGGAAACATCATATTTGGACACCGTTTCCCTGCCTATATTTTGTTGTAACTCTGATAATAAGAGAGTTACCGTATGTCATGGGACTTTTGAGACACTCTGTATAGTAGCTGAAACACTAAAAATATAACAGCGAATAACTTTTATTGTGGAATGAACAGGACAGCTTATTAAAAATTGTAACACTAAACAACTAATAATAACTCTTGACTGTGGAATGAACACGACGTTTTACTGAAAATGATAAACACTGCTGAACCACTAAACAACTAATAATTTTAAAAAGTTAAGATTCTTTGCAGTTCAGCTTATGAATTGCGGAGTTCCTGAATAACTTCGTTCACAGACACTAAATTTAACATGTCTCTTTCCATATTCATTAGCAAAAATGTGTCCAAAATGTCTTAACACAAACTAGCTCTGAGATTTGTTTACTCTAGCTTTAACTTTGAGAAGCACCTTCCACATGTCACTTGTGTGTATGGTAGAGACAACGCATGTTTGTATACAATGTATAAATTATTAAAGCAACTAGACTGACAGAAATTGGTACAAAATTTTCCCTGCACATGACAAACAATTTTTATACAAGGTGTTTGCAGCATCATTATCACTCTTACTATGAATCCCGTCCAAAGATGTTCCATCTCCCATAGCATGCTCAGATGCATAATCAACATCATCTACTTATTCAGGGGCATCATTCTCTTCAGGATCATCAAAAACCAGAACGTTTTGTGACAGTGAAATACACGACAGGGAACTGCTGAAGCTCTTTGTATATTTTCTCCTGTTTTATATTTAGTTTTTTCGCAAGAACTCTGAAAGCACTTGCAGATACACCATTTTTCTTGATTTCTGAAAAGTGCTTGGGTTCCAGTATTTGGAGTTTTTTGGCTGCTGAAATCTATCACTGACACATGTAACAGCTGTATTCTGAATTTTCGTTGAAGTTTTTTATACAAATAACTGAAGAAGTGAGTTATTTATATCAAGAACTCTGTTATAATTGTTACACAGCCGGAATATTATATGACAAATAAATATAATTATTATTATTTATGTTATTCTATCGTTAGTAAATAAATTAAATTAGAACAAAATATTGAATATTTTGTACTTCAAAATATTGAAGGGACGCGTCCCCCTCGTCCCCCCGGCAGAGACGCCCAAGCTGTTTACGACAACTGCTAACAGCCGCTCAAATACTTGACAGTTTATAACGTAGATAATTACTATAGCCAGCTGATTAAGCCCTGAAACATCTTGGATAGAATCAACCATTATGTTGAAAATGCCCGCTTTCTTGGCGTCTTCCACTGTTTTATCCTGTTATTTTGTAAACTTTTTGATAGAAAATAATTTTTTAAAAATGCTCTGTTTTTCCATATTTGAATTATCAATTATAGACCTACAAGATATATTAACATCCATAAAGAACCAATCAGCCTGTGGTTAAATATGAACCCAGCTACAAACCAGGCACCAGTCTTCAACCGTGAAAGGGCCGCAAATACCCAACATTATGAAAAAAGGTCCCACGTCCCAACAGCTCAACATGATTAAAAACATGCCTAGGACCGCAACTGTTCAATAAAATGAAAGAAGGGCCAACTGCCTAATATAATGAATAAAGGGCCCAGGGCCCCAACTTCTCACTGTAATTTAAAGAAGGCCCCAACTGTCCAATATATTGAAAGAAGGGCCCAAGGCCCCAGGTACAAACTAAATCACAGTTTCTGATAATAAAAGACCATAGTGAAAGATGGACCCAGCCACAAATCTAGTAACAAAAGGACCCTATTGAAAAAGATAACTTACTGATTGATGGAAGGATGGAAGAGGAGTGTGTGTTGGTAGCATAATAACACTGAGTTACCGAATTATTTAGTTCTCTTTTGTTTTAGCTTTTCTTTTTTTATTCTTTCATCATTGTTTTCTTAGAGGGCCTAGGCCGCGATTGCGACCTAAGGGCCCTGGCCAGTCCGCCCCTAACTACCGTCTTTCTGAGTTTGTATTCTCGTGACATAGCCCAATTAAACTTTATCTATTGCTGACTTTCCCCTTACATCTAAAATTCCATTTCTACTCCTGGATCAAAGTATAAAAATACATATTAGTATGAAAAATATTCTGTGGAAAACATTAGTTTAATTTTGCTGTGAGAAGACATATGTGGATCTGTATACAGGGTTACTGAAAAGTATTGGGACATCACAATAATAACGACATGTCAATTGCACTGATTTGGAGTGTGGTCACCATGGAAGGCATCTTAAATTCCGCCATATTGCATATCACACAATATTGTTTTAAATGTAAAAGGTTATGATTTTACACTTGAACTTAGACTTGAATATTCCCACAAATGAGAATGTGAGTTCATTTTTGACACTTTGTCTGTTTGAGACAGGGTGTGCTATGTTTTACATATGTATCAAATAGGGAAAGCATTATGACAGGGCTGTAACAAAGAGACGCATAGACGGAGGAAAAGCAAATGTTACAATTTGGCATTGGTGTATAAACTGCGTTAAATGATTTAGTGCACATCATGGCAGCCATCTTGAATTCCGAATATTGTATACCACACAATATTTTTAAATAGAAAGAGGTATGTGTTGAGTTTTGATTTAGAGTTTAACGTCCCGTCCAGCAGCGATGTTGTATGAAAAGAGGTATGTGTGTCACATAAATTGATGCTAGAATCTTCGTACAAACTACATTCATCGTCCGTTTCAAAAGCATCGGAGGCTACATTATTTATTATTTCCATAATTTCTCCGGACGAAAATACGCCACTATCATAAGAACCACGACTTGTCGCGGTGGTATTCATTAGGGATGGCCTTTTTCAAAAAATCTGTTTTTCGATTTTCGGAAATTTCATTTCTCGTTTTTTCGTTCGTTTTTCGAAAAAAATTGTTTTTCGTTTTTCGGAAACTTTTTCGTATTTAATTTTTCGAAAAAATTTTGTTTTCCGTTTTTTCGAAAGATTTTTCGTTTTTCGAAAAAAATTCGTTTTCCCTTTTTCGATGATTTTTCGTTTCTCGAAAAGTTTTCGGAATTCGTGGAATGATAATGTGGGAGGAAATGGGAGTACCCCGTGAAAATACACAAACACTATGTTGTCTGCCACGAACTTACTTGGCCTGGGATCAAATGCACAAAAGGAAAGTGTTCTAACTGAGCTACCGTGCTCTTTGGATTTGGATCTAATGAAAGGATAGTGTGTAGTGCCTACTATTGACGAAACTCATCCAATCACGACCAAAATTAGTATTGTTATGGACTGCAATGCATTTTGTACACACGTTAAATATTATGGTGTTTGGGACTTTGGTTCCAGAGTTACTGCTAATCAAATTTGTGTTAGTGATATCAAGAAATTTCACTAAGTCGCATTTGATTAAACTCAAATGATCTTGACGAAAGTTGGTAGGATCGTAAATATTGACAAACTTGGTATGCATGGAAGCTCATATAAAATATTATGATGTACAGACTTTTTGTTCCTGAGTTATTAGCTATCAATGTTAGGTTTGGAATCAGTGAAATAAAGAAATTTCATTAAAGCGCGAAAGATGGAACTCATCCAATTTTTACCAAACTTGGTAAGGTGGTGGATCTTGACGAGCTTAGTAACTATAAAGATAACCAAGAAAGATCTGTCGCTTTTTCACCCAACACCTTCAAACATCGATATTTAACCTAAGACATACCTGGAAGATCAAAAATAGTCTCCTTCTGCCAACGTTTTGAAAGGCCATGTATTCCATCGCGGTAGAACTTGGTGGGCCGTGAATCGAAGAAAGTATCAAGTGCATTTTGCACCTCTACTAGGGATTTGAACTGGCGTCCTCTAAGCTGATTGTCCAAGGAATGGAACAGGTGGTAATCGGACGGTGCAATGTCCGGGGTGTATGGCGGATGCAATAGTGTTCCCATCCAAAGTGTAGAATGGTGTCCCGGGTCATCGTAGCCACGTGAGGCTTAGCGTTGTCCTGTAACAGGAGGACCCCTTTGCGATTCAGAAGTGCTGGCTCTAGAGTCTTGAGTTTTTTCTTGAACACGGCTCAACTGCTGACAGTACACAGTTGCATTGATGCTCTGACTAGCCTGTAGTAGTATTTTTTTTCTCAAAATACTGTCCAGAAAATTTGGACTTGAACTTAGTTAAATGAATAAATTTCATTAAAACGCGTTAATCTCATCCGATATTGGCCAAAGTTGATATGGTCATAGACTTTAACAAGTCTGGTACGCGTGCGAGCTCAGCATGAAATATTGTGATCCACAGACCCTTGGTTCTCGGTTCTTGAGGGATATAAATTAGAAATAATAATTCACAAAGGTAAACAGTGTAAAATTTATATTTTACAGAATATTAAAAAATAATTATTTACTAATAGTGATTATTAATGTGTTATCGACAATATGGCATTACTGCTGAATCGCCGGACCAATTTGAAAATCGAAAAAATGGAGCAAAATATACTGCATTCGGTTATATTTGGTTGGATTACATTAAGTTACGTTAGATTATGTTATTAGGTGCGCAGTTTTACTATACGGATCCATAGTATAAGTAGTAGTAGTAGTAGTAGTAGTAGTAGTAGTAGTAGTAGTAGTAGCGGGAGTAGGGGTAGTGATTGTAGTAGGAACAGGTTAGAAGCCCCACAGGGGTTTGTTGGTTTCTGTTCTCGACATGAAATGGGCAAATTAAAGATTTGCTCAAATTTATCTATACATCAGTATCAAATCAATCAGTCAGTATCAAAAACAATGTCAGTATCAAAAACAATTTGATTGCTTTCAAAAATAGGCAATTTAACACTAACAAAATACTATTGAATGGTTTATTTTTTCCAAAGATGTTTTATATACGGTAGGACAAAGAACTAAGTATCTGACTATAATAATCTCATCAAACGAGAATTCAAATTTTAAATAGGTGGGTCTTCGTTTTCGTATTAGTTTTTACTGCTACTAACTTCAATAGAAGAATACTACTAAGATGAAATATTTTTATTTGGTTGTTTGTTGAAGTTCAGCGTCCCTTTTCAGTATCGAGCAAGACTATACAAGACATGGACCTACATTTTAAAGTGGAATCCGAACCACCATAACACGTTCAATGTTTTCCCACTCGGGACCCTGTGCATCAAAGGAATACGCGCTAGCTACTAGACCAGTGGCAGAGCTTGAAATCTTTTCTTGGAATTAAGAAATTATATATTTAAAAGAAAAGTTTGTCGCTTCCTAGTGCCTCTCTCGTTCTATGAGAAAAAAATATTGTAACCAGAGATATAGTAAGTATTTATCACTTTCGGTTGCATTAAACTTAGAGATGGAAACTACCATTGTGGCACAGAATCCATATCAAAAACTGCTTCCGGTTATCGTCTTTTCTTTACTATGAAATCGGAAATGGTAGTTTCTCACTATTTCCGGTTTACATAGAGGTATAGCGATCGATATGACAATCTTCGAATCCTGGATACATATATATAAACATATCTCATTATCTCTTATTATTTTTGTTCTATGGTGATCACTATTGAAATTAGAAATGATAGTAAATTTCTACCACAGGATAAAACTTGGAGATAGTCTATTGCGAAGGTACTGAATTCATGCTTCTCGCTATTACCATGCTTGCTCTATGGTGATCAATACTGAAACCGGGAGTTGTGATCAGGGGCGGATCCAGGACGGAATTCTAAGGGGGGGGTTGTAATACTGCTACTTAGAACTATATTTACGAGCTCCGACTCTGGGATGGGTTTCATTTATATATAATATAAGAGTGTTTTCTTCTGGGGGGCGATCAACCCCGGGATCCCCCCTGATTATGATACATTTTTCCTACTTCCTGTTTTTGTAGAGAAATAAATGAGTTTCGTTTCACAGTGTAAAACTACGGCAGACTTACAATCCATGCGAATTGAATACTCAAACTTCAGTACAACAAGTAGCACAACTAAAACTCTTGGTTGGAATAGATTAATAAGATCAAAGATAGAATATGTTCCTCGGATGCTGAATCCATATCAAAAAGCCACTATTAGCTATCACTTATCGTTTTTGTTCTATGGCGATAAAGATTGAAAGCAGGAATGGCTAATTTGAACCACTTCCGGCTTGAATAGAGGGTTAAGGGAGGAGACGGAATCTATTTTTAAGATGCTAAATCGATTTCAGAAAACTTCTCGATATCTTTTATAGTTTTTGTTCTATGAATATAAGTATTGGAACCGAAAGTAGTAGTAACTTTCAAGCATTTCCGGTTACAACAGAGTGAAGCAGGTTATTACGATATGTTCTCTTAAAACCCTGAATTGATTCCAGAAAATTGCTTGTCGCTATCTATTACAATTTTTGTTTTATCGCGACAAGTGTTAACACCGGAAATTGTTAATTTGAACACTTTCGGTTCAAAAAGAGTGTTAACGAAGAACGTGGAATCTATTCTTGGGATGCTGGATTAATTTTTTTTTTTAAAAAACGCATCTCGATATCTCTGACCAATTTTGCTCTATGGAAATTAGTATTACCTATAAAATCAAAAATAGTAATAAACTCCAACCATTTCTGCCCTTGTGGAGTGTTGCAGATTGTAATTGTATTTCCTCTTGAGAACCTGAATCGACTGTAGGTGAACCACTTGTCGCTATCTATTACCAATTTTGTTCTGTGGCGATTAATGTTGAAACTTGTAATCCTTAATTTGAACCACTTCTGGTGTGAATAGAGATCAAGGGAGAAGGTAGAGCATATTCTTAGAACGCTTAGTCGATTGCGAAAAACCGCATCACTATTTCTTCAAGCTTTTGCTTTATAAAAATCAGTATTGAATCCCTATTGAATATACTAGTAAATTCAGCCACTTTCAATTTCGATAGTATTGTGCGTTGAGATTATATATAGCTTATATACTCTTGAGACGCTGTATCGATTCGTTTTTTTTAAACACACTTGTGGCTATCTATTACTATTTTTGTTCTATATCGATCAATGTTAAACCGAAAATGATTATTTTAAACAACTTCCGATCAGAATAGAGGATTAATGGGAAAAGATAGAGCTATCTCTAGGTAGTTGAATCGATTACAAAAATCTACATCTCGATATCTCGTAATTCAGTATTTAAACCGGAAATAATAGTATATATAAACAATTTCTGGTTTTGATTGAATGTTGTGGATAGTTGTATGTTCTTAAGACGGAAATTGTTTGCAATAAATCACTTCTCGCTATCTATTACTCTTTTCGTTCTATAGCGATACAAATGGAAACCAAAAATGGCATTTGAACCACTTATGGTTTTAAATGGAGGGTTAATTTAGGAGATCGAACCTATTTTAGGGGCTCTAAATCGACCGCAAGAAACGACTTCTCAATATTTGTTACTGTTTTGCTCTGACAACTCTCGACAGACAGACGGACAAAGCCATTCTAAAGACTTCCGACACTTATGCATAGCTTAAGCTGCAAGTGTAATAAGGGCGAACATTGAATATATTCCTGAGACACTGAATTGGTTCTGGAAGACCCCATCTTTCTATATGTTACCGTTTGTGTTCTGTGTTGATCAACAATGTAGCAGAAAGCGATAGATCTCTACCACTTCTGGATTAAATAAAAGTCAAATGCATTAGATGAATCTATTCGTGTTGCAAACCTCTTGCTCTGATACCAGCTGACAGACGAACGGATGGATAGGCAGACAGATGAACATAGCCGTTCTATGACTTCCTATACGTATCCATAGTATACTATAGTTTGGAAGTACTAACAAATGAAATAAATTCAGTTTGTTTTATAAAAATTATCCGTTTTCCGTTTCTCGGTAGTTTTCGTTTTCCGTTTTTCGAAAAAAAAATCGTTTTTCGCTGTTTCGAAAAAAATCGTTTTTCGCTTTTTCGAAGAAAAAAAATCGTTTTTCGTTTCTCGAAAAAATTTTCGTATTTTCGAAAAATTTTTCGTTTTCCATTTTTCGTTTTCGAAAAATTCATTTTTCGAAAAGTATTTTTCGAAAAAATGTGGCCATCCCTAGTATTCATAGCCGAAAGCTCAACTAAAAAGAGGAAGTGAATTCTAAGCAAGCTACAAGAAGGATGTAGAAACAACGCTTCCACTGGCTAATAGAAAAAGGGAAACAAAAGTAGCTACAGGTTTTTGCCTTTTGAGTACTCATATCTTTTTGGGAATATATACTTGACACAGCCTTTTAAATTTACGCCAGACGTGACCTGTACGCATGAAGGTGAAAAATATTCGTGAATACTAAACAGAAGAGACTAGTTGTATGCTTCTGTTTTCTAACAGTCAACTTCGTGTTCAACTGCAGGAACTGGCCTTGATACCTGCTACTTGACTGAACGCCTTGTAACAAGAGGGCAACTATAATTGCCCATAGGTCTCTTGCAGCTACACAGCGAGCTGTGTGTGTTCTGTGTCACTCCCTCTCTGCCCCATGGCTGTGTTGGCGAAAATATTGTTTGCTTTTCATGCTTTGGGGGAAGGGGTAAGACACCCTTGCACACCTTCGAACATAAAATGATAGAAAGACGACCGATGTTAATGTAGAATTCATAGTTTCAAACAGTGGCGTATACTGGTTTGAAGGCATGGGCTACCACTGACCTTGCATATTATTATTAATAATAATAAAAATGGTAATAATAATAAAATATAATAATAATAATAATAATAATAATAATAATAATAATAATAATAATAATCACAATATGCATAACAATGAACAAAAAGTGGCTGATGTGTTTTGTTTGATCTTTTGTTTTGAGACCGTCAATGTTTTCCACCGTAAATGAAATTCCATCACACACTTGCGCAGTTAACTTCGTGTGGATTGCGTTCGTAAAATGTTAATTTTTACCAATGTCACTTCCCTCAAGAGTCGCCTTTATTACTGACGTTGGTTGTCATTCCGTACCAGTCTACACAAAAATTCTGCAGACATCATTATAATTGTTATGTTTATTATCTCTATCTAAATCTCAAATTTTTGCGTTGTGTTAACAAACGATTCTCGGGCTCTTTTGTTGCGGTGCCCTTTCAACCCGGGCCCTTTTGATGAGGGGCGTTTTGATTCGGGCCTTCTGGCTCGAGCCCTTTTGTTGAGGAAACATTTCGACCCGGGCCCTTTTGACGAGGGCCCGTTTGACTCCGGATATATTTCATCCGGGTCCCTTTGACGCAGGGCCTTTTTATTTGGGTCCCTTTGTCGTGGAATTCTTTTGACCCAGGTACTTTTTATGAGGGAGATTTTGATTCGGTCCCTTTGGACTCCAGCCCTTTAAGCCCGCGCCCTTTTGACGCATGGCCTTTGACTCGGGCACTTTTGTAGGGGGATCCCTTTGGACTCGGCCCCTTCTTATGAGAGGCTTTATGATTCGGGTCCTTTTGTTGTGGAGACCTTTTGAACCGGGCCCCTTTTGATGTGGGGCCGATTTCACTCGGGCCCTTTTGTAGTGGGGCCCATTTAACCCAGGCCCGTTTAATGCAGGGCCTTTTGCTCGGGTCCATTTGTCGTGGGACTCTTTTGACTATGGACTTTTTGTTGACGAGACCTTTCGACAAGGCCCTTTTGATGCAGGGCCGTTTGACTCCGGCTTTATTTCACCCGGGTACGTTTGACGCAGGGCCTTTTGACTCAGGTAACTTTGTCGTGGAACCCTTTTGACCCGGGCTCTTTTTATGGGGTGCGTTTAGATTGGGCCCCTTTTGACTAGGGTCTTTTTAACCCGCGACCTTTCGACGTACGGCCATTTGACTCGGGCCCTTTTGTAGCGGGGCCCCTTTTGACTCTGCTCCTTTTTATGGAGGGCGTTTTGATTCGGGCCCTTTTGACTCGGGCCCTTATGATGTGGAGACCTTTTGACCCGGTCCCTTTTGATTTGGGGCCGTTTTCAGTCGGACCCTTTTGTAGCGGAGCCTCTTTTGACCCGGGCTCATTTGACGCAGGGCCCTTTGACTCGGATCCTTTTCTCGTGGGCTCCTTTTGACTATGGCGCTTTTGATGGGGGGCGTTTTGATTCGGGCCTTCTGGCTTGGGCCCTTTTGTTGAGGAGACCTTTCGACCCGGGCCCTTTTGACGCGGGGCCGTTTGATTCCGACTTTATTTGACCCGGGCCCGTTTGATGCAGGGCCTTTTGATTCGGGTCCCTTTGTCGTGGAACCATTTTGACCCGGGTTCTTTTTATGAGGGTGGTTTTGATTCAGCCCCTTTTGACTCCAGCCCTTTAAACCCGTGCCCTTTTGACGCATGGCCATTTGACTCGGGCAGTTTTGTAGGGGACCCCTTTGGACTCGGCCCCTTTTATGGGGGGCGTTATGATTCGGGCCCTTTTGTTGTGGAGACCTTTTGGACCGGTCCCTTTTGATGTGGGGCCGTTTTCAGTTAGACCCTTTTGTAGTGGAGCCTCTTTTGACCCGGGCTCATTTGACGCAGGGCCCTTTGACTCGGATCCTTTTCTCGTGGGATTCTTTTGACTATGACTCTTTTTATGAGGGGCGTTTTGATTCGGCCACTTTTGACTCGATCCCTTTTGACGCAGGGTCGTTTGACTCTGGCTCTTTTGTAGCGGAGTCCCTTTTGACTGGGGCCCTTTTTATGAGAGTCGTTTTTATTCGGGGCCTTTAGACTCGGGCTCTTTTGTTGCGGAGACCTTTCGACCCAGTTCCTTTTTATGAGGGGTGTTTTGATTCGGGCCCTTTTGACCCGAGCCCGTTTGACGCAGGGCCCTTTTGAGTCAGGTCTTTCTGTCTTTGCTCTTTTGTCTGGCCCTTCTGACATGGAACCATATATATAACGCAGCAGCTGAAATACCTGAGGCAGGGGGCTTGGGAGAGTATGAGTAAATCGATGATCGATCGATCCACGGCGCAGTAAAATTAGTTACACCACTGTTCATATCTATTTCTTTCTATTCTCTCGACATCATGTCTGGAGACGAAGGTTCTGACTAATAGGCTACAGTGGCGAAAGACGATATACGCTATCAATGATAAATGTTATGACTGTTAACTTAATATATATAGGGATAAAACGAAAAACTCTATATCGGACTTCCCCCCCCCCGGTGGAAAAAATCCTGCGTGCGTTAGTGATTATGATGTTGCTTAGTTACTGTATTATATTGTTCTATACACGGAACAAATACTTATGTGCTTTATATAATAATGAGAACCTTATTTACATTTATTACGGCCCTTGCTTTACGAGAAACATATTCACGTTCAGCGTAATCAGTTTCCGTTCTCAAATAATTACAATGAGGTGAATCAAATAATTCACGCACAGATTTAGGACTTAGAATAATTTCTTGCGAACATGTCGTAGTAAATCCCTGAAGAGCAAAAAGCGCTAGTAGCAGTAATTAGCTCAGTCGTTTCTTATAGTCCCTTAGTGAATTACATAAATCTTACAGATGTTGTATCTCCTTCCTTCTCCTTTCTATACATCATGTCTGGACATTAATGTATGGACAAATAGGCTACAGAGACAATTTTAAAAAGTAAGATGATCTACGCTATCAGTGACAGATGGTGTGGTGTTTAACTTAACATATAAGGCAGTAATACGAATCTTTTCAGAGATGACAATGCACTGATGCTTCAAATCTGTGCCTCTACTCCCTATACCTTCGTTATTTCCCTAGTCAAAATATGCAACCATTCCTTCCTTAGAGTACTGCGCTGTCACATACCCGTCACGGCGATGTAAAGGCACTTTTGGCGACGAGGATACAAAAGTGTTCTTGAGTACCAATTTTTGCATTTAGAAGCGTTTACGAAAACTACAGTTGCTCAGGTACGAATCAGACGAACACCAAACAAAAACAAATGTTTACGGGAGACAATGAGGTGCACGAAGAATATACACTCTTGCTTCTAAATAAATATGCAGGGTTGCAAACCTATACATGAAATCACCAGAAAAAGTACAGAAAATTACATTTTTAAATGGGCTGTATTTTGGAATGACATAAACTGGGGGTTCATAAGTTTTGTGCTGAATACTATTGCATTTAAAGAGTCTGTAGAAATATCCACAACTATAATACTACTGACATCGCAGACAGGCATAATATCTCTGCAGGGCAAAGTGCTAAAAATTGCTCCTTAGGCCACAAAGTAATTCTGTATGTAAATAAACTATTGCAAAAGAATCATGACTGACATTACATGGAGAAAAAGTGAGGACATGGTAGAAACGCGAAAAAAGCACCTGCCCGGAAAAAGTTAAATGCTTGTATATGTTTCATGCTAAATCTCATCTTAAAAAAGCTACGCATGGCAGCAATTGGGCTTGCTTTTGCTTGTATTCAGTTGTGCAAACGCTTGTAAGGGGCGTTTGTTCCCTCTTTCTAGCTCCATGATCATTGCCACGTCAAAATGGTAAGGGGGTTGGCTCTCCCTTGCACAAACGACACCCATCATCGAACTGGACCACAGTATTAAGGCACTCCATGTATATCAGCAAAGTGACATTGAAATCCAAACCCAGTTACGGAAGTTCACAAGTTTGCATTACCGGTACATCTATCTATTCTATATAACGCAAACTTGTACTCTTTCCAAATCACAAATATCATAAATAACAAATATCATATTTGAATATAATTTCGTATTAAACTAACTGTGACTACATTTACTTCAATATTGAGTTTTTCGATTGCACAGTATGAGCGTGGCTAGAAGAAAAGTCAATAAGAATTGTCAGAATTCGAACCTAAGATCATCCAAGTAGGAATCCCTTACATTAAACATTCATGTAACAGATAACGACGCAAAGTATTTGGCACTATTTTATCATATAGTTCTATCAAATATAACTTAATGAACACAATAAGAATAAATTTTACTGACTTAAAAAGTGTTCTTGAACAAGAGGAAGTTCATTATACACTCTATAACTAAGCTACAAGAGGTCTGCGTCCCATCTGAACGGCGCATCCACTGAGTCAACGTTTGGAATATCCCATTCTAGTAGCTAAATTAAAAGTATGTAACAGACCACATAGAATTCTCTGTGGGTGAATGGATAAAGTCTTGGATCGATAACTATAAAGGTTCGTGGTTCGAAACCCGGCAAGGAAGCTAAAGATATTTTAAATTCTTAATTCTCCAGATCTTAAGATCTTTCTCTCTCTTCGTAATCATCTGATGCTCTAAAAAGAATTCTCCATCTTAATTCAACAAATGCCTAATGTGATCCTCGCAGTTAGGAACCTTTCTTTTTCTGTTTCACAAAGTCACAATGTTTATCATAATACGGATGCTGTCCGATCATTTTTTCTCCAATTCTAAACTTGTATATGTAAATCATTCCTTTCTGTATCCATATTTGAATCTCTCTCTCAATGTCGTCCATGAACTATTATGGCTTGAGATTAAACCTTCGACTCTTGAAACCAAATGTAAGCGCTCTAGCAATGTACTATCGTAACTATAAACTTGTTGTTAAAAGCAGCGTCATTTTATATTTTGCCGAGTGCGAGGGGGGGGGGAGACGGAGATTCTCCGCCGACATAATTTCACTTTTTTATTAGTAAAAAAATGAAACGAAATCTCTAAGTTTTCCGTCCCATGATAATGCGGGGAGGATAAAGGAGACGGTGACGATAAGCAATGAAGGAAATGGTGGAACGAAAGAGTGGGAAGAAACGGGAAAACCCACACTCACGGTGTTTGTCCACCACAATGTTTACTTGGCGAGAGCTGGGATCGAACATTTTTTTATTATATTACGACACATTTGATCAAACAATATGTATTTCTCAAGCTCAAGGGAGGGGGCAATTACACCCTTCTGTCCTGCCCAAATGACGCCAACTGGAACATTTGCTTGCAATTACTGACAAGAAATGAATTACACTCATTTCTGTCAGTAGTTTTTTAGATCTCTGCGCATGCATTACAGACTTTGGGAAGCACAGAACCTACTGCCATGATTAACACTTTCCATAAAATTTACAAGGAGCATCTTCCTAGGTTGATGTGATATGCAGCCTTTGGAGAAGGGAAAGAATGTAAATAAGGTTGTTTTTGAAGCTATGGGAACATTTTGTGACGTTTTGTTTTATCCAGGCTCTAGAAAGGCATTTCAGAACAAACGAATGAAAGAGACGGTTTTAGAGCGATAAACCTTGTAGACCGGTTCCTGTTTTTTTTTTTTTTTTTTTTTTTTTTATCTGAATGGAAAGGGTACATTACGTTACACACCGCTTTAGACAAGGAGAGTTGGAGGAGAGGGTGAGTTGGGTTGAATACCGGAAGTATATTAGTCGATGATAAGTGTATTTCGGAATGCAGAAGCACACGGCGCAAGAGTTTGTTCCTAAGTTGGACTTAAACTTTTTTTTAACATTTTCTATGCTTCAAACTGTACCTCAGTCTCTCCTGTAAACATTCGTTTTTGTTTGGTGTTCGTCTGATTCGTACGTCCTGAGCAACTGTAGTTTTCGTAAACGCTTCCAAATTCAAAAATTGGCACTCAACCAACAAAGATGGCCACGGTTCAGGAACACTTGTACAAATGACAACGTGAATAGTGTTATTCACCTCCTCATACACAAGGTTCGTCACAATCAAATTTTTATAATTTTCGGAGATGGTCGAGCAACCTATTCTGGACCACTTCGTATGGGTTAACCTAGGGTTGTCAGAAGTCCCGATTTTCCGAGACAGTCCCGGTTTTCAATGAAAGAATTACCTGTCGCGATAAAGGCCTTCGGGACGCCTGTTTGTCCTGGTTTTCCTTTTCCAGATTGAAAAATCAACCTGCAAAAAATAATATGTCTTGCCTAAAAACGGAAGGTTTGTGTAGCCAATTAATTTTACTAAACAAACAACATACATTCTTTCGTCCTATGGATTGTTTAGCTTCCAGAAAGGAAAAAGGAATTTAAAGAATACTATCATATATTACCCGCTTCGCTGAGTTGAAATGAAAATTTAAATGCACAAATCCGTATCTTATGTGTTTAGTACCCGTGAAATATGCTGTTTTCGTTTTTAATGGCATCGATTTAAACAGCATCATTGATCATCTCGGTGACCCCGAAAACCATGGATTCGACACTAATATTGGTCAATTTCGATCATTATATATATATATATATATATATATATATATATATATATATATATATATATATATATATATATATATATAGAAATATACTTCCCCCTCCCTCATGTTGCGGGCCATGGCATCTGAACTGTCACCGTTCATCTCAGCGACCCCAAAAAATGTGGATTCAGCACTAATATCGGTCATTTTTCGATCATTCTTAAATATTTCTTCCTCTCCTCCCCCAAATTGTGGGGTTGAATTTGAATTTAAACGGGATGGAAAGTGTCACTGTTCATCTAAGCGACTCAGAAAACAATAAATTCGACACTGATAGCAGCCATTTTCGATCATTTTTATATATCTCTTTCTCCCCCTTCCCCAAGTGGCTGGGCTGATTTTGGATGTAAATTGCATCGAAAATGTCACTGTTCATCTGAATCATCCCGAAAACTATGGATTAGACACTAATATTGGTTATTTTCGATTATTATTATATATAGCTCCTCCTCCTCTGTGCTGCGGCACACCGCATCAGAATTGTCACTGTTAATCTCAGCTACTCCTAAAACCATGGATTCGACACTAATATTAGTCATTTTCGATCATTTTTAAATGTTTATTCCCCTCCCCTACGTTGTAGCCTCCCCTCCCCAACTATCAGGGCTGAACTTGGATTGAAACAGCATCAGAAGTATCACTGTTTCTCCCATCGACCCCGAAAACTATTGATTCAACACTAATATCGGTCATTTTTGATCATTTTGTAAATTTCTCTCCCCCTCCCCGACGTTGCATCGCTAAAGTGAATAGCCTAAAGTAATCCCTGCTTCTAAACTCATGTATGTTGAAAATTTGATTGAGATCGGTCGGGTGGTTCAAGAGTGATGAAGTCACAAAGGCAGTCATTTTATTTATTTATTTTTTTTTTTTTACATATATCTCCCCGTCCTCCTCCCCTAGGTTGGCTCGTCAAAGTGACACAATAAAATACACCCAAGCCCCAACAATCATATATGTTGAAAATTTGATCGAGATTGGTTGGATGGTTCAAAAGTTATTAGGTTTTATTAGTTTTTATTTATACGTCCACCTCCCCTCCCCCTCCCCTAGAATCTACCGTTAAAGTGAAATTACAGAAATGTTTCCAGATTCGAACCTCATGTATCTTGAAAATTTGAATGAGATCGATCGGATAGTTCAAGAGTTATTAAGTTACAAAAATAGTCACTTTCAATCTTATATAAATTGATTTTTATATATGTCCCCCTCCTTTTCCTTCCCTACGTTGTTCCGTCAAATTTAAATCATAAAAACGATTCCAGGCCTGAACCTCATCTATGTTGAAAATTTGATCAAGATCGGCCGAGTGGTTAAGGAGTTATTAAGTTTTATTTATTTTTTATACTCCCTCTCCCTTCAGTTCTACCCTCAAAGTGAATACCCTAAAACCAACTCAGCCTCAAACCTCATCCATTTTACAAATTTGATCGAGATCGGTCAGGCTGTTCAGGAGATTTAGAGTCATAAACATAGTGATTTTCAATCTATATATATAAAAGAGAACGTACAAATCCTTTGTTAGCTCATCACGCTAATACGGCTGAACCAATTTCTTTCATTTTTGGGGGGTTATTAAGATTTGGACCCTAGATGGTTTTTATCATATCACTTTAATTTTCAATTACCAGTGTCTTGAGATAATTGACCATTCAAGTGTCCATAACGTAGAAATCCTTTGTTAGCTCATCATAGGTAAATCTAACCGTATTTATATGCAACCCACATGACCGTGTCACTCGGCGGGTTAACATAAATGACAGGCGATATAATGTTAACATTTACTGCAATCTTCTATGGTTTTTATCATATCACTTGAAAGCGAAAAAGTAAAAATTATCTAAGTAACAAAGTTTATTGCGTTCCGGGGTGACCCCAGCGAAGCGGGGTGAACGCTGCTAGTTTTATATATATAGATTCAAGACGGGGGACGGATATGTTATGTAAATAATTTCTTGAATATCATTATCAACAGAAAAGAACGTATTTTTTTCCTGTGACGGTCTTTAACTACTATACTTCAATCGGCAGCGCAGAACTGCTTCATTGTTGAAACTTTAATCAACAATGACGATACTGCTCTCAGTCCCTGCATGTTAACAGTATTTAAACTGTCTATTTCGTCCTGTCTGCCGTCTTCTTAGGCACAATTTCTTCTGAGAACTGAGTTGTCTTTAATATGCTTTCCCATGTGTGGATAAATATTTCTAAAGATGCTGTGCACACATTCAATAATTTTGTATCAGTGGCGGTTCTAGAAGGTAAACCCTGGGGGGGGGGGGCAGCCAGAACCAGACTATGATAGGTATATAATGAGTACTATAAACTTTCAAAAATATATAAATAATAGCTTAAATTATTTTTGTCACTCGAAAAACTTGGGGACCTAGGCTTCCCGGCCCTGTGCTAGATCCGCCACTGTTTTGGATTTTTATTTTTCCCTTTATCTGATAAAATTTTCAGTAGTTTTCAGGCTAGACTTTCGTAACAACTTACTCTAGGATAAGAAGTAGCAGTTAAACACATAAAGGTATATATCTTGTTTAATTTTGATACTGATTTGTTTTCTGCCAAAATTTTGAAGAGCCTTCGTAAGTCTTTCAAGAGCTTCAGTTTTGTTTAGCGTTCTGAATTTAGCAGAAATGTACTTTTCTTTCTTTCTTTCTTTCTTTTTTTCTTTCTTTCTTTCTTTCTTTCTTTGTTTGTTTCTTTTTTCTTTTTTTCTTTCTTTCCTTCTTTTTTCTTTCTTTCTTTCTTTCTTTCTTTCTTTCGATTTCTTTTTTTTCTTTTTTTTTTTGCTAAATGCTAAATTTCTATTTCTTTTAGGGTAGTGTTTCTGACTCAATTATGACGCAACAAAGAAAAACACTATCTCTTCAATCATAAATGGCGTGTCGAAATTGGCACAATATTTAGGATCTGTTAAACACAACAAATCGGAGTTCGGAATAAGGGACACTAGGCAACTCTTCTTACATTAGCTTGTCACTTTCTTTATACATCCCTTGTGAGGCTCCATTTGTGTTAACTATATACAGAATGAACTGAAAAAAATGTGAGTAGTAATCGGGAAAAGACGTAATTAATTGACTATAATCAAATGAGTAGGAAACCTGACCTTATGTATAGTCTGAGATTGGTGTCCCGGTTTTTCGTTTACAAAATCTGGCAACCCTAGATTGACCTTAAATATATAAACCTACAGAAAATTATTTTCAATCGAAAATTCTCTAGTCAAAGTTTTCCGAAAAATAAATTACAAGATGTTTCTGAATATAAGTAGTTAATAATAAACGACAGAGAATCTTAACAAAATACATTGGAAATGCATAATAAACCTCTTTCTCTTACCTGGGCATCTTTGGTTCTTGCTTCCATCAACAGGGCTCCATTCGCGGCAAGTTCATCTGCTAATTTTGCCACTTCTTTGTTCTTATCTACTATGACATTAAGCATTTTGTTTATTTCTTCCTGCTGTTTCAGATTTTCTGCCTGTAACTTGTTAACCAACTCTTTTAGGTGATGTACTTCCTGGTTTCTTTGTTCATCTACCTGGCATTGTTCCTGGTTCTTTTCTTTGGTCTCCTGAAGGTCCTCTTTTTCGTCTTGCAATTTTCTGTCATCCTTAGGTTTTAACCATTGCGATATTGCTTTAAGTGCTTCAGCTCTATTTCTCCACAGAGAAACTTCTTGTTCTAGATGCTGATTTTCAGACCTCAAGTGGATAATCTGGAATGCCAATTTTCTACACTTCTCTTGAGGAGGACGCTGCTCTTTATTTAGCCTTTCTGCACGCATACGCAAATCAATGGTTTCTGCAAGATATTTATCACGTTCTTCTCCCACTATCTGGAGCCTTTCTGTCAGTGTATTTATCGTTTTCAGCTGCAAGTAGAAATGCAGTAATATTTATGAGTCATTTCACGAGATTGTCAAAATTCAGTTCAAATAAAATGAAGAGAAGCCTGTCTCGCGGCTATTCTCTGTAGGCTAAAAGAGACGGATAATGAAAATAAATGAATGATAGGAAAAAATTGGTGGAATTTTACATGGCCCGGGATCGAACTAGGGACGGGTGAGGTTAGATTTACAATGAAGTTGCACCACCCGAGCAGGACATAATGTCACGTGGTATTATCATTGTGATAAAGGTGGAATAAAACGAGCCCTGCGGGGATTCTAATCCCCTTCGCTCGCTGACGCTCACACGCTCACTCAGCTATGTTTTGTAGCGTAAGTAAATCACTTTTTTTAATCAATAAAGTTGCGTGTGTAACGTGGACTAATACCACGTGACATTACGTCACGCTCGGGTGGTGCAACTTCAATGTAAATTTAACCTCACCCGCGAAAATTGCACAGTGACTGAGTGAAAGTGTGAATACCTCAGGTGTGAAGTAGATGTACTTATCCACCGTGCGCTACATCTTCATTCAAATATTCGGAGAGAACTTCGTGGGTAAAACAAGATATGTTATATAAGTTATTTGGTTTGAATTGGATTGAACTGAATGTTATTTTTCGAAAATCAACTATCCAATTGTTTTTTATGGTTATTTTGGATAAATGGTAATTCTATCTCTCAGTATTTCTGAAAGAAGAAAGTATGTTGCAATTGAATGAATGGATGAATGATTACAGTTTAATTGGGGCATCTGCAGCTATGCTATTTGTCCCCGTCACGAAAATTGTAATTCTCATGGTTGAACAAACTTGACGTTCTTGTAAATTGTTTACAATATAACATAATCTTAACTTCATAAATCACAGAAACTAAAAACATTCATACGCACCTGTTCAGAAGGTTAAGAGTAAGAAAAGGATTTCATGTTGCATTACGAACAAATATCTAAACAATACTTTCAGCTATTTCAAAAGTTCGAAACTATAGGCATACAAAATCAGTATACAGCATAAAGCACTTATAGCATAAAAAGACTCACATTAAAAGTTTTAAACAAATATTAAAGAAAACATAATAAAATATGATTTTCTCAAAGCTAATTCCAAAATATACAGAAATTTATTCTGTGAATGTTTCAAATAAGTACACAAAGAACTGTATATATATACAGATGGTGATCAGAAAAATGGAAACACCTGTAGTTGGCAACACGTCAGATGTATGGGTTGGCAGTGGTGTCGTGGCGCCCGCAGCGCCGGACCGCTGGTGGTGGTGTGTTAGGTCGGTCTCCATACTACGTCAGGCGCAGTGGAACAGCAATGTCCAGTGGCTGCAGCAGACGGAGGTAGTGTAAAATGGGAGACCTCTCAGATTTTCAAAGAGGGCAAATTGTTGGTGCGCGGTTATGTGGAGTGAGTGTGACGGCAGTGGCTACTGTGTTAGGTGTGTCGCGTGGGACAGTGTCGAAGGTAATGACGGCCTACACAACACACGGGAAACCACATCGGGGAAGTGGAACAGTGGGCGGAAGAAAATCATGAGTGACAGGTCACGCCGGGAATTAAAGCACATTGTCACGCAGAACCGTCGTGCCACTGCGGAGCAAGTGACGGAGGAACTCAATCAGCACCTCCCCCACTATATTTCGACAATCACAGTCCGCCGCGAATTACATGACATGAGCTTACAGGGTCGTGTTGCACGGGCCAATTCGCTCATCAGGGACCATAACGCTTTCGCACGCCGCAAATGGTGCCGCGACCATGCAACTTGGACCGTTGAGGACTAGAAACATGTGATATGGTCGGATGAGTCATCCTTCACCCTATTCCCAACCACGAGCCGTGTTTATGTGTGGAGAACACCTAAAGAAACTTATGATCTGCAGTGTCTCCGCCCAACTGTGAAACATGGCGGCGGCTCGGTGATGCTGTGGGCCGCCATATCATGGTTTTCATTGGGTCCTGTGGTCACACTTAGCGGACGAATCACTGCCAACGATTATGTCGCAATTTTAGGAGACCACTTGCATCCTATGGTCCGGATGTTGTTCCCGGACAATGACACCATCTTCCAGAATGATAATGCACCCATTCACACAGCTGGCGTTGTTGCAGCGTGGTTTGAGGTACATCGGGATGAAGTTCAACACCTCCCCTGGCCCGCCCAATCCCCAGATCTCAACATAATTGAACATCTGTGGTCCGTCTTGGAAACACGACTCCGGCGACAATTTCCACCTCCATCCTCTCTCACAGAACTGGCCGATGCCCTGAACGAGAAATGGTGTAAAATTCCACTTGCTACCATTCACGACCTCTATGCCTCCATCCCACGTCACATCAAGGCTGTTCTGAAGGTGAAAGGTGGCCCGACACCATATTGATCTGGTAAGTTGCAATTTCGTTCAGGTGTTTCCATTTTTCTGATCACAATCTGTGTATATATATATTGGAAAAAGATCCTACATTATATATTATCATAACGTAAAGTTATCATCCATTTGTATTTATTTTTCTACCTTTAGATTTGTGAATTTGAAAGTTTATCAGAAGACATACTGTATGCTCTAAAAGTTACACTACTATTGAGCAATAATGGTAGTGGTAAAGCTATTGATAAACGGCAAACGTCGCAGGGCATAATGCTAATTCGTAATAATAAACAGTAACGCTAATAGATGTCGCTACTTGCTTTATCACTTGCCTGCTTGGCAATGATAAATGTCGCTAGCATGTACACAATTTACCGATTTAAAACTATTGTGACGACTTAATTCCAATTTAAAAACTGTATTGTTTCAATTTAATCATTTCAAATTAGGACAAGGGGTCCTAACCATATTTGAGCATTAGTATTTGAGTATTTCTACAGTCAAATATTGCGAAGATTTAAAATTACAATTTGATGGGGCGGTGTTGCATTAGCTCTTAAGTGTTCAATACCGAAACGCTCTATTATAGCACTACATTCTGGAAATATCCGGAACACGTCATTGCTACAATCTATTTTCCAGATCGAGTCATCACAGTAGCGACTTTTTAATGTCAGATCAACACAACCACCGCCAGATCGTTTCCTTACATGCCTCGACCTACATTTAAAACTTATGCTCTTCTGACTTACATAAGTTACCACTCTCGTGCTGCAGCAAAAAAAAAAAAAAAAAAAAAAAAAAAAATCATTACTTTCTTCTCACTACAAATGCCTCTTTCATTCAAATCCCACAGCCCACATGCCCCAAAAGTAGAACCGCTCCGAATGTATTCATACTGTCAAATAATCTCTTGACTTCTTCTACTATCAAAGTATTGGGAACTTCCAATTCTTCTTACCGTTACGCAACCCAAATGTACTCAGAATCTCGTGTCTTCACCTCTAAAATACAATTGTAAGGGAATGAAAACTCTCGGAGGAAATGTTGAAGTATAAGATTATATGAATATCATTTGTGGGTAAAAGAAAATACAAACATTTTAGAAATTTTCAAAAATAAGTATGGATTTCGAGACAAGCTTAATAAAAACGGACTTGTCCTGCTGAATACGGACATCTAGTAACCCTACTTCCATCTGAAGCAGCTTCTGTTCCATCTGTTGGCATAAGTTAATGGTTATAGAATTCTATAATTTTGATAGTATAATCTATGTGAATTACCTATAAAAGGGGACCACAATCAACGCAATATATAATCCTAACCGTTCATAAGATCCACTTTCACAAATGCTTGTCAAAAACGACCTGGAAAGATCTGCGACCGACTACAGCAAGATCACATTATTGCTCATCAAAAGAAGAAACCTTTAAAAGACCTGTGTATGGAATTACTCCTGCATCCATCTTATTCACCTGATCTAACAACCAAGAACAACCATCTGTTCTTGCAAGTAAAGAAATCTCCGAGTAGCATACAATTTCATAACTTAAATGACATAAAACGTGCTATAAAGAAATGGATAAAGGAGAATCAGCAAAACTTCTACGAATATTGTCTTCGAAATTTAATTCCATACTGAGAGAAGTGCATAGAGTAAACGGAAGATATGTTGAAAATCTACAATATAATAGAGATGGAAATAAATTAAATAAAAAAGTTAAAACAAAATTCCCAGAACTTTAAAACCATATGATATTTCAGTCTTAGTTATATTTGAATTCAATATCTTAGCTGATACATCGATGGAAGAACAAATTTGTTATACTTACCTGTTCTAATACTGCGAGGCGATTCTTGGCCATCGCAGCCTGAGAGGAATTCAAGCGATCTTGTAAAGTGGAGTTCTTTTCTGTCAGCTCCTCGATTTGTTTTAACATATTTTCAGCGTTCTCCCTTAACAATTTTTCTTGGTTTTCCCATTCAGCTTTTGCTATGGCCAATGTTGTTTCGGACATTTCCTTATCCTTTTGTAACTGTACTATCTCGCTACTTAGATTCAATATTTCTCTCTTCAGTGTAGGTAAAGCCTGAATATTATCTCCACGAAGATGCTCATCTTGTGTGGCCTGCATGCTCTGTGTAGCTTCACTGAAATCAGCTCTTTCAACAATGTCTTCTGCTGGACCCTTATAGCCATCTTTCTCATTACCCTTCTCCTTTTCCAGTTCTTCAAACAGCATTCCAGTTTCCTGTTCACAAGATTCCAATTGGCTCACTGGTTCAATTGAGGCTTTCTTTTCTTCACTGGATCTGTAGAAGAAAGAATATTATTTCTGAACCAACTGAAACATAATGCTATAGAAGTAAGTATATTTTGTAAATTTTATTTGTACAACCACGTACGAAAATGCTTGTTGTATACTTACACAATTTCTTCTATAATATTTTTTGAATATTAGAATTTCTATTTTAAGAAGAAAGTTATTGTTCTCAAGTTACAAATGATTGTGTTTTAATCACCCTAACTCATTCTTTTCTTTAGAAATATCTAGATTGGTTGCATAAATTTTGGTTGTAAAAAGAGCTACAATAAGGCTATTTCATCTAGATAGAGTTTGTGTGACTAATTATAACGTCAACTCGAGTATTTATTTTCTAATATCAAAATCACAACACATCGAAATGAGTATGTGCTTGTTAATCTAAAAACAAGTTTTACAACAGCATGGAAAGTAAATAGACACTTTCCTCAGCGACCAGAAAATTCAATCCCTTTACTCATTACCCGTACGTGGTTACAAATGTCAGATTGATTATTGGTTTCAGTTACAATTTGGTGTAAACGACATCGTTTGGTATTCTTGTCCCTCGTAATACAAAATATGTACAAATGTAAGTGTCTTATTTCATTTTCGTCCATTCTGTTGAACAATTCTTATCTCAAAAGTCATCTTTGTTACTTCTTAAATCTAGAAAACATTTCTAAAGAACTTTCTCTTTACGGAGAAGTATAAAATAAAACTGGGCTTACAACAGAATTTATGCCTATCTGACACACTAAAGAAAAAGTCAAAATAAAATTCAGTTTTTAACTAGTTGAGAATGCTCTAAGAGCATTGCCAGAACAAACTTAAAAAGAGTGGAGAGATGGAGCGGGACGGATAACTGTAATTGTTCCTACATGTTAAAGTAAATCTTTTCATCCACGCCTCCTTCTGTTTCTCGCAAAAATTCGCAAAATATCATCTCTCTATGACTTACGGTTCCCAAGAAAAGGCTCTTCAAATCTTCCGAAATTCAAACTTTTTTGGCCAATATCTGGGGAACGGTGGCCAGTTTGCCAGTAGCCAGTTGTCCAGTGGCCGCCGGTTACTATTTGGTACCAAAATGTTCACCATCCTCTTAGATATTGGCCAACACCAATATGATCTCTCTGATTTACGGTTCCAGAGATATGGATCCTTAAATCTCCCCAAATCTGAACTATTTTCTGGCCAATATGTCGGGAACGGTAAGACTGACGCGAAAAATTTAATTACTTTCTCAGATAGCTTTTGATGCTTTATCGAATGGAGGACTCAAAATTCAAAGAAATCTCAAATAACAGACAGACGGACGGACAGACAGAGAGACAGACATAGAGAGTTCAGTAACAAACTTTTTAAGTTTGTTGATAAACAAAACATATGTTTATAGTTAAATTTTTAACAAAAAAATCTTAATAAAACTTTAAATGCTTAAAAATTTCGTATCTTTCAACTCAATTTAATTAGTTATCTATATATCTTTTAAAAATGTGACTTTTACCTTAACCCATCTGTTTCATCACTCATCATATCTTCTTGGTCTGTTAGGGCTTTTGTATTTATTTGTTTCTCCTTTGCGAAGTCATCATTGTCATTCTTGAAATCATCCCATTCCACTTGATCGCACTCCAGCTCATTTTCAATCTGAAATTAAAAAAAAAAAAAAAAGTTATGTTATTTGACAAAAATATTCGCAAGTCATTTTACCTGCATAAGTACTGGCAATGCATTTATTGCTACTACAATTCGTCAAATTAAAAACAAAATATTATCCAACTGGATAGAAATTTATTAACCAATTGAAACATGAACAGTAAATAATAAATATATAAAGGAATTCCATATAACGAATTACATTTTACATATAATTACATATTGTGTATTTGTTTTATTATTATTATTATTATTATTATTATTATTATTATTATTATTATTAAAAATTGTGTAGGATGTAGTTATTGGAAACTTGTAGGTAATTTAGATTGTATTTATTAGTATTTGGAATTAATAGTATATTTTAATGTATTTATAATATGTAAGTGAAAGATGTTGGTGATTTTGGGGATGTTTATTATTGTTTGTTTAATGGTTAAATAGAATTGTGATAAAAATGAAAAGTAAGTTATTCAATGTGTATGTATATTTATAATAAAATACTAGCTGAACTTGCGATCTCTACACAGCGCATCATTCACATATGAGCATGAATTTCCTTGTTATTCCTCACAACATCTGTACATGTCCTTTTACAGACATAAGTGAATGACATTTTGTTAAAAATCGGCAAGAGATATCATAAAGGGGAAATTTTTCGATGATTTTTTTCAATATCTCGCACCGTTTGCAAGATTTGAGCCTATTTTCGGTTGGATTTTCTAATTCATGTATGATCAGTGTTTTCTCTCTTCTTGCATGCAATATGTAATAAGCAAATACATTACACACACACACAATTAATTATAATGTCAGTGATATATGGTGTTCATTGGCCAAAAGACTCCAAACAATATATGGTATTCATTGGGCTAAAGACTCCAAATAATAAAGGTACATCATAGACTGGAGAAATGATTATCCTTCGTTTTTCATTATCATTTGGCCATGAAACAAACGCCTGAGAGATATACAACCTCTGTATATAAATATGTGGTGTTGGAATGTATAACTCGTAAGATATGCTTTATTTTTTTTAATTACAACACTTCCAGTGTAGCCCTATAAATGTAATAAAGAAATAACGACCATGTTTTTTAAATACTCAATTAGCACTGGGGAATCTATACAAAATTTGGAATCGACTAGTGAAAAGAGCACGCTTCTAGCACTTGTGGTTTTCAAGATCTCATTGTCGAAAGGATTGGAGACAAACATATAAACTTTTCTTTGGACACAAGCATATAGACCTGGGATTTTAATATATATATATATATATATGTATTTATAATAAATTGAATTTAGTGTGTAATATGTTTGAGAGATATTATTTTGGATTTGTGTGTTACGTTTTAAGTTGTTGTAAGTAGGTTTCTAGTTAAAGGATATATATTTTTATGTTGTGTAAGTTACTTGATAATGGAAATAATGTGTTTAGTTTTAGTGTTTTTTAGATTAATGCAATTAGATTGAAAGTTATAGTAAATATATTAGTTTGTAAAACAAAGTTTTCTGACGTTTTATCAAATAAATATTTTATATTTTTTTATTTTTTATTATTTATTTTATTGTTTATTTAGAAAGTAACTTGAAGATTATATATTATTGGGAAGTGTTAAATTGTAGTATTACAGTTTTTATGCTTTGGATAAAAATTTATACGTATTTTAAAGATTTTTTTGATAAAATTTGATTAAGTAAAAAATTTTTGACATTATTTAACATTACACTAAAATGAAATAGTTTTCAATATGCTGTTTAACAGTTGTACAGTTGTTTACAAACAAATTGTACAATATTTTCTATAATAATTTAATAGAATACTTTATTACATTGATATATATATAATATTAAACATACTTTTGTAATACACAAATATATAATAACAAAAATGAAGTTAATAAGATTTTTAAAATAGCTAAAACTTGTTTTTTTTTTTTTTTTTTTTTTAAATATGCTTTTAAATAATTAAGTTTGAAAACTATAGCTTTACAATATAAACTAATCTGAAATAAATTTTAGTCTACGGGTGAATAATGCACATAGAACCAACTGAAGGAGAAATTTTGCACGCGAGAAAGCTGTTTTTCTGCCGACCCTCTTCTCCTATCTTTGTAATGCTAAATTCTTTCAAGTGTTCTAAGTCGTAATGTATCTATATCAAATGTGTGCTTAGCCTCATATTGGAGGAAGACACTTGACAAAAGGAAATTTCTTTAACATTTAAGCATGGATTTATGTAAATAAGAATACCACTGTGGATCAGTCAGTTCCAACTAGTGGCTTTTGAGCGAACTATCTTTTTCCTTTCTTTCTTTCTCTCTCTCTCTCTTTCTTTGTTTAATGTTACCTTAAGAAAATTAATTATCTTGCAATTTGGTAAGTAATTGGATAAAGTCTATTAATCCATTGATTGAAAATAAGAGTTTAAGTTACTGGTATATAACATGTAATGCTTTGTTGCGTGTATGCAGCCGGAAATGTGCTCCTATAAGGAAGAAAGTTGTTCTTGCAGTATGACTTATAATAAAGTAGACCCAGTTTCTAACAACGGTGAAGTTCAGAACTCTGATGATGAATACTCAGTGAGTTTGAAACATAAATTAATATAAAATACCGTATTTACATGAATATAGGCCGCACCTAAACTTTTGACACGAGATCATAGAAAAAGTAAATCTCGAATATAGGCCGTACTACTAAATTTACGGGAAAGTTGTATTGCAACTTTGGAAGTGTGTATCAGTCATCCATTTTCAAAGCTAGACAATTCTGTAGAAATTACATGATGAACAAAGCAACTTCAACTCCAGGAGGCAGTATGCAACGTGCATCTATGTCAGAAGTGTGCCGTTAGATTTTGGCTGTTTGGCGGTCAATATCGGAAGAACTTATCATGAAAAGTTTCAGAAAAGCTGGTATTTCCATTAATCTTGATGGGACTGGAGATTACCTTCTTTATGATAGTGACTCTGAGCAGCATTCTGGATCGTCTAGCGAAGGTGAAGAATCAGATGCTGATGATGCTGAGGTGGTGGGAAGTGATTGTGCTTGATTTGGGTGGGTACAAACAAGCTGATACAGTTCTGCGAAACAAAGTTGCTTTTCTTTTCTCAAGAACAATTATTGCATATAGATATACCATATATATTATATATACTGTAAAACAAAAGTATGTATTCCTGTTAATAAAAGTATTAAGTGTACAAATGATTTTTGTGCCAGTGTAAGGTGTTATCGATACCCAATAAAGGTGGCAATATTGCGAATAAGTTTTTCTGCTATTTTCTTCTTAAGGTTTTGGTTATTTGCAAAAGTAACTGCAGTAACTTGTAATGGTATTAATTTCAACCCACAAGATACATGTACATGCCATTTTGAAATTGAAGATTTATTATCTGATGGGAAGAATCTCGATTATAGGCCGCACCGTTATTTTTCAAGCCAAAATTTAGAGAAAAAAGTGCGTCCTATATTCGCGAAAATACAGTACTATGATTTCTGCAAATCTAACAATTTCTAACAATCTAAGATTGATTCGCTATGCTTTATCTTTGTGATTACTTCATTTAGATACATTCTGTATGAGTGGTAGTAATCTACTGTAGACAAAGCTCTAAATTTAATTGTAGCACGCATTCTTACCATTTGTTACATAAATATGTCTTCTTGAAGGTCTGTATAGGGAGACCAGAAAACAAAAGGTAGACGGCCAGGATATTTAGAATGCACTATTACGAATAAATCAAACTCACTTAAACAAAAATTCAATAAAAATTAAAGTTAATTCCAATCATTTTTGTAGATTAACTGCTGTACTGTTGGATAGCTCAGTATTAACTACAAATGTACTTGTTATCTGATGACTTCGAAAGTAAAAGAAAAAAAATAAGAAAAAAAAGTGAAAAATGATCAAGAAAAATAATTACCTTTTCCGCTATTTCGTCTTGTTCTGGTGACCATGGTGTTTCAATGGAGAGAATGGATGTCTATAGCAATAAAAAAAAAAAGTATTTAAATTAAAAATTTGAAAAATACTACAGAAGAATACGTTTACTTATTATTAATCTTATTATAAATATTAAAAATACTTATCATTAATCATGTATTAATTTCTTTTTGACTAATTTCATACTCATATTGAGTATTTCATACTCAATACTAAAAAAAAAAAACCTGAAAACGATACGTTAATGTTAAAATATTTCATATAAATTTTAATTTTAGGAACTAACTATACGATATAAGTGGTTATTGGAAAAAAATTCTTAATACTGGTCGTGAGTTTCAAGAGGAAATAAGTAGTTCAATATTTATTTACTTATTTGCTACCATTCACATTTTACTACTCATTTGTTTATTTATTACTATTTTACTCGTATATAATACTTCTTACTTATTTAATACACATAACAAAGGTATTTGTCTTCAATATCAATGTACCTGACGTAGACTCATTTCTTTAATATGTAAAATATGATTTTAAAAAAAGAAGAATAAACAAAAGATAAGAAAAGAAAATCACATATACCACAGGGGAAAATGAGGTAAGTCAAGAAATGGCCGAAAATGAGTTAACAACAGAATAATGTAGCCTGAAATATGTAGTTTGCATGAACAAAATCCCACAGTAAGAAGAAGGTTAGTCACTAAGAAATTTAATGCTAAACAATTCGCCTACAAACGAAGAGGTAGCTAAGTCAGTAGAAAACAGGGCAAATGTGTAAAATTATAAAAACTGACTTACTTTCTGTCTCCACTGTAGCCTTCATATATGAAAGACTACACTAAGTAAACTAGAAATTCTGTTTGTAAATTAAGTTGGTTCTATCTACAGATGTAAGCGTTTCTATTTAAAGCGAAATTGAGCTTCCTGCTACTGTTACTGGTATTATTGTATGATGATACAAAGCTCCTAAATGTTGTTATTCTTCCAAGTAGACAAGAGTAAAAGTGTATCTGCTTTTATTCTCGGTTAAATTGGAATCCTGTTCAAAGCTCAAACTCGACACTTTGATTTAAACAGATACGAGCACCTACATTGTTTCTGTTTTTTCCATAAGTGTAGAGGTTGGACATAAGACTGGTGATACTATCTCCTCCCTCCAAAATAAATAAATACATTAAAAAAACGTAACAGAAGCGTAATATACAGATCTTCCTATGGGAAAAGAAATCTGGCTCGAAATGTGGAATGTTACTTTATAAGACAGTGTAGTTTCAGATATTAGCAGAAAACATAGAAAAGGCTAATATAGATGCACTAGCTACTCAGAAAGTTAAGTGGACTGAGGATGAAAATCTCAAGATACGACGATACACGTTATCCCATGGAAGAACCGAAGCCCGGAAAGAGTTCTTATTTAGAAATAGCATACCAGAAATATTTAGAATCTTATTTAGAAATATTTAAGGGTCTTCACTACAACAAAATTAAACTACCGCTAATTTTAGAGTTTTTCTGTAATATCTTCAAAACAAATAAAAATATTCGAAAAACAGAAACGTAGTGAACTATACAATACGATTTTGCATGTGATACCGTTATCACAACTCATCTATCTGCTTTCGATTTGCAACTGTGGATAGATTTAGCATTTTCTGCGGGTTCTGTAAATAGCGGCAAACCAAAAACTGATAGGTGAATTGTGGTAAAGGTATCACACGGAAAGTCGTATTGTCTAGTTCACTATGTTTATGCTTTTCGAATATTTTTTTATTTGTTTTGAAGATATTACAGAAAAACTCTAAAATTAGCGGTTTCGCTGTAGTGAAGACCCTTAAGAGACTTAAATTCCTGAATGATAGAACGTCATACATTGCATTGAACTGACAATGGTTCAATATAGTGATCATAAATCTGGATGCACCAACGGGAGAAACGGAAGATCTCGTTACAGTTTTACGAATAATTAGAACTACTATTCAATGGTTTTCGGAAATACGACATGAAGGTAGTCGTAGACGGTTTCAGCACGATGACAGAAAAAGAACAAATATTCCGAGCAGCAATTGATAAGAAAAGCTTGTGTGGGAGCAGTAATATAACAATAGAGTAAGGTAATATAACAATAGAAATTTCGCAGCCTCTAGTAGTCTTATCCTCAAATTTACATATTTCCAATACAACGATAATCACAAGTGTATTTCGACTTCTTCAGGCAGCTGCACGACCAAAGTTAGTTTATCAAAGAAGACATGAGAGTATTATAGACATACGTACATACACAGGCCCAGGTTGCAAATCAAACCACGATTGATCACGAAGAGCTAATAAAAACCTCGGTAATTAGAAGTTCAGAAGCGTAACTAGAAGCTAACACTAATATTCGTAAAATATCCAGTAAAAATGGATCAATTGAAATGAATAGATAATGTAAATTGAAATGAATGGACAATGTAAATTGAGTTTTTTTTTTCTGCCAGGAAATTTGTTAACATAAAATTTTGCTCTCCACAAATTATACAATTACTAAAACTTCGAAATTAGTAATATAGGAATATTTCCATACATTTTAGCATAATAACAGTTTTATTTATCATTCATGAGTAACTTACAATGTTAGACATCTTAATATTAAACTCAAGTTAAATTGTAATTATACCTGAATTCACACTTAGCACAAGCCGTTTCATTTTAGTGTCCTTAAGATCGCTAATAGGAAATATTTCACCTCATCCAAGTAAATGGCAGAGATTTAGAAATACTGAAAATGTATTACTTGCATCCATCTTAACTAGCTTATGATTTCTCTATTAACCCTCAAACTACCAACGGAGGGGAGGGGGGGATTCGTGCCCACCACAATATATTTTTTGTAATTACTCTTCTAATCGTTTCTTTAAAAAATGTAAGAGAATATGTTATTACTCAACATGTTTACCTAAAGCGAATACATTACCGTGGTTCAAATTGTACGTTAGTGTGTCTCATAAAATTTGCTATTTTAAGTTGGTGGGCACCCCCCCCCTCCCCGGTTGGTATAACATGTGACTGACATTTAGTAGTGTCACTCCTAGATGGCAGTATAGTAAGTAGCTGTTTGTCTTATCGTGTGTACTATTCACTA
Organism: Thermobia domestica; assembly: GCF_964235325.1. NCBI lineage: Eukaryota > Metazoa > Arthropoda > Insecta > Zygentoma > Lepismatidae > Thermobia > Thermobia domestica. The sequence continues at coordinate 46,918,293 of NC_137459.1, forward strand.
CAGTCTCTGTAGATTTTTGTGGGAGTTCTAATTTGTTTCTTTTGAGAGATACATTTAATCTTAACAGGCGGGCACAAAATGAAAGCCCGCTTGGTAGTCTACGTTACAAAAATACCTAGGTAGTGCGAGGGTTAATGTTGAGATTTGTTTGAATATTATGAGTGCCGTATTATATTTTAATACGGGAAAATAGTCATAAAACAAACACCTTAGTGAAACAATTCAAAGATCATGGAGTGATTCTAATGACATTTGTGTTTATTTCAAGGAATAATTACTTCGATAGGGAAACAAGAAAATTCAACTAAATAATTCAAAATATTGTCATTCTTGATTGTTTTCTCTTTGTTGTTTAAATGTAACTTCTCTTTGTGTAATTAACTATACTAGTCATCAGAGGTCATTAACGGTTTGCAGATATCAACAAAATAGGCTACATAATTCTTCAAACAAACAACTAACTCTTCCAAATTATTTATTAAAAATATAACTCACCATTTTTATTAGCAATAAAATAAGTAAAAACTGAACAGTTAAATAATAAGTCAAAACTGACTAGAACTGTAAAAATAATTTTACCTAATTGATGTTCCAAGTTACAATAATATGGATATACAAAATAACCATATAATTATTTTCAAAGTTACTGGTTACAGTATTTTTAGAGATGCTACGACTGTACCTCAGATAAAACTGAATCTTCTCTTGCCTCTCTTTCGAGAGCAGGTTCATCTTCCTCCATGTCCCGTTCGGTCGAAAGTTCCATCATCTGAAAAGGAGAGTAAACTACACTGCATTTCTCTACTCACGTTACTCTTCTTACTCATATCCATATTCATATTTATTTGCCTGTTTATAGCTTACAATATGAGAATATTCCTCAATTAAGCTTTACAGTTGTCATGGATACATTCTCTATATATTATCAGTAAGGTAAGTTTCAACAGAGTAATAACTTTTTTCTAACAATAATTGTAACACAATATTCCTAAACACCCGTTTCTCATTAATGTACTTATACTTTGTTGGTAATTGTTGGTAATTTGATATACAATTCATATAAACAGTTTTGTTAAAATTTGCATTGTTCTGCTGAATGATATACATATTACAATTCTGCCTAGTATTGTATGAGTGAATCGTATTTGCTAATGTAAACAGATCCTTGTGTTCGATTATATACATAATTGTGCGATATATACAGGGTGACTGGTAATTCGATGCATTCCTTGCAAAGGGATATTCAACAAATACTTTGGAACATTTTTACCTATATGAACCGGAGATCGCAAATCAATAGTTTCTGAGTAATTTGCACATGTGTGATTTCTTTGAAATTTGCCAGCTAACGAGAGTTGCAGGAGAAAGTTTTACCCTGACCCATTTCCACATATCGTAGAGCGATGAAATTTTACATGTATACTCCTGCATATCTTCGAACTCGCAACTCTGCACCGTTGCTGTTATAGGTCCGAATGTGAAGTAAGTTGAAGTGGTCCAATATCCATTACTGGATGAAGATAGTGTGTGGTCAAGAGAAAACGCGAAGGATTTCATACCCAGGGGCGTGCATCTGTCTGGCCAACATTCGAGCAGTGAACGGGGGCGTTGTTTTCCACGAGAGGGACATCTTTTCTCAGCATGTCACGCTCTGGGATTTCACAGAATCCCGCAACGCAGGCAGCACTGAGGCATAGTATATCCTGGTAATTGTGGTACCCTTTGCCTGGAAACCAAGTAGTAATATCCCATGCTGATCTCAAATAAACGTGATCATCTCTTTGGTCGCACAGAGTTGAACACGGACATCTTTAGGTGGTGGTACGTTTGCACGCTGTCATTAGTTTGACTAGGTGTTTCCTAGTTTTCTATTTTATCAAAACATTTTAAGTTCATTGATCCAGAATGATAAATTGGAAGAATATTTTAGGTATGAGTTATCTATTCCGCAAACTTTTTTTTTTTTTTTTTTTTTTTTTTTTTTGACAAATTGAGAAAGAGAAAAACTACAAAATTAATTCTGTCTTCGACGAAGTGAAGCAGGATCTTCCGGATATGGTAGAGATCCTCTTCACAGTCGATAGTGGGTGTCTGCTTCACACAGTAATCTGGCATCTTCAGGAAACTTATTGTGATGTGTTTGATGCCGACACTTCTTACGTCAAAGTTCACTACGCAAAGAAAAGTACTATTGTATTTGAGAAGTGGATAATTTACATATGAAAAACGCACAATGGCAATAATTGAAAGCCATCTTCCGATAGATGACAAAAAAATAAATGTTCCTATCAAATAAAAGGAATAAATCTCGCTTAATCTCTTTAATATCAGGAAAAATGCTGATAGGAAATTCAATCACAGTCCGAGCACCCGATGAATCAGATTGTCTAATCGCTAACTCAGCGATTTTTCTAGCTAAAACTAATGACTCGGTGATCACAGTTGGAGAGAACATAGACTTAATAGTCCTAATGATTACACTACCACTGGAAGGAAAAAACTTTTTCTGAAACCTGAAAAAAAAGAAAGTGGTCATTCACTCTTTAAATATAAGCAAAAAAAAAAAAGAAAAGAAAAGAAAAAAGAAAAAGAAAGAAAGAAAGAAAGAAAGAAAAAATAGAAGATTTATTTCTGCTTCTCCATGCTACAAATGGCTATGACAGCACCTCTTGCTTGCACAGTGAGGAAAAGAAAACTTTCGTAAATATGATTTAAATAATTATACCCTCCATAAATAAATAAATAAATAAATAAATAAATAAAAATATCAATATTTAACACCGAAAGCGCTACTGAGGACGAAATTGCTGAAATCAGTCAAGATCTTACAATATCTTTGTATGAGGCTAAGAAAGGAGATTCCGCTGACCAATTAAGGTATTTCTGCTTCACTCAAGCCACTGGTAGAAACAAAAACCAGGTAAAATTAGATAGCATGTGACCAACTTTAAGAGTTGTTATAATGCTTTTTTTTTTTTTCGCTTATAGCATCAAGTGCAGGCATGGAGAGGAAATACGTTACTGCCAGAGAAATGAGTTTGGAAAATCCATAATAACTCCCTTTGCCACTTCCATCTTTTCTTCCTCCAGCTCCAAAGAAATTACCGAAACTTTAAACTGGGGTAAAAATTTCACATGGAATATTATCAATATTAAATCTCTCATAGGTCACTTACATCAAGATAAACTTCAGATTAACTTCAATTTTACAATTTCTCACGTTTTTTTTTTTCAACCTATGTGATATATATGAAAAAAAAAAAAAATTAAAATGGTGTAAATACTAATATTAAAATTCTTTACCACAATTTTCATTCTCTCATACAAATTCACACAAATTATATTTACAACGTTGGGAAGTAAACCGTACAGGACCTGGTAAACATTATTGGTCGATAAGTACGACAGCATCTTCGAAAATTGTGTCAATTTTTCCATCTTGGAACAGACCTGGCGTACTTTATTTAATTAGACTAAGGATGTACATAATACTCACACCAACCAAACTTCCTCAAATTAAATGTACTGACTCTCCAGTATATTATTGTGAAGCAGAAAAGGGTATCTTAAGTCGTATAATTTGTCAATCTTGCCTATATCCCATTTTCAGAGAACCTATGCGTAGAAATCATTCTCTTACTTACATTACCATGGCCACTTTAATTAAAAATTCCTTCTAACAAACAATAATATGTACAAATATATACTTATACTATTCCACCTAAAACAAAATAACACAAGCTTTAAAATAATAATAGTAATAATAAAATAATAATGATAATAGTTAGTACAGAGGGGGACGATAACTTACATAAAAAATTATTTATAATATTGTCGCGTTATAGCCCTATGAATAGTAGCAATAATAACTAGGAATGCAATGGATATACCCGATTGCAATGAAATGAGCTAAGCGAGCTTAAACTACGTAATCAGGAAGCGTTTTTCGGTGATTATTCCTCGATGATACATCGGATTTTTGATTTCGACCTATGTTGTCACTCAGCACGACATACTCTATCAGCGTGCTAAGTTTGGTTGAGATCGGCCAAACGGTCTAGGAGGAGTTCGCGGACAACCAAACGGCTAACCCGAGTATAAGAGCTTCGCTTCGCTCAGCTCAATAATAGTAATAATCACGAACCATCAACCTGAAGCCTCACTAGTTAAACGTGTGCAACAAATAGCTTCCCTATTTGTTCTGTTCAGTATACATATATATCTGAGTTATACCCAATAGTCACTCGTTACTAAAGTAGCTGTATTGGGTACCTTATCCACACCAAGAACCTTTCATAATAAGAGGGAATGAACTGAACAGAACTGAGAAATTACTGCACCTTATCACGTATCCTTGTGAGAAAGATGCTCGTGTAAACATCAAGACTCAAGTGCACAAACTTGCTATTTTAGGTGTGAGTTGCTTCAATTCGAACTGGATAATGACTCTGATGGCGATTTTGCAGACAAATAACAAACTATTCTTTTCTGTATAATAGCTATACCTAAACACGTTAATCAAATAAATAAGTGAAATAAAATTAAATAAAATAAAATAATATAAGAATAAAAAAAAAAAAACCACGCCGAGAGCCCTACCTCGCCAATTTCAATTTGTCGCTGAAGAACGATCTTAAGGGTAAAGGTAGTGTGGAAACGGGCTTAATTAAAATAATAATTATAAGTACACAACTCCGCTTCAATAACAGTCATATTCGTCCACATTTAAAAGAAAAAGAATGAATCAAAACGTTGAAACAACGGTTTTTCGGCAATAGAGACTAATTATTTTAAAATTAATTTGCAATGTACGTACTAAGCGGTTTGTCGTACAGGAAACAATTGGAATACATGTTCGTTTTTCTTTTATTTTCAGATAATTTTATGTTCTTCAATGTTTGGCTTTGTTTTTCACCTGCAGTTAATATTTACGGAGGAAAAAAAAACAGCACGAAACATATTTTCCCGCATTGTTTTTTAATGTGACGGCTCTCACACAACTTGGATTTATAAGGCCTTGTAATAACTCATAGAATATCACTATACAGACATTTTTGTGAAGAGAAACAATGTGTTCTAATTTCTGTTTACCTGAAACCCTATGACGAGTGCACTAAAGAGTATCTTGGATTACTAAAATTGTATTATTTATTGTAACTGACAATACTCAACATCATATGCAATCAACAACAAAAGATCATATTCCTCACTCAAGTTCTTCTGTCAGTAAATTTTGGAATGAATTAAGTAATTTAGATAGTTAATGGTACCGTTCAGAGAAGTACGTTCTCACTACGGTAAAAAGAACTGTAACTATATTTATGAATTCATTATAAAATTATTGACAACAGAACATGCACGGGAAAGGTAACCACTTTTGCTAGCAACATATGTACTGAAAGTTCTGTAATAACAGCGCAAACGAAATAATAATAATAATAATAATAATAATAATAATAATAATAATAATAATAATAATAATAATAATAATAATAATAATAATAATAATAATAATAATAAATAAAAGCATTGACTTACCTTTTCTTTATATGAAAAGAGTCTTTCGCGATATAAGCGAAAGCAACGCTGTCTATTTGTTGAAGTTTGGCTTCTCTTTCAGCACCGAGGCTGTATGGGACTTGAAACTACAGTTTAAATGGAATCCAAACCAACCTAATGGGTTACTTTTTATTTATTTATTTGTTTGTTTGTATTTTGTGCTGTCCCAGCGGGAATAATATACCGTACCTTACAGGCTGATAATAGCTAGAGAACAGAAGTTTATGACCTATAAAAAGACCACATTTCATCAACTTCTGCTCCCTAATTATAACAGTGAAACGCTCCATTGATTAGTGATTATTAGTTGTATTATGACTATGTGATTTAACTGGACTCCCCCCCCAAAAAAATAAATAAATAAATAAATAAATAAATAAAAGCCCTACAAGCAGATAGAAGGACAATATTAAGATGGATCTCGCACAACAGGAACACAAAGTAAAAATTAGATCCAGTTGATTAAGGACAGAATTCAATGGAGAGCTTGTGTGAATGTGGCATTGAACCTCCCAGTTCCATAGGCCATAGAGTTAGATGGTTTATTTATTCATTTATTTATTAACGACTATATGAGGATACGTACCATATCATTCCTTGCAGCATCTCCGGTTCCAAAATTTTGAACTTCAGAGTTCTGATGCATTAGGGTAAGTTGTGTCCTATACATTGGAAGATCTCCTATTAAAGCTTTCACCCGCATGTTGAGTGTTTGCTTATCATCGTCCACCTGCAGTTCCCTACAACAATAATCATTTGGGATTCAATTAGTAAAGAAAATCACTTACAACTTCATTTCGCTTTCAAATCATGATAAAAGCAAGTATACTTTTTTTAATTATCTATACATTTACGTAAGGATGTTTTATTTCATTTTAAACTAATATCTCAAGGAATTTGCTCCGTAGTCTATGGCTAAGATTACCATTTTGCTACTACAGAGCCATTGCAAGTAAGGAAGTAGAATAAAAGCTAAAATGTATATACTCTGTACTATTATATAAGGTAGTAGAAATGACTGATTCATCATCGTCCAGATCATACTACTATAGATACAGACGTGAAAAGAGGTGGGTAAAGATGGGCTTTTTTCAACTATGATAGCCATAAAAACCAGAACTGTTCACAGAAATCAGTATATCAAAAGTCAGTACAAATATGAAGCTAAAACATTGAACGTTACATGTCAAAAATATTGTTGCAAGTCACATAAAGATTCCTGAAAACAAAGCATAGTTATTGATATACTACCAGTTGACACTTTTTTTTTTTTTTTTTTTTTTTTTTCGAGTTTCCAACAATATTTTAGTATGAGGCGCTTCATGAACCATTATGTTTATTTTTTGTGAAGACTAGAGTTAATGACCTTATCAACAAGCATTCATGTAGTGTGGTTCATGAAGCGCGAAAAAAAAGTGTCAACTGGCAGTGTGTCAATAACTATGCTTTGCTTTCAGGAATCTTTATGCGATTTGCTACAATATTTTTCATATGCTTCTTACAGAGATGTAACGTTTAATGCTTGAACTTCATATTTTTATGAACAGTTAACTGGCTTTTATGAACACTTTTACTTTTATGACAATCATAGGCGAAAAAAGGCTGATCTTTACCCAAACTCTTTGCTGTAAAGGACACTATGATCTTTCAATTTATTTAAAACTATTTATGCAATTGGATGTGGAACTTATCTCAGCACTTTTACAAAATAAAGCTTTTTGGAGAAACATCAAATTTTCGATCTCTTGTAACGTTGTTTCTATATATTGAAAATACGTCATATTATGATCATAGTATTCGATACTAAAGTACTTTGGATGTGCATTGACCTTTCGTCTCACTCGCGTTATTAGTCTTGTAGAACCTTTCAAACTTTGGTTGTTTTCCGATATTTCTGATGCTATAGTATTTTTAGTTCGTAACACTGTATTGTAAGTTCTCATTTAGCATATAAAGTTGATATATATGTAATAGTCTGGCACTTGAAAAAAAAGATAATTTTATGTTAGCAACACTATTAATCTGGTGGTACTGAAGACTATGTCAAATGAAACTTACGGCAATTACTGATAAAATAACTTCTAAGGGAAACGCAGTAGTATGTTGATACTTAAGAAATATCATTGTTAATAATAATAACAATAATAGTAATAACGTTAGACCATCTAATACTTGCCTTCTGCGTAAAGTGTCCTCATGCTCTCTTAATTTTTCTGCATGTGTCGCAGCCTGGCTTAGTTTCTCCTTCAATCGTTTAAGCTCTTGATTTTTCTCTTCCAGAGCTCTCTCTAGTTCAATGTTTTGATCTACAAGTCTTTTTATATTGGAACGACATACATTCAGTTCCTTCTGCAAACTTAAAAAAAAAAAAAAAAAAAATGATTAATTACAGGCACCTGATGAAATGTCACAGGAAAGTTCTACGGACAATATATTTTCTAGCGTGTTAAATATGGGGGAGAAACAACAAAACGCAGAATGTTTATAGGCTTAACTAAATTTATGTCAAAATTATGAATCAACCGCAGAGCTACTTCAATTAAGAGAATTAAGCGATACTGAGCTCTGATCTCTTTACCTTTATTAATACATTTCATCATATTATTATTTTTCCATCACTTTCGTGAGCTCCCTCATGTTTATGTGGATAGTGTATGAGCCTTTGGTGTGGGAGACACGGGTTCGGTTCCTAGCGGAAGCTCATGTGGTTCGAATCCCAGGTTAAGCTGTAGGTTCACAACTCATATAGCCACACTGTTGAACAGAACGCTAAACTCCAATCCAATCAAGCCATAAGCTTCCGTGCCCTATAAACTGTGGTTTTGCTCCTCTTCATTCCTTCATACTTTCTACTATCACAATCACATGCATTTTTTTTCTCTAATAGTGTTCTAAATTATTTTAGTGATATTCAATCATCTTTTCTCCCATATTATTTACGATAAGAATTCTCGTTGATTTTTGATTCTACTGTCTCCTCTGTTATATACACACATTTTGAAGAATTCAGATCCTTCTCGTTTGTTAATTGTAATGTTCATATTTCTGCTCCGTGTAATACAATACTCAACATTTGATAAGTCTATTTTGTAAATCTTCATTCAGGGACTCATATAATATACGAGGGACGTTTTCTTTTCTTTACTTTTTTTCTTTTTCTTTTTCTTTTTTATTTCTAAGCCGCCAGAGGAGAACGAAGTGAGATACCAAAACGCAAATTAGTGAAATCTGTTCACTGGAGATCGCACACCCTTCATACTAAAGATAGATTCAGGTCTTCAATCATTGTGAAGTAGTGAGCATGAAACCGGTGAATTACGTGATATAATTTGATTTCTTCAGGCGAAAGGGCACAATACAACCGCCATTCATCGTCGAATGATTAAGGATTATTAGATGATAAGTGATCGCTTTGTGCACAACTGTTACAGAGAGTTTGAAGAAAGACTTACCGACCTACACGACGAGAGAACCCAAAAGTATACATCTGTGACGAAAGGCGACCTTGATCAATGGATGAATCATGTGATTTGTGAAAAGGGTAGAATATGGTATCTGAAATATCTGATCTTGAAATTTCAGGGAAATCAGCAGCCGCCTGGAGAAATCGAATTATATCATGCGTTTTACCCTTGGCGGGCGCTTCGATTGAACTCAATATAGTTTCACGCTCACTACTCCAGAATGATTAAGCACTAGCGTCTGTTTTTTGGTATAAAGGGGATGTGCGATCTCCAATGAACAGATTTGACTGACTTGCGTTTCACCATCTCTGGTGGTTGAACGGATGTTGAAATAAAACGGCCCTCGTACTTTTACTTTTTCTAAAGGTATTTCGTCATTTTTATCCTTGCTTCTATTTCCCGTTCATATTTTAGATCGTCGTTAATTAAACTACATTGGTACCGTAAACTTGTCAGCTGTTCTACTTTGTTCCCTCTCACTTCTATAGTTATCACATATTCTTTCATTTCACTACAATTGCTTTTTATCCCTGTTTAATATCTATTTTCGCCCTACATTCACAGCTTTTCGCCATGTTTTCTAACATCATTTTAATTTCAGACTCACATTGCAGTAATATCATCTACAAAGAGCCTACACTTTTGTTTCCTAGCACCTAGGTGTTCATCTCTGATTCAAGGTCAGAATTTGATATTGGAGAATAATAACAAATAAAATGATGTGAAGTTTGACTTAGGTAACGATATTGATACCTTACCAATCAGGTATATATACTTTCAGTAAAATTCTTAAACGATACTATACAGTTCTTTTTTGAAAGAAAGTAAATGTGAAAACTTGAAAATCGTGTCATACGTTTCTTTGTAAATTTAAGGACCTTGTATCCAAAATTAAATATACATTTATCAAACAGATTTACAGTTGTCTGTAAGAGATTTTAAGCATATTTTCACGATACAAATGCCTGTGGGAGATCCAAAAGAGAAAAAAACCGAAAGGAATAATTTATCTACTCTGGATGCGACTGTTACTTCTAATACCACTGACGGTACAAGGTCTTGGAAAAAAACCCTAGCCCGCATTCCATCCCTCATAAATCAATTGTGTATAAAAACGGAACTCAATGTAGCTTGCAATTTCCTCATTAATTGACGATGCATGCAATTAAAACATTATATTGTGCAGGTATGGAATCTCATATCAGATATAGAATTATCTTACAGGGTAATATTACAAGATCATTCAGGTTTCAATTATCATAAATATCACACGAAATAATCAAAGAACTCACTGCAAACCATTATATCGAAAATTAAATACACTATCTCTACCATCGCTTTATATACTACACTGTGTAATCTATGTGAACCAAAACCATGAAATATACCAAAATGTAAATGTACATAATCATAACACAAGAAGATAAACATGTTCCTTCACGTAGACTGGAAACATGTAGGAGAAATTTCTTCTGGACACTCATTAAATTGTTCGAACACTTACTACAAAACATCAAACTGGATAGGCAATAGGTGCATTTTGTTATGTCGATATGCTTCTTAATGAAGAATACAAACATTGCAATTATTACTTGTTTTACACAATATCATTCATATAAGTAATACGTTTATATACATAAATTAATTATCTGTAAACATAATATATATTAATCAGGTTAATATTTTCTGATGTGTTTTACATCAATGTGCAACTGGCACATGCCTTTGGTACACTGAACGCAATAAGTACAATACACAGCCTGAGAGTTGTCTTCACGAAATATAGTGAGTCAAAATCTCAAATACACGTTTTATTTATTTATTTTTTTAAATAATTAATAGCAATTGCATACACGTTTAAACTACAAGTTTGACCTGATAATATATTAATGGACAACATATAATTATAATAATTATAATTTACTATTTAAAACTGAAAGTATAAACATCTAGTCAGCTCTCATAAGTACTGTTTAACTGAACTGTGCTGTAGTAATATGGTAAATTTCACGGCCATTTTTTATAGTTATACGCTAAATGTCCATACATAAAATCACAGAAGAAACTTTCGATCATGATTGTAATAGAATTTAAACTTTCGAACTAATAATTCTAATGTTGACATAAATAATGGACAGAGGCAAACAATTTGCAAGAGTGTATTAAAGATGAAAATTTATAGAAATGATGCATGCAATTAAAACATTATATTGTGCAGGTATTTAACATTTATCTGAAGATTTCTTCTCTCTCAGGTGAAATGAAATCTCAGCCATTAACACTTATTTCAGTATGTCTTTAGAAAATATACCATGCCTATTATATCCAATAGAAAACGAAAATAGTGGGAAATAATATAGTGAAAAAGTAAACTAAAAAAATCGCTGCTTAAAACGTGTATGCGTTTCAATAGAAAAACTTTTTTCACCTACCTTTGGATAGTTTTCTGCAAGGCACTTATTGTTTCTTGACTGAAATCAAGCTTACTTTGAAGGATCTCAAGTTTGTCGTTAGCTGCCTTAAGGACCTCTTCTACCTTATTCGCATAGTCATTTTTTTCTGCAATCGTCTTTTTTAGATCTCCAATTTCCTGGTCTGAAAATAAATAATTAAAGATGGGATAGTCACATTTGGAAATCAAAATCTAGCCGAGAGATCTTCCGACCACTATTTATTGTGCAAAATGGTATCCATAGATATATATAGATACTATCTATATATATCTATAGATATGTAAAGATATATATAGATAGATATAGATATAAATTAGATTAGATTAGATTTATTAATCATTCTGTGGACCATATTACATGTACGTTTTGTACAAAATGGTATAGAACTCGTCGGTATATAAAATAGATACAATACTTAGAAACATACAATGCTCTTGTTTTTAACGACTTGTGAAAATATAAATAGACTAAATCAATTCTACAATCTATATAACAATTATATATATGGATTTATTTACTGTATATATGTGTATAATTGTATTTACCATCTGATATATACAATAGGGATTTAATTATTTTCCCAAGTTTCACACTGAGCTGTTGAGATATTCATCTACTGTATAAAATGTGTTATTTAATAGCAGTTTGCGCACTGAGTTGACAAAGAAACTCTTTTCATGAATACTTTTTCATGCACCCAGGTAGCTTATCATACAGTTTTACACTCATATAGATGTGTGATTTTCCGTATGCAGATGTTTTATGATACACAGTAGATAAGTTATCTTTTCCGCACGTAAGATAATTGTATGTATCACCATCTCTTTTAATATTATCCAAATGATACCAAGTTAATTTTATGAAGTTCAAATTTGTAGAAAGAAGGAATTGTCGTCATATTCAATGATTCAAATAGTGTCTTACAGCTGATACATTTCAGTGATTTTGTAATAATTCTAACCCATTTTTGTTGTTTGAATATATACTGAAGTTTTGGCGAAGACCCCCAGAAGGCAATTCCGTATTTAATTTGGGAATAGAATATAGCATAGTTCAGGCATAGAATAGATTGTGGATTCAGTATTGGGACTAGAGTTCGTATTATGTACACAGCCTGGGCTAACTTTTTGCTTAGTTTGTGTATGTGTTCTTGTCATAAAAAATTTATCATCTAGATACATATTTAAAAATTTTACGATGTTAGTAAATGTACACACTTTATGATTTATGGATATCTGCGATAGTGTGATGTTCTATAAGATAAATGGTAGTAGACACACTTTGTTTTCTCTACATTTAGTTTTAATTTATTTGAAGAAAACCATTGCATAAGTTGGAATGTTGTAAGATCAATGGCTTTCTACAAGCTATCTATGTCCTTTTCAGTTACAATTACTGTTGTATCATCAGTAAACAGGAGTATATTACTCTTTTCTATATTTAAGGATAAATCATTAAGATACAGAAGAAGGAGTATAGGTCCTAGAACAGATCTTTGTGGAACACCTTTTCTATTTATTTGTTCATTTGAGCTTATTTTGCCCAGAGTTTTAGTTGTTTCGTCCATATGAGGAAGTGTACGATTTGTCTACGATTATTGTACAAGTATGATTTGAACCACTCCAAAACAATACCCCTAATACCATATTTTGCTAACTTACCAAAAAGTACACAATCAAAAGCTTTTGAAAGATCAGAATATACGTATTCTTACAGGGTTGACCTTTTGATCAACAGATGTTATGGCTATTTTGATATGTTCATATATGGTAGTAATTGTGGATTTGCCTTTTATAAAGTCGTGTTGCGTTTTCGAGATTAAGTTTTGTTCATTAATGAAACTTAGAAGTCGCTTATATACTAAAGTTTGTTCCCATTTGTTCTCCAACAAGTTTTGAAAAATAGAAGAAAGTGAAATGGGACGGTCATTTTCTATTTCTTTTCTACATCTTTTTTTGAATAAGAGTTTGACGACTGAGAGTTTTAATGTGTCAAGGAAAATTCCTTGAGAGAATGACTCATTAATGATGTCCACTAATGCAGGCGCGACAATATAAATATATTTCTTCAAAAGAAACAGTGGAAAGTGGATCCCAGTTGAAAGTCATACAACAGAAGCTCACGAATCAGTATTTCTTGCCGTTCCATATTTCAGATTAGAAGACCACCTGCCATTAAGACTAAAAAAGCTATTAATGAAGGGGAAGAATTCCTCTGTATAGTGCTCTATTGATTGCTATATCTCACTAATGTATCCAGAGGTACTCAAAGTTCACGTTCTGACATGGCAGGAAATATATACGACAGTCTGGTATATACAGAATGGGTCATTTATCATGATACAGCCTTGTAACTTTTAAATAAACAAAAGCACTGAAATTCTGTACCATGCAAATACCAGCAGGGGGACATTGCTTGACATACTCTAAGATACCACCAGGCTAACAGTATTGCCAACCAAACGTAAAGTTACATTTTTTTCAAATGTTACTACGGTAGACTATTACACATTTCAAATTTACATGTTAAACGAAAATTTACAATATCACGTTTCTTACTCACTGTTATAAACTAAGGACGTTACGGTAACAAAAGCATCCAAACTTCCTTGGTCTTTATAGCAGTTAGAACGCATGTAAGATGGACGTTGCAATGCACATTTCAAGTACTTTAGTGTCTAATACTATGATCATGATATGGTGGATTTTGAATGTGTAGGAACAAAGTTACAAGGAATAGAAAATTTTATTTTATTTATTTATTTATTTTTTATTTTTTGAAGGACTTTATCTTGAAAAACTGCTTAGATAAGTATTTTATCTAACTGCTTATATGATGTTTAATAGATGTGAAAATCTTAATGCCGTTTACAGCAATTTGGTATCTCGAACCACTCGGGAGATATGATAAACACTGCTCAAGTTTGCAATAGTGCTTAAAATTATGTAATTTCAAGAACTTGTTGTAACTACACCTACCAAAAATATTGTTATTATGTTAGAGAAGCAAAGTAAATTTAAAAAAAAAATGATTTTGAAAGTTCCCACAAATATGCCATTTTAAGTAATACATAAAATTTTATCATTTTCTTCTTATTTTCAGAAAGTTTTGAGTTATCAAGTTGCTGTAAACGGCATCATGATCTTTATATCTATTGAAAACCAACTAAGTAATTGGATGTGATACTTATCTAAACATTTTTTTAGATTAAGTCCAAAAAGAAAAAGAAAAAAGGACAAATTTTCAACTCAATATAACTTCGTTTCTACGTGTTCGAAATACGTCATATCATGACTGAAGTATTCGACACCAAGGCACTTTGGATGTGCATTACCCCGTTTGTCTCACTTGCATTATTACTGCTATAGAACCCTCCAAAATGTGTTTGTTTTTCGATGTTTGTGATACTACAGCGTCCTTAGATTGGAACACTGTATATCAATTATGATATTGTAAGTGTTCGTTTAATATGTAGACTAAATATGTAATAATCTGACGTAGTGTCATTTAAAAAATATAACTTTATATAGGATTGGCAACATTGATGGTATTATAGATTATGTCAAATAATGTTCCCTTGCCGGCATTTACATGGTATGAAATTTCAGTGTTATTTATCTAATAGTTTAAAAGTTACAAGGGCGTATTCAAGATCAAATGGTCCACAATGTATATACTGTATATACACATATAGTCACAATTTATCAAGAACATAACCCATCGTAACCATCTTGCTGTCAAACGTTCTAAACTTCAACCACTACCAAAAAGTGTAGCCGTTCTACCTCTAATAGTCTTGATATAAGTGCTAATGTATCGAGTAGTTTTGTAGCCGCTCCATTACTGCAATCGAACATAACCCATAGCTACGATCTTGTTTAAAAACTACCTCAATCATGACCAATAAAAACTACCTCTTTGTACACACCGAAATCATCCCTTTTGCACGTAGTGTATCGGACTAGTTTCTTCAGGCAGAAAGAGCTACTGATGCTAACACATGGGACAATTTTTCGAACACCATTCTGCAAGAACACAATCTAACACAATCCTGTTGCTAATAAACTATCTACGTCACAATCACCATCACTGTGTAAAATTTGAACATCTTTGAGAAAAATGTTTCAAAGAAACAGATGTGTGGGCGCTCAAGATTATCACTCGCTCACACCTGACATTCCCATAAAGTTGATACCTTTACAGAATAATTCCTAATACCTGCTGTCAGGCAAATAATAATCAAAACCTAATCCCTCACATCTAAACCACGCTTTTCTTTGTACCTACTCATCGACCTAGTAGTGATAGTGTCAAAGTTCTAGACTTTCATGAATCATAAAGCACTGCAAGCTGATCAGTATGAAACAACATACATACCTTCGTCAACACATTATTCATGATATTATTTTACACTCAAGTTACTATTTGGGTACAGAGAACCGTATTTTATTTTCTGTTTCCGTATTGTCCCAAAACCTAACTAACTAACTCTATGGCCTATGGAGCTTGGAAGTTCAATGCCGCGTTCACAAAAGCTCTCCACTGACTTCTATCCTTAGCCAGCTGGATCCAGTTTCTACTTTGTATTCCTATTTCTGCGAGATTCATATTAATATTGTCCTCCCATCTGCGTCTAGGTCTTTCTAATGGTCGTTTTCCGATTGGTTTTCCAGTCAAGACTTTGAAAGCGTTCCTAATTTCCTCCATCCTGACTACATGATCTATCGTCCCAAAATCATTTAATATAACACCGCAAATTCCCAAATTTCCTCTTGTAAAGCTCAATTTTGGATTTCCTTAGTTTTATTTTGTTTTCTTGATTTTGATTATATTATTATTAATATAGGACGAAATAAGTATGACAGGTATTTAGAAGGCAAAAAACTGTAGGCAGTAAGCTTAAAAAAAAAAAAAAAAAAAAGAGCTGCCATATGATCTTTGTACACACTGAAATCATCCCTTTTGCACATAGTGTATTTCCTGGATCGACAGTAAAAAAGTATTGTAACCTTATTTTCTATGCTTCCAATAACAAATAATATTTTATAATTTAAAAACTTACCATACAAATTGTTAAAAATGGAGGGAAAAAAATGTTTGACATGACACAATCTAAGAAATGAACAAAAATCATATACCGGGTATAAGGAAATGAGTATAGTTTAATATGTGGAACTAAGACTTTCAAACTATGTAAACTTAACACTCAAACTTGAAGTAGTGTACCTATAAGTACTGGTTGCAATGGAGTAATAAGAGCAAAGGTAGAACTTGTTCCTCGGACGTTGAGTCCATATGAAGAAGCCATTACTCGCTATGTCTTAATGTTTTTGTTCTATGGCGATAAAAGTTCAAACCAAAAATAGTTTATTTCAACCATTTCTGGTTTGTCTAAATGGCTAAGGGAGGGGACTGAACCTATTCTTGGGACATTGAATCGGAAAGTCGCTTCTTGATATCTTTTATTGTTTTAATTCTACGGAAATCAATATTGAACCTGGAACTAATAAATTGAACCACTTTGTTTTTGTAGATGTTTTGAATAGTCACGAGATGTTATCTTGAGACACTGAATCGTTTGCAAAAATCCACTTATCGCTATATGTTACCACTTTTGTTCTATGGCGATAAGCGTTGAAACCGGTATTGAAACCGAAGTAATAGTAAATTTGAACCACTTCCAGTTTTGGTAGTGTTGTGGATATTTATATGTTGACTAGAGATGATGAATTGTTTGCAAAAACTGTTTCTGGCTATCTATTATCGTTTTTGCTCTGATCATCAACAGACAGACGGACGAAGACTTCCGAGACTTATGCATAGCATAGTTTGGAAATCTAAAAATCAAGAAGTAGGAAATGAATATATATGATGTCCCACTACATTTTCTTTTCACACGAATTTAAAATTCATTTTCGGCATTATTTATGGAAAATAAAATGATTTTTTTTTTTTTTTTTTACATTCTTATAACTGATGTACATGTGAAAAGTAGGGTAAATGAAGATGATTCTTCCCTCCCCTTCTTTTTCTGTAAAACTGTATTAGCTTCAAAGTTATATAGAAGCAATCGGGTCCCAAGTACCAGCATGGCTATGTAAAATAGTTTAATACAACGATAAAATTATTATTAAAATTTCATTCAACGATAATGGTGTTCAGAAATAACATAAACTATGCAGCGTTAAAGCTATTTTTGACAACGTTTGACGTTAAAGTTATACTTGAGGACATTATACATATAATCATATTTTAGTTTAAGTAGTATAAAATAAATGTAATATGGCGGCAGCCGCCATTTTGTTCTGGTTGTTAAAGACAGAAATAATATGTTATTAAACTTAAGATATATTACAAATGTGTGAGTTTATATGTTTTTTCTCAATCTATGTTCAATTATGTTCTAAATGCTAACATTAGGTTTCTTGACTACGTTTAATTAAATGTGAGCACTGA
The DNA here is from genome assembly GCF_964235325.1 of Thermobia domestica. NCBI lineage: Eukaryota > Metazoa > Arthropoda > Insecta > Zygentoma > Lepismatidae > Thermobia > Thermobia domestica. Next base: position 46,936,225 of record NC_137459.1, read on the forward strand.
AATTAATATGATAGGAAAAATGTGCTCACCGGTGTTCGTTTTCAAACAAGAAAGATGTTCTCTTGATTCCTTTATATCTTCCTGAAGAATTCGTAAGCATTCTTCCAAATGATATACTATATCTTCTGGTATCTTCTTTACGTCATCTTCAGACAACACACGTAATAAATATTCCAATTTATCCATGGTAATAAGCTGTGGCAAAGAGAACGCCTAGAATCACTCCACAGTGCTGGAGGTCAAAGCGCAGTTGCCCTACAGTCATTGCGACGTTGCCAATAATTTACTAATGGCTAAAATTCTGATTCGCCAACCTACAATGTTTTTCCAAAATTCAAATAGAGAAAATTTTTCGGAAATAATAGTACTTTAAGTTATAATTAATTTTTCATTAAAAAAAAAAATCGTCACATTGTATTTACTTTTGTTCATTTTGTAATCGAGAATTGAACTGATAATTCTTACGTCGTCAACTGTTCTTATTTTTCGAAATTAAATATAATCTATGGAGCTACTTTCAGTCTTCGATTTCAAGTTTCTTAAAATAATATATAATTTTGTAATTAAAAGACTGTTTTAATAATTCTAAACCAATTTTTTAATTCTATTGAACAATCACTCAACCCCCCCCCCCCTTCCTTTGAATAGAAATAGCTTGCATTGTAACAGCTTGTATCATTCCAAAATTAGCTTTCAAGTCATATTATATATTTAGCATGAATAGTGCTCATCATTTTATAGTTGGCGCATTTCACTTGTTTTCGTTATTCCTAAAAATATGTTGTTTCACGTTGGTATGGTGCAAAGTAAACCACCATATCAACTGAATTTGAATTTGGAGCTATCATCCTATCTTCTTCCATAAATGCCATTTTCAATGTCCGGTTTGATAGATAATTACATTTTAATGATCACATATAACTCTCGGTATTAAATTTATTAATAATTATTTCATCTGACTTTTTTTGTTTTTATTTTTTAAATTGAAAGAACGGAAAGCTTCCCAGATTAAAACACTGTGAACGTTGATCATCGATCTTTCATCAAGCCATTTGGAAATCTCCTCCACCAATAAAGAAACAATTAAATTCGTTGGATTTATTTATTTTATTGTATTGGTTATTATTTTTTGAACGATATGTTAAACACAGTTGGACCTGAAATTGCATATTAATTTACTAGAAGAATCAATATATATATGCATCATATTTTTTAAGAGAAATTTCCATCATCTTCGGAGATATTTACTTGTAAAGATTTCTTATGTTTGTGTACAGGATTAAATACACATTTTTTTTTTTTTTTTTTTTTTTTTTAAGTTTTGAAATTTTAATATATACGTGTGGGATAGCAGTTTAATATTATTTGGTACAATGGAGTTGAGCTATTCGTGATCAGGAAGATATACAATGTGTCCATACAAATACTATTGTACTTTAACGTGGTATTACATCGCTTTGTATAATCGTATTTAAATGAAATTGGTCGCATTTGAAAGTAAAACTCAAATATTTCTGTGTATGTCAACAATGGGCATCAATGTACATAATAGATGGGATCAAACAAAGAAAAAGTAAATTCACTCATGTTTACTTTGTGATTAGTCGATATGGATTCATTGTTGAATATTTAGCAGGCAGTTACTGTTTGTGCTTGAGGTCACTTGCGAAGCTTTTATGTTTCTGTACTGTTATGCCGTAATGTGCTAACAGAAAATTTATTTTCTTATGTTGTGTTGTGTTGTTATTAAAGAATAATATGGATATGAATGATGATAATACAAGTGGCCGCCGAGGTCACCGGACTTGCCGGTCTGTGACTTCTTTTTATGGGGTTACGTAAAGAATTGTATCTATGTACCTCCATTGCCTTAAAACCTGCAAGAAGTGCAAGTGTGTATTAGTGCTGCCACCCAGTCCATTTCACAAGATATGTTGGAGTGTGTGTGGCGTGAATGTAAATATCGTCTTGATGTCTGCATCGCCACTCGTGAGGCCCACATTCAATATCTATGAAGCATAGTAAAAAATATTTGAGCTTTTCTTTCAAATGTGACCAATTTCATTTAAATATAATTATCCAAAGCGACGTAATACCACTTTAAAATATGATAGTATTTTATGAACACCCTGTATACATAGATTACTGAAGCAGAACCTACTAATACATTATCATAAATGGTCAGTTTGGTAGTAAAGTCTAGGGTGGAAAGAATAGCCTAGGGGTCTTAAATTCCGTACACGAAATGCAATGGATGAAAAACTGTTTGTGGTAATCCTAAAAATAAACAGGAAACGTCTCAGTCTATGCGTCACTCTAATTTCTAATAATAAAGTCACGTTTATTTATTAGAAATAGAGTTGCTAGCGTTTTAAACAAACACAATGTTATGTATAAGAAGTCCTGAAACACGAAAAGGCATAAGATATGGTATGGATTTTGGGGTGGTTGGTGAGCAAATAATAATAATATAAATTTGTTAAATGTAAATAATTAGAGTTTCTTATTAAGCACAATTTTAGCCTACTGTGTAAAACGACCCGAAGACCTGGGCTGAACAACTAGTGTAATATAACTGGAATTCGCAACGTGACAATATCACAATATCAGAAGAGAAATAATATATATACTATGCCTTTTCGTGTTTCTAGTCTCTACTTGTCATAAATGATACTGTATTTGATTTCTGGATTTTAAAGGGCCTTTTTTTTTTCTTACGCACAAAGTTTGCTGGCGTAGACATCGCACTTGTTTACGTATGATAAATATTGCTTCCTCACAAGCTGTGTGCTAAGCGCATCCGCAGTATTGCGCGATGACTCATCCTGCTTTCGTCATCTGGAGCTCGAGAAAAATTTGTGCCCTTGAAGGAGCAGTACACATCATCATCTAGGAATTGTGCATGTATGCACGTAACTTTCTTAATGATTTTTTTTTATTTTTTTTATGTGTGTGTGTAATGCAGGATTTGAGATTATTCTTCGATTTTCATGTCATCACAGAGAAATTTTGTATTTTGTTGTTACATATGAATAGCACATATCAATTGTAAAACGTTCTCGTCTTTTGTATCAAGCTCTTGTTCCTCATCTGATGGGATAATATTAATTAAATATATTTTATACAACCCTCTTGACGGGTTTAACAAATGAGAATTGAATGGAATTCAGACTCCTACCCTCTCTATAAATTTGCCCTAAACGATTTCCCGAAGTCGAGAGCTAGATACATTGATTTCTCGTCCTCGAGAACGATAAATTAATTCCAATTCACGAAAACTGCTACACAAGTACACTGCTGAGAACTAAAATCCAAAATTACATGATAAGTATTTCAGGTGTAAAAACCTGTCCACCTCACTGACTTGATCTTATTTTTATGGAACCTGCAAGAGTAAGTCGGTTGCCCCGAATTATAGCGATATAATTCCTGTTCTAATATTTGCCCTTTTATTCTACCAACTACTAGGGTAGTTTTCGTAAGTACGTGACTACACTGCTGCTGATTGCTACGAGGGTCAGTTAGAAAGTTTCTTGCCTGACGGGGAAAGTAACGTACTAGCGAGCTGAAATTTTTTGTTATACATAGTTCCCTTGAATTTGAATGCACTTTTTCCAGAGGTGCTCTAGTCCCTCTAAACCGCAGAAAAAAAAAATGTGGAACCAGTCATTTACAGTATCCATAACAGCTTCGTCCGTGCGGAAGTGCTTGCTTTTCAAAGGTACCTTAATGACAGGGAATAGATGATAGTGTGAAGATGCTAAGTCTTGTGAATAGATGGATTTTGGATCAATTCAAATCCCTACACATGCAGTTGATGGTGTGTCTGGCGAGCAGTGTGACACGGCACGTTTTTATGGAGAAAGAGAACACAGCGTTCCAGTTTGCCAGGTCGCTTAAACCTGAGTCTGTTGTTGTAGGGGCTGCAACAGATATGAGTGATATACTGCATTATTAGTATGTCTTTTTTCAAACTAAATACAACAACACACTGTGCAAGGCTATGTGATAATATGTAAAAAAAAAAAAAAAGTATCAACACAATAACTGTTACGTGGTTGTTTTTTTTATATATTATCACATAGCCTTGCTCAGTGTGTTGTTGTATTTAGTTTGACAATACGAAAACAAGGCCAGATAGAATAGTTATATCTTTTTTTGTAAGAAATCGATGAGAACACCCTGTACATCCCGGAAATTGACGCCATCACTTCCTGCCTGCGGAAGGTTGAAAAAATAAAAAAGAAAAAGAAAAAAATAAAAATAAAAAAATCTTCGGTGGAGGAGTTAAGGAATATCTGCACTATCGTGATCCCTGTTTGATCTCTGGGTCAAAACGATGATACATGTTTTATCCTGAGTCACAAGCCTGCTCAGAAAATCTCCATGTTCTGCATGATTAGTTAAAATTTGCACCTCAGAGAACCACCAGTATGCGCTTTTGGTCAGCCGTTACGTTTTGGGGAACCCAATGCGCAGCCACCTTGTGCATGTTTCAATGGTCGCGAATGATGATATGCACGCACTCCTTAGAATGCCTAAGCGTGTTGCAATAGTTTATTGTATCAATTGGCGATCAGACTTCGTGATGTCTGGGAAATCACTCCGCTGACGCTAGGTTTGAGGGACTGCCGTTCACCTTTCATTTCACCCAACCTCCACTTTACTCTTGCTTACAATGAGGTATTATCTTGTAAGGTATTTTGCATGATCTCATGGATCTGCTTCTCGTCCGATCCTTTAGGAACAGATACCGAATCACTACTCGATCGGCGATGCGCAGCTCATTTAAAGTTGACTCCATACTGGATCATAATCCACCTGCAGAGAAGAAACAGTTAAACATCAGAACATGTAATCTCATAGGGAATAGGGGAAGCTGGGGTAATAAGAGACAAAAGTAATATAAAATGTTAACAGTTTTCAAGTCACATTTTTTATTCTTTGTGTATATATACTTTGTTACTGGGCAACACAATAGAAAATTATTTTATTTCTTCCCAATGTACAGGATGACTGCGAAAAATTATTTGTTTTTTAAAGTTCAGTTGTTGTTTCTTATTACCCCGTATGGGGTAATAAAAGACGCTGCCCAGATCTCTTTCATGCTGTGCCTTGTCGGCGATCAGACTTCAAACTGGGGTTACAAGAGATGTGCCTAAGATGTATTCTACTGCCTTATCTTTTTACACGTTTTTATTCTTGCTACTTTTTGATCAATTGCCATGTGAAAATTAAGGTTAGTGAAAGTCGTACTTGACAGTTGAATGCTTTTAATTACAAACTATACAAATTACAGCCTTTCATAATTTATGAAGTTTTCACTCATTTTGCACATTTTGGAATGACAGAATTAACACATTGTAGTCATATAAACCTCTTTTATTAAAAATGTAGGGCCCACATCGTAAAACAATTCTTTATGCTACAGTTACTTCTTACACAGTAGACTATACAAAATTAAATAGGCTATTCCAAACTGAAAAATAGCCTGCGCGAATACTTTCCACAATAATGGAATGAAACTTTAAGCCCAAAAACAGTAGACTTAGGCCAAAACTTTTAAAACGAAGCATTCTCTCTTTTTAATAGAATAAAGCCTCTTAATATTTACAAGTTCTGCTCTTTTAACGATGAACAGATTATTTCCTAATAAAATTTACAGGACCATAAAAAATAAACACTTTATTCACTTCTTGAATATTACCATGAGGAGGCCAGTGGAATTTTAATCTTCAGTTACTGAACCTGGAAAGACCACAAGACTCTCTCTTATTACCCCAGAAAAAAAAGGTAATAAGAGAGACGCATTTTTTGGCAAGCTCATTTATCACAGAAAATCTGGAACAATTCCCCTTTGAAGTATTACTAATGCTGTACAAATTTATACAAACATTTTTAGAAACATTTATAACTAACTAGGGATGTACTTGAACCTGAACCCACAAAATATCAACACAATCTTCATTGCAAAGTCTATGGCCACTCGTATGAATCTGAAACGGTTGGATAGGTGTTAAAACAAAAACATGGATATGTCATTATTTCAAAAGCATAATGATTGAAAAAAAAAAAAAAGTTCCAGGATCCCTCACAGGGTCCCAGACGGGATCCAACTCAAAATGTTGAAATGGGAAAGGCTTTCAAGTTGAGTATCGTATGAAAGTTGATGTTAAGTGAAAGAAGATGAAACAAGTCTCCACTCTTGATGATAAGCCTGTGCAAAATGGCGGTGGGTCAAAATGTCAACAAAAGCGTGTTGATATCTTCTAGGTTTTTTTTTTTTTTTTTTTTCACCTGTCTCGCAGTTTCAGATTAATAGGGTGGCCATAGACTTTTCAATGACGTTTCTGCTGATATTTTGACCCACCGCCATTTTACACAGGCTTATCGTAGAGAGTCGAGACTTCATTTATCTTCTTTCATTTAACACCAACTTCCATATGATATGCAAGTTGATCCCCCTTTCCATTTAAAAATTTTGAGTTGGACCTTCTCTGGGACAATTTATTTTACTTTGATATGTTGTACTTTTGAAATGATGAAAGACATGTTTTTCTGTTTTCATATCTGTCTTACCGTTTGAGATTTTTCGGGGTTGCAACAGACTTTATGGACACGCTTAAAGATTTTAATAAAAATGGGTCAAGTGCTGCCCTCAAGCGGAATGCATGAGACATCCCCAATTTTAGTAACCAGTTTTGATCTTACCTTGACCAAAACTTTCAGGGAATATATATATATATATATATATATATATATATATATATATATATATATATATATATATATATATATATATCACCCTCACTTTGTGGGTTCAGGTTCAAGTACATCCCGGTAAGTTTAAAAAAAAATGTTCAGGAAAAAGACTGATTTTATGTACCTAAAGTTTTTGGTAAACACTTTCTGAAAGGCAGAAAAGACGGTAAAGAAATTACCTAAAAGCAATAAATTTTTAGGATTGTACACAGAAAGATACAGTAAGCTGTGGACTTTTTTTTTTTTTTTTTTCTGATGATAAACCAAACTACCAGCAATTTTGTCTCTTATTACCCCATCTTCCCCCACATATAAAATCTATTTAAAAAAAAAAAAAAAAAAAAACAATCAGAAGTGCTTCTTTCTGGGTCAAGCCAGAAATTTTCTAGCCGATTCTCGTATAGTTGAATTCCGCGCCGCATCTCAACCGATTTGCTGAACATCATGTTGTGAAAGAAAAAAACAGATCGATTGAATGCAGCTCACCTCTATCTTGGCCATATACACTGAATGTTCTACTAAAGCAATATATATATATATTAACATAAAGAAACGCGTCCCCAAAACATTACTTCCTCTGATGCATTTCAGGTCAGTGTATCAAGTTTTGCATAATTTTAGTTGAAAAGGGTTTCGGAAACGACTTGTCAGAGGAGGTATTGTTATTTATTGCTTTTCATGTTTAATATCAGCGACGGTATGTGCAGATCGGGACCTAAATTATAAGCTTACATTGATCGTTTTATGAAATGAAATGAAATCTTCGAATTTTACGTACCACGCTTATGCCTGCTAGGCTAAAGATGATGATGATGATGAGAAATGAAAGCAATGTTGGAATGAATAAAGTGGGAGGAAATGGGAGAACCACGAGAAAACCCATGTACACGGTGTTTGTCCACCATAAAGTTCACTTGGTGCAAGCTGGAATCGAACCAACGACCCCAGATACCAGAAGTTAGTGCTCTACCACTGAGCCACAGCGGCTCCACTGATAGTTTTATCTCGGCTAAAATTTAAAAAAGAAATCTTTGTAGCACTAAGAATTAATTTTGTAATGCGGCAGTGTAATGAAGGAAAAACATGTTTCCTAAGTTTTAAAGAAATTTAACAAGAATTTTAGGAATGATCCTCTCAAAGAAAGAAAGAAAGAAAAAAAGGATCAAAAGATTGTAATCTTCGTCAAGAATTTTAGGAATGATCCAAGAACATGCATCAAAAGATTGCGATCTTGGCCAATAATCAATTTTTCGAACAGAGCGCCTAAATAGAGTTTTCGTATTTTTTACGGAATAAGCACATCATACTGAGCTAAGTGATAGTTTGGGTTTGGATACACTATATACAGTTCTCCAGATATAAGACGTACAAGAAAACGTTTGGTTGAATGAATTATATTGGATTTTTTGAATCAGGGGTCACAAAATTTTTGGATGGGCCCTAAATCAAGATTTCGTATTTTTTTACGAAATAAGGACATCATACTGAGTTAAGTAGTAGTTTTGGTTTCGCTGCACTATATGTAGTTCTCCAGATATAAGGTGTACAAGAAATTTCTTGACTGAAATATATTCGATCTTTTGATCCAAAAGTTCAAGGAAACATCTTTAACTCCCACGTTTATAGCATGTAGGTTAAAAGGAGACAAAAACCTTATTTCTTTCAGTTAAAGTTGCTGTGAGCTCAGGATAAAATCTCAAATGTAGATGGCGCTACTTTTGACCTTCTAATGTATTGTTTTCTCTAAGCGAAATTCCAACACCGATTCCATAAATTTGAACATAGCCAGACTTTCAACGATTAATGCCACCAAGTTCTTGATATTCTCTTACGATGATCTCATTTTGTTCTATTCAATTGCTCTCTACAGTGAATAATACGGAGCATCACAAATAGTTATAAACACAAATCTTGAATTTATTGAGAACTTAAATGTACACTCATGTCCAAAATGATTGTCGCACATCTGTAACTGTCTTGTAAGAATCTAATTTGATAATTATTTTGCAGGATACTTTTAATACTGATACTATGTGTATAATCGGGAAATGTATAATTGTGATAAGTTTTATAGGAAAAGAATTATAAATATGAAAATTAGAGTGAGTAAAACAAAATGTTGCTAGATGGACAAGGAAGTTTTATTTTCGATTTATTGTTCTTATTTGCTGCTCTTTTGACACGAGATTTGCCATATACATGTCTTTGCCGATTATATACATACTAACATTATAAGAAATACCGGGAGAATTCGTTATCAAATATATTCCTACAAAAACATATTTATAGACATGCGACAATAATTTTGGACATGACTGTACATGTAGGAATTTCCAGTAGCGACAATCGAATCAAGTTTGGAAAAAGTAATACATTATGAAAACGCAGTGCTATCTACATGTGTATTCCTCATTATGATCTCACTCAGAGTAAACCTAATCGATGGAAAAAGGTTTTCTAGGGAATGTACAATATAATGTTAGTTAATCTTTGTTTTAATATATCATCTAGATATTCTAAAATTCGGTCTTCCTAGTCTCGCCCTTATTTCTATTTCTCCATCAAACAGAACATTAATCCATTCCTTATGTCTTGTTACATGGGCAATCATAGTTTTTTTTCCCTTCTTTTTGGATCAAAAAATTCAATATATTTCAGACAAAAATTTTCTTGTAGGCCTTATATCTCAAGAACTACATATAGTGTAGCAAAACCAAAACTACCACTAACTCAGTATGATGTGCTTATTCCGCTAAAAATACGAAAACTCGATTTAGGGACCATTAACAATTTTCGTGGGCCCTGATCCAAAAAATCCAATGTTTTTCATTCAATTATAAATTTTCTTGAAGGCCTATATCTGGAGAACTACATATACTGTAGCCAAACCAAAACTCCCACTTAACTCAATATGATGTCCTTATTCCGTAAAAAATACAAAATATCGATTTAGGAGCCATTCAAAATTTTTGTGGACCCTGATTCAAAAAATCCAATATATTTCATTCAACCAAACGTTTTCTTGTACGTTTTATATCTGGATAACTGCATATAGTGTATCCAAACCAAAACTACCACTTAACTCAGTTTGATGTGCTTATTCTGTAAAATATACGGAAATTCGATTTATCTAGAGGCCGTTCAAAAAATTTTGTGGCTCCTGACCCAACATCTAATTATTGGCCAAGATCGCAATCTTTTGATCCAGTTTTTTGGATCATTCCTAAAATTCTTGTTTAATCTTGTCAATGGTTGTCAGAACCTACCTTTTTTGCTTTATTCCTTTGAAATTTTGTAATTTTCTGTACAGAATATACACAGAATTTTGTGTCAATACTAGTAAGCAACGTGGACATACCTTTGGTAAACGTAAGGATTTAATCTAACACCTACAGATACTAAGTGGTAAGTACTGTCATTCTTTAGTCACCACGAATACCTCTTTTACTAAGCACTAGACTTTGAGCTAATTCATTTGGAGATACGAAACAAACACATACAGAAAACAGAAATAATAATTTCCCAGACTATTCCAATATTTTTTTTTCTCTCTCCTTAGCTTCCTAAGTATACTGACACTGGTAGAACAACGCTCCAAGTAAAGTTTTTGATGACGCATTTCCTTTCTCTTGTCGAAATGTATTCGGAAGTTAAGACTTTTCTTCCAGTAAAATGCTTAGATTGCTTGAACTACTTGTGTTGTCATCTGTCTTGTCCTTCTGCCGGAAGTAAGCACACGCTGTAAGTACAGAAACGTTTGCCAATATTATGCTCTCTCTCTTCTAAGTACATATGTTTCGACTTGTCTGTCCCTTGCACTTTGTTCAAAAAGATCTTGAATACCATAAGCAGAAAAATTGGTTTGTTTGATTTGAGTTCAGCGTCCCTTTAGCAGCTATATGAAACGTGTACGTATCAGCAGAAGAAAATCAAATAAATGTGAAGCTCAAATACTAACTTTTTCTACGTATAGTTGTGAGAATACAACCTTTTAAAGAGAGGTTTTACATTTCTTTTATTGTTTTTAATAACACTGTACATTTCATTGCCTTTGTTCATTCTTATTTTAAATATTTTCTTTTATTGACTTAAGTATTGAAAGAGCATGTTAAACCTTCTATCATTTTATTAGTTCGTTTAGACTGAAAGTGACTAATTTTCCCACATTTCCATTGTTTTACCTATTTTTTCTCCCCCGAGGACAGATTCTTACTCATTCATCCGTAAAGTAGCCCAGCAGAAGGGATAGGGGGCCTGATTCATTCACTGTGGCTCAACAAATACATGGAGATCCGGAAATTAAACACTGAAATGAAGGAATAGATTGAAGAGTAGGGATACCATGTACGCAACAACTGAGTAATAATGCACATTTCAAAGACAATAACTTTAAAACCATATGTTTGACGGACAATCTATTACATCATAAGGTTTTGCTGCTTCATAACGACAAGTTAAACATCTCACCCAATGATTAAGAATGTGTTTCTTATGAGGAAAAGCAAGCTGTATGTAAGAAGATAGAAAAACCTATACACTTGATTAGTGAAGAATAGAACCCCGGTCCAAGTTTTCTGTCAGTCCCAAGAGACGTGTTTCTGTGTTGTTTTACAACATTGTTCCGTTCACACTAGTATTTATGAAAATTGAAAAAATGTTAGAAAGTTATATTTTCACAATATGAGGAGGATCTTTAGACTTTTTACTATGTATTATACATAAAAGCAGAAAAAAATATATCAAAGCCTCGGGAGCTTCATTTTTTTTTATTATTTTTTTTTTTTATATAATTTTATTTAAAGTTTACTGTATGGTTTGACTTCAGTTAGCACACAACCTTAAAAAATAAGTTTGGTTCCACTGATTTTAACTGTAGCATGGGTACAATTATATGGGCGCATGAAAGGATGGTTCAAATTAGCAAAATATTGGCTACTTACCGATGAATCCTTCCTTGGAAAGCCTAAATATTTTTCAAACGTTTCGGAACTCCGTTTGAAAGCTGGTTCCGTCCTTAGTGACAAGGTGAAAAGGATAAAAACGGATAGGAGATGAAAGGTGTAAAACCAGGAATACCTACCATTTAATGAATAAATGTAACGTAAAGAGTAGATTCTAAACTGTGACGAGCAGAGCCAAGTTGAAAAGGAGTGAACTGAATGGAACATAGCGAGGTATCTGTTACGTCACTATTGCCAGACTCAAAATATGCATCAAAGGTAGTTAATCAAATTCTATCAATGTTGTCACTATCCAGATTCAAAGCAAGTTTGTATTTATGAATAAAGAATGATTCTTTAATCTCCCGTAGTTTTTTGGTTTTTGCTATTACATTAACCTGTTTTATGTGTATGTTGTTTTAAATGAAGCACCAATCCGGACATGCCCTCTTGTTGTACCTTTTTTGATTATCTAATATGTTCCTTAACTCGAGTGTTAATATTGCGTTTCGTTTGGCCTATATATGAGGAGTCACATTTGTATTGAAGGCGGTAAATGCCTGACTTATTTAGTGGATTGACAAAATAACTTTTAAATTCGGTGAGATGTTTTGGTAGACTTTTTGGGGATACTTGAAAGAAATATTTAGGCTTTCCAAGGGAGGATTCATTGGTAAGTAGCCCATTTTTTGTTAATGTAGCATGGGTAGTTTCATTCTAATTACGCAGCACTAATCAAAGGATTAATTAACTACGTAATTTCAAAAAAACAAAACAAGGATACTTATTTTCATTCTTATTTATTTATCTCCACTATGTAGTATTACCCTATTATACAAAAGAGTATAACTCTGACCTATAGTTTTGAGAACTCAGTATACAATTTGTATTCAAAGAAAATCTTACAAGATATACATCGACAAAGTTTGTTACACACTTTACTATTACGACTGTTTATGTCATTTGATAACATCCTTTGTAATTTAAAAATGGCAGTGAAAACATCTCGTCTTGTCTTCAAAACTAGTCTAAACTGCAACACAATTTAATGCAGACACATGTTTATAGTTTTGAAATAAGTATGAGCTTAAATTTATCAAGATTAAACCAAGACACACCCATTAAGATGATATGAATGTCCATGACTTATATGCAGTGCAAATCCTCGAATATACTTTCCAGTAATATTACAGAATTTTAGTATATGTATATTTAAGAAAAGAAAAAGAACAACAACCCTAAGTTGTATCCCTTTAGTTTCATATTTTAAATTCATACGTGAGCATCAAAACCATTGACATTCGACTACACAAAATGTATAAAAGAATCAGTACCACAATTATTTTTAATTTTTGAATGCTTTAACATAGTCAGTTTATTTCTAGAAAGATTCAGTGAGTTTACTACCATAAAATAAAAGTACTTTTGATTTTTGAAACAGTTCCTCAAAGACTAAAAGGCGTACAGGGCTCACAAGTAGTTCAATTTCCGGTGGAAGTATGTAGGTTCAGATGCTAATATATTTTTTTCTTTCTTTTTTTTTTAAATTATTATTCTAGACAACTTCTGGGTTAGAAAGGGATGTTAAATATGAAATAAATGTTTCCATCTGAATCACTCATCGTGCAAAATGGAACAGTAATTTATGGAAACAGATTATTTTTATAGGTTATTGCATTTATCATTTTGACCATAACAATTTTAACGTTATCCCAGATTCGAGCCAGGTCTCTTTTACCACTATTTTCGAACGCCATTTATACAAATTTATAAAAATACTTTGTGGGATAAGTTTTGTCACCTTTCCGCGACACACTGGTCGAGAACCACTGTCACAGATTTCAGTGACAGCAAATCAAATTCGCACCTATTCACAAGCTAGAAGTTACTGGTTATCTGCCAATTTGTTTACAAGACGACTTTTTAACACAACAGATTGTAGTTGCCATATGTAAAATCATACACAATGAAAAAAAAAAAATAATAAATTTCACTTACTTTACTAAACATTGTAATAAAATCCAATATATAATGACTATGATGTTCTTACTATGAACATTAAAAACGTACGGTACATATATATATATTTGGCTTACTTAAATGGACGGGACATAAAATCCTGTCTCACGCATAGTGTTTAAATGTGTTCCCTGGACATGAAAGAGAACTTAGTCACTCGGGTACAATATTTGTTTATTTTTCGCTCATAAGCATTTCACGTTTTAATAAAGAGAGCAAAATACAACTCGAATTGTTTAATAAAAGGCTGAGACATACAACAGAAAGATCAAATATGGAAATTACACATATGGAATCAAAAACACATATAAAGCTGTAACAAAATCAAAATTCCTTCATTAACTACAAACATAGATTATATAAATCAACTTCGAAGAATTATTTAAATAACACATGGCAATGCGAGTAAATACTAAATTTCAATGAACTTACTTTGTAAACAGTAGCTCGCTCTAATCGAATCATGAAATTTCACTTTCGTAATAAACACAAGAAATTTTTTAACTTGCTTACAAGGGAAGTTCGGGAGAAAGCATTCGCTTGCAGAGAAACTAAGCATGCCATTTGGAAGACCAATTCATGCTGATTACATGCTAATAAAATTCCTGTATGGTTGAGAACTTTTCGAGAGAAGGATGCCAGAAGTATAAAACCGAAGCATTCTCTCCCATGGCGAAGCCTGATAGTTTGAACTTGCTACTGCTTGATCACTGGGGTCCATTCACAGACAAATTGTCCATTGTAAGTTGAACGACGGATGGCAAAGACGTAATGGTTGGAAATATACCAAAGAACTGAACACGATTTGTACAACCATTTGATGTGTTTGGACCAATCAGAGATTATGGCAGGAGATTTGTACATAGTAAGAAACTTTTTCATCCGGACGTTCTGATGTACCAGTGAAATAATCAAATAAAGTTTGTGTCCATGCTAATGGATCAGTTCCAATCACCGCGATACATTGGATTGTTTCAGTTTGCGTTCCACAAGTCAGGTTACCGAACAAATTAAATACCTTTTGAATCACCTGTCGAATTTGGTTTTCGCGTTGGTCATGCGAACTGTTCCGTTCACGGATGCAACTCAATTGCACCTATAAAATGTTCATGGTGCAAGGAAATGTTCATGGTGCGTCATTTCTTCATAGAACAGAAGAACAACAGTGATCAATCTTCATCTCTAGCCTATGATTATTGTAAACGGTATAAGGACTAATTTTGACAAACCCATTAGTTACTGCAAACCCCCCCCCCCTCTTTTTTTCTTTGTTATTCCGATAATTTCAATTCCTATGTCAGTATTCGTTGCTAATAATGTACTTAACACGTTCAAATAGCATGCTTCCTTTCTCTGCAGGCGAGTGCTTTTCTCCAGAACTTCCTTTGTTAATGTAGTAAGCACGGTACAAAAGTGAAACAACACTTAAATGCGATAGTTCATCAACACACAGGTTACACCAGAAAAAAACTTATTTCAAAGAAAAATTTATATTATTCATGCCAACTTTGCTAAACAGCTCGTTTTGTGTGTAATCTAACAAATTTGCATCAGCTATTTACTTCATTCAATTCGTCAAATTACATACACAAAAAGGCCATTTTTTCCTTTCTTTTCCAAACTTTCTACTTTAGATTCAGCTTTGAAAAATCTCACATTTCTCTTGAAGAGAAGCGTTTGATAAGAAAAGTTTGACACATTTTAGGGATTCCTTATCCAAAACAGTTGTATTAACAATACTCAAAAAATAAAGAGATTATAATAATACTTTTTATTAACATTTTTTTCTTTCAAAAAGATGATTAAAAATTTTTAATTGAATTCAAAATTTTTAAAAAAATAAATAAATAATTCTTCTAGACAAAAATTTATTCATGACAATGACTTTGGTTTTCTCTGTTGAGATAAGAAAATAGTAACATACATAAATTTTAATATTTACAATGCGACTTTGACTGTTTTTAACAGGTTGTTTCAGTTTCATTTACGTCTCGTAAGGAACATAAAGTGAGATGTGAAGAATGTTCATAAATGTGTCTTCTACTAGCACAAGTTGTGACTGGTTTTAAAACAAAAATGAGGAACCTTTTTACATCAACCTTACATTTGCACAAAAGGAGAGATTTTTTGATCCCGGAATACCAATCAGTACATTTATGATAGAAGTAGCAAATAGTGGAAAGAAAACTCGAAATATGATACTTGGAAAACTTACAGGTTGAAAGAAAGAAATTCTACCAATAAATCTCAGTTATATTACTTATATCTTGAGTCATTTGACTTTCACTTTCTATGTAAATAGTGATTTTTTTTTTGGCAAGTTCTAAAATACACAACACCTATTTTTAAAAAAAATACAGAAATTGAGCGAAATTCAAACTCTCACACACACATATATATACATACATAAATACACAAACGCACGGTATTCGCAAGGGAATTTAGAAGTTTTATATTGACCTGCATATTATTATTTTTTTCATACACACTGTAGGTTACTTCAAATTTTCTGAAACCATTTCAATTCTTGGTGCCGTGTGCTATTCTCCAAAAGCTTTTTCTTTTCTTTTCTTTTTTAAGAGGAACTTATATTTAGTATTAAATAAAAATAATTATATATATATATACACATAAGACAATCTGTCCCCTTCTGTACATACTCATTTACAATTAGACACACACACACACACACACACGCGTATGTTCAGATATCTAATTAATTACCATTAACAGAAGCCTTAATACTGCAACCTTAAAATACCTTCAACTCTTTCCTGGTTTTAAGCAACAAGTCTAGTTTCCATTTTAAGTCCATATCCCCATTTAGACAAATGTCTCAAGGATAAATTTACTAAATTGTACAGTAATCATCAAAAGTGAATACCAGCCCTACATGTTCTCGTGAGTGAAATGTTAACTAAATGAGCCAACTTTAATAAAATTTTCTCTGACAAAGAAATGATGTAATTCTTTGGCTATTACTGAAGACAGTTTTTAAGTTACATCTAAATGCTTCATTCTGTGTATACTCTCGTATTCAACAGTCTCAAAATTAAAAAAAAAAAACTATTTGTGGCTCTACTTTAGCAATAAATTCAGAAAGACAAAAGGAAGCTTTATTTTAAGCAAATCAGTAAAATTAGGATTATGGGAATTAAACAAAGATAATTAATATTTAATTTCCAATCACTGAGTTTATCGACGAGAAGAAAGGGGAGGGGGTATGTTAACTGACAACAGTGCTGAGGACGGTATTAAACGACTGCTCCTTGCTCTTACTTTCGACCGCTCGCAACACGGCTGATGTACATATCTAAGATAAATTTCCTATTCAGATTATACAGTTTTCTTTTTTACACTTACCCCTTCCCCCCTGTTTCAATTCAAATTTTGAAACTACACAATAAAAGATTATAGAAACCTGTGGTGTTAAAATCAACTCTTTGAGGTTACCACTTAACTGTGTTATTGTACCCGTATCGGAAATATCTAGTCACCGACAGTGAGAAATTGAATTCTGGTACGAGCAAAGCTTTACGCGGTATATTTGACATTTACACCAATGTAATGTACAACGTATTATATTTTCTGTAATCCTTCACGAATATACTGTTGTAAGCATATGAGTTTTCTCATGAGTAGGAGTGCTACCATCGTATGTACAATATGTTCTTAGTACAAATAAAAACAAGAATGGTTGCACTGCTATTCATGAAAATGCTGTCAAAAAACTCATAAGGTTACAAAGTTATTTTTGTGAAGGATTACAGGAAATATATGATGATGTACATTACTTGATATAAATGTCAAATATATCACGAGTAGCTTTGCTTATAGAAAAAAAAATCACACTGCCAGTTACTAGATATTTCTGATATGGGTACAAGGGTATTGAAATAACATCGTTGTTATTCAAGTGCACATGCTTGTAATCAACTATAGAAGTATCTGTGTAATTATCATTCAAGTCTTTAATAAGAATATACAATAAAATAGTGGATTTATCATCAGGAGTGTACAGCAACATACAAGTGAGGGAACAACACCGAAGAACACAGTAACTCATTATATGAACTTCTGTAATTCCAGCATGGCCGTGTATATCTGGTAATTACAATATTTTTACAATGGATTTCGAGCTGCTATTCAAACGTCATGTGCTGAAAATACTTTGTTCCATCTGGGAGAGCCATGAATAGACTTGAATACAAAAATTATTACAATTTTGAGAGGCACAGTAAAAAAAAAAAGAAAGCAAATATTTTTAGTTCTCAATTAATTTAGTCATTCATAATATGTTTTCATGTTTACGCAATTATATATCACATAGAAAATAAATGTTTATATATATATATATATATCTTAATTGATGGTTATTTTCTTCCCTTTTATTTAATTTTCTATACACTAGAAGCATTTTCAGAGGTATTAGCTCTTAAAGATAGATCGAGTTGTAATTACTTCCTTGATTTGTTTACCTTCTGTGCATTTAATGAATTCAACTTTTCACTGAATATTGAAAACAGTGAACACTGAAAAGCGGCATGTAATTACAACTTGATCTATCTTCAAGAGCTGTCTCATGATGGTTCCAGTATATAGGAAATGAAATAAAAGGGGAGAAACACTCTGAACATACGGTACGTACAAGCATTTATTTCTATATGAGAGTCATTCATAAGTCATAAATAATATATATGACTGGTGTATACTTTTGATAAAGACTGTACAATGAGCCATTGTTTTCTCAAATGTAAAAGACACAACAGAAGAAAAGAAAAAGGTTTTTGTTGCATGAATTTTGAAAAAGTTGAATGTACTATGTACATCTTGCTTGTAGAATATGCCAAAATAATTATATTCCTCTCTTCAAGTGTAAAGACGTATTTGAAACGTGAAAATCTGTTATATAATTGCGAAAATTATCTCTATTTTCTCTTACCATGTAAAAGATCTGTCAAAACCAACGATTTCAGGAAAAAAAATCACAACAAAAACAACTTAGTAAAGGCAAGTTAAAAAAATAGTAACAGGCGCATTTTAAAGCTTATCTATCTACTGTTGTATAGAACATGTAAAGGAAATAAAAGTAATATTCTTTTATTTTGAAGTATTATAACAAATTTAAATTTGACCAGTCGATTTGTAAAAAATAACGGCAGGAAAAAAACATCGCATTGTTCTCATTCTGAACGAGCTGTTACACATTAAATCATGCAAATAATTTGAATCGGTCACACATTTTTTTCTTTAAAAAAAGTAACAATTTACTTCACCAATCGGTGAATAGTATCGAAATAAAATTCTTGCAATATATAGTATAAAGTCATCGAATATATATATATATCAAATGTACTAATTCACCAACACAAATCTCGAACATACACGCACAACTTTCATAGAACGAAAGGAAATACGCCCCAATATTCGTAGAACATCATGTAAACATGAAATATATCACATGCATCAGCTAAATGTGTATTATATATATATATATATTTTATATATATACGTAGGGAAGTGGAAGTCCTTTGGAGAACACATTTTAAATTACGAGGTACGACCATCACAGTTGGAGCCAATTTTGGTCCTTACATGGAACATGAAACGAAAGTTCAACACGAGTTGTCTTCAATCACCGTGGGTGAACAAATACAATTTCTTGCAAATGGAGGCCAACTTGCCTCAAAGGAGTATCTTCTGACATTGAGGATAAATTTATTTTGGGAAAATTTGTTATTAATTCATAATCCTCAGTTGAGAAACCTAGGGATACAGCGAATGTCACTAGATCCTGCAAATGATTAAAATAAAGCATATTATATATATTCTACACTATACTTATAAATAAATATGTTTCCAATCTTTTTTCCCCTATATTACACAAATTTACAACTTTTCCCTATAATTTATTCTTGTGCTCCCCTGCACTCTTACCGACTCATCGTATTACCAGTTCTACCTTACTTCACTAAACCACCAAACTTAATCTATTTTCAGTTTGATAACACTAGTGAGACTGCATTCCAACATGGCGATCACCTGGATTCTCCACAGCTAATATGTGTTCTTTCTTTCCTATTCTTCTCTTCAAGTAATGAGACATTCCAGCTAAAGTGCTTAACAGCGTACATCTTTGGTGTATGTGTGTGTGTGATTATGTTTTCATTATATTCTGGTTAAATAATTCATTTTTCAATCCCACTTTGGGATTGCGTTGTTCCAAACAGATGGATGGATGATTTGATTTGATTTTGAGTTGTGTCCCGTTCAGAGGCGAGGCTATATGAGACGTGGATCTATAGTTGAACGTGGGATCCGAACCACATGAACTCCCGACAGGAATCGAACCTGGGTCTCCCACGCTAAAGGCGCGTACGCTAACCGCTTAGCCATGAGGGAACTCCGGATGGATAGATGAATTGAATCGATGATGTTGCTATATTATTATTATTGTGATTGGGCATTATTTTATGTATGGCAAGTGATTTTGTTACTGGTATTAAATGCAGTGTGTCCAGTGAGAACTGCAGATACTTTAGGAGGTGATAGGGCAGTCTGCGCAAAAGAAGAATATGGTAATAGATACTGAAACTGAAATACCTAGTACAAAGACACAATCTGTATTTAATAAGGTGTTGGAGCGCCTTTGGCGGCCACGCAGTACCAACCAACACGACTAGGGAAGAATTGACAGAGGTCCTGCACGTTTAGAGATATTTTCAGCCATTCCTCTTGAAACGCAGTGACAAATTCAGTGTGCACGTGGTGGAGGGAAAAGTTACCTCACTCGTTTCACTAACAAATCCCCATACAGGCTCAAGAATGTTGAGATCTGGTGATTGAGCAGGCCATGACAAATGTTCAATCTCACTGTCATGCTCATCGAACTACTCTGTGACAAGTTTAACAGTGTGAATGGGGCACTTATTATCCTGGAACAGTGCACCACCATTCGGGAAGAGTGTAAATGGTCCTCCAGAAGGTAATATAGTCCTTGGCAGTGACGCGACTTTCTAGAACAATTAGGAGGCTCGAAGTCTGCCAGGATATTGCACCCCACACGGATCTGCCTCCATGTCTGACTGTAAGTACCAAGCAATCGGGGTTGTATGGATCAGAGGGGCTTCTCCAGACGAATACTCTCCATGTTGTTTGGAAAGCAATTTTGCTGGACTCATCCGAGAATGACACGTTTTAGGTCATACAACGTCCAGGTTTTATGCTTCTGGAACCACTGAACCCGCTTTGCTGTATTTGTGCTACTGATGAACGGCTTCTGTATCGCAATGCAAGCATTGACAGACTGTTTTCGTGCACACAGGTTTTGTGAGGTATGTATTCACTTGTGCAGTGATTGTCGATGTGGTGGCTTTTTATTTTCGTGCAACAATCCTAGTCAACGTCTTGACGTCCCTTTCAGACAACTTCCGTTTTTCCCTGTAGTTGCTCCTTGTGGATGTGGTTCGTCCTTCCTGTTGATATGAACACATCACCTGGTTACTCCATCTCGTGAGACGTTACAAAGTGTTGCAGTTTTGGACACAGATACACCTGCTAGACGCGCCCCTACAATGTGCCCTCGGATATGTTCCACATTATACCGCTCTACACACACGATTTGACGTTCACTGACGAAACTCTTCTACTGGAGTGACGACCAAGCATCCTCATACGTGATTCATTGCCCAGAAGTACGATATAAACTACCAGATGGCTCTGGTGAGCCCCGCAAACATCCTATGCTCTTTGCGCAACTGTTTTAGTTTCAATGTTCACTACCTGTATATCAGTATATAATCTATTTCTCTTGTTTCCGAAATAGGAAAGAGGGTGAAGGGGCCCACCCTTCGAGCACCCAAAACCTCCTCAGTTGCAATTAAGAAATTATAGCACACCCTGTAGTTGATGTATCGACGAAAATAATACCTCGTTTGAAGCATTACGCAGTAGGCTTTCCGATGATGTACAATTATACCAGTAATACCGAAAAGAGAGAAGTAACAAAGAGAAATTTTAATGATTTTCATTCAAAATTCCACTGTTTTAGCAGGGTCCCCTGCTACTGAGTGACAATACTGTCAGTACGCAAACAGAAATATATTAGGTGCATATTACATTGCATGTCCAAATTGTGAAAGATGTAAGTGAGCCTCTGGAATATTAGTCTACTACTATTCCAAAAACTCTACCACTGTACTATGATAGGTGCTCCGAGTTATATTCTGTGGTGAACTTGAATTTCCATTTTTAATTCTATATTTTTACTATCATCTGCTGTTAACAAATGCACTTAGTACTCCTGTGCTTTGTATTCTGCATGTATTTTAACGTCGATGTTTTATGTGTACTGGTGTTGAACATGTAATTTACATGACACTGTTATTGTCGGTTAATTGCTGACACAAATGAACAGGTTCCTTTGGGAAATGAACAGTCCATAATACACTGTTTTTAAAAGCAAGAGTGTCGTTAGGATTTTTTTTCTTCGGTACTACTGCAAAACTCAAGGACCATCTTTCACATCATCTTCGGTATATAGTGTAGTATCCACCCAATGGTTTTCTGTTTGTCTAGTAATAGATCATGGTAAAACAAGGGAATTTTGAAGGGAAAATTTTTAAATTTCTTATGTTACTTCCCTCCCTTCAGCATCACTGGGATCGGAACACCATCTGAAATACTACTGTATAACTTTTCGAATAAGGTATTATTTTCGTCGATACAGCAACTACAGGGTGTACAATAACTTCTTAATTGCAACTCAGCAAGTTACGGGCGCTCAAAGGATACACCTCCCCTATTTCGAAAACCAAGGGGAACACAGATCATTTACTCATATATACTACTAGCAGGATACCTGTTCTTCGCACGGGGAAAATACATTTCATTCCGGCCAAGTCCAAAGAAGTTAATTAGGCAAACAGCGGAGAAGAGGAAATGAAAATGTCCACAGTTCACGAAATTCTTCACTGTCTACTGCGCTTGCACGCATATACCGTACAAATTGTGCAGGAAATCGAAATCAAGGCTGATATCGTCCAAAGCGTGAAACATTGCAATTGCTACGTTGGATCGCGCTAGTGATGTTAGTATTACCGAAGACACAACCATAAGTGATCCAAACGATTGCGTGGAATCAAAATCACTCATTTCTGTCGTAGTTAATTCTTTGGTACACATGTCATTGTAAAGTCGCTTTACTTCATCAGCAGCAGGACCACGCAAGCATTTTTAATACCAAGTTTATTTGTTCCTAACCAAGTTTCTGGTCTAAGACTAAGTTTGGAGAAGATGCTGCACCGCGTGATCTGTATTTCAATGGTGACAAATTTTCTTGCAGACATATTAAAATATGTAAACACTACTTACGAAAAAAGTTTAATATTAAGTTCAGTTAATTCCTCCAACCATAAACCTGTCCGAGTTACAAAACTGATATCAATATCTTACTATCACAAGGTCTTCTAAAGTCGATACTTCAAACCTGATCATGACACACACTAAAAGAACTATCAGTGGATCTGACTGAAAATTTGATAAGGTTGGATGCCAGGTGTAACAGTTTGGAAGAAAGCTAATTTAGCTCCTAGCAAAGGATCTCGATAGTTCTAAAACTGTTACACGATATGTACCGATTGTAACTTGAAACTGAATCAACGTACTTCTTCAAGATAATAAAATCGCTGTGTTCGATCAAGTACTTTTACGTTTTCTACCCATCAAATCGAGCAAAACTTTTGAGGGAATATACGATTTAGTAACTGCCACAATCTGTCCTTCGAGATGGAACATTTTTGGATAAGTTCTAAATATTCTAGCACTTACGAACAATACTACATTCCAGTCACAACTTGGAAGTTGTTTCGAAGGCGTTGTTAACAACGTGAAGGCAGCAGATACAAATTTGAATTAATTTCTTGCCATTTGGGTCATTTGCTTGACAATTTTTTTTTCATTTATTAAAGAATTTCCAATTAACTCTTGGTTTGTCCATGGATATCCGAATGCTTTTTTTATTTTACTTTTTTATATTTTTTATTTATGCTTCTTGTACAGTCTTCAAAGGCAGCGAGCAGATCCTAGGTATCTGGTGACCATTTTATTTTTATTGGTGTCCAAAAATTGAATTAAAATATCTATCTGTTCCTTTTCAGATACTTTACCATTCTACCTGAATACGTGGATAATTTACAAATGATTTAGATTGGTCTTGGCACTCGAACCTGAAAGTGGCAAGCCTTTGAAAGTACGAAATAGTCGGCCCTGAAAACTGAATAATGATGGGGAGGCCAGTAGATGTTAGGAATAGTGTGACTAGCGCGCCGTATGAACATTTGAACGCATTCGATTTCATAATTGCTGACACTGGAACGAAAATAAACCAGTGTATAGGTACCGTGCTATATCAGCATTGTATGATGTTGATTTGGACGGGTTCTTTACGCAGTTGGTGATTGGTGATGAATCTCGGTTTCATTATTACGAGCCGAAAGCAAGGCAATGTAACCACAAGAACAATTCTGTAGCAAAGAAGTTCCGGTCGACTTGATCCTGCAGAAAGCAAATGGCAACAACATGAACATCAACGTCATGCTGCTTCACGAGAATGCTCCTCTGTGTATCTGTAAACGTACTCACGAGGAATTGAGGTCACTGATGTTCACTGTAGTGGCATATACTCCGTACTCACCAGACCTTGCACACAGTGACTGCGCCCTCTTCAATGAAGTTCGTATGAGGTGTTAGATTTTCGGACAATGACAATTTGCAAGTAGCTGTGTAGCAGGCTGGGTACAAGATACCGCAAGAGAATAATAACATGTGGTCATACAAAAGCCGTCGGAGAGGTAGCATGATGCAGAGCTCTTCAAAATGAATACATTGAAAGTGCTAAAGCCTAAAATGAGAGGCAGGATCATCCATGACACAGTAAATGTCGTACGTCTAAATAATTTGTAAACACATCTCGTACATAATCAGTTCCTTGTTGTGTATGCTTTTCAAGATTATTGTGGAAGAATGCACAAGCAACTGTACATGTTATTTTTTTTTTTATTTCTGAGGTTCCATACCACCAGCGATTCCATTGTAAGGAAATATAAATGTGAACAAAGTAAACTGCAGCTGATGTTGCTCTTCAAGATTGGAGTGTTATAACTGAATACAAACACCACGAAATGCATATATAACTTCATAGTCAAACTAATATAGGTAATGTCAGTACGAACTCAAGCTACTTGGAATTTGCCTAAACAGCCATTAAAACATAAGATATATATTAACTATGCTGACTGGTATACCTGACTTATAATCCTATACTTGACAATATATGATCCTTAACTTCTTACCTTTACACGCGCTGTTTGTGGCAAGGAAACCTTTCTTCTATCTCCGCTAGGAAGTCTGAACAGAATATTGTACGCTGAAAAAAAGAAGACATTGTATTCACTCTCTAATTCTAATCTTCTCGTTTTTATTGATCTATGTCACGCATTTCGGGATTCACATAATAATCACTGATAAAACTGACTTCAAACACAAGATCACATTTACTTATGCAGAAAATCCATTCAATTATACGGCTATTAAAATGAGCCTTAGAAATACCTGCTTTCATCTAAAGAAAATGTTCTATCCTTCTTTCGGGTAAATGCTAACTAATCATAGCACCATTTACCCCATAACATCTTCCCCACCATGTGGCGATAGCACACCCTTATATACCCGAAACGTCATTGGTTTGAAAAAAAAAAAAAAAATATCGCAATGAAGATACATGGATATATATATATTTAAAAAAAAAAGTGCAAGAGAAATGGTTTTTATATAAAATATTGAAAACTTAGTTTTATATTGGCTTGTGTTTGTAATTAATGAACCTCTTTCTTAATATATGTATGTATATCATTTCGATAATTTTCTTTTCAACCTTTTCAAATCCATGACATTTCGGGTATATAATGGTATAACACAACGTCTATATAAAAGAAATCTTGACTGATTGATCAACGTCCAGGTCAAACCACTTAATCTAGAAACTTGAAATTTGGACAGGGAATAGCATTTGTGGCGTAAAGTTCCATTCAGGAAGGACTTTTGAAAATTTGACGGGAAAGGAGAGGAAATAGAGTTGGCAATTATTATATTAAAATGTGCATATCTCCGAATTTCTTAAGGTTAGAAACATGAAATCTGGTATATGGACCTCATTTAAAATAAGACACATGTTTCTGCGTTCAAAAAAACCTGCAGCATGAGCATATAAGTTTATTTTGAAATGACGAAGTCTTTTGCTCCAAAATAAGTGTGCACGGGAGGAGGCCGAGGTTTATCCTGGCATGATTCGTTCCACTTAGACGTTATGTTCATTCCCTGTGCTGTTAGGCGTAGTTTCACAATAGACTTACATCCTCATGGTGCAGGTTTTTTTTGCCGCGGATTGTACAAGAATGTGACAACTACAGAGGAATAAACTTATAAGCCATAGAATGAAGCTCTGGGAGAGAGTGATAGGAACAAGATTGAGAAAAGAGGCCGAAATAACAAGAGAACAAATTTAGTCGCATGCAAGGACAATCGACAACGACCTAGAGAAAGCGTATGATAGTGTCACGGGATCTTATTTGGTGGGCACTGAAGAGGTGTGTTCCGAATACATACATGTGTATAATTCAAGACATGTATAATGGATGTAGGACAGGAGTGAAGAGTGCGTGCGGAATAACAGAAGAGTACATAGTTAAAGTGGAACTTCATCAGGGATGTAGTTTTAGCCCATCTCTTTTTGTAATTGTGATGGACGAATTTACAAATAATATCCAAGAGTTGGTACTTTGGAATATGCTATTTGCGGATGACATCATGCTAGTGAGTGTGACCAAGGTAGCATTGCAAGAGAAATTAAGATAACTAAAGAGGAGCACTGGAGAGCAAAGGGCTTAGAATTAGTAAAACCAAGACAGAATATTTACACTGTTTCAGGAAAAATGTAGTCGAGAATATGAGAATACGACTGGACAAAGAGGTGGTAATGACGAGTAAATTCAAATACTTGAGATGAATACTGTAGGAAAATGCAGGAATAGAACATGTAAATAGGAGAATTAGCAGCGGTTGGCCGAAATTGAGAGAAGCACCAGGAGTATTGTGTAACCATAGGCTACTAATACACCTTAAAGGGAAAGTTTACAAAACAGTAGTGAGACCTGCTATATTATACGAATGTTGGACGACAACGAAGAGAGAGTTGCATGTTGCGGATGATGATGATGCTGCGGCGGATGTGTGGAGTGACGCGGAAGGATAAAATTAAGAATGAACTGATCCGAAGAATTGAAGGTGAGGCCAGTAGAAGAAAAACTGCAAAAAAAGTAGACTGAAATGGTTTGGACATGTAAGAACAACTTTGGAATACATAGCTCACCGAATGGATGCAATAGAACTGAATGGAAAACGATCCCGGAAGCGGCCAAAGAGGAAATGGGGAGTTTGTATTGAGAACGATATGATGCAATGTGGCACAAGCAGAATGAAACAAAAAAAGTAGAGGACAGCGATCCGAAAAGCGGACCCCAGCTAACTGGTGAAAAAGGCTTAGAAGAAGGAGGGGGAGGAAAGAAAAGAGGATGAGAAGAAAAAAAGCGTCAGGAATTACAATTATTATAACGAGAGTCCAATATTCGCAATCTCTTAAGTTAGACACATTAAATTTGATGCTTCTGGCCCCCAAACTACACAATCTTTGCTATATTTTTTATTCGTTGCATTTCCTTATCGTCTTGATGAAGCCGCTTCAAATAGACTTACGTAATTTTCGTGGCATCACCAGAAATCCATGTAAAAATTAGACTATGTGAAAGCTCCATGTGCCTATATCTGAAAAAGATTTTATTTTATTTTTCAGCCAAAGCCTAGGGTACTTTCTTAGGCCTTCCTTGCTTAAACCAACCAAGTACTTTTTGAATCCACTTACACTCTTCCATTGCTTTTGTCAATTTCGCATGATGTGACAAATGAGATTTTACTTGACTGACACATAACTCAGGTATTTCCTCATCCTTGGGACTCTCGGTTCATAAGAGAGAAAACATCCGCCGTCGCAACATTCTTGAGATAAATAAACGCAACATCATAGTTAATTAAGGTTAAAAAAAAAAAAAAAAAAAAAAAAAATCTTTAAACCCTAGGTGACGATGTGGGTGGAGGGAGTATTAACTTTGAATATCCACCATATCAGCTGAGAATACGTGAGAAGTTTGAATCTACGTTTATACAAAAATTGATGAAATTTCCCACTGCAGAAATCATTGCCAACTTTTCCCTCTCGACCTGGGGATAAATCTGCTCCGCCTTACACAAGGTTGCAGATGCACACTCAATGTTTTTTTTTTTTTTTTTTTTTTTAAATTTCCGCTTTCTTTGTTTAAACAAAACAGCTCCCACTCCACGGAAAGACGCATCTGTTATGACAGATGATGATATCATGCAAATACGTTCCTGTCCCCTGACAAAATGCTAATAGATCATCTACGAATTTTTGAAAAATTTGCGGCACACTGTTGGGTACGAAAAGCAGCCTTTTCTCCTTATATACTCCCCACGGAGCATTGATCACCAAAAACTGCTGAAACTGTTCTTCTCCCTCTAATTGTAAGTATGCTTGTCTGAGGTCTACTTGGACGTAATATTTGACATCTTGAGTCTAAGGTATCTTTAATCTTACATAACAGATACACCAACTTTTCTGTAAATTTATCTATAATTTGTTTAAAATCAGAACACAAATATAAGCACCATTAGCTTTTGTAACTACCATCATATGTATAGCCCAATCGAAGTGTTCATCTTTTATGATTCCCATGTTACATAAGATATCTAATTGCTGTTTCACTTAACTTTGTACCCCTTAGTGTTGAGGTTTCCTAAAAATAGGTAAACCATTCGGCCTCACTGGAATCATTGCTTTAATGTTTAATTTATATTTCTTCCAAACTCTTCTTGATGCAGGGACTATATTTGGTACGGTTGTGCACTAATTTGTTTTGCAATTTCATTTGCCTTGCAATCATGTATTGATCCATTTGTGAACTTTGGCCACCAAGTTCTCCTCTAAGGAACCAAAGAATCCAACCGTATCTCTCCCAACGAAGGATTGGACATGTTAGTTTCCACTAAAATCAATGGTGGTGTAAAATACTTTCCTTTGAAGTTTATACTTAAATCAATTTGTCCCCTGATTTTAATAAGAGATCTATTTACATTCCTTAATATTATACAAAAATCCTGTATGTTCTTATCTCTAAAATACTATGCATGTTGCACTGCACTCATCACCAGAGAACAGTTCCCGTACCCTTCTGTTTGCCATTACAAACTAGGTTAAAATACACTGGATTTTTGAATTTGGTTGTGTCTGTGGAATATAACAGGGGCTTATATTCTTGTTTCTGTTCCTGTGATATTTAGTAAAACTGGTCCCAAACATACAAAACCAAGCATTTAATTACTTATGCAGAGAATTCATTTATTCAGTCATACAGTCATCAAAACGGATCTACAAGAATCAAAAGCAATGCTGCTTTCATTCTTAAATAATTATATTTCTATTTTTAATTTGACATTCTCCTCTTTCGGGTAAGTGCTAATTAACCTTAGCACTTTTACCCCCATAACAATTATTATAGATGTTTTAAAATTATAGAACCCTTCTGAATTAGCGTTCCAGATGCTAAACACATCTGATACCACAATGGGATAAAAGGACACGAGAAAACTGATGTTAATAAGAAGTAAGTGTCCGGTTATGTTGCATTTGTGTACTTGGGCCCTTCCTGTCCTGGTTTGGACAGTCTTCGCGATACTTCACCCCCACATCACATTCAAGCATATATATATTGTAATCTATAGTTTAACAATTCATAAATTTATAACATTTATTAGTAATACCAACATGTACCCAAAATCCCACTGCTTTCCTTTCACAACTCTTTAGAGCAGAGTTCAACGTTTAGCTGAAGACAAAAATTTCGTGGTAATTCTTGTTTAGTGATGCAGTGTTTTCGCCCTATAAAAATCTAAGTTATAACATTTGTTTTTATTATTATTATTATTATTATTATTATTAACAAAGACAGGAATTGAATATCTTGAAATATTTTTTTTCTGAAATCTACAAACCTTGGTTCTTAGAAAATTTTCACGGAGCTGTGTTTATTAGATTTTGAGTTATAAAATTTTCAACTTAGAGTGCAAACTCAAAACAGAATCTCGGAAGTTGTGTACATCTGCTATTTTCCCAAACTTTGATCGCCTCTAGGGGCACGAGCTTTTCGCACTAAGAATTTGAAAATTTCGCCTTTTGTCGCATTTTCCAAATCAAGTTTCGCATTTTGTAGCTCTTGTGAAAAAGATATCCCTGATATTTTTACAATTGTTTCTTTTATCCATAGATCACTACAGAAATAAACCATTAATTACCTAACAACACAATACACTGAATATTACACTTGACGTTCTAAATTTCACTTAGGAACATCAGTAACTAAACTTACTATGAGTAGAGAAGTTTTGCTATCTTCTAGAAACACATAGGCACAAGTCATATTTAAGCATTACACATAAGAATGTTACATGTTTCCACATTTTCCTTCTTCATTGTTGTACATTTGTCACTTATCACCAGTCCATACTTGAAAAAACTCGCAATTGGCACTGCTTGTTGGAAGCCACACATATGTAAGTGCATTTACAACAAACTTCAACCATCACTTCGGAGCTCCCCATCCAGCTGCAATGACGATAGCTAACACGCAACGAATTCTCTACAGCCGTGTCCGAATCACCCAAAATGCACCTTTCATGCCACGTTCTACCGTTCCGTCAGCGGAAATCGAGCGTTTTTAAATGAAAACGTATTTTTAAAATTTCGCGTATTGTTAGAAATTTCGCGCAAAACTACCAATTTCGTGTTTAATCGCACATCTGAAATCAATGAAAATACACATAGAATATCATAAAACGTCAAGAAACTGAAAATTACTTAATTCTGATGCATTTCGTTTTATCGCGCATTGTTAAAACTCGTGCCTCTAGTTATAACGCTTGTGCTAGTAACAAGTGACAGGATTTTCATGAAGATCCGAGATGGTGGGTTAAAAGACATTTTACTGGATGATTTGAGATAGAATGACCCTATAATAAAGGTACAAAAGGACTTTAAAATCCTTGTGGACTAAACGCTTCAATTTCAAAATGTAGGTTCTAGAATTTTTTCTTTTTTTTTTCTCTAAAAATTACCACATCCGCTCAAATATAAATCAGTAATTCAACAAGAGGATGATTGTGCAGAGGAAGAAACTGACGTTCCACCGATCTCATAAATGTAGTGTTATCAAACAATCCATAAGTAAATAGACACTTCAAATATAAGGAATATTAGCATGTTTTACAACGCATTTTTGCACACATTTACAGATTTATTTGAAGTGATACATTTTCAATTGCAAAAGTATGCACGAGCCTCTGATGTCAAAAAAGTGAGTTATTTTGAAAGGGACGTACTACTAGCAGTAC
The DNA here is from genome assembly GCF_964235325.1 of Thermobia domestica. Taxonomy (NCBI): domain Eukaryota; kingdom Metazoa; phylum Arthropoda; class Insecta; order Zygentoma; family Lepismatidae; genus Thermobia; species Thermobia domestica. Next base: position 46,967,520 of record NC_137459.1, read on the forward strand.
AAAGTTCGTATAAGCTTAAGGTAAATTATACTAAGACTTTAGTTTCACTCTCCACATCAATCGTAAAACATTATGTTCAAAACAAGCTATTGAGACACGTTCAAGTCAATCTAAACCACAAAAACAACACAAATAAGCAAATGTGTGCTAGTACCCATTCGTAGCCAAGTGGATACCGCGCGTGGTTCCGGGTTCCATTTTTGGTGGGGGTGCTTGCCTAGCGTATGAATACAAGTAGTGCAGGTACAAGTTTCATTTAATTTGTGGTGCAAAGATATAAGCCCTGCATGGCTGCAAAATTTCTTAAATGAACAGTAGCATAGCAATCAGGTACCTTTTATCAGCTAGACTGTGACGAACGTGAGAAACAAATAGATATTATGAGATGTGGAAGCTTAACAGCGAAAAACACACCAGAATCGAAGAAGGAATTTCTCCAAATAGTCTCAAGAGGATCGATAAACATCTCTATTCACAGTAGATGGTGATTCATCTACACCATAAAATTCACCCAAAATTGGCTGGCAGAAGAAAGTACGCGAAAGCTTCCATGGACCAAGTTGCCTGAAATGAGCCCCGCAGAAGATGTATGGGATATACTTGATCATGGAGTGAGGCGGCGTTCCCAAATACCAGCTTTTCGAGAAGAAGCGTTGGCATTTGAGTATCCATTGTGTCAACATTCTAGAGATCCCAAGCTAGCAGAAATCCCAAATTCCATGCGCGACCTACGTGTGTACCCAGTGGCTGCATTAAATAAGTAACAATATTCAAACGTTAGGGTGTCTATTGCATTATGGACTGTTTCTGTAATGTTTATAATTACAAATGTGCGGTATCTTAAGTAGTGGTTTAAAACAATGGAATTACCTGCTCCATTAACTGGACATCCTGTTGGTTCAAAATAATTTTGGTCGCTTGAATTACTATTTTGACACTGGCAGTCTTCAACAAAAGGCCGCGCGCCTTTCTCATCACAACTATCTGATGACAGAGCATCTGTGTCAGGTACATTAGAGCTTGTGCATGATTCTGCAGAGTCAACTCGTTTACTACAAGACTTAGACTGAAAAATAATAATAATAATTGTTGGAATACTCCAATAGCAACTGTAAAAACAATGGTTAACTGAAATATACATTTTCAAACAATGTAATTTATAGCTACATACAACAAATATTAAATTCTATTTACCTGAGATTATCACTATTCCATCTATTCGGTTGCTATAATAAATTACTAAAACATATACCAACATCTTGCAGGATTTTCAATATCTAGGTTCCAGACATTCGTTTTTCCAGCTATACCAAGAACATAAAGAAGATTGGCACAGATATAATTTCATAAATTGTTAATCGATGTTCAAATTCCCAAACAATACAAACTAATATTTGTGAAAGATTTTTAACTTAATGAACCGTACATTCTACTAGTTAAGAAGACACTTTTTACGACAAAGATGTAAAAAATACTTTGCAGTAGTAATGTTAAAATCGCATTAGGGAAGTGACTTAATGTGAACACTGATTACTTTATCGTTTTTGAAGTGTGCTTTCTGAAGAAAATCTGTAATTTATTGCTGGACATTCTGCTTGAAATTGAGGAACAAGCAATAATTAAAATACAAAGTGTTTCAAAAGTCCCTTAACATCCGCTAGTATATGCTAGTTAGATCAGAGATAGTTGTAAAGTAACATTGTAAAAACATGTGGCAAGGGGGACATTGTTGGTGTAGGTGACACTGGCAAAAGCCATCCTGAATTCAGGTTCATTTTTTTAAAGTGTGAAATGCGGCATGTGACACCATCTTGAACTAGAATTTTACGATACACACAATGGTAAAATCAGTTTCTACATATACATATTCTGTGAAAAGTTATTGACTCGATGTTGATAATTTATGATTGATTCTTGACTCGATATTGATAATTTATGATTGATGATAACTCATATATGTTCATAACTAGTATTATGTCTCTTTCCTTGCAGGTGTAATTGACTAAGAAAGTGATGTTCTGCATTGGTGAACAAATCCACATCATCCTGATGTCGACTGAGAAAAAATGAAATGAAATTTGTGAGTTTCACGTCCCATGGTTACCATTTGCCGGTTAGGCTAAGGAGATGGTGATGATGAGAGATGAATGAAATGGTGGAATGAAGAAAATGGGAGGAAACGGGAGAACACAGAGTAAACCACGCACACGGTGTTTGTCGACCACAAAGTTCACTTGGCGGGAGCAGGGTTTGAACCCGAGACCTCAAAAGCACCAGAGGTGAACGCTCTACCACTGAGCCACCGTGGCCCCAATGTCGACTGAGATGAATTCACAGAACGTTGTCACTGATTTCAACCAGAGGAATCCTCATGGACAGCAAATGTCTCATGTATCGTTGTCTATGTGATTAATAGGTTCAAAGAAACGAGTTCAGTGCAAGACCCATATCCGGCAGTACTGGCATTATTCGTGAAGTCCAACAAAAGTACTCGACGACTGTATGTGCGATATGGTGTTAGCAAGAGTTCGATAAGTACAATTGTGCGAGAACATCGAAGTTGCATCCATACAAGGTGTCAATGCGGCAACATCTCAGCGGAGATGATTCGGATCGGAAGACAGAGTATTGAGAATGATGTGTCAGTCAACTAGAACGTGATCTTAACTTTGAGTGAAACATTATGCATAATGATGAGGAAATTCCTTTTTCAACAGGGAGGTAAACAAGCAGAACATGTGTTATTGGTCACCTGATAATCCATATTGGGTAAGCTAGGTAAGGAGGGTTAGGGCAGGAAAGGTGATAATGTGGTGTAACATAAGAAAACGCATATCACTGGTTCATTTCTCATTGAGGAAACAATTAATGAAGACGACTACGTGTAATAGTTGCAACATATTGCTTTCAGTCATATATGCCAGACCGGTCCTTCCCAAAGTTCTTCCAACACGACGGTACATCATCTCTTTATGAAACAATGTTAGACAGCTAGTTGATGTCCAAATACGTGGTACGCGGATTGCCAGACGAGAACCAATTGAATGGCCACCCTGACCGCCACTCGATTTTTATCTAGGTCCATCTTAAAGCAATTGCTTATGCTGTTCCGATTCATGAAATTCTTTAACTTTTGTCACTGAATTACTGAGATCCGAGATGCTATCACTTCAAAAACTCTTAAATGTTCGGTGTTCATGGGAGACTCGCTCAAGTCAATTTATGGGATTATAGCAAGCACACACGAAATTTTGTATATCAGTAACTTTTCACAAAATAAAGATTTTGGAAATTGATTTCATCATTGTGTTTCTCGTAAAATTCTACCGCAAAATACTGTCACAATGCTCCCTTCACAATAAAAAAAAAAAAGAAGGATGCAGGCAAGGTCACCTACACCCGTAATGATTCCTCTTGCCTTAACATGTTCCCACAATGTTACGTTATGGTTATCTCTGACCTACAAGTATCTAGCACAGTTCTTAAAGTACTTTTTGGACATCCTACAGCATCACAGTCCTCTTGTGCGATTTCAATACCCTCGATAATTAAAAAAAAGTAAACAAAAATTAAAATTAAAAAGTTATTCTATTTGAAGTTCTTGAATTTTACAGCATTTCTATTCTAATTTTAGGAGAGAAATAAAGCAAACGAAACACATACATAATATGTACTCATATACCATTAATTTGTCATTAAAACAGTGAATGAGAATTATTAAATCCCACTTCAGATTCCAAAATTACAAAAGAACTGGATCGTAAATCCAATCAAATAAACAGCAATAAGAACAACTGTTAGGGAAATAACTAAGTGCATAATACAGACAGTACATTTTCTATTATAACAGCACACATAGAAACAAGCCATACTTACTGTACTGGAATTATTACACGCTTTTTCGTTTTCCACTTGGGATGTTACTGTACTCGAGACTACAACTTTTCTACGTTTGGACGCTCTTTTGCTTCTCCTTGGACTACACACATCATTTGCCTAGAAATTACAAAATTTAAATATTTTAGAATATATGTACTGGACGCAAAACAGCACTTCAATAAATATTTTGGAAATACACGTTTCTATGTATTACACTGAAAATATTCATTCCCTTATCCTCTAAAATACAATTATTATTATTATTATTATTATTATTATTATTATTATTATTATTATTATTGCTTTTGTATTATCAGTAACTCGAATTAATAGATTAGAGTTTAACGTAGCTTTCAGACATTTAGGTTATTGTATCATATGAGCGTTTAGTAATTTAACGTGTATAAAGAATCGGAGCAGAAAACTAACTAGAGTATATCTAAATTCATTCACCATAATCTCCAAGCGAATTCCCTCCTTCTCATGAAACAGCCTGACATTTTAAGCATGTGTGTGATGTCGCTTTTCACGACGGGTACGATGGGGACATTTTAAAGTGTTAGTGCCACGTGACTGCAATCACAGTTGTCTGAGCTGGATGAAACTCCACCAACAGAATACTTTGTATATCCGAGATTGTAAGTAGGACTTTGGGCAGGCTGGTAATAATTTTCAGGAAGGCGAGAAGTACGAATACTTCCAGAAAATCATATTCTTTGTCTGCATAACGTACTAAGTGGTACCCAGTGGTGACATTATCTGGCCTTTCTCCTTGTTTGTCACGTTCTTGACACTCATTATGCATTGATTTTGAAAAAAGGCCAATTGGTTATGCACAATATGGTACCCTGTTCCATACGAAATATTGAACTTTTGTGCTAGTCCTCGCAGATAATTTCGTCGGTTGTTCCGAACTGCTTTCTCAACGCTTTTCATAGTAGTAGAAGTTGCAGTGCTTATAGATCGACCGGAACAAGGCGAACCGGTAAGGTTTATCCGACCCTGCACCAGAGTGTCTACTAAAATCTCAAAATGAAATTTCGTGACTTTTTCTTTACCAAATCATAAAATTTCCTAACATTTTCAAGAGCGAATTTCGGTGCGAATTAGGCCGAAATTTCATCCATGCGATAGAAACGTACTTTGCTTGCGATTTGGTAGCGTCTAAAACCGGCCGTAGACAATTTTGATGGTGAATTTTGACGTTTTATAGAACAAAATTTTCCAATCTGTACTTACATTTGTACAGTTAAAAAAAATCGTGACCTAAAAGCTAAATTTCGTGACTTTCATGACAGTTTTCTGATTTCGTGACATTCGTGACCAACAGACACCCTGTGCACCATACAGCAATGATGTTGCGGTCCAATGCATTCAGAACCACACACTTCCACTATGTGTTTGTGAGTATCAGTCGAAGTTTTCCATTTCGGCTATAAAAATCTGATTGTAACTCGTTGCTCTTCCATTATAAATGACACTAAAACACTTGTCAACTTTGACAAGGACTGCAAATCGGGCATTTCTCTACTATCGAATGTAAATTTGCACTTACTAATGCGTGACGTCTTTATTATACAGGAATTAGTTGCAAAACGTAACATGACAAAGAATTTGCAATTAATGACGACGACGATGATGAAGACAGAAGTAAATATACAAACTGTTTCTAGTATAACAAAAACATTGTGCATTAGCAAGTACAAATTTACATTCAATACTCGACATTTTGTTAAGTTGGCCATACTTCTCCCACCCAAGCGACAGACGACCCACTACATCAGCCGTTCCCAACCTTTTTCAACTTGCGGCACACTACGGGTGTAAGTTGAATTCTCGCGGCACATTCATAAATATCATTATGATTATTTGTAAATATAAAATACCGTAATAATTTTTTCTATGATTACTAATCTTCTGAAGAAAGCTCGATCACTGGTTTTCCCCTGTGGTAAATCATTGTGCTTATTTTTCGTTCTAATTTAAAAACAGAAAACAATTGCAATGAATTAAAGGACTCAGGTTTTTAAAAATACACTTTCTTTTTCGAAAACTGTATCCAACTTTTCACTAAGAAGGAAGATCACTAAATAACGAACGAACAAATAAATCTCTTGTACTTTTAAAACACCAATGTAGGTAATTTGTATGCATGTTTGCTTTGTCGAAAGGATTGAATGATATTTTAAAATTTCAAGTTACGAAATAGTCTGCAACTATAAAGAGATAATGGTCATAACAATGATAACAAATACTTGTTTCAACATTAAAAATGTACAGAAAAGTTACACAGTATGAAACTTAGAATTGTCCAATAATAGTAGTAATGTAACAATTTTTCAGTAATATCTATTGAAGGTTACAATTATTTAATAATAATGTATGAAGGTTACAATTTTTAATTAATAAGTAAAACAAGTTGTTGCTCGAAGCAAAATTAATGTGCAACTTGAGCTTGATGTTCTTTCATAATCTTCTTCAATTCTGGACGGATAGTTGATACACATGCCCTTATAAACAGTTGTGACCTGTTCTTACACTTAATAGTATTCATAGCAGAAAATCCTGCTTTACTTAAGTAGGACGTGCAAAGGATTACACCTGGATATTCTCTCCAGAGAGAAATCCAGAATGATGCTATGTCTTGCTGTGAGTACTTGAGCTTCAAACCTCGATCATTCCTTACATTGACCAATTCACTTTCTTCCTGGAGGTTTAATTCTACTGTAAAACAGAAGGCGTAAAGGGGTCCCTCACCCAGTCAAATGAAATTAACTGAAGAATAGGAAAATACTTCTCAACATTAGTGTGTATGAGGCTCCGGCAAATAAAATTCTCTTTCAGACATATTATCTGCTACACAGTAATGTATTTACAATAATATATTACAATTACAGTATTTTTTTTTTTTTTTTCGTTGTGGAAGTTCATAGCAATGTGAAATATAAATATACATTTTTTCCTATGTCTTGCAATGTGGTTGCTATAGAATTAATAATTTTGTTTCGATTTCCTCGCGGCACACCAGCGGCTCATTCGCGGCACACCAGTGTGCCGCGGCACATCGGTTGGGAAACGCTGCACTACATAATCCCTACAGTGAACTTTAATAAATCGTCTGTCAACTTCCAAATGGAAAAAAATGGGGCTTACTTTTCAATCTCTCCTTGTTTTACCGAGACAATGTAACAGTGTGTAATGGAATTGTATTCAGAAGGATGAGATAGAAGCAACAATGGACAGAAAAAAAGAAGGAACTGAAAGAGGCTACTATTCATTCACTGTCTTAAAACGGAAAATCTCTACGTAAAGACGAAAAGGTTACCTGAGGAAAGGAGTACATGAAGTGACCTATACATGACAACAGAAAACCTATGATGATGGTGAATAGTTTCTAAGTACACAAAGGGCAGTGGATTGATTCACAAATAATAAGTAAAACTTTATACTGCGACTTTTTATAGTCTCCGACACATTCTCTCTAACTAGATTGACGCCTATATTGTATTGCATACTGTATGTAACAAACAAAATGTATATTACTCACAGGCAGTGCAAGAATTTTATTTTCATGTTACCTTCATTTTGTATTCACTGAATCAAATCAATTAAATTCATGTTTTTATTCCATTTACTTAACATTTAGTTCAAGTTTAGAAAATTTAAAAGATGAGTAAGTAGAGAATGCTTGAACATAATTTGATCTTTTAGTGGATTAAGAAATTATTTTTGTCTTTCTGCGTTATTTTAGTGATGCATCAAACAAGGCATGTTTGGGAGCTAAGTAAGCCACATGCGAACAAATTTAAACTAAAACACAATACACAATCAAACTGAATATTCATAATCATTAACAGGATTTTGTTTTTTAAATATATATTCCGACGGTCATATTAAATTTCAGACAGGCTATTTAGGTTACAAGCCATCGCTTGTTACTTATTTTGATCTCGTAATCCACTAACGAACGAAAAATGACAGCTATGGATGCAATAGTTCCGGAAATATTCTTCCTTGTATACTAGAAACAGAATGCTCTGCTGGATATATTAAATTCCCTCTTGCTATGACTCCAGGTGAACTATTATACGATAATCAGCAACGATTAATTATTTTGGTCATGCAACGCAACAGTTTCATGCCAAAATCATAGCTCCAGCTGCTACAGTTCTGAGAGATAGTTCTCACTTTTATCCTAGAAATCGAATGTTCTGACAACCATATCGGATTATGTTCCACAGAGTCTAACGTGCACTAGTCTGATGGCCAAAGCCACTTTCGTTACGCTTACATTCCTACTTACATGACTGACACTATCCGCCATATTGTATTAACGATGTGCATAAGGGGAAACGTAAGGTGAGAAAATAAACAGTGCAACAACAACAGTTTTCAAATTCATCACCCTACAACTGTTTTGTATAGGACCTAATAATGCTTGTTACGATTGTTAATACTGGTATGTTGAATAAAATATTTAGTAAACCTAAAAGCTCACTAGACTACATAAAAAAAAGTATTCGAAAATGATCGGCAAACTTTCTTTTACCGGCTCCCTAATGTGGCTGTAAGTAGAATATTTTATACATAAGTTCGAGTAGTTCTCTAATAGCTCTATAGTTAGCCTACTTGTCTTCGACGGAGAAACCCAAGTTCGATTCCCAGTGATAGCTCATATAGCGTTTGTGCAGTAAGATAAGAGCAATAAAATGTTGCTAAGATAAATGGGTATCAGTGAATATACCGAGGGTTGAAACTTTAATAGTGACAAGTATTTATTTACAATTGATACAGAATAGATACATGTTACAAAGTTTTACAGTCGTTCAATGTAGTCACCAGCATTGTGTGTGACCCGCTGGGAGCGACGTGGAAGTCGTTGGATATCTGTAGCAGCACCTGTCGTGTTGATACTTCTAATAGGCCGGTCTACTGACTGAAGATTCTCTTGAACAGTTTTGAAACGAATGCCACGAAGAGGTTCCTTCATCTTAAGAATCAAGTCAAAATCTCAAGGGTTTAAGTCTGGGGAGTAGGGTGAATGGTACAACAATTCACATCCCCATCAATCCTTGCGTTGTATGCGCCCGTTCTGCAAAGAGAGTCGCAGCTTCTTTGTAAAGGCTGTTCACAAGTTGTGTTTCAGAAAATAACAAAAATATACTGCGCATTGACGGTCTGATGGGGAAACGGTGTGCGTTAGGCTTACACCATTCCAGTTGTACATGAGAATCACCGTAACTTTCACATCCCTGGGGTTCTGACGAATTTTAGATTTTCGTGGTGACCAAAATGACGCCATTCGTTTGATTGACATTTCAATTGTGGCTCGTACGATTTGGCCCATGTTTCGTCAGCGTAATGATACGGCGTAGGGAAGCCTCTCCCTCTTACTCGTAGCGTTCCAAGTGGGTACGAGCAGCGTTGTATTGTAGCAATTTCTGCATTCCCGTCAACTCGTGCGGAACCCATCATGATGCAATTTTTCTCATGACGAAGAGTTCCTTCAGAATGTGCAGAACAGTCGTATGCTATAATCATGTCTCTTGGGCCAATTTACAAATAAAGTGGCATCGATCAGGGTCCAGTAACGCTCTAACAGCATTCATGTCTTCTTCACTGACAGCGGGACGACCAGATCGTTGCATGTATTCCACATTTCGGCGTCCGTCGTTGGAAGCTCGTAACCAACTTGCCACTGTTCTGTAAGGCAATGCAGATTCCCCCAAGGCTCTCGAAGATCTTCATAACGCTCTTGTACTGTACGGCCTCTGCCACATTCAATTGTTATCGAACTCCGTTGTTCTTATTTCGAAAATATCGTGACAACAAATAACCTTGCCTTAATTAAAACAAATCTGACGAAAGCAAGTAACTTCTAATAAATAACAGTGTTACAGTTTCGGCAATGTATCACTGCCTTCATTAAACACATCATCATCTGTTTTTCCAACAGTTCATCCTCCTTTTCAGACTCAGAAGTACTTTCTAACCTTGCCTTATACCGCCCGCGTATGTATGAGTGTGTATGTGTAACATAGGCCGCCCTCTCCACGAGACTCTGTACTTCTTGTATACTTCCCTTACGCTATACTTCCCGTGACGTCGGAAAGGAGAGTCCACTTGCGCTGAGGTAAGATAACATAGGTATGTAACTAACATGAGGTACGAGGGATACTATTTAATTCCGTTGCGTAACGTCTCTAAAGCAGTGTTGCCACTATTAAAATTCCAACCTCATACAGCTTCGGTGCTGAAAAGAAAATGAAATGAAATCTTTAAGTTTTACGTCCCACGGTTATGCCGGTTAGGCTAAAGGAGACGGTGATGATGAGAGATGAGTGAAATGGTGGAATGAAGAAAGTGGGAGGAAACGGGAGAACCCCAAGAAAACCCACGAGCACTGTGTTCGTCCACCACAAAGTTCACTTGGCGGGGGCTCGGTGCTGAAAAGAGACGCTCAACTTCTATAAACACACAACAAACCTGCTCTACGTTGCACTTGAGCTCAGCTCAATATACGAATTAAAGTGTAAAATATTAAATTTATACTTACCCCTTCATCTCCATTATTTTGCGCATCCTGACAGTTTGCTTTCGAAGATACAAGACGCTTTGTCAATTCTGGCGATTCCTGAAGATCATTAGCACTATCTCGTGAAGAGCCATCTTGACTATCTTGAGAAGTCACCGTGCAGCTAGCTCCAGCTCTTCTTAGCACAGGAGAGGACTGAAAATAAAATATACGCATCTGACAAGTTACATTCAAAAGTATTAATGATAGTTAAAAATGTGTACCAGGACGAATGTACTAATTTTTAAGATTATAGATATTACTATAAATCCAATTAATATTATGTCTAATTTACTGGAATATCACATTCAGTATCAACAGGATAAATAAATAAATAAATGACCGTGTCTTTTTATAAGGGAAGTTTCATAACTAAGAATAAATAAAGAAAAAATTGATCAAAACAGAAAATCGTACGTGAAGAGGAAGAGGTTAGCAGAAGACTGTGGAAGCTTCTCAGTTGTGGCAAGTGACTTGCCAATAATGGCAGAATACCTATGTTGATGATGATAATAATAACCATATATTAATAACTTGTAGTAATCACTAAAAATATAACGTTTTACATTTCATTTAGTACTTCAGTCCCTTAGATCTGACCTGTTACACAACAGAAACAACAAATGCAAAGCAAATAAAACACTTAACGGAACAAAAAAGATGAACGAAAACGTCATCTACAACTATAACTGACGCACACAATGCTTGTCTTCACACAACTCATACAGTATAACATTGTGATCCCTCGCACAGAATATAAGAGCTTCATCACAAACTGCTACCCTGTATTTCTAGAAATACTGGTATTCAACATTGGTTATGATTTCTTGTAACTTTTTCTCTTTCCTCTCATTATAGGTATTATTCAACATCTTATGTGGGTATGATTTCGTATTAACTTTGAAAGCTGAAATTACTACGTATAGCATTTGAGATGCAAAATTGTACTGAACAAGTTTACAAAATACGTATAATTCTACTCCTAAATCAGTCTCTTCAAAGCTGAGATCTAACTAGATTGCTTTCTCGCATCAAAAAACGGAAGATTCATTCTATTCAGCTTCATGTTCCAGAACAACTTTCCAAATTAACTCTACTACATAAAACTTCAGTGACAAAAAACACTCTTTCAGTGACCAACCACTATTTCGTTTGACTGTTTCCACTGTTAACAGACAAAACAAAACATCAAACTGAAACCACAAGTATTGCGTTAACGCTCAGCTAAGTCGTAAGTTTCAACTAACACCTGATATTCATTTACGATACCGTGATATCCACAAATATAAATACACAATGGATTTTATTTTGGTCGATATTAAAATTCTATTCAATATAACAGGACTTACGAAAAAAAAAAAAAAAAAAAAAAAAGTAATGGGTTCTAATGATACACAGAGTGAAAACAAATGCGACTGGACCGAGATCTTCGGCGTACCATGCCGATGTGTTAAACACTACGCTATCCAGACTAAGTTGCGTAGTGATTAACGCATCGGCACGGTACGACGAAGAACCCGGTTTCGAATCTCGGTCCAGTCACGCACTTTTCCACTATTTGGGTATCATTAAATTCACACCTGGATTTAGTGTGTTAAAAATCCTCCTCCTTTCGTTAATATAATAATAGCTTCTACTTTATTAGGATTACCACACGTGACTCACAGCAGCAATAAATACTAAAGAGGTATAATTTTAGTTATAATCAAATACTTACCATCTTGGCACGTTTGTTGGGACTTTCCACATACTGATTCTCTGACAAAAAGGAGAGAAGAACTTCACAAAAGGTAGACGCATCAACCTTATTCCACACTTTCATATTTTCTCCCGTTCTTGGATCAATCACAGCAATATACGGCCACTGACGAACATTATAAAACGTCATATATTTTTGCCCTTCTGGGCTTGTTGATACTACCTACAAGATATATGGTCAAAATGATTAGTAGTGTTGAGATTCGTTTATAAATAATAACTATATAATGATACATTTAATAATTTACATTATGTTTGCTTACACAAGAGAAACTTGTACTCCACATTTTCACACCATATGACAAAGCTTAAATTATACTGACACTTTGATATATACTCTCATTAAAATGTTCATAATACTTTCTTTTACACAAAATAATTTGTCTGCTGTACAAGTACAGCAAGTCGGATTACGTTTACCTGCTGTACAATATTGAAAGGTGAATATTTAAAGGCTCGGGTCAGTGAAGTGTTAACACTCACAAGGATAGTTTTGAAGAAAATTACAAGCATTTTTTTTTCTTTCTTTCTTCAGTTATATTTTATAATTTTGTGTGTCCAGTGTTTAGTTATGAAGGAGTTATAAAATCAGTGCCTTAACTTTACAGATTTTGTACTGTACCATACTCTCTAATGTGCTTAAGCACTCAAGCTGTGTTATTAATGATACGCTGCTTTTTGTAAGTCTAGCAATTATAAAGTCAAGCACATGATTGACTTTACGGTACAATTTGACTTTCGTTTATTTTTCTTCCTGTAGTAACTTCATCATAGTAAGTGAAAGTGTGCAATCGACGAATATTGTAAATATAATGAAAAATATTTTACGCACCTAATGGGTCCAGTTATTAAATCAATAACATAAATATGACGATAATCGCTCTCGTTTTTGTCAAATTTCTGAGCGTAAGAAGTGTCCTTGTCTTGTTTTGTACTGTCGTTTTAGGTCCTATCATTTATTGAAATTCTGTGCACTAAGAGATATTAGTACCAAACCAATAATAAGAATCAGAAAGCAAATTTATGCACAAACATCTATTTACAAATCAGGTTTATTAAAAATAACTACGGCAGCATGTTCAGCATACTGGTTTCCTGCCAGTCAGGGTTGAAATATCACATGTTCCGTTGATGCAAATTCGTAAGTAGTATTTCGGTATTCCATGTCAAAGATGTTATATATATATATATATATATATAAAGTAATTCTGCGGTCTCAGGATCAGCAAAACACTTGAACACAATACAGTATGTGATTAAAAATGTAAAAGTTTTACATATGCAATCTTGTAGTGTGTGGAAAGAAACATGTAAGAATCGTACTATATTAGAACCAAGAATCCTCGATTGAATTTGGAGAAAGGTAATTTAGAAAAACAATGTGTCGCCATCAACAACTTTAACATTAGAAAGAATTGAATTTTTCCTGGCTACGTGATTTTCTTTCTTGGCCGATGTTTATAAAAAATTGGTTTACAATTGTCAAAATTTATTTCAACAATTTGCATAGAGATATAACGAGGAATTATTAACTAGTTCAAAAGTTCTCTTTACCACCTGAGTGAAGAATCATCTTTTACTACATTCTATATAACGGACATTCTGTATTTTAGAGCTTTCTATATTATAATTGTAGCCCTTCCTTCTACTCTTCATTTGATTTCTGTTTCAAGAAAATCAATTTTAACTACAGGATATATCGTACGCAATCTACAGAACTCATTCGATCTGACCAAACTTGGCATGAAAATTGACTTTGCCTGGCTAAGCACGTTCTAATATTCTCTTGCGCAAACCTCTGGTTCCCGATTTTATGGCAATCAAAGCTGAGGTTTGGATTTAGTCAAATTTTCACAAAGAAATCATTAATTCTATTAATAACTAGCAGCGTTCACCCCGCTTCGCTGCGGTCACCCCGGAACGCAATAAACTTTGTTACTTAGATAATTTTTACTTTTTCGCTTTCAAGTGATATGATAAAAACCATAGAAGATTGCACTAATGTTAACATTATATCGCCTGTCATTTATGTTAACCCGCCCCGCTTCGCTGCGGTCACCCCAACCCGCCCCGCTTCGCTGCGGTCATCCCGGAACGCAATAAACTTTGTTACTTAGATAATTTTTACTTTTTCGCTTTCAAGTGATTTATAGCGCCTGTCAGTTATGTTAACCCGCCGAGTCACAGGGTCATGCGGGTTGCATATAAATACGTTTATTTTTATACCTATGATGAACTAATAACAAAGGATTTTTTGTACGTATTGACACCTGATTGGTCAATTATCTCAAGACACTGGTAATTGAAAATTAAAGTGATATGATAAAAACCATCTAGGGTCCACATCCTAACAACCCCCCAAAAATGAAAGAAATCGGTTCAGCCGTATTAGCGTGATGAGCGGACAAAGGATTTTTTGTACGTATTGACACCTGATTGGTCAATTATCTCAAGACACTGGTAATTGAAAATTAAAGTGATATGATAAAAACCATCTAGGGTCCAAATCCTAACAACCCCCCAAAAATGAAAGAAATCGGTTCAGCCGTATTAGCGTGATGAGCGGACAAAGGATTTTGTGCGTTCTCTTTTATATATATAGATAACTAGCGAAAAATATAAGGAACAAATGTATTAAATGTTAAGAAAAATGCAGTGTACACTTGTAACAAAAAAATTGCTAAAATCAATAAAGGGCAATTTTCTTTCTCGCAATCAGGAAACTAATTATTAAGAAATAATGATGACTGCACGATTAAAAAAAACAATCTGCATACTTAACATTAGGGTGGTCCAAAATTTCGAAAGTTTGAAATTTTATCGTGGCACCCCCTAAATTTGTTCTCCCTTCCAAATAAATAATATATGCAAAATTTCAAATCAATAGATCAATATTTAGAGGTTGTGCAATCAGCTTAAATTTAACAAAATTAGTGCTTTAATTGTCACTATAGCTATATTCACAATGCTATATAAAGTCTTTGAGCATTTGTTTTCTTCTGTAGGTGATGCTGTTCCAACAATAATCAACAAAGTCTGTCTTATCATGTTATATTGGTTTATCATTCCCTTTGATGAATGCATTACATATTGTATTTATGACGACATTAGAAACAATGTAAACTTTACAAATTTTAAACAATATTCATTGCAATGACGAATCTGTCCCCATCTACGTTACAAGTTCAGCAAAAAACTTAGTTTCGTCTCAGTTGATAAGTTGCAGTCGCACTTATTTGTTTTCCGGTGGCGAACTCGCATTTCATTTGTTTAACGATTATAATCCAGGAACGTCGCAGTCGGTGAGACATTTGGTGGCAGTAAATTGATAATACCGAATTATAGCGGTTGATTGTCCCAGTTTGTTTACCAGAACAAAAGCTAGAAGTGTGGTGGTGCAGTGTTGGCTTGACTGTGGTGTGATAGTGAATTTGGGATAAACTTGATATATACTTCGTTGCTGTCATTGCAGAAGAGATCTTCTAGTCACTTCTAGATTTAGTATAAGCATGGTGACGGAGGGGGATAACCAACAGAATTATTATAAATACGAATATAATAAGTTATATCTTGTATCAGTTTGACTTTCACCGTCATTCGATTGCGGATGAATGTATTTCGTTTAAGCCTCACTGTTATTACTCAACTAACTTTCTGTTTCGAAATCCAGGATATCTCAAAATTTGTTGTCCTTGTTGGATGTGCTAGTACTATTCTTCTGTGGCTCAAAATGACCTGCTTGTAGTTCTCAATAGGAAAAAATATCAATTTACTACACTATTATGAGTTTAAAGAAAATAAAAAAAGAAAGTGTTATCTGTTGCCAAGAAATGATAAATATAATTTTGACAAAAGTGTGCATTACCACCCTATTGTCACCGAGCCCTTCAATTTACCAGTCAAAAAACACAGTAATATTTAACAACAGA
Source organism: Thermobia domestica (assembly GCF_964235325.1). Lineage (NCBI taxonomy): Eukaryota > Metazoa > Arthropoda > Insecta > Zygentoma > Lepismatidae > Thermobia > Thermobia domestica. The sequence continues at coordinate 46,983,660 of NC_137459.1, forward strand.
ATATCGGACATTTTAAACACCTTTATTTTTACTCTTTCTTATCCTATTGTTGCATAATTAATATATATCAATAACAGTATAAAATTTTTAAATGAGTAGTACAGACTAATACTTCGAATTATTCTGTACACCTTCGCAAACTAATTCCAAGATTTTCATGCATTGGAAGAAAACAGTGCATTTACCGTTTGTCGTCACAAAGGCCCATGAAACGACTACGAAACGTACTCGTGCTCTATCACTGAGCCACTGTGGCCCTACTTAAGTAATCGTTACACTACATAAAAAAAGGAAAACAAAAAAATATTTCTCATAATATTTTATGATATTCTACATCCTAAACTGTTACTATTTACAGGTTACACAAGGATAAGAATTTTTTTAAATAATACATGTATAATATTTGCCACTAATTTCGGACTTTTAGTTCATAACTCCGAAATAAGGCGAGATTTAAAATAGAAGAAAGCTTAGCTGTTATGTTGAGCAGAAATACATTTTAAAATATAGCTTGAGCTTATAGAATATCAGACTTGCATCTTATGAATGTACTAATAATACAATTTAATTTAAACACTGTCAGGCACAATAACTGTAGAATTCCACAGCTTGGTCTAGAAGACCAAATTTGCTAATATTGTTGGACACTTTTTATGATTGTCACTAGATCCATCACAATATTTTGAATCACCTTTAACCCAACAAGTACTTGGCTATACAAAAAACACCGAAACTAAAAAAGTAGATACATTTACATTTAACATTAATGAACATTACATTATACTAGTTACAGACAGTATATATTGAGCAAATTCATGATATGCAAAGAGTGAAACAATACATGATTGGATCGCGATTCGAACCCGGATTTCCGGTTAACCACTATGTTACCCAGTTTGCTCCTGATCATTTGTTCACTCTTTGTGTATCATTAAATTGTACATACAGATAAATGTCATATAAAATCGGTTGATTCTTCACTTTATCAATGTAATAAGCGAATTTATTTATAAGAAATAAATAAGATAAAAATTAAAAGTACCATACATCTAACTTAGCTCAATATAATCACCTGCCAAAGAACAAAATGCTCAGCAAGAATCGTCCTCACAGCATCATTAGACCATATATCCCTATTCAAAACTTGACACGCAAATTCTTCAATATTTTGAATATCAACCAGAAGCCACTTTTTTGAGGCTGTTGCAAAATCCCGGGCCTGTAAGATACGTAAAACATACTGTATGAGACGTATCACATCAATAGTAAGACTCTGGCATTATAAAGGTCACAATAACTTAAAATAAATATTCCTACACTTATACAGAACATTAATTGTATATTTTAATCCAAGTAATGATAATATTAATAGTATCTGGACGTTCTATACTTCCAATACTGGTGGCCGTAATAACTAACTAAACTAACTCTATGGCCTATGGAACCCGGAGGTTCAGTGCCGCGTTCACAAAAGCTCTCCACTGACTTCTATCCTTAGCTAATTGCATCCAGTTTCTACTTTGTATTCCTATCTCTGCGAGATCCATCTTAATATTGTCCTCCCATCTGCGCCTAGGTCTTCCTAATGGTCGTTTTCCTATTGGTCTACCAGTCAAGACTTTGAAAGCGTTTCTACTTTCTTCCATTCTAGCTACATGACCTGCCCACCTAAGCCTCCTAGACTTCACGACCCTAACAATGTTGGGTAAACCGTATAAACTATGTAGTTCCTCGTTATGAAATTTCCGCCATTCCCCATTCTCGTTCCTCTTGGGTCCGAATATTCTTCTCAGGATCCTGTTCTCAAATACTTTCAGTCTATGTTCTTCCCTCAGAGTAAGCGACCATGTTTCACAACCATACAGAACAACAGGCATGATTATCGTTTTATATATTTTAAGCTTCAAATTCTTCGACAGAATTCGCGACGACAAGAGATTTTGAACCGAATAGTAACACGAATTCCCTGCTTTTAGTCGACTGGTGGCCGTAATAGGTTGAAAAGCTACTTAAATATATCGTTTAATTACCTAATTTAACTTTTTAATTTTCATTTTTAATCGTAGCCTTATTGTCATTCTACTGTAGATCTATGAACAGGGTCAAAAGCATCGTTCAATACATTAGAAATTACAACCTGGAGGTAGAATGTTGCATTAGTCAGTTGGCTGGATTAGAATTTAGCGTTCCATTTACCACCAAGGCTATATGAGACGTGGACCTGCATACAGCTCAATGTGGGGTCCAAATCACAAGAGCTTCCGCCGGAAATCGAATCCGGGTTTTTTATATCTAAAATGTTGCATGTTATTTATTAAGGAATAGTTTTCTGTAACTTAAACTAAAAATTGAAAGTTCTATTTCCTTAACTGCAGAAGTACCAAATCCCAATTTGCTACGTGGATTATCATGGTGGAGAGGAAGTTATTGTTATACTACATCAATTGAATTTAAATTAAATTAAACCAATAACAGAAAGCTTCGAAGTAGTTCTACTTTACATTTATCGTACATCATTCATATATCTCATATCGTCACATGAGAACGAGAGGAACGTAACTCCATTTTCATAGGTTAACAGGCGAGAGGACAAAAATATTATTTTCTTAGAAACGTGTTTTTAATAAGATGGTAACTGAGTTACATTACAACAGATGATCGACAAGGAGAATAGATGGTGTTCCGTTCCATTTACACGAAGTGGCGCTTTCGAAATTATGTCCAAAGAAAATTGCACTTTTGGAGTTACGTTTCTGTGGTTCTCATGCAACGATATGACTATTCAAGAAGGACGAAACTAATATCACTAATATTAGAAAATTCTTTTCTAAGCTTCAGTGATAAGAGACAGAATTAACACTTTAAAAAAAATGTAGGTTATAAACTAAAAGGAAAACTGAAAAGATTTGAATCGAAAACAAACATGGATTACTCTTAGTAACAAGAAGGGGTCAAATCAGCTCGTACGAAATTAATTATTTATTAGTATTATATAAATAAAATAAATATAAAACTACCAAAAGTGAACGTTAGATTCAAACCAGCAATGTGAAATGTCAAGAGCTCTTAAGAATCATTTTATCCTGTAGAAAAATTGAAAATCTGAACGTGCGGCCACCCCCCCGGTACTTCTTGGGTTAACGATATTTTTAAGTTTGTAAATTCCTTCAATTCTATCGGGATAAACAGCAACCATAACGAAAAAACATGAAGTTTTAAAATGTCATGAGCAACATTCTAAATTCGAGGAACATTTCCGTGACATGAATGGAAACAAAATACTTGCATTACTTCGAACTATCATACATGTATAGTCATATTTAATATAATTGCAAACTATCTTGTTTTGATGGACAGCAGGATTATTCCTCTCTTCAGCATGGTGATACTGTGTGTACTCATAAGTGTATAAGGGAGAATAAGTTTCCATTGGGAATTAAAAATCAGGGACTACAAGATTTACAAGAAGCATGTTAAGGATGAAGAAACTAGTCTCATCGTCAAATGTATACTTTTTTTTTCTTGTATAAACAAACAGTAGATTCCAAAGTCATTAATCTGACATCAACAAATATATATGGCATTCGTGAGTATCATAATTTACACTTATATTATTAATGTTTTGGTAATCAGATGTTCAACTTGAACCCCCTTATGACCATATGATTAGCGCAAGCGACTTGCGCGCCGGATATCCAAATTCGATTCACGGTGAGATCTCATCTGGACTGGACCCAACGGTAGGCTGTAGGCACACGTTTCATATAGCCCCAGTATTGAACGGGACGCTGAACTCCAAACGGAGCAGGGGCTGCGGTGGCTCAGTGGTAGAGCGTTCACTTCTGGTGCATGGGGTCCCTGGTTCGATCACAGCTTGCTCGCGCCAAGTGAGTATTGTGCTGGACAAACACTGTCTACGTGGGTTTCCTCGGAGTTCTCCCGTTTCCTTCCACTTTATTCATTCCATCTTTTCATTCATTTCTGATCATCACCGTCTCCTTTAGCCTAACCGGCGTAAGTGTGGGACGTAAAACTTAAAAGATTTCATTTCATTTCGAGACCGACGAACCAACATATTTAGCTTGTTACGGAACTAAATGACGACGAAAATTCAAAGTGAAAATGAGTGAAGCTGAGCCGGAAGTAGATCCCATGTCTCCGCGAAGACTAAAATAGCAATGTCACCACTTCCTCTCCGTTACCATAGTGATCGACATGTTCTTTTTTATACACAAACGCATGAAGCGAAAGATATTTTGTAAAGTCCAGATAAACAGGAGAAAGATAAACAAGTACCTAGCATTTCACAAAAAAGGTGTAACATTTAAGGAACTTAATTCTACACACACATCATTTCTAAGCAGAGTAATAAAGGAGAAATTGTAGCCATAAAATCACGGGTCATTACCATGTAAACCACCGTAAGGAGAAGCAATTATCCACAATATGAACTCTCTAACGTATAGAATAATGAGCTGTCGGCACAAGGAAAATATATAAATATTTAAAGGGAACATATACCGGATACCTATTTTCAGAATAATGTTTATTCTATTGGTTCATTTACGTTCTTATGCTCATCTTGCGACGCCCTTCCATTACAATAATATTGCACAATTGTAGCCATGTGTCTGTTCGGAGTTTTTAGTCTGGACCAACTTCTGATCAGTGGATATGTACTGGATATTTCCTTACTTTCTCTATGAACTTACAAAAAACTATTATATAAAAGAGAACGCACAAATCCTTTGTTAGCTCATCACGCTAATAAGGCTGAACCAATTTCTTTCATTTTTGGGGGGTTATTAGGATTTGGACCCTAGATGGTTTTTATCATATCACTTTAATTTTTAATTACCAGTGTCTTGAGATAATTGACCATTCAAGTGTCCATAACGTACAAATCCTTTGTTAGTTCATCATAGGTATAAAAATAAACGTATTTATATGCAACCCGCATGACCGTGTCACTCGGCGGGTTAACATAAATGACAGGCGCTATAATGTTAACATTTACTGCAATTTGAAAGCGAAAAAGTAAAAATTATCTAAGTAACAAAGTTTATTGCGTTCCGGGGTGACCGCAGCGAAGCGGGGCGGGTTAACATAAATGACAGGCGATATAATGTTAACATTTACTGCAATCTTCTATGGTTTTTATCATATCACTTGAAAGCGAAAAAGTAAAAATTATCTAAGTAACAAAGTTTATTGCGTTCCGGGGTGACCGCAGCGAAGCGGGGTGAACGCTGCTAGTATATAATAAACAACTTAGACAGAAATTCTGTTCACATTTGTAATACTGCCTATGATACCCGCACTGCTAACTTCAAGTCTTCCACTAGCGCGGGAGACCCGGGTTCAATTCCCAGCGGGAGCTCATGTGGTTCGGATTTCACGTTAATCAGAACGTCCACGTCTCACATAGCCTCGCTGCTGAAAGGGACGCTAAACTGACATTCAACTCAACTCAACTCCAAGTCTTCCACGTCTAATATCTGAGGACAAACTAGATGAGTTGTGAAGACTCATTGCCGTCCCAAAATGTACATCAGAGTAAACATTTCACAAGGCATGTGAACTCATTACACTTCAAATGCTTATCAAATCGTTCGATAACATATTTAACATAATAATTATCTTACTAGTTTTCCTATAATTTTTCAGTCCCATTCATTCAAAGTAAAATAAAATAATAATAATAAATCTAATGTTTGAATCTGGAAATAAATACATCAGTATTTTCGCTTTGTATTAAGGTTCTTAAACGAGTAGTACGGGTAGCACAGTCGTAGTCACGTTGTTGAGAAAATAAAATTTCGATTACCATGGCAACGAGAAGGACGTGATGTCACACTTTTTCACTCCATACTGCTACGGCGTGCTAGTAACTGTGCTAAAAAATCCGCTCACTGAACAGTCACATACAATTTACTCTTGAGATCGGTGCATACATTTTAAGATTACATGGAGTGTACTACAACTATTGTCGTTCTTGGGAAGCCATTGTCTGTATTAATGAACACTATGACGATTGAACCTGATATTATACGAGAAAATGGGAAGACGCAACCTAATTTTCTTATACGGAAGAATTCAATAACAATTCAAATCGTCAGAAATGTAGGACTGAACTAGGAACTGGACCAGGACCTTTGAACCACTACGCTGTTACAGGGGATATGTGTAAGGAAAATCATACAAATTATACATAATAACCGCAACTAATTTAAACAAATGAAAAAATAACTAGGTTTGTGGTCGCCCGCTCGCTGTTAAAAGATTACCATTTATGCCTTTGACGTGGTGCAATTCCGGTGGAAGCTCAATATGGTTCTCATCCTACATTAAGCTGTAGGTCCCCGTCTCATGTAATCCCGGTTCTCAAAAGAGATACTAAACTCAAACCGAATCAGAAAGCGGATTACCGGCTTACTTTCTGTGAGCCAACCACTGTTGGCAAAAACCATGTTTCAAATAGTTATTTTTTTCCTTTTGTTTTCCTTTTTCCTTTTTTTTTATTTTCCGTTTTTTTTTTTAAATAATTTGCTTTATATATAAATGTTACACATGGATATATTGTTTCCCTTTAACGTTATTATACAACAGCAGAGGTTATGAAGTACGGGACCTACAGCTTAAGGTGGGATCAGAACAACTACTTCGTTTGCACCCGAGAGAAACTGCTCTCCACCTGGACTCAAATCCCGGACCCCTTGATTACCAAGGCGACGAGTATTCCGATTCATCCACGAAGATCCTTAATAGAAACACCTTGTATTGATCTTGCATATATATGGATATTTTAAGAGGCACTTCAGACGGACAAAAAAATTTACAACTGCAGAAATGAAATTACTGTACACAGCTATACACATTATTAAAATAAATGGACAATTTCAAAACAGTACAAAGTACAGAAGATCTAATTTAGAGACACGAACACAGCGACTTAATTTAAATTGCATATTAATAATAAAAGAAGTGAATAAAGATTATGAATCATCATTTCACTCTGGTTCTGAACCATTCATTCATATAAATATGTAGAAATACTTTTAATTTCAATATATCATTTAAATTCATGTTCCCTCGCTTTGTAATGGACAAGAAAAGATCTTTTAGATTGTTTGAGACATATGGAAACGTCACCATGAAGTTTAGACAATTCACGGCATTTTTGGTTTTAAATTTAATTTTTTGTTTAACCCATTAAAAAAAAAAGATTTACAGCAGCGAACTCTGCAATCTAGTCCTTCCTCTCCTCTAACCCGACAAACGTTTACATTCTTCAGGTTGGGGTTGGGTTCTGACTACATGGTCTGTGCTTTAACAACTCTTGCGCTTAGAAAAGAAAGCGTCTCTCTACATTAATGAACACTTACGACGGGTGATTTGATGTTTAACCACGTTCACTTTTTCACTTTGAATTTCATTGAATCTACAATACCAGGGGGATTTGGTTTTACAATATTTCGGTTGTTTTCTCTATTTTTTTTTTTTTACATATAGTCAATACTAGATACCCACATATTAAAGAACCAATCCCATTTCAACATAAGATATATGTTTTGTTCTTTGAAACCTAACGTTAAAAGTACCAAACACGGTACAGGAAGTAAGGAATAACGTATTGAGTAATGAACTTGTGAAAAGCGTCACAAGAACAGGAGTTTCTGCGTTTGGTTTTAAATTTGTTTTCTGAAAACGAATTTACCATATCTTTTAATACGAGCAATCGAAAGCTGCTACTGAGGACAATGAATTCTTTTGTAGTGGAAGCACGTAAATTTGATCTGGTCGCTTCCATTTAAAATGTTCGGAACTTAAGAAAGACCACCAGCAATAAAGTAAGTATTACGGAAACAGCAAAATTAATTCTAATCGAAAAACTGTTTATATTGATAAAAAGAAAAAAAAAAAAACTGTCGCTAAGATAAATTGACCTGAACTCCCTGGTGATACAGTCCACACAGCTATGATCAAACGCGCACGTTCAATTGGTGATGAGTTGTCAGAACATATTTGCTTTCTAAACCGAAATTCACTACTTATTAATTCAGGTAACTCCCATAATGATGAGCTTCCACATGGCTATACAATTAGTGCAAAGTTTACAGCGCGGAAGACCCAGGTTCGATTCCCGACAGAAGTGCACGTAGTTCGGGTCCCACGTTAAGCTGTACGTCCATGTCTCATATAGTCTCGATGCTGAAAGGGACTCTAAAGTCCACTCTAACTAACCAACCAATCCCATTATCCTGAGTCTGTTCTCTCACTGGGAACCGAACCCGGAAATACGGCTACTAATGATTTGGATATATGGAAGCACTTAGCTAAAAGCTAGCCGAAGTGAACTATGAACTAGTGAAGCTAGCCGAAGTGAACTATGAACTAGTGAAGCTAGCCGAAGTGAACTATGAACTAGTGAAGCTAGCCGAAGTGAACTATGAACTAGTGAAGCTAGCCGAAGTGAACTATGAACTAGTGAAGCTAGCCGAAGTGAACTATGAACTAGTGAAGCTAGCCGAAGTGAACTATGAACTAGTGAAGCTAGCCGAAGTGAACTATGAACTAGTGAAGCTAGCCGAAGTGAACTATGAACTAGTGAAGCTAGCCGAAGTGAACTATGAACTAGTGAAGCTAGCCGAAGTGAACTATGAACTAGTGAAGCTAGCCGAAGTGAACTATGAACTAGTGAAGCTAGCCGAAGTGAACTATGAACTAGTGAAGCTAGCCGAATATGGCACCCTATAACTACGAAACTATGTACTTCCGACCACAGGCCCATATGAACTTTTTTTTTTCTTATTTTGATGTGAGCAATCCATTCCCAAAATATCGTGACAAATTTTTGTAACACCCTGTATATTTGAAAGACACAACTCTATATAAAGAAGATTTATAAAATAGCAAATACTTTGTGACTATAATTGATCTTACTCGTAAAAATGTGCCATGGAACATTATGTCAATTGGTGGACGAAACAGATCTTCCAGGGTCCTAACATGGGAGCGGTCCGATATATTTTGGCCTCTGCTGAAGAATTCTTCTTGTCTCCCTGAAATAAGTCAATCTTTAAATTTTACGGAAATAACGATAGAAATTAGCTATTATTACATTATATTTTAAAAATGGTGAAAGTACTGAACATCTATTATTCAAAATTTAGGTTTTTACATGATCAAGCTACTAACATTATACATAGAAATGAATGTTTATTTATATGTTTGCCTGGTATACAAATCCACACCGTTGACTTGGCATACGTTAAAGTAATTTTATCGAAAAGACCCTAGTATGAATGAAAGGGTTTCGAAGGAAAAGAGGATTTAATATTTATGTAAAAGCTAGAATATCTCACGAATTTTTTATGGTAGGAAGACAAAACTCGGTATGTAACTCCACTTCTAGAAACAAGTTGACATACGCATATGACTTACAATCTGGAAAAATATCGTGAGAGTGACACAACCGCAAGGAGGTGGGAAGGAATTGGCATGTAAAAATAATCAAAAATGACCAATATTAGTGTCGAATCCATAATTTTCGAGGTCACTAAGCTGTTAAGTAACAGTCCCGATGGCATTTCAGTCCAGGTTTAGTCAAGAAGAGATGTGGCAACTGGTCCGGAAACTGACAGGGGAATTCAGTATTTATTTATTTCACTCATATTGAGAGAGACAACACCGAAGGTGTTGCTAGTTGCTATTTAATTACTGCACTCATAGTGACAAGAAAAACGTCGAAGGTGTTCCTCTTCCATATTTATTTACTTCTCTCATTTCTTCACCTTGAAATATCTTATTCCAAACATCTTATCCTTCTCGTGTGGAAAACGGACATTTCACCTAGTTTGCTGTAAGTGAACTAAGAATTCACCTATAGGAAAAGTTAGTCACTTAGACAAATTAGCTATTGTCTGCATTTCTTAAATATATTAATAATAATTTAAGATTTTACCTTTAAACTGACTGAGGCATACTCTATATATTCAGAACTAATAATGGAATTACAGAATTCTTTCGCTAGTAAAAATCACACAACTCTCTACAGAGTTAACAAAATATTTTTAAAATATGCTCATAAATATACTTTCGGTGTTACGTACGCATTGTTCCTAATCAGGTGACATAATACATCTGAAAAGCTAGGCAAAAATGGTTGATAAGAATATAAGAATCAATCAAATCAGAATTATACTAAACATTTCAACGTATCCTCGTAGAGCACTCCTTTTAGGGCCTCTCCCGGACTCCTAATGGTACTTTTTAGAGGAATAAACTACGGAAATAATGCATCTGTGGAAAGAATACTGTATCAAGATCCACGGGAAGACTGGATGCGGATTTTAAGTTAGCGTCCCTTTCAGCACCGAGGCCATATGAGACCTGGACCGACTGATTAACTTGGAATCCGAACCCCAAGAAGACCTACACACACGGCCACAAAGTTCACTTGGCGTAGACTGGGATCTAACCAGAGATCCCATGCACCAAAGATGTGTACTCTATCACTACCTACTACTCTAACAATGTTCTTCATAAATCTCAAAAATAACCTAACTATTATTACTCTTTTTATGTAACTGGCCGAAATTCTAAACTAGACTCTTCATTTTTATACACGATTTCCATACCCTCTTCTATACTGCCATTAGATTAATGTAACAGTTTAGTTTCTAACACATCATGTATTAATATTGAAATCGTGAGCATATTACTCATTCAATCGAAAGATTAGTTCCAAATATATCTGAGAAGCCATTTTGCACTGTAAACATGAGAAGGAAATCGGCCAGGGCATATATCTTGAAGACATCATCGCAGCATTCAACTAGACTGAGAAAAATTCTGGGGAAAATAAGGATAGCCGATAAGCAGGATTCAAAGCCGAGGCCTCTTAATGGAAAAGCGAGAACGCTAACCATTCGTTTAGCACGCTCGCTTCAGCATTAATTTAGTAGAGCATACATCAATTTCCATTTATGGGACTATCTTCTCAACACATTAATATATCGATTTCTGCAGGGTTTTGTCCCTCGACTTTTATGTTATTCGAAGGATGGGATGCAGAGGAACCAATTCATTAAGCATACTTAAAAAGCTATTCTCACACCTACTTGCTATGACTGACGAAACTCATAGAAAAAGCCTCTATGATGGTTGAAGACACCAGTATTCATATTTAAAACCTCTATAGGATGTCCGAGAAGTCCCCGTACTCCTAGATTTGTCCGATATCAGTATAATTTTAGTCTATTTATTCAGTACCTGTATCCAATGGATCTGTATATGTGCTCAATCGTGTTGTATACACACAGATGTATCCGTCTCCATGCCTTCCTTGACATATTGCGTAGGAGATAGACTTATCGTTTGACTCTACACTTTTTCATCTGTTTTGTAGCGACGATAAGAGGCATGCAACTCGACTATTCCTCATAATGAGTTATCCGGTGTTGTAAGGTCCATGCTTCGTACGGATCATTTAAATGGAAATAGAATGTTGGAGAACCACAACCGGAAATTGATCATTAAGGAAATAAAGCACCTGGAAAAGAAAATGGACTGGAGCCCCGTCCTGCTGTACCCACACACGATCTATCTATCTATCTATTATATATATATATATATTCAGTTGAGGTATTACTCACATCTACAACATATGTAAGTAGGAATATTCATTCACACATTACTCAGAAAATAGGCTCCGTACGAGTTTCGTGATGTCATTTCGGTCCATATAACATGAGGCCGGTTTTGCTCCAACCCTTTCACATGAGGATTTTTCCTAAGACCAGAAGACCACATTTCTCTGTATATATATATATATATATATAGCATATTCATCTGAAATTAACTCTCGTGAGCGAGACTCGACATTTGGAAATTGTATCAAGCACGGTAGGCTGCAACATTCACCAACAGCGGTTTAAATGTTTTCATATACAAATATTTTTTAATGTAGACATGGATAGCTGAACGCACTATATTCACTTCAACTGCTCTGTTGGAGACATCGCAATTGGCCGTGCGACGGCAGCACATGTTTCCTCACATGTCTTCTTAATTCCACTACGCGGCCTGTCTTAAGACACACCCTGAAGAAAGCGCATGTTTCTCCCAATCAGGCAAGGTTGCTTTAGGATGTGGGTCCTTGCCAAAGCGATCTCTAAACGCGGTCATTATCTGCGTCATTATTTGCCATGTGTGTTCGTTCGTGCACCCAGATACATAAGAGTAAACGTTTCTCAATTGTTTAACTGCAACCACTTACGTCAGCCATGGTTAAACAACTGGAATGCTCCACGTGATCTTGAACGCAGAGATAGCAGACAGTGCTGTCTGACTATGAAAGCAGTGTTAACACAATACCACACTAAACTTATCTTGATATGTTTCTCAATGATCCTTAAACCTAGGAGGTGCGAGGACTTCTCGGACAACCTGTACTTTGCGAGAACAACTGACTACTGCCTACACTACAGTGTTTAGGACCTAATTTCCCTTTCTGCTAAAATATGCACAATAAATGAATGAATGAATGAAAAAAAAAAAAAAAAATTAGGGACACTTGTTTGGTAGACTGATTTGACTAAACCACACAATAATTTTCTGATTCAGTATCTCACTTAATAAATCTATTTATAAATGCGAACTTTTAATATCAGTTGTGAGTGCGACTTTATTACATGTCGCACGCGCATAATTTTCTACATAGGAAGGAATAAAGATTAAGCCGAAGCATTTGGAAAATGTACCGTCACAACTGTGTGAAATTTTAGTACACAATACTCATATTTGGAGTTGAAAAAAAGCACAATCTTCACCGACAAGCACCAACGGTCTGGTAACTGTCATCTTAGTTTAACCTCCTCTTTCTGACCTAATTTCTACCTAATAAATAGCGTATGGTTAAAAAAAAAAACGGGTGGACATAATTTTACCTTAGAAAGATAGTGGCAATTTCAAAATGGAACCACAGAGAAAACTGTAAATTTTCGAACAAAACCCGTTTCAAGGACATGTACGGTAAAATATTAAAACTAAATACTAGTACAGTATATTAATTATGCATAATATTATTATGTATCTGGCACAGGTGCCTAAAAAGCAGTAACCTCCTTTCTTTTGTTAATTAACAAATCTCCTCACGCTATATATCGGATATTCTTCTAAGAATTAGGTGGTAACATATTAAAAGTAACACTCGACATTCGGCTACCACTTCCACTTCAAAACCAACTGGAAAAAACACACTTTTCAATCGTCTTCAAAATGTTTTATGATAGATAACTAATGCGTACGGAGGCCAAATTTTACCCGAGTGATTTGGCAAACAAAACTCAATTTGGGCACATGGTTAGCTAAGACAAATCTATGAAAGGACCTACTGAAAATCAATTATAACTGAGTAGTAGTGATTATGGCTCATCGTGCTTGTCTCATTCTTAAAAAAAAAAAAAAAAAAAAAAAAAACGAAGCAATGGCTGTGACTGGGTGATGTTGGAGACGTTTCTCCGAGCACTGTTGGCACTTAGAAAAAATTAGTTGCAACAAGGCTAAATAATCTATGACACTGCAAAGCAAAGCATAACTACTTCAATGAACATGTCCAAATCACGTGAAAGTTCGAAACAGGCAACGTGTGCTGGCCTCTGAGATCGCTAGATATAGTTCCTAATTTCTTAGTCTGGAGATTCCGAAAAATGTAAATCAAGAACATTCACTGATGTCAAAGAAAATATACGAATGGCAATTAGCGATATCTAACATAAAAATCTGGAATTATAGTTATGGAAAGTATGTTTTCTCAAATTTGTTACTGAAGTGATATAAATGGTGGCCACATGACCGATGTTTTCACGCAGTTTTCTATCTGTACGTATATCTATAGTATCTTCTGAAGAAAATACGGTATTCTAGTAGCAAACAAACAAATGAGTTCACTGTTTTCTGGACACACTATACTTCCATAATTAAGCGATTGCATATGGATATAATTACAAAAAAGAAAGAAGGCAATTATTTGAACATGGCTGCACTCTCATTAGTGAAAGTTGGCTGTTTCTAACAGAAATTTCGGAACATGTTACAATCTTTTAATTACCAATAAAAACAAAACATAATAATACAATACTAACATTAGAACGCATCAGGGCGTTCCAGGACAAAATAACTTGAAAACTCAGAAAGCATCCTATAGTGTGTCACTGAAAAACCACGTTCACTGTTTCGTTTACTCTTCTTCCTATCGCTTGACTTACAATATCAATAGTACAACATCGTTTGAGATACAAATGCGTTATGTCATTAGATGCCCTAAGTAACAAGCTTATAAATACAGTAAAATTCTATTCATAATTACTGTTGTTAAGTTGAAATGTGACTACATCTACAATCTTGCAATAGTGAGCAAAGAAAAGGCTTACATAAAGAAATCATGTAAGATCATGGAATAGGCCACTTCAAATGGAGGGAAAAAATGTATAAGCATGTAACTTCATGCACTCCTGTACTTTTCCTTCATTAAATCCTGAATTCACCTAATTTCCCATCATATTCTAGGGAACTTCAAGCTGTTGAAGTAATCCACGTTTCACTGTTTCGTGTGTTAAGATTTACGTTTTAAGACGTGATTCTAAGCCAAAAACTACTTTCCTATCAAGCCGTCAATATTTTCCATAAAATCTGCACAGCAAAGCAAAAATGTTATTTTCTTAAGATTACAAAGGGCATTATTTAAGTTATTGAAGACTACACTCGTATGTTTTAATTCACTCTGGAATTCTTAACAAATTTAACAAGTTACTGAATTCTAAAATAGGCTGTATAATTTTTAGGTTTATTACTTTGTTTGCAAAGAAGATAGTTTCCTTCATCACATTTCTGTAGATCTAATATAAGCTGTTACTGTCAATTTCCCATCACCTGGTCATGCAACTACATAAAACATATCTCTACAACGTTTTTCCAAGATCTTTAGCAAAACTTTCAGGTACTTACGTATTTCAACTTGAAAATCCCTAAATGGGTTGAAGACACTATTTCGGCCACGTCGCCTTGACTGCGGAATCGGTGTGAATGTCATGTACGGGTCTACTAGTATATCACGTTGCGCTGGTATGGGTGATCTTACATATTCTTCACCTTGAGTCGTCGAGTTATCTTCTTGTGGAACGGATTCATTTCCCTCCATGTGAATGTTAATAGCCGACTGAATATCTCCATGGCATGCCTCTAACAACGATTTCGCTATGTCTTCATTTGCACCTGTAACAAAAGTTTATAGCTATATACAGAAAACTAGAACAAAAGAATCTAGAAGCGGGGTGGCTGGTACACAAATTACTTCCCTGGGAAAAAGTGAAATATTATAACAAGCAATACTAAAGAAGATACATTATAAGTGACTTCCGCTCGCCTTCTGAGATGTCAGAAACCTTATAGACCGAAGTCTTTCGCTCAACGTTATATTAAATAAGGAGGGGAAGGAACAGGATGAAAGAAAAAAAAAATTAAGAGAGACATGATTGTGAAGAGTCCAATTAGGTGCCAAATTGGATTCCAGGGTTAGCATACAGCATATAATAAAAGAGTAGTCGGGAATTGAAATTCATTACTGGTAACCCATAAATCGAATCTCAAGTCAAGTACAATCTTGTTCAAAACATTCTGGCGATTTATCTCTATTTGAAAATGTCTGTATCCTTACTCACAGATAGAACATAGTTGAACAACTGAGATGTGAAGACAAGTATTAAATTTCCTACATAAGTTGCATGAACATGGCCTTTAAAAGATACATGGATGCATATACGGATATGGCGTGACATTTTCTCAATGAATACTCAAAACACGAAGTAGTAGTAATTTCTATCATTTCCAGTTTTAGTTGGAAGTTAAACACACGACAGATGGAATATGTTCTTGGGATGCTTAACTGATTGCACAAAACCAGTTCTCGCTATCTGTTACCACATTTACTTTATAGCGATCAACGTTAAAACCGGAAGTGGTTGATTTCTCCTACTTCCGGTTTCAATGCCACCTTTCCAACGAACTCGATTCCTAACTTTTGACCCTCTACATAACGACTAAAATTGATTGTCTCCCGGACGGACGGACACACGGACAGAATAAATATAAAAAAAAAGTTTTGGCAATTCAAACTTCTTAAAAACTAACAGACATATATACATTACTGAAATAATCCTTTCTTATGAAGGAATCTCCGCGCGAAATATAACATTTCGCCACATGAGTTCGTCTTCACAAACTTACGAAGAGAAGAAAAAAATACTTCTGACAGTATATTGAATAAGATACATTTACTTTCCTCATAACAATTGTCTATTTGAATGACCTAAACCCAACCCTCTGTCCAAGAAAAAGGACATATTACTAATATGTTAACATATTAATGGCGTTTACCTCAACAACTATTTCACTGCCTTTACTATTCACTCACAATAACTTAATGTACGTATTTTAAATCTAACAGATACACATAAATATTATTCAAATGTGCGATTCCAGTCAACAATTTGTAAGATTATCGAAATTCTCATAATTACATTTTTTTAAATATGAATTTCTGTATTTATGAAAACAATCCATACCTCACCTAACATACCTACAGTACCCATATTTCTAATGTACTTATTATCAACTATTTTTACCTCAATTTCCATCTTACATTTTATGTATTTACTTCTAAATGTACCATTTCCATACTTTCAAAAATGTAGCAGATAACCAAAACTGCATGTCCTGCTACTACTGCCGTGCCTGTATGCTTATGTTCTACTCCTTTTCATACTGAAAAGGAAACTGCAAAGTTCATACTGAATTAACTAATAACCACGACATTAGGTCGGAAACAAAAAGGTAGTTTTCTTACCTAATCGTTAGTTCTCAAGTTTGCAAGATTCAAAAAAAAGAATCACAATAGGCATACAGCCCAGCCATTTTTACCTCTCGGTATTTAGTGTACTTTGCTTATAATCTATACCATTTCGCAAGAAGTTAGTTTAGATCTAATCCAGTTTCCGATCTGGGGCAAATGGAAGATAACTTATGTTCATATGTGTTTGTAACAGTGAGTGCATTAGCGATAGTGTGTAACACTGCTGGAATAAATAAACAAATAAAGGTACGCTGCTTCGAAACTTCGGATGTCACTCGCTGTCGGCCTACCCAGTTCTTTGCTTTTTATTTCGTTTTCATTTGTTTCAAAACGTTAAATCATAATCAGCACTTAAAATTAATGATATTTATCTACAAAAGCCATGTAGTTCACAAGTTACGAGTGACACCATACCACAAGTGTTCGCAATCACTTTGCACCTTACATACCACATGAAAACACTACCTATTGTCCTACGCTCATTCGTTGATTTAAGGGAAACATACTAATCTGTACCGGACGTATAAAAGCCTAGCATTATACATGTAAACTCTTGCACAATGGGGTGACACGTTCCAAATTTTAGCCTGTGGTTTACTCCATAATGTGTTCTCTCAAATTCGAAAATTTCAGTATACATTAGATTCAACATTCATGTTTACCAATGGTTTTCATCTAATTCACTGAATATCCTTGTATATTAAAACTGTTCAAGCAATACAAAGTCCACAATAGAAAAGTGAAGAAGTTGATTTTAGCACGTAGCCTATCACTTTTGATTATATAATCAGGATGTAGTGTTGATTCATGCTGCAAGCAACGAAAAAAAAAAAAAAAAAAAAAAAAAATCGAACAATACTTGAATTGCGACATAATACCATGAATCATCCCAACTCTTATCACAGCTCATGAATTCCGAGAACTCCGTACAGTTTACAGACCCCACAAGAAATATTTAAAAATTCTTTCATCACTTCATTTCAGAACAATTGCATCGGGCGACATAACATTACCACCACCATACGGTACAGATGATTGTGTACGGTACCGTTCATTGCGACCACTGGAAACGAGTTTTTTTTCGCAGAAACTGTCACATGAACTTCTATATTAGTGACCTCCTATTGTATTAGGCATAGATGAAGTTCACATTTGAATAAATATTTCTCTGCAAAATTAATAACTTAAAACCTTGTGCTCTATCACCAGAAGATTTGCTTCGTAACTCAACGGGAAATTGAAGGCTTAATCGAGTCAAAGCAAGGGAGTAATAGATAGTTAGGGGGAAGAGGCATTGAAGCAGGCGTTATCTGGATTCTTGGTTCCTGTGCCCTGAAATGGAGGTGCATATTCTTAAATTCACCCACTATTTTATTAAAACTTGAACCTAATTTATACGTGGTAACGTTGAAGAGGTCCTTAGCTTTGCTTGTACCTTCTGAAATGAAAACTCGCTAATAGAAGACGAGTTTGCAAGACAGGGCCATCAAGTGGAAAAGTTTTATCAAAAATAAAAAAATAGGAAAGATACTTATCCAGTTATGTTACCCTCTACACTTGCCCTTTGTATGTACACGTACGTAATCTCATGTAGACCAAGCAAAACATTTTGCAAAGGTCTGCAGTTGTTCTGTAAAACATTACGTAAATTCCAAATTCATTTTCTCCCTTGTTATTCAATGTTTAATTCTGTTGCTTAAAAGAAAAGGAAAAAAAAATAAAATAAAATGTCTGGTAAACTTCACAATACACACTCCAGCTGCGCATCGATAAGTAGGACCGCTATAAAAGGGTATAGTACAGTAGAGTAAGATACGGATAAGTAGAGTTGGGGTAGGGAGGGTTAGCTTAAGGTTAGGGGAATATTGACCCAGTTTCATAAGATTAAATAGTGTAATTTCTCGTTTCTAAGTGAGTATACCAGTTAGAGCGGGCATTGTAAAGTTAACCCGTATTTTCTTATGCTGTTAACATTCAGTACTAATGTGCACAGTGACAATCTGCTGCATTTATACAGCCCAGTGACAATCTGGCTATTATGTTACACACGACGCTCAAACATTGACTGCATAAAATGTAAGATTCACACAGTTTTCAAAGTAGAGGCAGGTTACTTTAGGTCAGGTTAGACATTAATTGTATAAAATGTAAAATTTTCACGATTTGGTGCTACCCCACTTAAGACAACCATACCTGAATTCATGAATTATGACTTCCCTCTTCACATGGACTATTAGTTATAAATTGTTTCTTATTGGGGGGGGGGGGGGGGAGAGAGAGAATTGCACTCATAGCAACACATTCACTTTAGGAGGACTTAAAAGTTATGACATTTGTGGGGACAAATACTCTAAAACCAGTCTTAAAAGCACGGACCAACCAGTGTTGGTTTGTCACTAAAAGGTACGAATGCTCCCAGACACAAAAGGGCGAAGCAGGTGGGCCGCTCTGACACGGAGGTGTCCCCGTAGGGTACAGGCGCGTCAGCGATGATGCGTAACTGCGTAAGAGAGAATGAGGGAAACAAAGTTAGTTCACGCCGTTAAAGGTAACAATGTCGGTTTTATGCTTTTGTATTTAACAATTATATACATACTTCAGGGTTTGTACAGCCTAGACGCAGCCATTCAAAAACTATGAATTTCGCTTTGTTTATTCAATTGAAAATCATGATTTAAAATACTCCATGAAGAATAATGGGATAACTGCGGCAGAGTGCGGCCCCGAAGCACAAAATTTACAGGGAAATGAACAGAATAAAGTGAAATGTCAACATGAGAGTAACAGAATAGGTAATAATCGTCATCAGTGTAGAGTCACTAATTAAGGAGTAAAACAAAGTTAAAATTCTGGACTATATTAGTACGCGTATTGATTCGATACTTGGCAAACAGGTAATACAGTATAATATGGCAACATTTTTTAAACCCATCGTCTTATTAACTAAATTAGAACATGTATGCTGAAGTAATGGAAGGAAATAGAAAAATGTAGAGCGCAAATTAATAAAAGGGGGACTTGCATCTGAACTAAATGTCGTAAAACCGGACACAATTTTGGGTGCATAAATTTGTAAAATCTACGGACGAAATATGTTGATTGATTTCACAACAGGATCGGGATCTTACCTATTACACGTATAATAAGGTAAAATTCGAAATGGAAATATGCTCTTTCTACATAGTACTCCATAAGAAAAATATGATGAAGTGAAGTGCTATATGAAGACAATGTATAAAATGATCGTAGAATGTCGCAAAGTTGTAACACACACAAAACATGTGGTTTACGCCAAATAATGTATTTTTCAACTAGCCTAGTTCATGTGTATACCCACCGTTGCTGACGCGCCTGCTTCCCTTAAGTTAATTCGTCTTTTATGAATAGCAGTTATTATGTTAATATGTACACGTTGTAGTTATACTATCTTCCTGAAGTAAATTTGCATCAATTAATCCAAATCCACCCTTAAAATACACTTTCTAAAACAGTAAGAGCGCATTTCCTGTACAAAATACTAGTAAAGAGTACTTTCGTAAGTGTTTGCAATTGTTTCCGTTGTTCCAGGGACATGTACTTGCAAACCTCTTGTGAGAGTTTGTGGAGTGATGTTTATAGTGCTGACTGGAAACATGAGAAGGTAAGGATTTATTGTTCTTGTTATTACTGAGTAGTCGTAGTTTGCAACAACAGTTGGAAGGTACTAATTTTTTCACACTAATGCAATACATACGAATACGTACTTAGTGCAGAGCAAAATAATCCTGAAAATAAGAAATATTGACGAACAGTTAAGAATGAACGATGGAAAAGAAAGAAAACTAATTCTACGTACAGTATACGAAAATAATAACGACCAAATAGTAATACAAAGTTAAAAATAAGGGGTAAACTTTACAAGACACGCTCCAGCTGCGCATCGATAAGTATAGTACAGTAGGGTAGAAGTTAGGAACGGGTTAAGTAAGTGCCTATGTTTAGCAGAAGGGGTCCAGCTCTTTTCTCTAAAAAACGTTACATTTGGTAATTTATGTTCACATTCGGTTAGTTTAGAGTAGTTCAGGCTAGTTTAGTTTACCTTATGTTAAATTAGTGTAGGGGTCCCGCATAATTTTCCAAAAAATGATAGAATTTCGCTTATTTCCACTAATATTAGGTTAGTTTAGATTTGGTTACGTTATGTTACGTCTAAGTTCTTGCATCATTCATTTCTTCTGTAAATTTTGTGTTTTTACGTGCTTCTGGACCCCTTGTACTAAACATACTCCTAAGTAAGTTTTGATCCATTTTCATATAATTATTAGTGTGTAATTTCTCGTTTCTGAGTGAGTATACCTGCTGGAGCGGGCGTTGTAAAGTTAACCCAAAATAAGTTCACGTGTATCTAATCCGGCGCCGCCATATACGGAAAATTAGCCGGAATAATAAACCACATTTAAACGTATGGATAAAATGAAAACCTGTTACATTATGTTTCTCCAATTTATGGTCCCCCTCTGCAACACTTAACCCATATAGCTGTCTATACTCTATCTATATGTATAGAATTTACCGTGTTGAAATCCTACATAGTAATGAACACCTTTATTTGCCACCATACAGAACAAAGCATGAATCTATATATCCACTAGGCCCTACATTCTTTGTACAGTACATTAACTGTCACACATTGATAATGTCTTAGAAACTTGTTTTTGACTAATACGCTTAGAGATAAATTTGAACTGTACGAAACAATACTTTATTGCTATTATTTGTTAAATTACTAAATTATTAGAATTATATATTCTAAAAGCGTCACTAAAAGTAAGGCGGAAAAACGACTGTATGTATACAAAGAAAGGTACTTAAATAGATATTGACGTTCAATTACATAGTTATAATTATGGTTGAAATATGGAGTTTATATAGAATTATACACTACTAAAGGACATTTTAAGTTACCAGTAAACCATAACACGCTCTACTTGTAGTAGGACAAAATCCACACTAACCATGTATTTATTTATAACAACATCCTACACAAACTGAGTTCCATTTAAAGATTTGTTTACCTGTTATGGTCATAAACTGTTCCACAAGGGATTTTTTTACTTTCCCACGCTGAGCCATTTTTATTAACTACGATTATTTCTAACAATTTATCGTTATTTTATACGTTCTTGACTCAAGAATACTTCCCAAGCCACACATTCAAATACCTCAGTCTATCGCTTGTCACAGACTACATCTATGCTAAACGTACTCCTTGCATCTCAGAGTGACAAACCAATCTCTTACGAGTTACTAGACAACTAGCATTGAATAGTTGATAAGTAATTCTAATCGTGCAGATAAAGAATACTCCAGTAAATTACCAAACTCTTTTTCACTTTTCTTGGAGAAAATGATTCCCTAAGATGTTTTGAACTGTAAACACACTTGCGAATGCCCAAATCTACCGTTCAGATTGATAATAGGTATGCAAACTGATATAGGCTACCCTGGAAATTACTACGTGCTATTCTAGTCACAGATCTACATACCATAACGGTACTCACTAACCTATTATATCCATTTATTCCATCACGAAATTTACTCGCTGTGTTTTACAAGTTATTTCTTAGAACAGGAGTTGTATTTGTGGGTGCAGAATCACTTTATGAGGGCTTCCCCTTACGGGTATAAATACATTTTCGGACGTATGTGATGAAAACGACAGCAACAGCCTAAGCACAAATTCATTTGAACATGCATTACAAAATTCTCTTTAACGTGCACACACTCATTTCCAACTTAGTTACCATTTTTATGTTGGACTATAATAATCCGTATTTTTCTAATTATTATATATATTAAAAAAATGTTATATTAAGAGCCAAGGGAGTGACTTCAATTGATACGAATGTCCCAACTCTTGGGGCGTCATTGTTCGCTTCGCAAAAAAATGTGGATCGGAACACCACAAATAATTCATAAATCAATTATAACTGCTATGACTATTATCGCAAAATAAACCACAGATCTAAAAACAAACGGTTGAGGAATGTGACCCTGGGAATAAAATGGGGTCTCATTCTACAACAACCGTGATAGCCGTTATGATTATAGCCCTTTTCGAGAAAATCGCATTATTTCATTTTTATCCTTAAGTGAACTATTATTTTTAGGGATAGGAAGAAAATTTGAAACCCCCTGGAGCATCACGTAGAAAGTTAAAATTTTGATTGGGATACTTTAATGAGAGAACGTACAACATCCTACCGGAGGGAGTAACGTCCTAAAAGTCCTACCATTTTTATCTATAAATTAGAGTACTTTGTGTACTTCAGCAGGACAGAAGTTCTCCTTGTGGAAAGAACATGAACTCTAGTGTTAGCGCAGAAAAATCATGTTGGTACGACTGGTAAAACGCGGCTCTGTACAAAAGTCCTTCGGAAAGAGCCGTATAGAAGGACATAGGCTTGTACGTTCTATCATTAAACGTTATGACTTGTAGGGGCTATGAAAGGTTAAAAGTCGACGAAATCTCGAATTCGATTTTCTTTACTCGTTCGAAAGTAAACATTGAAAATTAGGCAAGAATGGGACGTATATGAATCCGGGACGCATATTTGCGGATCCCAAACGTTTCAGCATATCCTCTGATCTGATTGGTTGATACAGATGCGATATCACAAGACATGATCTACATATAGCACAAAATAAACGAAAATTGTTGTCGGCTGTGGTAGTCGAGTGGTCTAGCGTAGCATGCTAGTAACAAAAATGTTTTTGGCGAGGGTTCGAATCCTGCCTACGGACAGTTTTTTTTACTACTTTTAAAAATGTTTATAACACTTCTTTCGTTAAAACAAGATTAAAAATAATATTCAAAAAGTGATTTAACGATCATTGTTTTAAAATTTTCATTAAAATAAGTTTGCCCTTGTACTATATAGATCCACAGCAAATATAGTAGTAGTAGTAGTACGTTTGCCCTTGTACTATATAGATCCACAGCTAATGTAGTAGTAGTTGTAGTAGTAGTAGGAACGGGTTAGAAGCCCCGCAGGGGTTGTTTGGATTATGTCCTCGACATCAAATTGGCAAGAATGCTGAAACGTTTGGGATCGGCAAAAATGCATCCGGGACTGGAGTGGAGGTGTAAACCTGATTCCCAGGTTCCAGTTTGGGACCTGAATTTGTAAGGTTTTTTTTTTTTTTTTTTCTTGTAAATGAAACTATATTTTTTCCATAGATTTAAATTAAATACTCACTTCCGTTTCGGACGCATGGTGGTGTCATGGTTCCCTTCACACATAGTCACAGCGATATATCAGATGTGCTGTCGTGCACAATGCTGGTACGAAAGAAAATACTATATTGACGATGACGTTCATTTTAACGAAAGAGTGTCCAGTTTGCTATAATCATATATTTTGAATAACAATTGTGGAACAACAGTTGAAAAAAGACAGGCTCAGTCTATGCAAAAATAGATAGCAAAAGTGTACATACATAAAGAATAATAGAAAATTCATATATCTCTATATTTGTGTGGGGCCCAGGAAACAGTATAATTTTAGCTATGCATACAACAACAATTAAATTATATTATACTAGATTACTTCTAGGTGGGCTTTCCCCCCCAGAGCCCCAATTTGCTCGGCATATGGAGTCTTCCTTTTCTTTTATATGAAGTGGCAAAAAACGATCAAATACATGAGTAGAGTGGTGGCGCTTGCATATTTTCCAAATACACTCAGCCCTAGCCAGATGGCATTAGGTTTGGCAACATCGCATGGAGACAAATGAATGTTGAATTGCAATCTAACCCGTTCCTATTATTATTATTATTATTATTATTATTATTATTATTATTATTATTATTATTATTATTATTATTATTATTATTATTATTACTTTTGCTATGGATCTGTATAAGTATAGGGCAATCTTATTTTAATGAAAATTTAAAAAAAAATAATCGTTAAATCACTTTTTCAATATTATTTTAATCTTATTTTAACGAAAGAAGTATTATAAAAAATTAAAAATAATAAGAAAAACTTTCCTAACGCAAGATTTGAACTAACGCCAACAACGATTTTCCTTACTAGCATGTTGCGCTAGCTCACTCAGCTACCGGGCCCGACAGCATCTTGCCTTTACTTTCTGCTATATGTAAGTCATGACTCGTGATCGCGATAAAAACGTCATTCATGTTTTCTACATTGTTGCCAAGCGTAACCCCGTTCACAGTGCCTTATGGCTAGAGTTCAGTGTATTTCGAAAATATGCGTGGCACTTGGGGGAACTTTTTGAACTCCTGCGCATGCGCAAACTGCTCCGGTTCCTGTTCCATTTCCGGTTTCTATTCCGATTCCGATTACTCTTCCGGTTCCGACTCCTGTTCCAGTAGTACCTGTTCCGGTTCCCCCGGAGCAGATTACTCGCAACGAGTAGCATTTTACGACACACAGGAACACGCATGCACAGAAACATTACAGTTCGAACAGCAAGACATTGCCAGTAGCGTTTTCTTCACCTGTTATATAACATCGTTATCTTTTACGAGCATTTTTTCAATGGCAGCATAGTAGAGCAGAGATTAAAAAATAATAACAGCATTTAACAATATAGCATAAGTCTGGTTATTCACACACACGACACACACACACTTGGTGGAGCTTGCGCATTTCCAATTTAGTAGAAATTAAACGCATGCGCAAAAACATTACGCACAACAGCAAGACTATGAACATGACACATTATATAACATCAGTGGTATACTCATTCTCTTTTACGGGGCCGCGGTGGCTCAGTGGTAGAGCGTTCACCTCTGGTGCTAGGGGTCCCGGGTTCGATCCCAGGCCCCGCCAAGTGAACTTTGTGGTGGACAAACACCGTGTGCGTGGGTTTTCTCGGGGTTCTCCCGTTTCCTCCCACTTTCTTCATTCCACCATTTCATTCATTATTCATCATCACCGTCTCCTTTAGTCTAACCGGCATAACCGTGGGACGTAAAACTCAACGATTTCATTTCATTTTTTCTCTTTTACTAGCACTTTTTTCAATGGCAACATAGTAGAGCAGAGATTAAAAAATAACACCATTTAACAAGTCTGGTTATTCACACACACACACACACGGTTTACGGAGAACTTAATCCCGCTCCAGTGACCAACACATATGGTTTACGGAGAACTTAATCCCACTCTAGTGACCAACAGACACACACACGGTTTACGGATAACTTAATCTCGCTCCAGTGACCATTATATTTTCATAAGTGGATAAAGCATAATATCATTAGCATCAACGATTGAATTTGAGAATTTATTTAAGAAATGCTGTAATGAATATCCAGAAGCACGACATGCTAAATACAGAAAACAATAATGTCCACAAAATTGAGATAAATCACCTTGAATGCCTTTATTGTTCCATGTATAAAGTAAGCAGTTACGTTTTAGAAACCTTATATGATATGATATATACGGTGGAAGACCGTAACTATCGAAATATTCACCAACCCCTAATTTTGAAATATAAACGGCAACCCAGTGTTCACCTGGTTCATCACTAGAATCAGTGTTTATAATTATCGCAGTAGGAAATGTGTGAAATAACGTGGTAATTGACCTGCAGCGTACACATCGATAAAACGATCGTTAGACAGATTTTGTTGTAATGCCTCATAAAGTTGAAGTGTACGTAACATGTTAATCAATATATATTTTTCTTTGGAAATCAATTTTTAGTTCTGAAGAGAACTCGCCGTAAATAATTGCTGTTACAGGAGATGTCAGTGCTTGGCTAAAATGAACTTCTAAACGTACATTTCCTTGGCCTTTGTGGACTAGTATGAAATGAAGCACTAGCACTAGAATCAGGAGTTAAATCAAATACCGGTAAAGTATAACCATGAGGATATTCGGCAAGCGAAATAGCATTACATTGATTAGAATAATAAATACCAGACCCTGTAAATAACGTAGAATATGCTTGCATATATAGGTTATTATCAAAATCTGGCTGCAATGGTTTGGATGAAACAGGCGTTCCGTCAACATACAGTGAAAATAAGTTCATACTGAAATGCTTAAAATTAAAAGGATTTGTGGTATGGGTACCATTAAAATCAGCATTAATAACGAAACCAATAATAATACGTTTAGGCACTATTCCGGAAAAAGAGATCTGGAAGTGTGCTATCCATAATACCCTCTGGCAAAGTATCTGTTTTTACCTGCACCTTTGTTATAGGATATTTCACTCTAAATTTAGAATTCTAAAATACTTTATTTTGTGCTATTTTTGCAGCTTGGGATACATCAAACTTTTCACAAGCAGTGTTGCATCTGTAATTTTAACTTTTCTCTCAGCACCAGTTTCGCCCATTAGACAAAAAGCTGCTTCGGCAGGAATTAGCTTAATACGGATTTGTACACCATTCAATAGAAATTTTTCTTGATTGGATATATCACCGTGAATATAACCCAGTATTTCAAATGGTTGACTTAACCCAGTGAGAAGATGACGTTGTTTAAACCCCACATTACTATCGGCCACACTATCCATATGACCTGCAGTATCTTTAAAATACATAGCAGTCTGAAGATGTTGTTTTTGCATTGGCGTTATAATTTAATAGTTTTTCTATATAGGATCGATATGGATATGTATCCGAGGAGTAGGATATAAGTTGATTATTCAGATATATTTGTACTTAACTGAACATTGCACTGAGAAAATCACTTACAGGTCCAATTTTCTTATCGACAGAAGTTAAATTAGAATCATCAGCTTTAGTGATTTTACTTTTAACATGTAACATGCTGTGTGGTAAATCAATATAATCATCACCATGACCGGGGACTACAAACTATATTGGCGCATTATCAGATAATGACGCCACCGATTTATATGACACTATTTTATTACCTATAATACCTGTTTGAGCAGGCAAATCCACAAATAAATCTAATTGTGATTTCATACACACACTGCATTTTCTTACTATTAACATTTTCATTGTCTTATTTTTAAATACATTATTATTATTATTATTATTATTATTATTATTATTATTATTATTATTATTATTATTATTATTATTCGCGACGTCGAAAATGTAATTTTACACATACACTACCATATTGGAAGGGAAGCGGATTACCTGTACTATGTTAAATCAATAACAATTTGATCAAACTGTTTACGCTGCACAGTGACGTACTAAGGATTTTCAAAGATATGCACATTACTAGCACCATACTCTTTAATATTTGTAGTTATAATACGTAACAGTGGAGCAACAGTATCGCCTACCAGTTGTGGTTCTATATATTGCTATAAATATACATGTTTGCAGGTAGTGATTTTTGTAAATTAGGTGGATAACGCGCTTGATGGACAAGTGTAATATTTTCTTTTGAACATGATCAAAACCTAGTATTTCGGCTAATTCGGAAGATAGCCGTACTTCTACATTCGCACCCAAATCTTTTCTCACTCTGGCAACCTCAATTCGTTTTACCGATGTTTTACTTTCAAATGTAAGTCCAATATATCGCTTTTATGATTAATTTGCGAAAGAATATCATCAAGCTGATAATAATGACCTGGCAAAATGGTAGTTATGCGCCAGTCTTCTTTATCCGTTAAACGATAATAAACATAGTATATTTGGAAACATTCTGCAATGAAGCTATATAATGTACTTGAACAACCGCTGTCTCCCACACACCTTTCTCCTACACAACAGGGTGATATAATTTGGTAGTACAACATGACAAAATATTTTGTGGGAAATATTCCATAGAACTGTTACTGGGGAGGATGAGGTAAAAACTACATTGCTGCATAGTTTAGTTAAAAATATATGTTTTCTTTTCTTCCTCCTCCTGCTCTTATCACCTGTCTAAGCAAAGTGAATTTTTCTTTTTCTTTTTCTCTTACCTGACCCCTCCAAAACCTGATTTAATATATTTTGAGCTTTTGTTTTTAAATTACTTTTTGCTTCCTCCCACCGTGACTGTAAAGCCTCGTCAATAGGTCTATTATCACCCAGTATATCTCTGGCTACATTCATACTTGTACGTAATAGTTCTTTACCAACAGCTTTTAAATCTTGTTTTATTAATGGAAATATATTACGAAATATACGACCTAGAAAATTACCAATGCCATACCCTTCTTGGAAGGGTGCACCACGATATACATTATAACCACTACCAGCCTGATGAGAGTAATATTGAAAATAAGGGTCGTTCATTTCGCTATATACTCAAATATATTACCATCATATAATATAGTATTGTTGTTGTTGTTACTAAACACTCTTTAAATACGATACAGGAATCCGTGAATTGAATGATGCAGGGTACCCGCGCCAACTAACAGGCACACGTTTACCTTTCACCTCTAACATCTAATATATTTCATACACACTGTTGTAATTCCTCTTCGTAAAATGTACCGTCAATAACTTCTCCGTTTTAATCCTACAAAACATAAACCACTTTTTTCTCCTTATATTGCACGTGTTTTATTTTAAATATTTCCACGGTCTAATTTTCTATGTAACCTTTTTCAAAATGACGCTTTGCTTTAGTAATGCGCTCAGTATCACCTTCTTTATATTTTGCAGCATTTAACAACACTAGCATGCGGCGATATTAATTTATTTCACACTTGTCGAAACGTATCCTGGTTTACACTGGCTGCTGGAAATTGATGTGCTCTGTGGGGCCGAGAATTATATGCCAGAACTAACTTGGGCAACGTCTCTGTGTAACGGTACGTCTTCTTACAAATAAAATATTTCCACATTTGCTCCTTAAGAAAGCGATTAAAGCGTTCCACTGTACTTGCTTTAATATTTTTTGTTGTGAAAAACTGAATATTTTGCTTTTTCAAATACTGAATATTTTGCTGGAATGGTTTGTTAACAAACTCTCTTTCTTTATCTGTTTATAGACGTAGCGGTTTACGCCGGGTAGATGCAAATATTTTCTTAAATGCATTTATAATATCGACACTAGTTTTTGTACGCACAGGCACGGCCCATGCATACCGGCTAAATATATCTATTACTGTTAAAATATACCTGTACCCATCATTATATTTTTGTAGACTTTGCATATCGTTTAAATCAGCTTGCTACTGCTCATTAATATTAAACACTAGATAGGAATTATGTAGAAATTGTTTTCGTGCAGGCTCGTGTAGTGTATATGTCGGTTGTTCTTTTAACAATTGTTCCACATGGTGTAATGGTACTGACTTCTTTACGGCTTTCGATAATGCCGATGCAGTTGAAAATGAAGGAGGATGTCAGGGGTTATAATAAACGGCAGCTACCTTTTTCATGTTGTATAGTCATGCCATTTACGTTTACGTGGTGCCTTCTCCTCCTCCTCCTGTTCCTCCTCCTTTTCTTCATCTTCTTCCCCAGTTGTTAGCTTACGAATATATGTTATACGATGAGGGTTAGCTATATACTCTAAGGGGATATTAGATTTTGCTAATATTATAGCAAAGGGTTCCCAGCCGGCTGTTAGAATATTCTTCTTACGACATCTAACAAAATCCGATATTAAACCTACTATATTAGCCCCCGGAATTAATTTATTATAAATATTAACATTACCATTATCATCCCATTGAATATTGGGATTCTGTTTTAATTTACGTAATAAAGGTCTTGCTTTACACAAGCAAAATTCGGGGAGTGTAGATAGTATTTCCTCGTCCTCTACCTCTCCCTCCTCCTCTTTTTTAAACAATTCCAGCATTAGCTGATGTTGTCGTTGTTGTAAGTTTCTGTACGATGTGTAAATATTTTTGAGTACCTCTTTATAACGTACCCATTTTCTTCAACACTCACTTTCTTATTATTGAAAATATTTTTCATTTCGTCATCTAGATTAGATAGTTATTCAATTTTTCTGGTGCAATTAAAACAAGTTTTTTCGCATGCTGCATATTTATTTAATTAAAGCAGACAGTAAACCTCCTACAATAGTTGCAAGCAGTTTCAATGATGGACCTTTTTCACTAAATACTTAAGATCCTTTTTATACCTTCCTAATCTATTTTTCTCTTTTTTTATTTAATGGAACGTTTCCCTGCAATACGTTATATGAACATTCGCAAATGGAGGGGAGTAAATCGGGGTCTGTATTGTGTAATATCGCGTACTTTAGGTTTTGTTCTAGCTAAAAGCTTCAGTAAATGTGCACTTTCTTTACTAACCATTTTTATGGCCTATTATAGTAAAATTGGTTGTTAAAATGTATATACTATTGAGAATATTGTTTTACTGGTACATAAAGATAATTGTAAGAATCTGTGGGGAAAATATTTGTTCGAACACGATGTTCATCAGGGGTATTCCCTTTTAAGTTGAAAGGTAAGTAACCATGAGGATCTCGAGTTGCGTCTTGGTAGGCCTCCTGCACAAATTTTATGTTACCTGGATACAATTGGCGTGCTAAGTAATTAACTTGAGCCTGATCACGTGGATTTTTAAAACATACGAAATAATGACTATTTAACGATATATCAAATAGGTAAGAAAATAATTTCAGCACTAATAATTTCGGCGGCAAACAGATTTAGTAAGTTTTGTTCTGTTTTATTGCTGTTTTGTATGCTGATTAGAGTACGGCCTTTCGTTAAAATATATAAAAATAAAACTACGTACTGCGTATTATAATTCTTGGATGTTTTAAGTTGGCTTGGAAAAAGATATCTTGTAGAGAAATATAGAGAATTCTAATCAGTACATGTATTTAAAAACTAAATTTATAGCACAGTATGCCATTAACTTGTGAATATATTTTTAAAAACGCATAAAACAAAAGAAAGGAATGATAACATAATATCCTGGTTTAGATAAGTATAGCCTAAATAATTCATTCTAGAATACATACATTCTAAACCATTATGGCAAAAAATGTACCATAGAGGAAACTTTCTAACTTAAAATGCAGACAAATATCTATATTAAACAGTAAATACTAATCTGTCCTTGAGCTTATTTGAGGCAGACTTAAGAGAATTTAGCCGGTATTACACTATACTTCGATAACAATAATAGTCTGTAGGAGTACAGTTAATTTCTCGATTAATAGTAGGTTTTACAAGAACAATACCATCAGTTTTAAATAAGTTATGTTGCGCAAGATTTTCCAATTAATAGCAGTCTTAAGAGTATTTCGGTGGCATTACACTATACTTGGATAATAATAATAGTCTGTAATAGGACAGTTAATTTTCAGAATAATAGTAGGTTTTACAAGAACATCAAAAGCAGTTTTAAATAGGATACATTGCACAAGATTTTCCAATTAATAGCGTGTTTAAAAGGGCAATAACATAATTTTTAAAAGATTTCGACTGCATAAGGTTCCCTAATTTTCTATTTCTATTATATGATCAAAGGTACTTTCTGCTTTAAATTTGTGTATTATAGTATACATTTTCTAGTCTACCAGCAATAATAGCCGCAGAATAAATTCCTCGTTTTTCTTTTTTATGTAATAAATAACCGCTGAGATTACTACAGTTTATACTCTTAAAGAGTTATTAGTTAAAGATAAAACAACAGTGGAGAGATTTAACTAATGGCTATTACTAGAAAACTTCCACGATATCAATTTACTTAAAAATATTGGATATATTATTTATGTTAGTGGAGAACCAAGGCTCCAACCTTTAGAACCAATTACACCACCATTCTGCGACAATGTACTTCTTGTTAAGGTAAGCTCCTGGGAATTATGTTGCGAGGGGCAAAGAGTTAATAATAAATTTCTAATTAAGAAGGAAGCTTGTAGTTCTTTTAACACTTTTCACCTCCGGTGCTTGGGGTCCTTGGTTCAATCCCAGCTCGCGCCGTGTAAACTTTGTGGTGGACAAACACCGTGCTCGTGGGTTTTCTCCTGGTTCTCACGTTTTCTCCCACGTTCTTCATTCCACCATTTCACTCATCTCTCATCATCACCGTCTCCTTTAGCCTAACCGGCATAAACGTGGGACGTAAAACAAAGATTTCATTTCATTTTTTCTTTTAACACTTTTATACGATCTAATTTCTCAGATTTTTCTTCATCTTTGCACGGTGTTAAGGCTAAACAACCTTTCCTTCTATATTCTTGTACTAAAAGATCAAGTGGTATAAAGCGAATTGTGCTAAAGAATTTGGGAGATATAACTAAGAAATACAAGGATCCGATTATTAAACCATATAAGGTGGAATTAGTAGATGTGCCAATTGAAAAATTACTAAAGCGTTTACCAGAAATTTTAGAACATTTACAAACAGAATAGTATTTTCTTCTAGATTTTGATATTACACAAGATTTTGCAGGTATTTTTTTAAAGAGAGAAATGGAAAAATATCTAATTAGTAATTTTAAATTTTAGAATGGAAGGTTCTTCTATAGCTAATTTCGAAATGGACAAGCCTATTAACACTACTTGTAACAACGATGATTCCGTGGGCTTAGATTGTCTTAGATGGAATATAGGTAATTCTTCCATTAAAATTTGCCACAAATTTATTTGCCAAACTACTTCTCCAGGCGTGTCTAAAGTTTTGGGTAACCACCTAATTGATTTTCTTCATTGTCCAGACAAGCGTTTACAGGGTACTTTCGAGATTAACTTGGCACAAGAAAATGGAATTAAAAGATTGGAAGCGACTATCTTTAACTACTCTACTGACGAGTGGATAAATTCTAACAAGTGGGATCCAATACAAGACTGTTTAGATCTAATTTTACACACCGAAGAATATTTTACAGATGCTCCGTTTTACAGGGTCCCGATTTCAAAGATGTAGGTAAAGTTAACAGATGCTTTACAGACCAGTTATTTAGTAGTTAATAAGACACAACAGCTTTTAAGTTTTGCTTATTAGGGTAATTTACATACTGAAAAGTTAACAGGCTTCCAAGTAAAGTTGCCGGTTAAAACAGAAGATCGAGAGAAGTTAATAATGTTTGTATTTTCTGCTTTTAGTTTAAATACATTGCCTATTAATTATATTGCTATAGAAGAGTGTGAGGAGAATCAAATTACTATGCAGCAGAAGTGATATTTAAAGGCGGGAAATACATATTTTACTACTCTGTTCTCTACTATTCCGAAAAATATTCATCTTGCCACTCTTGGTCTAATGGACACCGGTAATGTTCTTCCAGACGTGTTTCGAAAAAAACTTAATATTACCAACCGTTTGTATCCATTTACTGTTCAGGAAATATCTCCACCTAATAAGGTATATTTGCAGTGTATTAAGAAGATAATGCAAGAATTGGAAGAGCTAAAAATTCAACAGATTCATGCAGAATATCGAGATTTAAATAAGAAAACCATAGAAGAAAGAGTAGATATCTAGAATTATTAGCCGTTATTAAAGTGAGAGAACAGCAAGAAGAAGAGCTAAATAATTTGTTTTCTAATTTCTGGAGCGAACTCGATATTGAGTCGTCTTATTTTATGTTTCCTTTTACTGTTAGAGAGATTAGGTCTTTTAAATATGTAGGTGCATTGGTGGCTAAGAAGAACCATCCAGAGCTTGCTTGTTATTTAAAAGGTGGTTATAAGAGTATGCTTGTAAAGTGATACTCCAGTATGGATTACCTAAAGAAAGAAGGATTTAGTTTTTTAAAGCATAATGAGCGTACAATTGTTTATTTCCCAAAACATAAGTTTTGCTACTTTGGTAACAGGTGGTGTAAGTTATTTTAATGGTTATTCATTTACATGTATTAGTAGTGTTACTGTAGCGATAAAGTTTTTAAGAATAAGGAGGAGTTTAATTGGAACCAGGATATTTTGGACGAGATCGATATTCTATTAATGGGAAAAATACAAACTAATGTTAAAGTGAGGTCTTGCCAAAGATTAGAAGATTTACAGGAAGGACAAGAACTGTTAATAGAGGCTATCCAATTATTAGAATATAGAGGTAAAACTCGGTACGTTTTAAAGTTTGTAGGTATTTCCGAATTGTATGTTTCTAATTGTTGGCTAGAATACGAGTTAAAAATAAGCAACAAGATTTAAATATTAAGTTTAAGATAAAGCTTGGTCCTCTTAAGTCTGACCCAAATAAGCATAAGGAGAGGGTAGTTGTTTAATATAGATTACTGTTGTTTAATATAGATTCTTATCTGCTTTCTTACTTTGAAAAATTTCTTCTATGGTATATTTTTGATATTATGGTTTAATCTGTGTGTATTCTAGAATGAATTATTTAGGCTATACTTATCTAAACCCAGGATATTACGATGTAATACCTTTCTTTTGTTTTACTTGTCTTTTTAATACGTTCCCAATCCAATGGCATATTGTACTATACATTTATTTTTTTCAAATACATGTACTGATTAGAATTCTCTACATTTCTCTACGATATCTTTTTCCAACCCAACTTAAAAAATCCTAGAATTATAATACGCAGTACGTTAGTGTTATTTTTATATATTTTAACGAAAAATCGAACTTGTAACGCTCCTATCCACTCGTCTCCGCATAAGAACCCGAAGCAATCAAACAAAACTAAATTTATCAAAACAAATGATTCCTCCGGACTCATACGAGGAAATTAATGGCAGACGGAGCATTGAGGGAAGTACAGGTCTCAGCCGAGTTCTCTTTCGGTATACATCTATGATTCAATATTCGGAAATTTGCATAAATATTTTTCAATAAATATAAACAAAACATAACAATTCAGATGGTCATATAAATTTTATTACCAAACTGGGGTGGTGTATATGCAGTCAATCGTTAGCTGACCATATATACACACCGTTAAAAAAAAGCAGACAAAATACACTAGAAAGCAAACACTAGAAATTCTGTTCAGTAGAAATTTTAAATGAGAATCCGGGCTCTAACTTTTCTCTCAAAAATTTCAAAAAAAAACTATCGATTGTAATCAATATCCAATAATTGATCAACAAAGCAAAAATGAGATGGAGAAAAAGCAAATACTAATCAACTGTGAATATACCGACCAAAAATTTTTAAAAAAGCAAAAACAATTCAAAATTACAATAATCTCATAGATCGCAAAAAATATATGAATCCGAGCTTTTACTTTTATTTTTACTAATCGTGATTAAATTTCAAAGAAAAACTCAAACTCTGAAAAATTCAAAAAAATCCAAAGCTATTTGACTTCTAGTTATAACAAATTACAATTAATATTTAAAAATTCCGGAAAAATATTACAACAAGGTTATCTCAGCAGCCGAATAATTCAATATAAACACCAACTTCGATATCTCTTATCAATCAGATGAAAAATAATCCAATAATAGCATAAATTAAAAAAAAGGTATACGAACTTTTGAAACAACCTAAGAATTTATAGAATTAATCGGGAGAAAGAAAAATCATCCAATCAATTTACTAATTTATCAGTCTAGAGAAATTTATTTCTCGCAAAATTGAACTATTAAAAAAATGTAAATACTACAAAAATTCAAAAATTTATAGAAAATCACAAGTTGTATTAAGTTTCAGCCTTAAACAGTCATATATCCTGCATTTCTAACTAATTAGAAGCAAAAATAAGGCAATGAATGATTTTTCAATTTTTAGTACGAACTTTCGACTCAACCTTAAATTTGTTCTAAATTTCTTTTAAATACAAAATCACTTATACCATGAATTTCCATTCAAAAAATCGGATTAGTCTTACATAAGTAATGAAAGTTATAATTCTGAACTTTCTCGTTCAATTTCTAGATCCTGAACGATTAAATAAAGTAACTGGTGTTCAGAGCATTAATTCGCTTTTTCTGACCAATTCAAAACTATCACAAAAAAGTACAGGAAAAATATTCTTAAATTAAGCAGATAGGATGGAGATCAAGAATACTGGATCATAAAACCGCGACTCGACACTCTTCATGGGGGGGGATTTCCGAAGAGAAAAGAAATTTAAAAAATTGACAAAATCACAAGAGATAAGCTGAAGGACCAACCAAAATGGACTAATCTACAACCCACTCTTAGGTAAAGCACTTCTACCCCTCTACACATGCAGTCAAAATAGGTCACTTACCACAATTTTATAGACGTAAAAATTTATTCCTTTTCGTTTACCTGTCCAGGACTTCTAAATCTGCACCCTTTGCTCTCTTTGTAGACTTGTATATTTTACACTACTGACCGAATAATGGAATTACGACAGTGTAACGTCGTTTTTGTCAAGGCGAGCCTATTGATCATAAAGGACTCTCGACAAAGATAAATTCAAGCAAAAAAACAAAAGCAGCAAAAACCATTAATCTTGTGCGATAAAAGGCACAGAATGAAAGCACAAACTTCAATAAAATAAGACTGTAACACACTCATTCCTATAGGTCAAACAGACCATGCTGCCCACTTGAATCACATCCGACCATTTTAAACTTTTCTTCTTTTTTTAAAAAAAGAACGAAAAAGAACAACACAAATTCGTAATCTTTCACTCGTATTTAAACAGAATTAAACAGCACTGAAATAAGTGATATTGCGTTTCATAAGTCATGCACTTTCAAAACCACGCTACACTGTCTCTCCACGTCAACCATAACAAACTATACGAAGCACAGCCAAGAGGCAGAAACAAGCAAAAGAACATATCTCAAGGTCAAGACATGTTGTCCCCGAGAAAGATAAAAGTCAAGTCCTCGCCGGGAAGCTTCCTCCCACGAACGACAGCTTGAATTCGAATACAAGGTTGCCAGCTCTGAACACCAACTTTATTCTCTCGTTCTTTCTAACATTTTTATTAAAAAAACACCAAATGATTAATACATTTGAAAACCTTAGCTATATTATTTTTAATATACAACCAATGGAATCTTTTAAATTTTAAAAGTCGGCAATTATGAACAACTCAGAAAAAGATAAAAAGTAAATTTTTTACAATAACAATTCTCCTTTGACTCAAACCATAAGTGAAAAAGGACTTCTAAGATACTTATGTAACAGATAGTTACATCTGCTGCCTCCTGAAGAAAAAATAATTCACAAACAGGGAAATATTTTTTATACATAGATAACCTGAAAATAAACAGATATACAAAAATATAAATATTAAAATTTCAATAAGTATAAACATTAGATGGTTGTTCAAAAATTATAGTTATCACTATCATGTCACCAATTTACTAATATTAAATTCTAACAGCCTCAAAAATTGAATTTTATAATTACTTTGTAATTATCCAAATTTTAATATTATCAAAGAATGATTCCAGATCATCTAACAACAAATTCAAGTTGATAATTTAATTACATTAACTGTATAAACTTTACTATTTTACATTCTAACTACCATTAATTTAAAGAAATATTCATTCTAGAAATTTAAAGCTTTTAGTTAATGGAAGCAAAATAATATCAATATTTACAATTTTCTATATCGAGTTAGAGTAAATATAATTCCTCAACAAAAGTGTTTTTAATATTACAAATATAAACTCGCAACAACACAAAAAAATTTTAATTGATGGCCATCATCTGAGAAAATCATAATATAGCTATTAAGGAACATCGAAGGAAATTCTTACATTTTTACAAATAAATTACAAACAGTAATAGAATAAATTGATTTTCCTTTCCTTCCAGAACCAGACTTTACCAAAATCAATTGTAACGAGGCTTTCTATAAATTTTAATTTCCGAAACGTGACTTCTGCGGTATGATCCCAAGTTATCATTTTCGTCTGAGACCAAAACATTATTGGGTGTTAAAAATTTTCTAATAACAAATGGTCCATGCCATTTATCGCTCAGTGACTTGGCTATCTTATCCTTCAAAGAAGATTTTCTGTGAGTCCTTAACAAGACCTTATCACCAATGCTAAGGTTAACATCCCTTCGACATTGCAACATTAACTTTCGTCAACGATTCCAACTTTTTTCCATATTTGACAATGCAGATTGCCAAATATCATTAGATGTTTTTCCAGCGAGATCTGATTCAACAATGTCCCATCGGATTTCAAGAGGAGTGTAATTTGGACTTCCAAAAAAGGCTTCGATAGGTGACATCTTGAGTCCAGAATGCTCGCTCAGATTTAAGGTATATTGAAGATCAGGAATGAGAGTAGACCAAAGATGCTGTTTGTCTGAAAAAAAACGTTCTCAACGATGATTTTAAGGTCTTTATAAAACGTTCAGAAATTTTCCCACCTGGATGATATGGGCTCAATCTAATGTGTTTAATACCTAATCCAAAAAGGAAGTTCTTAAAATTCTCCGAAACGAAGATAGAAGCATTATCAGTAGAAATAGCTTCTGGGAAGCCTAATCTACTAAATATCTCCAAAATCTTATTAGATACACTTACAGAACTCAGAGTTCTCAATTTTTCGGGAACAACAAACCTGCTGGCATTGTCCACACCAATTAAGATGAATCTATATCCTTTCTAATTAGGCAGAATTCCGATTACATCGAACATCCAGTGGGCTCCAATGCGTTTGCTGAATTCTGATACTAGCTGACCCATCTTCTTTTCATTTTCTTTTTTAGATAGTTGACATCGATGGCAAGATCGAACATAATTCTTGACATCTGATATATTGTCCCAAGTAAATTTTTTCATCAGCTTCTTTAACGTTTTATAAATTCCAGAATGACCACCGACTAATTTATCATCGTGGTGATATTCCATCATCACACGACGTACATCTTTCGGTATAACTACCTTATAGGGATTTATGGCTGAGTTAGTTTTTTTCATCAAAACACGTTTATTCAAAACATACCCGGGACAAGATTCTCCATTTTCTATTTTGTCTATAATAAGCTTTAACATTGGGTCTTCTCTTTGCAAAACATCAATAGCCTCTTTTACCAATGGTAGACGCCAAGTATGAGCAATTTTTAAATTTTTATTGAATGTTGCCAGACCAACTGGTCCGTCAATAATTCTAAATTCAAAAGGGTCATGAACCCGGGTCAATACATCGGCAACAAGATTATCAGATGACCTTACATGCCTAATTCTAAAATTAAATTGGCAGAGAGTCTCTACTAATGGACCATATTTCAACACCCTTTTGGAATTTCCCAATATCCAAGTCAAAGCCTTATTATCGGTAAGCACATCGAATTCGTTAATCAAATACTGACGAAATCTAGAGATGGTCTTTACAAGACTTATAAATTCGATCTCGTAAATACTTCTGTGCTTATCGGCTTCAGACAATTTTTTATTAAAATAGGCAACAGGTTGCATCTCCCCTTTGCTATTTTCTTGGGACAAGCATCCAGCTATACTTTTCCCGCTTCCGTCAACGTTAAGTACAAACCGTTTGTTTAAATCTGGGGTCTTAAGGACCACATTATTAATCAAAATGTTCTTTAACCGATCAAGGATTTTTTGATGATCTTCGGTCCAAACAAATTTTGAATTAGTTGACTTTAATTCGCTAAGCGGTCCCATAATTTCTTGGATCTCTGACGCAAACTTAGCGTAGTAACTGAATAATCCCAGAATCTCCATTAACCGTCTTCTATTCCGAGGAGGAGGAATATTCTTAATAGCAGACACTCTTGAAGGGTCAATTTCCATTTGGTCACCGGAAATAATATAACCTAGATAGTTTATTTTTTATAAAAAAACAGACACTTGTCTGGAGAAACAGTTATATTCTCTAAATCTTTCTAAAACTTTAATTATCGTTTTCTTATGTTCCTCAATACTATTGGAAGAAATCAGGACATCATCAAAATAACTCTTAACACCTTCTTCTTCCAAGTCTCCAAGTACTTTTTGCATCGCTCGAGCTAGAATGCTACTTCCGGTTTTGATTCCAACGGGCACCCGGGTATATTGATATAAACCCTTCGGGGTGACTATGGTCGTTATATCTCTCGAGTTTTCATCTAGATATATCTGATTATAAGCTTTCTTGAGGTCTATTTTTGAATGAAAGATCTTATCTGCTAAACCTGTAAGACAAGCTTCAAGATTAGGAGCCGGAAAAGCATCATTTACTATTAACTCGTTAGCCTTAATATAATTTCCAACTATCCTGAAAGTGTTGTTCTTATTTTTTACAAGGAAGCAGCTACTTGCAAAATTAGAATGATCTACTTCTATCAATATACTTTGCCTAACTAGCTCCTGAATTTGTTCATCGAAAATTTTTGATTTATCCTTTGGAACCGGAAATGGATTTTGTTTAATCGTTTTATTTTCTTTCAAATGAATATGACCTACAAAATTCTTAATGCAACCAATTTGTGTTGAAACAACATCTGTATAATCATTCTTTATCGAGTCAATGAAATTTACAATGTCAGGACTTCTATAACTCCAGGACTCATTTACTGAATTTGGTTTTTCAACCTGAGTGTAAGGCTGGTTTTTCACCTGTCCCGACCGATGTTTAACAATTTTTGAAATCGAATTACCATCCGGCAAATACTTTTTATTTCGTTCCAAAAGGGCATGGAATTTTTCCGCTTGCTCCATGTCCACGTCTGAGGTTTCTGAAGAACTGTCTTTTAAAAAGTCCTGCCTTGGCAATAGTTCTTTATCATTTTCAATACTTTTCGTATCACTAAAATGCCTAGCTCTCTTCTTCTGCTCTAAATCAATTGCTAGAAGACAGCCTTCTTCCTTGAATTTGTTTTCAGGTAAACTTTTCTTTTTCTTCTTAGTCCTCTTCTTTTTCTTCTTCTGATTACTAGAAATTAACGAAGCATCAACCACCGAAGACTTCCGAGGAACACTCTGGGACTGATCCGTTGACACCTTTTGTTCATCACCTTTATCCATCAATAAAGTCCTTCTCGAATTTTTACTTAACGGAGAAGCAAGCTCACCTAACTGTTCATCACAAGGCATTGATGAAATCCTAGCCATTTCTGAAAAAATTTAACACCACCATCTTCTACCGAACTCTTCATAAAGCCCTACTTTCCATTATCCTGAACCTCAGCCACCTTTGTTATATGATCTTTATCAATCATAGTTCCCAATAGATTTTCATCAGCACCACTACATGGACTAAATCCCCTAACCACTAATGGATCATCTTTATTTAAATCGCACTCAATCATATTACGCAAGTCTAACAATTGAGTAGGATTAGGAGCGTTGATTTTCAAAATTTTTGATTCGAAATTATCATAGTCTAAATCGCATTGCACTTCTTTATTAGACCTTCCCACTGAATTCAAATCGGCACGAATGAAGATAGAAGTCAATCCTGAATGAAGAACATAATCAAAAGCACCATCTTTTTCACCCATGCTCGAACAGTTTTTGTGGCCGACACGATCACCAGTCCTAAACTCCAAATGTCGCATTCCTCGGTGGTAACTCAAGCGAATTCTTTTCTTTCCGTTGTAAAGAATTAAACTATTATTATTATAGTCAACCACTGCACTAGTTGCTCTCAAGAAAGACATTCCCAAAAGACACTCGCACGGTAGTTGTTCTACAACTCGAAAATTCACCCTTTCAAAAAATCCAGACAAATTCACATTGAGCGATATTTCTTCTTTCGTAACGAAATTTAGTCCCGAAGGAGCATTAATCACTCGTTCTTCAACTACTCGAATGTATTTCTCGGCATTACAACGTCTCACTAAGTTATAAGTGACGAGATTAAAACTTGATCCACCGTCAATGCAAATTAAAACCGAAACACCATTAATTTTGCCATTAACAAACGTCGCCACAGCTCCATCTAATTCGGATGGGATTCTTCGATCAAAATTCGATAATTCACTCTTAGGTCGGTCTTTATTTTTCTCTAAATGCAATCCTGAAGTCATCTGATTCCGTGACTTTCCTTTCAATTGACACGATTGTTCATTCGGAAATAGCTTACAAGATTTCTTATTAATTTCGGATTTATGACCAAAATTTCGGTTTTCCCGACTATTAGATTATACTACATTCTGTTTTCCTTTATTACTTCCCATAAATTTATTATATTCAAGCTGATCCCTATTTCTAAGTACATACTGTAGAGCAATACTAATCAGTTCAACTCTATCACGAGGAACATAAAAGTTCAACATACGAAACCTTTGGTTAGGATGCATTCCATTCAAAATGATTTTAACAAGCTCTGATTCTTCCATCGTCATAACAATAACATTCACGGATATCATTATTGATTTAACATAATGATCCATTAATTCATAAAGTTTTTGTTTCCTGTAAATACGCTCGGAAATAAGGGTATGAATACATACAGGAGTGATAAACTTCTCTAACAAAATACGTCTCAAAGTTTCCCAATTCATACAATCATTTAATGCGGAAATAATGTTCCGTAATACAGCCCCTTCGCACTTCGAAACCAATACTGTTAATATCATTTCTAATGAATAGCTTGTTTCCAGCAAAACTTCTTCAATCCTAAATAATAACTCAAAAATCTGCAGGCTATTATTGCCATCAACATTCCTAAAATCTCTAAATTTATTTTCCAAGTACTCAGAAGATCGTTGAAAACAACATTTTACCATAAATTTATGTTCCATATCCAAAGTCATACTCTGAGGAATGGAATGTGACACTGGATTTACTAAATTTAATCTTTGTCCTTGATTATTTGGATTCCTACCATCTAAATCCAAATTAGGATTTAAGTAACCAAAATTAGTATTTCCTGCTTTAGGGGTAGTTCCGAATATAAGAAACCCTTCTGTAATAATTACCAAGGTTTAAATATCTACTGGCAAATCTATCATTTGGATCATTATTTTGATGCGGCCTAGTATAATAGTTCTCTGGAGATGGCTCAGCAAAACTAACCTGACGATTATCTCTTCTATTTTCATCTAAACTCGGAGCATTCGCTACTCTACTATAACCAAAGGTATCATCAGATAAATGTATTGAATTATTATAATCATTCTCATTTTATTTTCATCTAAACTCGGAGCATTCGCTACTCTACTATAACCAAAGGTATCATCAGATAAATGTATTGAATTATTATAATCATTCTGCACATGGGAAGGAAACCGTCTA
Source organism: Thermobia domestica (assembly GCF_964235325.1). Lineage (NCBI taxonomy): Eukaryota > Metazoa > Arthropoda > Insecta > Zygentoma > Lepismatidae > Thermobia > Thermobia domestica. Next base: position 47,027,561 of record NC_137459.1, read on the forward strand.
ACATCAAAACTATTTTGAGCCGGGGGAGTCAACTTCATACTCATGGTTCCGAAACTCGACCGTTGGTCTAACTGAAATTGACCAGTTGCATCTAAAGTCACATTATCTGATTCGGGTATTTCAATACTGACATATTCCCTACTTTCCATAATGGTAACAGGAAGAAAAAGCAAAAAATTAAATAAAATAAAAGATTAATATTCAGAAATATCTACTATGACTATTATAACCAATATATCTACGCCAAATGGAAACTGATCCACCAAGGTGGCAAATCAAGTTCTGGAAGTAAAAGATTTTTTTTATAAAACTACAAAAAATAAACAATATAAAACTCAGGAGAAAAATTCTTATCAGTAATTAATATTAAGTTTAATAAATTAACAACAAATTATTAAAGAAGAGGCAGAGAAGTACCAACCAATTTCCAAATTACCAATAATCCAAATTACTTATGTCATCACATTTAAACATGAGGACAAACACGTAAAAAAATAATATGTGGACTTGACTTTTATTATATGTAACGCTCCTATCCACCCGTCTCCGCATAAGAACCCGAAGCAATCAAACAAAACTAAATTTATCAAAACAAATGATTTCTCCGGACTCATACGAGGAAACTAATGGCAGACGGAGCATTGAGGGAAGTACAGGTCTCAGCCGAGTTCTCTTTCGTTATACATCTATGATTCAATATTCGGAAATTTGCATAAATATTTTTCAATAAATATAAACAAAACATAACAATTCAGATGTTCATATAAATTTTATTACCAAACTGGGGTGGTGTATATGCAGTCAATCGTTAGCTGACCATATATACACACCGTTAAAAAAAAGCAGACAAAATACACTAGAAAGCAAACACTACAAATTCTGTTCAGTAGAAATTTTAAATGAGAATCCGGGCTCTAACTTTTCTCTCAAAAATTTCAAAAAAACTATCGATTGTAATCAAATTCCAATAATTGATCAACAAAGCAAAAATGAGATGGAGAAAAAGCAAATACTAATCAACTGTGAATATACCGACCAAAAAATTTTAAAAAAGCAAAAACAATTCAAAATTACAATAATCTCATAGATCGCAAAAAATATATGAATCCGAGCTTTTACTTTTATTTTTACTAATCGTGATTAAATTTCAAAGAAAAACTCAAACTCTGAAAAATTCAAAAAATTCCAAAGCTATTTGACTTCTAGTTATAACAAATTACAATTAATATTTAAAAATTCCGGAAAAATATTACAACAAGGTTATCTCAGCAGCCGAATAATTCAATATAAACACCAACTTCGATATCTCTTATCAATCAGATGAAAAATAATCCAATAATAGCATAAATTAAAAAAAAGGTATACGAACTTTTGAAACAACCTAAGAATTTATAGAATTAATCGGGAGAAAGAAAAATCTTCCAATCAATTTACTAATTTATCAGTCTAAAGAAATTTAATTCTCGCAAAATTGAACTATTAAAAAATGTTAATACTACAAAAATTCAAAAATTTATAGAAAATCACAAGTTGTATTAAGTTTCAGCCTTAAACAGTCATATATCCTGCATTTCTAACTAATTAGAAGCAAAAATAAGGCAATGAATGATTTTTCAATTTTTAGTACGAACTTTCGACTCAACCTTAAATTTGTTCTAAATTTCTTTTAAATACAAAATCACTTATACCATGAATTTCCATTCAAAAAATCGGATTAGTCTTACATAAGTAATGAAAGTTATAATTCTAAACTTTCTCGTTCAATTTCTAGATACTGAACGATTAAATAAAGTAACTGGTGTTCAGAGCATTAATTCGCTTTTTCTGACCAATTCAAAACTATCGCAAAAAAGTACAGGAAAAATATTCTTAAATTAAGCAGATAGGATGGAGATCAAGAATACTGGATCATAAAACCGCGACTCGACACTCTTCATGGGGGGGGGGATTTCCGAAGAGAAAAGAAATTTAAAAAATTGACAAAATCACAAGAGATAAGCTGAAAGACCAACCAAAATGGACTAATCTACAACCCACTCTTAGGTAAAGCACTTCTACCCCTCTACACATGCAGTCAAAATAGGTCACTTACCACAATTTTATAGACGTAAAAATTTATTCCTTTTCGTTTACCTGTCCAGGACTTCTGAATCTGCACCCTTTGCTCTCTTTGTAGACTTGTATATTTTACACTACTGACCGAATAATGGAATTACGACAGTGTAACGTCGTTTTTGTCAAAGCGAGCCTATTGATCAAAAAGGACTCTCGACAAAGATAAATTCAAGCAAGAAAACAAAAGCAGCAAAAACCATTAATCTTGTGCGATAAAAGGCACAGAATGAAAGCACAAACTTCAATAAAATAAGACTGTAACACACTCATTACTATAGGTCAAATAGACCATGCTGCCCACGAATCACATCCGACCATTTTAAACTTTTCTTCTTTTTTTAAAAAAAAGAACGAAAAAGAACAACACAAATTCGTAATCTTTCACTCGTATTTAAACAGAATTAAACAGCACTGAAATAAGTGATATTGCATTTGATAAGTCATTCACTTTCAAAACTACGCTACACTGTCGATCCACGTCAACCATAACAAACTATACGAAGCACAGCCAAGAGGCAGAAACAAGCAAAAGAACATATCTCAAGGTCAAGACATGTTGTCCCCGAGAAAGATAAAAGTCAAGTCCTCGCCGGGAAGCTTCCTCCCACGAACGACAGCTTGAATTCGAATACAAGGTTGCCAGCTCTGAACACCAACTTTATTCTCTCGTTCTTTCTAACATTTTTATTAAAAAAACACCAAATGATTAATACATTTGAAAACCTTAGCTATATTATTTTTAATATACAACCAATGGAATCTTTTAAATTTTAAAAGTCGGCAATTATGAACAACTCAGAAAAAGATAAAAAGTAAATTTTTTACAATAACAATTCTCCTTTGACTCAAACCATAACTGAAAAAGGACGTCTAAGATACTTATGTAACAGATCGTTACAAACTCATTAATCAGCATACAAAAGAGCAATAAAACAGAACAAAAACTTACTAAATCTGGTTGCCGCCGAAATTGTTAGCGCTGAAATTATTTTCTTACCTATTTAAAAAAAGTGCTTGTAAAAGAGAATGAGTATACCGCTGATGTTATATAATGTCACATTCATAGTCTTGCTGTTGTGCGTAATGTTTCTGTGCATGCGTTTAATTTCTACTAAATTGGAACTGCGCAAGCTCCACCAAGTGTGTGTGTGTGTGTGTGTGTGTGTGTGTGTGTGAATAACCAGACTTATGCTATATTGTTAAATGCTGTTATTATTTTTAAATCTCTGCTCTACTATGCTGCCATTGAAAAAATGCTCGTAAAAGATAACGATGTTATATAATAGGTGAAGAAAACGCTACTGGCAATGTCATGGCCGTTCATAGTAGTCTTGCTGTTCGAACTGTAATGTTTCTGTGCATGCGTGTTCCTGTGTGTCGTAAAAGGCTACCCGTTGCGCGTAATCTGCTCCGGGGGAACCAGAACAGGTACTACTGGAACAGAAGTCGGAACATGAATCGGAACCAGAACCGGAACTGGAACAGGAACCGGAGCAGTTTGCGCATGCGCAGTAGTTCAAATAGTTCCCCCAAGCGTCATCACTCTACTTACATGTTTAATTATTTTAAATGAAAAACCATATTATTATTATTATTATTATTATTATTATTATTATTATTATTACCCCATTTCTTCCCTTCTAGGTAAAATATCAAAAACGCTGAAATACATATACCAAATTACATGTTTCTAATGTTCAAAGATTCTTAGATATTGATTTCTTATTATAATAATTGCAGTCCGCGCACCATTTCTTTCCACCTCTTTTCTTCGTTTTACTAAAGTATAAAAAAAATGTTGCAACGCGTGTCAAATTATTATAATTGGGAATTCTAAATACCAAATTTCAAGTCTCTAACCTTAAGTCATGGCCATCTTGTTAAAATAATTTCCACCCATTCTCCCCTTCTTTTCTTCTAATTTAAAAAAAATCCTTAGTGATATCCTAAGTCACAAATCTTATCTATTGTCCGAATTTGAAGTTTCTAGCTTAAGTGGTTTGGCCCGTACGAAGATCAGTTGTTCACTTTGGAATTTGTCTTTTATATATGAATTACAACAACAGCTTGTGTTATTTCCCAAGAAAAGATGAAATGCCATTTAAAGTCACAATGAACCCCTTGTCTTTTACTAATGTTTCCGTATTGAACATCAAAAGTCACGGCTCTCTTTTTTGATCTAGTAGCTAGCGAACCTTTGACCTTTGATGAATGAAGTTCTGTGGTTTGATTCTCGGTGAGTGAGCATCGAACGCACTACAGTGGTTCAGGTTCAACTTTAAACTCTAGTTGTCCTTCTGCGAGACATCGCTTTTGACAAACGACCTAAATCAATATCAATGAATGAACCAACCGAAAAGTCTCATTTCAGATTCAGAGAGTTTTTCGGTAAGGAGCGATGAAGATTCTACACTTCTCTTTATTCAAGGAAAAGATAATTGAAGTTTCGGGACTCGAATTCCATTTCCTTATCCTTTCTCTAGGATACATTTTTAAAATAAACATTTTCAGTTCAAAGAGTGAGCCGTCTTACCCTCCTTCCTATAACTGTTCGTCCAACAAATTAATTATATTCTCGCTCCTTTGGGGCTTATGGTGACCGCCTCAAGAAATTAGGGACAGAAGTATTCACAATTCAAATACGTCTGTATTAAGTACTATTAAGTACAACACATTTTGATTAAACTCCGCTAGGCTTGTCGCACAGATTGAATCGGACGAGAGAAGACCATATTTGAATTTACCAACGATAAATGCTGGAAGTAAAAAATAAATAAATATATAAATAAAAATAAAAAACTTTGGGCGGGCGGTAGCCTCCTCCGCCCTCCTCGTGGATCCGACAGTGCATAAAGGTACATATTTGGTCCACAATAGTCGTGAAAGAGAGTGATGTACGTCTCTATAGCAGCAAGCCACCCATCATAGTGAACAAAGAACGTTATGCTGGTTAGGCTAAAGGAGACGGTGATGATGAGAAATGAATGAAATGGTGGAGCGAAGACAAAGGGAGGAAACGGGAGAATCCCGAAGAAACCAACGCACGCGTGTTTGACCACCACAAAGTTCACTTGGCGCAAGCTGGGATCGAACAAGGGACCCCAAGCACCAGAAGTAAATGCTCTACCACTGAGGCACCGCGGCCCGCTTTGTACTCATATACACCACATATCCCTTAAGTCATCCATCTTATGACATCATACTACGTGACGTATTTCATTGACCAGAGGTGGCATGACCAATGACGTCATTCAATTGCCTAGGTAACCAATTTCTTACCATTTTCAGCCAATCAGAATCATTCGTCGATACTCAGACCTATACTGCTTCATGTAAGTATTATCACGTCTCTATTTTAATATTATAAATATACCTTAAATTAAGCTAGTTACCTTATTACTATTACTTAGTTGTTTCGTATTCGTTCTCAATAACTATGTAACCTAATGGGTTTTACAGAATCGATTAGGAAATTAAATGCCCTCTCTGCTGGTTTAGTGGTTAGCGCGCGCGCCACCGATCCTTGGTTCAATTTCTGGTGGGAGAGCAGAAAAAATTAATTTCACTACCATACACTTTCATTAACAATTAGTTTCTTTTAGTCTAAAGAGAACTACTGGGACGTTAAACTAAGATTTCGTTTCATTGGTAAATTAAAACTGAAGAAATAAACTGAGGAATTTGGGCAAAATCAATTCTTTTTCTTCTTCTTGATTGGTTTGTGGTGAGCGATGTATTTAATATTAAGGTCATTAATTTTGTGCAATCCTAAACTCTTTGGGCCTTATGCAGAGTCGTTTTGAAGCGCGATTAGTGCCATACTAAAAAGTTCGACTAACATAAGTCTCCTGCAGTAGTCTATAGTTTAGTATGATGCTAATTGTAAGTCTAAACGACTCTGCATAAGGCGGTTTGCTTTTTTCTGATATTTGTAGCTCGTATCAGAATTTAAAGAATGCCTTCAAACTTAAAAATCACTAGAGGATACCAAAGCCAAGAGATTTGCATGTTTCACTACCGCTGCCGATGTGACCTCTCTTATAGAATTCTGAATTTTCCACTGTTTAAACGTTCTATGTAAATTTAGATATTAATTTCACCTATATTGTGTATATCAATGCATCATTCCGTAACAGTATTGGCTAAATTTGCGGAGCGCAACGCAACATGACCCAAGACACGAAAAAAACATTTATCAATACTATGCTTATTATTGCAAATTAAAACGTATATTTTGCATTGCATTGACCAAACATTAGGCTTCGAATTACTGACTGATAAGAAGCAACAAAATGATGTGGATTCAACATGGCGGCTCTGCATTAACCTGATGGTAGTAGGTTGGGTAGATGGGGTTACTTACATGACTGAAATGTTCTACGAATGGAGTATGCTGTGTTTGTTTATTTACAATGTATGCGTGGCACCTCTAAGGATGTGATATGCCGGGATGGTGAAGATTATATGAAATATCTAATTCTGAAAGGAACCAAGTGGTTGGATTGTACAGTTAGGTAGGGTAAAAGTATTACAAATTGTTGTGCTTTAAATGTCGTATAGTACGATATATTAATTACTGTAAATATTTATATAAGTGTGATGTTAAAAGAAATTGAGCGTTAGATTTCAAAAAAATACAATCAAAATAATTAGTATAATAATTTGTAAAATTACTGGCATTTTATTGTACCCGTAAATTGTAAGGTCTGCTTCTGTTATAAGAGTTCAGCTTACGATATTACAACATTCGTGGCATCGTAAGTCATCATTCATTGTCAATGCCAAAAGGCACTAGTTGTTTGTGCTTCCCGGTTGCATTACTAGAAGTAAAGAAGGGTCCTGATTTACTTTATTCAGGCCAAACTTTTGCAGTTGTACTGTTCAGATTGGTAGGGTTCTAGATCGCTGGCTCGCATCCGTATTAAGTCGTAATAAAGGAAACAAAGTTAGCTACTAATCAGCCTAACTCTCTTGACATTACTATGTGACTTTAGTATTAAGCTTTGTTAAACAAAGGAACCAACCTGGCTCTTGACTCACCTTTACCAATATGTGCAGGCCAGCATTATAGAACCTTCCCGTTCAAATTTGATCCTTCAGTTGAAATGTATATAGTTACGTACGATTGACCTTGGAAGACCGCAACAAATACTGTTTCCATTAAAATGCATATGTAATGGAAACAGTACAATATAAACACTAAGTTGCATGGAACAAATGTACACAATCTTCGTTGTTTCTGACGAGAATCATCACAATGTGGAAGGAGCGTCTATGTAGATTATATTTAAATTTTATATACAATGAGCTGCTTTTATATTTTCAAAGTCAGCCACCAAATTCCTCAACAGTATATACTTTCCACCAGTGGCTCGCGTACAACTATCGTAAATTTTTTGATCACATTCAATATTCTTTATATGGTGAGGTAGCTTATTATGAAATATTGCCCTTACTCATTGAAATCTTTCATGTTGCAAAGCAGCGGAAGTTTCAAGTAACGTATATACATAACTGATTGTAAATATAGTTGTACTTTGTTTGGGTGAACTGCCGCAAATGGCGTCCCCAAAATCCAACATTTTTGGAGAAACGAACAGAATCAGGCGAAATGTCAGCATGAGAGTAACGAAAAAAGTCACCTGTGTAAGGTGATTGATTAGAGAGTAAAATGTAGTTAAATTCTGTTGTATATGAGTTCGCGTATTAATGCGATGTTCAATGAACAGGCAATAGAGCATAATATGGCAGTGTTTCAAACCTACTGTCTTATTAACTAATCTATGTTGCAGTAGTGGGGGGGGGGGGGGAATACAGAAATGTATAGCAAAAACTAATAGAAGGCTACTTACATCTGAACAAATGTGGTGAAATGGGCCAAAATTTTAGGTACTATCCCATTTTATGGACGTATAAATTTGTAAATATCTACGGAAAAAATATGTTGTTTGATTTCACAGTAGGATTCTACAGTGATAAAAATATATCGGGATTTTACCCGTAAATGTATAGTAGGGTAGATACATGAAATGAAACGTGTGTTTTTTTACCGTGTACTGCTTCATAAGAAAGGCATGATGAAGTGAAGTACTATGTGAAAGCAGTGGACAAAGTGATAATAGAAGTGTCGCAAAGCTGTACCACACACAAGGCTTGTATTTATGCCATATGAAGTGTGTTTTCAGTATCCTCTGTTATGCATATGCTCATTGTTGCTGATGCGCCTACTACGTCACTACCGCTCAGTTTCCCCTGTTGTGCTCCTGCTTTGACTTCGGTAGATAGCATTCGTTCATTTTAGTGGTCACCTAGCACAGGTTTATTTGGGTTTTGAAAGTTAATCCTTGCTTTATGTACTGCAGTTTTTGTGCATATGCTGTAGTTATGTTCAGCTCTCCTAAATTCAATCTGCGCCCTTTAATGCAACTTCTATTTTAAGAAAAATTTTCTGAGGCAGTAGTGGGGTTTTCCTGCCAAGAGAGGTTCATATTTTATGAATATAATTATCCTCTTGTGTGTGAACCTAGTACAGAAGAGAAGTATTTTCGTATGTGCGTTGTAATTTTTATATCACTAGGACATGTATTTGATGAGAGGCTCCGCTCCCAAGCCCCTTCCAAATGATTATAAAAGCAATTCTTGCCATCCAAATGTTTATGGTAAGTGTTTTCCCACCTGTTTAGTGTATAAGGGAAGTACGTATATTATGTGTATAATGCTACTCTTATTTTACTGCAAATACTTCATTCAGCTTGTCTGCTTGTAATGCAGCTAACGCAAAAACTTAGTTACTTTCTTTTTCTTACTAAAATGTTCTACGGAGACTGTAAATTATTCATGTTGGCCGAGTAAGTGTTCAGTATCATGGGTAAATGTAAAATGAAGATTTATCTGTTGTCTATTTAAGACTACCTACGTATGCATATTTAAAATAATAATTATAATAATAGTTAAGTAGTTGACTGCTTATCCTGTTTTCAAGTTTTTTAATCGGTATTGCCACGCCCTTACATGGCATCCATTTTTTTTTTTTCATACTTACGAAAACAATCGATATACGTTCAATTTATGAACGGTACATCTGAAGTAATAAGTAGGATTAAAGTTCTAAATTCTACTTCCAGAGCCATCTATTGAATGAAGCGTGAACTAATTAGGGAATTAAGTATTGTTGAACTTTTAAATTATATACCTCTTTATATATAGTGCTATATATCTAAACTGCGCGAGAGAAACAGTATAAGAAAAAAAGAGTTTCAGAACTCGATTTTTTACTTTACCAAGCATATGTATGAATCACTTATACTGACAATACCAAGACGCGATTATTCAACTCACGTTTAGAATTGACTTATACCAAGTTAACCAGAGGTGGAGCATGACACATAGATCTTCAATTTTGACTTATCTCATTTTGGCCAATTTCTGACTTATACTGTTTCTCCCGTCCAGTCTAGATATATCATCGTCATTGTAAAAATATACCACTCTGTACCCATGTTCTAAAGCATATTACATAACTGAGTTTTCCTATTGCAATATTGGCGTTAGACAGTATTTTTCGATTTTTTCTTTCTTACTTTTTTACGCGTTTTTGTGACAAGTATTAGAGTTATAGGCTATCTTCTATACAGGCTAGTAACCTGTCATACTTTTAGCGTTGCTTTGAATAAGCTACATAACTCACTCGCTTCACAGTTGTATTCTTCCTTTTACATTCTCTGTTCACTCGGGAAGTTTCTCTTTGCCTTTTCTTTGCTCCTTTCTGGCTACATGATTATAGCAGAGATCCTGATTTGATTCCCGAGGGAGCTCTTGTATTTCAGACTTAACGTTAAGCTGTAGATCTACGTTTTATGTAACTTCAGCAATGAAATAGTGTGTTAAACCCAAATCTATTACTTCTTTCATCAGGTGACTACTTACACACAAAAACGAAGGGCTAATCTTCCGGCAAATGGTGGCCCCCGATTAGACTCACACGAACCTGTTTTGAATGTTGTATTACTGCTTATTTGTTGTTTTTTTAACAAGGTTCATGCTGTATGAAGACAGTTCTTGGGATTTACTTATGTATTAAGTTAAGGATCTTGTTCCTTTGGAAATGTTCTAACTGTTAATGAGTGCAGCCATAAGACTAGGTATAGTACAGTAAAAAAGAAACTTATTTAATCAATTACGTAACCACCCTTGTAAGATTATTTATGTACATCTTAGTCTTCTAAGGGTGATTTTTGAGCGTGCAGTTGCATATTAAGTTGTGTACAATGAATGAAAAATGAAATGGTGGTTTCTATGCTTTTGAAGGTGACAAAGTACAAACACCATTCAGCAAAATTAATATCTCTGTTGTTGCTAATGCATAAGAATAAATATAAGCTCTTGTAAATGTATACTTCTATTTTGAAAAGCAGTATAAATGGCACGAAAACTTATAATAATGTTCCATTTAGTTGACCATATACAGGGTGTTTCAAAACAATACCGACAACGTTTGGGAAGTGATTCCTGACACCAGGATAAGACAAAGTATAGACTAACCTGGGTGCAGAAATCTGTCATTTCGGAGTTATAGGCAGGCATTAAAAAAAAATAAAATAAAAAATAAAAGATAAATAATTAACTTTAAAGTTCCATATCTCCAATACTATGGGACCTACCTCAGTTGGGTCAGACTTTATTATGAGCTACTACGTGCCCTATCCATATATATCCATGTTTCAGGAATCATGCGGTACTTCAGCAACAATTTTAATGAAGTAGTTGGTGAGTACTTCAAATATATGCCGAAACTCTCTCCATAAAAATTTTTGCGGAGTACCGCAGGATTCTGAAATTTTTGTTTTTGGATAGCGCACATATTAGTTCCTAAGTAAAGTCTTGACCTGACTACGGTATGTCCCATAGTATTGAAGCTACGGACATTTGAATTTCATTTTTTCATCTTTTCGGCAGCTTATAACTCCGAAATGACGGATTTGTGCACCCAGGTGGTTGGTCTATATTTTTTGTCTTATCTTAGTGTCAGGAATCACCTCCCAAACCTTGTCGGTATTGTTTTGAAACACCCTTTATATGAGGTGTTCCGTTAGTAAGGGCGAAAAGTTACATGGAACAAGAACGCTCTGAAATTACGTTTGAGGTGTTCGTATACTATTATCAAATTGCTCAATTGCTCCGTACGGGCAGTTCTCTGTATATATAGTTTGTTTCCTCTTTTCCTTAGAAAATATAGTTTCAAAATAAATGGACGATATTTTGATCATTCAGAGTACATTTTAAGGAAACCAACCTTTGTTGAGTTCGCTCTTACTACCTAGAACGCCTCTTGTGTAAAATATGTTTGTTTCATTGTCATAAATGTGTTTTATATTTTTTTCAGGGCATAAGTTCTTTTCTAGTACTGGCTAATAATAAGAATGATCTATGGTTGTAACCAATGATGGGTAAGTTAAAGATTTTGATGTTGTTCATTTCTAACTGTGATCAGTATTATTTGATGAAAAGTATTGATATTTTTTATGTATTTTGTCATTAAATGTTTCATTCATGTAATTTAGTGAAGCAGGAAATGTAATTCTTTTTTCTAAGTGAGGATTCCGAAGTATTAAATGTATTATGATTTTTTTCGAGATAAACTGTTGGTATGCGATTTATGTTATCCATGTTATATGCATTCACTACTTTAGGAGAAAGGTAAACTTAGGTCTGGTTATGATTAGTCACAAACCTTCCCAGTTCTGAATTAAAAGGCATCAATGAGATAGAAGTTATTATACAATCAGTATTTTTTTTCCTTGATTAGAATGTTTGCAGTGATATATTTTTTTCTTTCTTTAAGATGCTGTGAATGTAAGTTGTACAGTTACTATTTTGATTTCTTTTAGTAAATTGTCTTTTCGAAGAACTTCTGAACCTATGATCAGGTTTCAGTATAGTTTAGTGTAGATTAGTGACAAATGATTTCCTGTACAGCGGGAAAAGTAATCAATTCATTAAGTTCATATCGAAAGAAACTTCATCTGTGGAATGGAGAGTGCACGTAGGTTCCATAAGAGACTATTCCTCTCTGCGCAAACGGCGCCTCATTCAATCGCAGATGATGATAGCTTGTGATGAGTATTACCGTATTTACGCGTATAGAGTGAGCAGAGCGTTCCCAAAATTGCAGGCCTAAAACGTAGGATGTGCAGTATACACGGAATATTTTCGACAGTTATATTAAACTACTCAGTCTTTCACTAACTCACTGTACAACACCTATATTTTGCGATATAATTGTACGAATACAGAGAAAATTAACAAGAATACCGGTATAATGGATAATTATAATACAGAATACCATATCTTCAGGCGCAATGCAATCAGTCGGAGAACACGAATTAATACAAATTGTTAAAGGATATACTTCACCAAAGGAATACGTTCCTCCCTGTTTGTCACAAACTGCAACAGCAACACAAGGAAATACTGGTTGACGTACTCTCGAGTTGATAACACTCTTAGAGAATTCTTGAATGACTCATAAGTGTCTCTTTCCTCCATTGATTCCTCCTGTGGGGCCGTGGTGGCTCAGCGGCAGAGCGTTCATCTCTGGTGCGTGGTGTCCCTGGTTTCATCCTAACTCGCACCAAGTGGACTTTGTGTTGGACAAACACTGTGTTCGTAGGTTTTCTCGGGGTTCTCCCGTTTCCTTCCCCTTTCTTTATTCCGTTCATATCTTATCATCACCGTCTCCTGTAGCCCACACAACATATTCGTGGGACGTGAAAACTCAAATATTTCATTTACAATGATGATTCGTCCTGTTCTAATTTATTTTGCTTTAACATTACATTTGCCGGCATTGCATTAGAGGCATCGTTATATGTATATATTAAATGATGCTTCCAGTGGGAGAACGGTACATGTTGGGTAAATTTTAATTTTATTGTCTGTAATTAAGGGGGTGTAAATTTTTGTTAGAGAATCATTTTTCCTGACTCAGGAGTCGTCTACAGAACTTTTGTTTCCAAATTCCCGTATTTGCTGCTGTTAAATTAGTATATAGTGTCGTACATGCGAAATATAACGTGTTTCATTTCGTCCTATCAGGGTGCGCATTATACACATAGAAATAAAAAAAAGAGGGGGGGGGAACAACCGATTTTTGACACAGTGATTCCTCTATAGATACGAATTCAGTGCCCCTGTCCAGTCGTTCGATTTTTTTAACTCTGTGTATCGTTGAAAAATTTTAGTTTAACGTCACACATTTATGTCCTTTAGGCTAAAGGAGACGGATAATTACCGAGACGCAATGGGTCTAGCTATAATTAAGTTGGCCAGATTTCCAGATATAAAAATACGAACACGTTCAATTTTACTAAAAGTTGCTGAAATCATTTAATTAAGATTAACAACCGACTACAAAGTGTCAATACATAAGAAGTTTAACATTAAAATTAAAACTTTACCGGCATAAAATTGGTATTTTAAAAGTTAAATAGATCTGTTTATGTTATTTAAACACACATGGCACTGAATGTTTTTTGTTTCTTTTTTGAAAACTTAAATGATATTTGGTTCATTTGCATGTTTTAATTTCAAATATGTTTAGCAAAGCAACATTCGTGAGAACTTAGGGGCCTAAAGTCTGTATCTGTGATTAGCTTCTCAAGGTGATGCTTGTTGCTCGACGTTCGAAATAACGTATTTCCAGTTTCAGTAACAGATTTTTTGTCCTTGCTCACAATTCTCTGCGCCGTTTTAAACTCAATTCACAGGCCGCTTCAGTTCTCCCACAGAGACCATAGTCTGTTTCATTATCTTTCACGTAACTTTAATATAAAAAAAGTACAGAACTCCCGCTATTTTCCTTGGTGTATTTATAATCAGTGCGTTGGTAAGAATTAGCACGTAACTAAATATATTTTCCGAAATCAAAACAAATATACTTGCCACTTTTTTAAGTGGTACAAGCCTTAAAATACAAACTGTCCGTGCTGCGAGGAGGTGCTGAAAATTTCCTGGCTTTGGCAAGAAAAACATGTGTGAGAGGTCTGAGATTGCATAATTATTAAACGTATTCTCCGTTGAGATCAGTGCACTCTTGACGTTGTTGAAACTTTTCTAGCCTATGAAGAAAAAAAAAAAGTCCCTGAAACCAGCTCTCAGCAGCTTGTGCGACGTCAGAAATATCCTCAAAACGGTGACCCTTCAGGTATTTTTTTCAGGTAGGAAGTATAAAGTAGTCAGAATGGGCCAGGTCTGCCAGTTACGGTTGAAACAATTTTCGGGAATTAAGAATGGACGATCAATAATGAACTGCAAAAATGAATTTGGCGAAGAGGAAATCCATTGCAGCCATTAAGTGTGTGTGTGTGTGGGGGGGTATTTTTACTGAATTGAAATGAAATGCAATCTGTGAGTTTTACGTCCCACGATTATGCCGGTTAGGCTAAAGGAGACGGTGATGATGAATAATGAATGAAATGGTGGAATGAAGAAAGTGAGAGGAAACGGGAGAACCCCGAGAAAACCCACGCACACGGTGTTTGTCCACCACAAAGTTCACATGGCGGGGGCTGGGATCGAATCCGGGACCCCTAGCACCAGAGGTGAGCGCTCTACCACTGAGCCACCGCGGCCTCTTCTACTGAATTATAATGAGCTAGGTTTCTTTTTTTGTGTGTATTACTTCTGTATGTTATTCAAGTTGGTAATACTGGACCTTATTCTTGCCCATGTGAATTATTTCGTAACATATTTTCAATATTCATGTGCTATTGTTATGACATAAACTTTCAAATCCGATATATATAGCAGTACTAGCAGCGTTCACCCCGCTTCGCTGCGGTCACCCCGGAACGCAATAAACTTTGTTACTTAGATAATTTTTACTTTTTCGCTTTCAAGTGATATGATAAAAACCATAGAAGATTGCAGTAAATGTTAACATTATATCGCCTGTCATTTATGTTAACCCGCCCCGCTTCGCTGCGGTCACCCCCGAACGCAATAAACTTTGTTACTTAGATAATTTTTACTTTTTCGCTTTCAAGTGATATGATAAAAACCATTATAACGCCTGTCATTTATGTTAACCCGCCGAGTGACACGGTCATGCGGGTTGCATATAAATACGTTTATTTTTATACCTATGATGAACTAACAAAGGATTTGTACGTAATGGACACCTGAATGGTCAATTATCTCAAGACACTGGTAATTGAAAATTAAAGTGATATGATAAAAACCATCTAGGGTCCAAATCCTAATAACCCCCCAAAAATAAAAGAAATTGGTTCAGCCGTATTAGCGTGATGAGCGGACAAAGGATTTGTACGTTCTCTTTTATATATATAGATGATTAGGAATTATACTACTCATCTCTATTTTAATTTATATAGAATTCTCGCTTTCGGCTGTATTCAGGAATCTTTGTCGTAATGGCTGAAAGTTGAAGAAAACAATAAAAACAGGATTGACAAAGGATCAGTGTTACCGGGAGAGAACAATATAATAACTCATCCTACTTCAGAATGCTCTTTCCATGTATATAGGTTCGTTTTTATTTCGATTTTTCTTCTACTTTAAAAGGCGACCAAGGCTCCAGGGTAAAGCCGAAAGTAAGAATTCTGGACGGTAAGAATAATAATTAACAGTATGGGCAATGGTCATTCTCGAATCACCTGAAGGGCTAGTTGCGTAGGTCTTTGTGAGTAATGCACCGTATTTATGCGAATCTAATGCGCATCAGTGGTAGGACAAATTCGTTATTTATTTACTCAACTTTCAGCCATCAAAAAAAGAGTAAATAAATACGGTGCATTAGATTTATTGCCGTATTTAAGTAAGCCATCAAAAAAGAGAGTTTTAGGTAGCTTATTGTTACGTGACAATCATTGTTTGAGAAGTTTCTGTACTACCTAGATGAAATAAAGATTTAAAATGAACAGGAACTATCTTTGCTTTAGTAGTTTAAAACAGAAATAACACATAGTCTCTGAGCAAAGCAGAATGTTTTTTTCTTTCTTTAAAAAATTAAAATATGGATGTGTAAGTTTCGCCAACTAACTAAACCATTCATCATACAGATAATGCATCTGATGAAGGCGAAGGTTTAATTGGCGAAACTATTATACATCCATATTTTCATAAAAATATTGTGCTTTGCTTACAGACTATGTGCTATTTGCATTTTAAAACGAACAGTTATATACTATCAAAAAACTCAAATTTATCCACTTTCTCTCCTTCGCATTATTATAGATCGTGTAAGAAATTATAGTGAACATCGATTTTTTGCTGACAGCTGTTTGCATTTTCCAGACTTAGGTTAAAAAAAAATCTTTATTTGGGATAGGATGTATGGAAATTAAACGTTTAAGCTCGTAAATAAAAGTATCTTGGAGCTCTACAGAATATATATCTTAAATCTACTTTACGCTTGAAACTACCGTTGTGAGATTTTTTTTTTCTGTTTGCCTTTCTTTTTATGTCTATCTAACTCAAACACTTTATGGATAATTAGGCTAGCAATAATGTGCAAAGTCGAGAATTGCAGCAATGCACTGTGACGTAAGAAAGGGTGTTTGAATGAAGTTGCAGATTCAAGTTACACACGAATCTAATGCGCCGTCAGTTCTAATATCCATAATTTCGAATTCTATATCTGGACAAAAAATAGATGCCCATTAGATTCGCGTAAATACAGGTAATACTGAAGTGTTTTAAATGTTTTTTAAAAAAAGTCAAGAAATAAAGTAAAGTAAATGGTTTGGATACTCCTGGAGTTCTCGAACTTTTTGCTAATATGTCTCTTCGATTCCCAGTGGGGATACTCGGTCGAAAAGTGTAAGAACTTTCTCAGGCCAGCCATCTTGAGTGAGATTTTACCTTATTCACAACAAGCAAATGCTGGGGTGGTATCTAACCTCTGCAAGTCTCAGCTCGCTTCCTTCCTTTTCTATTCTTTTCCCCTTTCTTCGGATAGTGTGCTCGCCGAGACACATAATCCCTCATACATGACAGGCTTGATGCCATGGATACCGTCAATGCCCAGAAATGTGTATAAATAAGTGAACTAATGTGTCTGCCTTTTGTTATAGAAAATTCTTCGTGGATCCCTCAGTAACTTGTATCAAAGCATATATATTCCCATAAATAATGTAGCAGAATAATCATGCTAGACTAGTTCGTTGATTTAGGATACTGAGGATACTCTAGGATATCAATAAGAGTGATGTGATTGCTTTACTTGACACAGTTATTACAGTAACAATTGGAAGCGTATTCCGTGCAATAAGTTGTTATTAAAGGGATCAAAATACGAGTAACTTCTTTTGACTGGCATAGATGTTACACATTATAATTGTGAAAAGAAAAAAAGAAAATATAAACCTCATGAAAACCCAGATCGGAACATTCGGATTAGGATTAGGTTTCTTGGCTTTTGGCATCTTTGGCCATGGCTATTTTAGGCCGTCGCGTATAAGGAATTACGTGTCAAACTAGTCGAGGAGCTGGGGAAGGAAAGAAGGGGTCTGGGACCTTTATGTTAGGTACTGTTCTGGCGATATTTGCCTAGTGAATGACGAAAGCTCAGGAAAAAATCTCACTCAGCATGACTGACCTGAAAAGGCTTCTTTCATCTTTCCGACCGAGTGTCTCCACCAGGAATCGAACCCGGGACCGCTCACACCATAGTGACTATGCTACACGATACCACATCGGATTATTCAGCTATATTATCTAATGACTGGTCTGAAAATTCCAGCTTTAACACGATCTGTGAATAATATATTACTATAATTCTCAATGTGATTTTTTGAGCACGCTATTTTCGCACTGAAAAACAGATAGCAGGTGCGGGGATTTCTTCATCTTTCATGGTGACTCCTATACCCCTTAAGATTTTGACTGACTTATTTACATGTGAATGAATCAGTGTGAAGGCTAAAATCGTGCAGAATGAGTCATATATAGGGCGAACATACGTCACGTTTTGACTGGAACAGTCCCGTTTTATCATTTATCAGCGTCTTTCGGCTGTCCCGTCAGTAGATGGAAAAAGTGGTATTTGTCCCGTTTTTTGCAAGTGAAAGGAGTAAATAACAAACCCAGTACCTTTACTCCTTGTAAAGATGTTAATAATTAATAACAAAGCGGTAAGAATTGAACTTTAATTGCCTAGATTATACATGATCTATTGTTTGCAGTACTGCTTAAAAGGCAGCAGAGGTTTTAGCAATTGCTTGCTTGTTTAACTAACTTCAACGTATCTTTCCTTTTTCATAAGTATCGAATTACTTGACCCCGCCCTGTAATAGAAAGAAGGGCGTTGATAAGAACAAAGTTGGGCCTAAAAGTCCAGGGTTGCTAATTCACCACCAGTAGCAATCCTAGCCACATTCTGTTCACTTCTGGCCATTTTATAGCCAATTTTCATATTCATTCTTACGTCTATAAAATTATTGTCATTGTAAGTAAATTGTATGTAGGTAGAGGAAATTTAAACGCGTTTTTTTTAAAGGCCAAATTTCTTAAGGGGAATGCCGAGAGGTACTTGCGGCTTCGCAACTGGTGGGCAAGGGTATTAGATATTGCTAAGGTAAACAGGAATTAATTTATGCACTGACCTATTTCTCATTTTCCACGATTTTTAAAAAGTTGGAACTTGTCCCATTTTCACCTGAAAACTTTATGGTCACCCTGGTTATATAACATTAGTGCCAAAGTAATGCGGTAATGGTAGTTTCCCTGATAAGAACAGATGCCAAACAAGATGAATGACTGTTTCGTTGTCTGTGTGTCGTTGTTTCGTGTATTGTAATGTCAAGTATAGATCTAAATGTATGTTGAGAATTACAATGCAGACAATTCGGTAGTTTGGGATTAATATCTGTGGCTTGATTTTGTCTAATATGTAGTGGTGGTGGATGATTGCGGGTTTCTTTCGAAGTAATGGAAGGATGGCAGTAGTGACTTTTGCATTCTGTTTTTACTTTTCTGATAACTTTCTGATATAAGTCAAGATTTTTTGTTTTAATTTTTAAATTGGGTATTGAATTCGATGTTCAGGCTTTCGAAAAAGTATGTACATTACCTGTATTATTTTAGTGTACGGCCCTAAAATTTTTCAAACGTTATATGTTCAAGTAAATGTAACGTGCTATTTCTTTTCTTGATGAGAAAGAGGTTATAAATAGAATGGGACTAACAGACCTGTTAGAAATGAATTTAATACGTTTTTAATTAGGATTTTCTGGAGACTGTTTGGAATTTAAATATATACAGAAGGTTGTTCGCTGTATATCCTACCATTTTCGACGGGTACTTACCTCAAGAGATACCACGCCACCAACACCGATTATGTTTTATTGAACCCCTAGCATTGTGGACTTTCACACGGCATCGCACTTTCCATTGCAGCAAGCTTCGACGTAGGACAGGCATGATAATTCTGTCTCACTTCCCCCTGTACGCTTTCCATAGACTATTCAGGGTGCGTGGATGGCGATGTTAAAGACGTCGTTTCGACAGGCCAAATGCGCAAAAATCCATTGGACTGGCATCTGAGTTTTTCACATTTTGCATTCAACCATTCGTCTATTTGCAGCAAAATAACAGTTTAATGTGCGGTCTTGTTTATTGTGCGATCGAAATAGAACTGAATTTGTCGTGTGCTCTGTTAGTTTGTGCCTGAACTACTACAGTATAGTTAGTGATATATAGTTGTTTTTCTATGAATATAAGGGTAATTCCCTTCTTTTAAATTATTTAACTCTTCATGAACTTATATTTTAACAGACACTTGCTAGAATAAAGATCTATGTTCTTACATTGGTGAATACTTTGAAGTAACTCTCTGTCATCGCGTACTGTGGACTTGTATGCGTACTAATTGCGTATTTTGAAACTTAAGATAACTTACTAAATGGTGTGCGCAGTGTTCATCTTTTCTCAGATGCTTATTAATAATGATATACGTGATTTCTGTGAAATAATCCTGCATTTTAAACTTTTTAATATTAATCACGTGAGGGTATTTTTCTCATCATTTACAAACGTGCAACAATAATAAATATGGCGAAATGATTAACTATCTTTCTAGTACTTTTAATAATTGAAGTTTTAGTTGTGATTCGAACGCAGTTTGATAGAGTTCTTTTGGTCCATGACTACAAGGTAATTTCATATTCAGATATGAAATCAATGGAAAATAAACAGAATAGTTTTGTACGTTACTGGGTGATTATTTTGTATTACTACGGTTTACCGGTAGGCTAACTGAAGACATCTATTCTCCGGTAACCAAACTCTGTACCACGCACAACAAAAGCTAGTAATCATGCTGTTTGTTACTTGGAAGCCCCTTGTTATTGACGGTATTTAAAGTGGAATTAAGCCGTCTTTAACACATAAAAATATGTATAAAATACACAAACACAATTACATCGAGCGTAAACACTAAGAACAGAATTTCACATTGTTAATGCAAAGTGGAATATGTATTACCATTAAAATACGTAATATTTTAAATGATAATTTATGAGAACGAATGAATTCATATCTCCTGTTCTCCCTGGGTTTCTTGTTTTTCAGATTTAATAAGGTGCTTCTAACATACTTTCTGAGTGAACCCATCTACTCGTGGTACTCGAGAAATATTTTTGTGTAGATTTTTATTTGGAGCGGAACGTAACCATGTTTTCTTTTCTTTTTTCTTGAAGAGTTTTTATATATGTATATATATTTTTCAGCATAAAAGTTGCTCTTGTACGGAGATCATCTGGAAAGGGAGAAGATGATGATGGTATACTGATCACCGTACCGTTGGCAGAAAATATGAAGAGAAGTAATTATAATTTCTTTAAAACCAAAGCACTTGTCCTTTCTTGTAGTTTGCATTAGAGAAATGTAGAAATTGTATAGGGTAGATTTGCAAGCCAGTGGATGAAATGATTGGGTTCCAACAGTTGTCTTGAAATTTCTAACATAACTAAATGAACATGTATAAAATTGATACAGTTGTTTCTGTTTTATTCCTTTATTTGAAAATATTACAATAGGCTTATTAAGTGCATGATAACATGGTAAATGCCAAATATTGGATTGTGGATTTCAATACATTTTGACTTTCACCGCATCTCAAAGTATGTCGTCTGAATGAAAATTTTAGTCACTAAAGTTCATTTATTTGTGTATTCTGTTCTACATCGCATGGTTGTTCAATGTGAACCAACGGAGACATGACTTTTACTAGGAATTGAACTCAGGTCCCCTTCTTCTATATAGAACAGCACTACTTTATTTTAAGCGACTAGAAGGTTATGAGTACGTTTTATTATTTTCGAATACAGTGTATGTGGTGCCTTAGTCGGTAGAATGAGCTTTCCTATCAGTAGAATTCTGATTTCCTGTTTTGGAATAATTTCAAAATTAGGTTATTAATTTCAATACGAGATCAGAGACTTGTGTTCTTCCTACATTGACAAAATTGTTCATATTAATCCAAGAGTACCAAACATATCGAAAAAACAGCATGTAGGGGGCGGGTTTGTTCCTTTGGACTCAACTGTACACATTTTTTGTATATTTCTCGATCTCCCCTGTTTTCTCCCTCAATATCATTATACCAATTATTTGAATATCCTTCACTAGTATTTGTCAATACTATATTTAGCCTTCAAGCTATAGTCACGGAACGATTCACTGAAGATTTCATTTACATTGTAGATGAATAGAATTGTGCTCAGTTAATTAAATGAAAAATGAAGAGTTCTCTTTTAATTTTTTATTTGTGCGTAGGATTTTATTGGTAAGACCAGGGGTAAAAGTGGATCTGAAAAAGTAGAGAGGTGGTAAGTAGCGGCATGGCATCCTGCCTATCTATGTCCATTGTATTTTTTTAGGAACTGGGGGGACGCAGTACAAATTTTTTGGAGGTAGGGGCACGGCGTCCCCTCGCGTTTTCCCGTACTTTTACCCCTGGGTAAGACGTATATTCACTCTTTCTCTTGCTTTCATCCCAGGTTCTAGTGGCTACCGCATATATACATTTGGTGCGCGAGGCCCTGGGTTCGATTTCTGAAGAGAAAATCGAACTCACTACTGTGGTCATAACCCCACTTTAAACTCTGTCATTTTATATATCACTGCTGGCAATGGATGTAAATACAGATCAAGTGTTCCTTATTTTAAACCTTCGTTTCAAAACATCCAATATACGACGAGTTTATATATATAACTCTACTGCGGAAATTTAGTTCGTAATGACATGTCTTTCTTTTTCTTCATTTTTAAATGTATGTATATATATATATATATATATATATATATATATATATATATATTAAAAGGTATATCAATGATTTTTAATCATCTGAATAAACTTGAAGGAACTGACTATGTACCCAAACGTTGTTCAGAAACCAAGCTTATGAATTAAAATCTACAATTTCATCTTGCACCTTGACCCTGTAGACAAATAAACATGACATAGTAGTCGAGTCATATTTACTTCGGTGTCCAAGGCTAAATTTCAACTCTATCGTTTCAGTAGTGTGTGAAGGGTAGCTTGCAAGTTCGAATTCTTGTTCAGCCATGCGAATTTTATGGAAGACTTATACTACACCCTGTTTCAAAAAGAATATACGTATTACGAAGAATTATTTTGTCCAAACTATCGATCGCTGCGCCTCGGCTCGGCTATTGGAGAAACTAACACATAGTTTAGTTTATATTAATAGCCGCTACATGTCAGTTGTCTTCTGTTTTGCTTGGTAACCGTCATGTGTTTAAAATGGCTACTCCGCAGCAGAAATCATTTTGTGTTCTCGAGTTCGCGAAGTGCAATTCCGTGATTACAGTGCAAAGACGTTTTAGTTTGAGGTGCCAAATTGATCCTCCGAATGGGTGGAACATTCGCAGATGGTATCGACAGTTTGTAGATAGAGGATGTGTATGTAAAGGAAAGAGTCCTGGCCGCCCTCGTGTTCCTGAAGAAAATGTTACACGAATTCAAACTGCTTTCCAACGTAGTCCTTCAAAATCAACTCGTCGTGCCAGTCGGGAGTTGCAAGTGCCGACAACTACAATTTGGCGTGTTTTGAGACATCGGTTGGTTATGAAGCCGTACAAGCTACAGCTGTTACAAGCTCTGCGTCCTGATGACAAACGCAAACATGTGTGGGATTTTGTAACGAGATTCTGCATACTATTGAGAATGATAACACTTTTGCACAACGCATCGTGTTCAGTGATGAAGCGACTTTTCGTGTTAGTAGTCAGGTAAACAAACAAAATGTTCGAATTTGGGGCCTACAGAACCCACATGCAGCCATTGAACATGTACGAGATTCGCCCAAAGTTAATGTGTTTCGTGCGATATCCCGATCATCTGTTTACGGCCCATTCTTCTTTAATGGAAACACGGTTAACAGTCAGCAGTATCTCGCTATGTTACAAAACTGGTTGTTTCCGAGGCTGCACGAAGACAACTTCATTTTTCAACAAGACGGGAGACCCACTCACTGGAGTCGCCAAATGCGTGAATATCTGAATGAAACTCTACCGAACCGTTGGATTGGTCGTCAAGGAGCTGGCGACTTAGCATGTCTCAGCTGGCCTCCACGGTCATCGGATTTGACAACTCTGTGGCTTCTTCCTGTGGGGTTTCGTTAAAGACAACGTTTATGTACCACCACTCCCACAGAACCTGGAAGAGTTGAAGAAGCGGATCCCCTTGATACATGCTTGCACGAGTATGGAAGGAATTTGAGTATCGATGTGATATTGTTCGTGTTGCTGATGGAGGACATATTGAACATCTGTAATTTAAACTTTGAATTGTAATTTTAACTTGAGAGGTTCTTAAATATGTGTGTAAAATTTCATATTCGTATGTCTTAAAGTTTAAGAAATATATGCATTCGAAATACATATACTCTTTTTGAAACAGGGTGTATATTTATAGTTTTTTCTCTTGTACTCTGGTTTGTTTCTGCTTGTTAATTGCGTCACATATTTTAATGCTCATAATCTATTTACATTTGTAGTTCATTTCTCTAATACGAGCGGCAGTCAAAACGTTCCCGGAATTCTGTTGCAGCTCTTTATTACCACAATATAAGTAGGCACCTTCGGAATACACACACACTAGTTCCACCGCTCCAGCGATTGGTGCAAACAGCGACGAATGGCCTCTTTTGGTATCTTCTGAAGTTCAGCCTTCGTATTAGTTTTGATCTTCTACGTTGGAGAAACGAAAAAGACCCATTTTTAGCTTTGTTAAGAGCTAAACATCCGATGGTGCTAAACTGTTTTTAAGGCTATTAAACTCTCTGAATCATATATTTTGCACATGAACTTGATGTTTGCGTGTTGCACAAGCTGTGAAATTACACTAACTGATCACTACATACTCCTCCGTTTAGTTACACTATTCGTACACTGCCTGTTATGACATGTTCACACTTGTTAAATTCAGAACTTAGTAACCTAAGGACTGTATTGCACAAGATTCATTGCGATTTCATCACGAATGCCAAAACTGCAACAACATTCTGGGAACGTTTTGATTGCTTCTTGTATAATACCTTCAACTTAGGTGTTCCGTGTCATCTATTAAGTATCAAGCAATCTCAGATTTTTGAGGTCACGGTGGCTCAGTGGAAGAGGTGGTCTTGTGGTAGGGTTTCGTGGTTTGATTCCAGTCCATTTGAGTTTGCGGTGGATAACGTCGTGTCCATTTTTTTTTAAGGTTCTCCGTTTCCCTCCACATTCTTGTTCCACCAGTTCTTACATAATCATTCACTTTCATTAATTATCCGTCTTCTTCATCACACAGAACATAATCATGACACGTAATATTAAATATTCCATTTCAAAAAAGGTATGAAATTTCTGATAAACTTTGCCCTTTGATCCATGCATTCAGTATCACCAAAGAATTTTCTCTGTGAAGGATGTTCTCATTGTCAAAACTTCATGTCAAAGCATATTTGTCTTTTATCTGATTCTTAAATCGCGAAAAATTATCGCGTAACGTGGCCGCCCTCCATTTCATCGTGTGATGTTTTACTCTCATTGTTGCTCTACTTCAACTTTGTCGATAGTATTGCAATGGAGAATTACTTGAAAATACAGGTAGCATATTTTGTTCATTGTCTGAATTTCACTGTAGCATCAAACTATTATTAGACATATTTAAATCTAATAAAATATCTAAAGAAATTAAACATATAGTATGCGGCAAAACAAACAGTGCTGAAATTCTCGTACGAATTGCGGGCAAGTCCAAAGTGGTGTGAGCTGTAAGCGCCATATGTGTGCTTAGTTGTGTGTGGACTAGCGTAGTGTACAGTTGCTGCGAAGATAATGTTACTTACAACAGAGGAGGTGTTTATTGTCGAGCACTATTTCCACTCATACGGTGTGGGGCAGAATCTTACTGCAAGAGATGAGCGCGCACATGTACTGTATTGCTCTGGAGCTATTCGCGTCCTTAGAGCGTAAAGGTTCTGTGTCCAATTTTAGAAATAATGGACATAGGACAACATTTCATTCATTATTTCTTGTAAATAATAACGATTTCGTACGCTTTTCTGTCGCCATGTGAAACAGCACATCATGCGCCATCTATAAGTATAAAAAACTCAATTTCGAAAAATAAAAAAATGGACTTAAAACCTTTTGCGCTCTAAGGACGCGAATGGAAATTTAAGATTTCATCAGCAACATATGGTTCAGTGACGAAAACTATGTGTACCTTGATCGCTACATCAACCGACAGTTGATTATTGATTCATTTCTGCGATTTTTGCCGCACCAAAAGTCTGTCGTTACAACAGTGGATGCAGCAAGATGGAGCTACTGCTCACACTACAAGTGAATCACTTGTCCTTCTGCCCATAAGAGCTTGGACATCGCTTGATTTCCCGTGAAACGGATTTCCCATATCCTTCCCACTTCCCTGACGTCTACATATTGGGTATCCTTAAGGAAGCAATTTTCTGAACAAATAACCCCCTGCTACTATACCGGAGTTAAGAGAGAAGATTCGGTCATTTGTTTTGTCGTTCCAGCAACTCGTGTTCACTAACATGTTCGTCGGTCAACAGGAGCTCTACGAAGAATGTGTCCGACGTAATGGTGAACATTTTGAACACAAGATGTACAGACGCGATACCTCTTCAATTTACAATAATGTCTGTTGAGTAATATTTAGTTGACATCCATTTGACATTTTTTATGTTTCATTATTTTGTAGAACAAATAAATAAATAAATTTCAACGAGGTGATTTCAGTACTGTTTGTTTTGCAGCATACTGTTATACAGGAAGTGTATTGGGGACCATTGTTGTTGCTAAATGGTTAGCGTTTTCTTGCTTTCTCTCTCTCTCTCTCTCTCTCTCTCTCTCTCTCTCTCTCTATATATATATATATATATATATATATATATATATATATATATATATATATAAGATTCGGATTTGATGGTCGATGAGAAATAGTTTAGATTACACTTAAAACTGAGGAGAGTACGTCTCACAGAGCCTTGGTGCCAAAAACGGACCTAACCTTCTAGATAGCTGACCAAAAACGAATTTTAATTTTACTATTTTACTCACCGTAAAACCAATTTTTTGACACGTGGGACATTGGTTTTGAATTTCGGGCCACGACATGGGTTAATGTTAAAACTGTCCTTCCGGGAGTGCAGATTCACTCGTTCAAGACAACGCCATGCCATTTGACCTTCGTAGTCGACAAATACTGCATGCATATACTTTCTCAGTGTATTTCCACCATTTTATCTTGAAACTAATTATCATCCGTACCCTTCAACATAAACAGAGCGTATAACCATGGGACGTTGAAGTGTATTTTTCATTTGATGTTGGTTGGTTCCCGGGCATCATTAAGTTCTATATACCCCAAGAATTAGGGATAGACTGTACCTAATATATTTAAAAGCGTGTTACTGTATGATATTAGTTCTGACCGTGGTGGTTTCTAGGAAAAAATGGTAGGTGGGTGTATGATGTAGTAACATCTTTCTTCCTTTGTATACAAGCTGTGGAAATTCTGTGTGTACCTCCATCGTTTGACATTAATTTCAGTACCAATAGAGTCGATAATTTACAATTTTATGTATTGGTGAAAAGATTATATTTTCGTTCGCACCTACGTCTCTGTGACATAAGTATTGGATCTATTTTAAGTCATATTGTACGTCAGCGTTCTTTTTTTTCCCCTGCGTACTGCCATATATGCACGGTGTTCAAAAAACTGAAATCTTTAAGTTTTATATCCCATGGTTATGTCGACTAGGAGACGATGATGATTAGAGTGAATAAAATAGTGGAATAAAGAAAATGGGAGGAAACGAGAGAACCCCGAGAAAACCCACGCACATGGTGTTTGCCCACTACAAAGCTCACTTGGCGCGAGCTGGGATAAAATCAAGGACCCCATGCACCAGAGGTGAACGCTCTACCACTGAGCCACTGCAGCCCATACAGTGTTGAAATACGAATGGATGTTTGGTAAGATAAATTGAACTCTTTTATGTATTATGTGATAAATAGACAAAATTAACTTGTTTTTCATCACACTACGTTGTAGCGTAGTGGTTAGCCCGCCGAGTCAGATACCCGTGTTTGATTCTCAGTCCATTCGTGCATTGAATTTTAATAAAAGCTTTTATTTATTTATTTATTTATGTTATTGGTTTGAGTGGAGATGTATTTTTTTTTTTTTTAACTTTGTAAACACAAATTTTTCTTTTGTCGTTAAATAACATACAAATCACTCCAGTAAATGAAATGGTTCTCTTGTACATTATTTTCTTATAATTCTTGCTTTTCTATGCGCAAAGACAGACACGTAAAGAAACTAATTATTATTCTTCAACTAAAACTAAAAAGTGGTATCTTTCCATCGTATACTCCGTTGTCAAATTATTGCTTGAAATGCTCTGTAGTTTTTGGTGCCTACTTTATTCAAAAGCTTTCATATCTTCGCATGGGATTTATGTTTGGGCTTTTTCGAAAACTATTGTACCGTTATATAAAATGTTAAGTGTTTTGTTTTCTTCTTTTAGGGCACAATTACTAATTTCTTGTACTATTTAGTTTTAATTTGTAAAATCCACAGTATTTTTGAGATCATCAAGTACTTTTCCGTGAACTATAGTGAGTGTGTTGCTTAACGTGTGCATTAATGCTTTTAATATTTCAATTACATGCTCTGTTTACCAGATATTTAAGTTAATGCAATGATCATTCAAATTGTTTACAATAGCTACTACTCTGTCTCTGATGATAATTTCTGTTCTCTGTTGGATGTATCTTAGTACGTTCTTAGTGTGGGTATTTTTCAGGAAGTTTGGTTTGTAAATAGTAAGCACCAACAATTATCACTATGGAACAATTGCAATGTTCAAGTAAATCTGTAGATAAACTATTTCAGTGTAGGACAAGTGATATCTCATTAATTTTGACAGTTCATATCCCATTAGCTGTTACCTAACATCTGTCTAAAGCTACCGTTAGTAGACCTTAAACAAAGTTCTTAAAGCACTCCGTTCTTTAAATTGAATGTAGATTACCTTAACGGTTCTCAAAAGATACTTTGTAAGGACAAATTTTCCATCCTGTTAGGAAATAGTATTTGTTATCCACTGCAGGTAACATACAGGAGATTTAAATAATAAAAATAGTGATTTCCAGTTTAAAAAAAAAAAAAAAAAAAAAATCATTGAACTTCTTCACGCTAAACTGGAAACTAAAGACGGATGAAAAGTATGGCCAAAACCTAACTCGAGTTGAGTTGATTTTGAGTTTAACGTCCTTTTCAGCAGCGAGGCTATATGAGACGGGATCTACTGATTAACGTGGAATCCGAACCACATGAGCTCCTGCCGGGAATCGAACCCGGCTCCCCCACGCCAAAGACGAGTACGCTAACCGCTTAGCCACGAAGGAGCTCAAAACCTAATTCGAAACCATCTCTTATTGAAACCGACCAAATTAATTGGCAAGGTGAACTAACTTTTATCAATAGTGCTAGTATTCATTATCAATTTAGGTTTCTTTGATTTAGTAGAGATTTTCGTTTTCATTTTAATTTCATTCGTAGTTTTGTTACTGACTCTAAATTTCATCTTTACAAAGGAAGTTCGGAGGACCAATAAGGTACCACTTGAATTGGTGAAGTGTTTGGGTATTAAAGCTTCTGGTTTTGTGTACTTTTAACAAATTATATTCATTTCGAATTTGCTGCTGTCCTGCCCTTTAAAAATTGTGCTTTTCAAAATTTACTATGAGTATTTTAATGAAGTCATTTCGTGCTAATATACATTGACTTCTGTTATTAATACTAACCATTGTGTAGCATGTTACTGATAAGTGTGCAAATATTATACGTTCATAATTAATGAAGTTCTTTAATTATTTTAGGACAAAGTAATTATTTAAAGTACGTCAGTTTAGTGACGTTGACAGTTCAAAATGCAGCTTTGGGCCTCAGTATGCGTTATGCCCGCATTAGGGAAGGTGATATGTTCCTTTCAACGACAGGTAAGGTTTCAAATTCGTTTTGTACTGACTAGGCTATGCATCTTCTGTTTAGGAACATAGTGCATATTTTTCGAAGAAGTTTAGGTTTCAAGGGAATATCTTGCACTCTCTTTCCTTATGTGATTTGGTGATCGTAGCTTTACACGCTGGACTGCTATCATGCATGTTCCATTACCTTACGGTAGGCATAATTTTGAAGTTTGGTAACGTTGCTATGATTAACTGCTGACACGAGCTTCTTGGAGTTGTCAATTTACTTCTGTTAATGAGGCATAGCTACTGTTATATGTTTAGAAACTGAATATATTTACCGTATTTACCCGATTCTAAGACGTGCTTTTTTGTCGATTTTTTTGCCTCCAAAATCAAGGTGCGTTTTAGATTTGAGTTGTGCAAATTTAGGCCAGATTAGATGAAGTTTTGCCAAAAATTGCTAATCCCGTTAGAAGGAAGATAGTGATACAGATGAGGAAACAGATGATGAGCAGTAACATGTCAGTGTTGTGTTTTCCGAGTGTGAGTGCAAAACAAAAGAAAAAAAACAAGTTTAAATAGTTGTTGAATAATTATTTGTTCGTTTGTGTGTGTGTGTGTGTGTTATGAGGGTATGAGGTTTCGATCCTTGTCAGTCCCTGATCGGGAAGACAAATTTATGACCGTCTTATATTCATGTCTCGGTAAGGACACCAAGATATGAAGGTCTAGGGGTTCCCATTCCTGTTGTCCCTATGAAGGCTTAGCTAAATTATGACGGTACCTGGGTTCGGGTGCTATAAGGTTCGTGAAGGGGGTTGGCCAAAATGTAGCAAATGAGGGTTCTGGGGCGTGTACCCACCGTCACTGACGAGTCCATAATGTCGTGGAAAACACGTATAGAACTTTCCTCGTCAACAGTCTCATATAAGTTATGTTCGTGTCTTTGAGCGTCTCTTATAACCTCGGGAAGGAAGTTCGTAAGAGTCATGAGACATGAAATTAAGCACCTAATGATTGTATAGAGGAATAAATGTACCCTTGCACCGTGCTACGTTAACTGCACCATCAGTTTGACAAAAAATAAAAATGTAAATATATGCATGCAAAATATGACATTACTTATCCTGCTGAAGGAAATATCATCATGATATACCCACATTTATACTTTTAGCGTAATATCTCTCGACACAAGAATTAACATTCACTATATATATATTTTAATATATGTATTTTAGCCTTTGGATTGTCACAAGCACATGCGTTTAATACAAACCAATAATATATTTTTGGTAAATAAAATATAGGCCCAAGATCACTATTTGCGGACGAACGCGAATGTTACCGGCACCGATTATAACGCACGAACACCAACGATTCTGAAAGTTCATTCACCGAAATGCGCAATCATTATTCGAAGTAACAAACATATTCGTTTCCTATCACCATTAGGGAAATGCAATTTCACTGATTAGTAATTCTTTTAGGAGGGTCCTTGGACGTTTTCCCTTTGCTCCGTTGTCTTCGGTGCCATTGAGAGAATAGAACTTCGTCCACCATTCTTCTTAGTTGGCCGGTAACCTCATAGTCACATTTTGAGTATGGAGTCTTTAAGATATTCTGATCTTCACTTTGGACATAGATCGCAGTTTTACATTTTATAAATGTATTTTTAAACTTCAGAGCACATTACTAATTTATATATCTTGGTATTAAACATCAAAAAATTCAAAACAACTCGTTGTAATGAGTAACAACAAGTGATGCCTTTACTTCCTAAAATCTCACTGCCCGCCTCGTAAGTAATGCCTTTTTAATACAGAAAGAACGCGTATGAATACACTCTTGTGACAAAAAATACTTCCTGTCAAACACTCAATTTTTAGATAGTTGGTCCTCTGATAGGAGGTGATTGGTTAGTTATAGCGTTATTCACAGTATATAGATTATACCCAACCAGAGAATGAAATGAATAACTGCAAATTAATGTTAAATATGGAAATTATAAAAGGTAGTTCGCTGCTCTAGAGTTCAGTTTGTACAGGAGTCGAGGGAGGCCAAACTGTGACGAATTCTTCTTCCAAATTTAGCTATGCCAAGAGAGAAGTGGGCGACTAACCACACACACACATAAAGAAATTTGTAAGCGAGAAACTTCGCAGCTTTTTTAATTTCCTAGAATTTTGTATCGCTGCATGTTTATTCTAAGAAATCCTCTTGTATATACGAAGGTTGTTTGAAGAGTATATATAACGTTAACGTTATAGTGTGTGTGTGTGCATACTGGTATAATATGATACCGATAATGGATTGCTATAAAACTGATGCAAGCAAGTGTTGTACCGTAATTACATTAGGAAAATAAAAGTATCAGCAGATGCACATGAATATACCGTAAATTCCAGCAGTAAGTTCAATGTTTCTTTATTTTCCCATAACATTATTTGTTTTCCCATGCTTATTATTTTTTTCATTCTTTAAAATCAATGCAGTGTAGTTTTTTTTTTTTTTCATTCATTTTCGCCAGGGGTGCGTGTTACATTTGACGGTGTCTTAGATTCGCGTAAATACGGTATATTTAATCAATTCAAGCATATATGGTTCAGCTAGTAGATGGTTTCACATAATCTTTCATAAAAGTTACTTACTTTTCGTATTTTGTACTCTTTAATATCTGCGTTGTCTGCGTAATTAGTTTAAAGATGAAATACGTTGTATCACGTCATTTTGTTATGTAAATAAACATAATTTCCCTTATCCTACATTGAAAAGTAGTGAAAGTTGCTTATAATTGGTTCTGATTCCTGTATAGTTGTCGTGTTTCTTAGTCCTTGTGTTGTTACTGTAACTATTTTATACGTGCAAAAGTTTTACTAGTTTGTGATAGGTTCCAGTGAAAGGTATTGTGCGCTCCAAGAGCTTGGATCGGTAGTAATGTTATCGGGAAAACAGTACAGCAGCAGCAGGCAGTGAGTATGTACTAGTGGTTCGTTATTGCAGAGTGTTGTGCTGATCTAATGGAGACCAATGAGGAACACATCAGACATTATTTACTGTTTGAGTTGGACGTCCGTTAGCATTTCCCGAAGATGTGGATCAAGCCATAAGAGTCAGTCCTAATTCGACTGTAGCGGAAACCTTTCAGGTTCACAGGACAACACTGAAAAAAAAAAAAAAAAAAAAAGTGTGTGGCGCTGGATTTCACAACCAAGTTCGATCGTTGGATTCCACATCAGCTGAACGCAACTCAACGAGAGGGGCGAGTCACATGTTTCCGTGCTTTCCCTGTACAAAAATGACCTCTTGACACGAATTGTCCCAGAAAATGAGAAGTGGGTTATGTACCTGAACGTGAACCGTTGCAGGACTGTGTCGCGTTTCTGAATTGCCTGCATCGACGTCCAGACAAGAACTTCTCAAAAAGATGAGAGTGCGTGTTGGGATGTTCAAGGCATAACTCATTGGGGGTTCTTGAACCTAATCACACTATTAATGTGACGTTTTACTGTCAGCAGCGAGACAGACTGCAGGAATCATTGCGGTCAAAGCAGCTAGGCTTTGTTAATCGCCAAGGGGTTATCATCTAACACGATAACGCTAAGATGCTGCTCCGATGGCACGTCAGAAATGAATGGACTTTGGTTTGGAGGTTTTACTTCACCCGCCCTATTTCCCTGAGTTGTACCGTACAGATTTCCACTTTTTTTTTTCCAAAGCTCCTTTATTGGCAAGACTTGTGCTGATGTGAGGACTGTGAAAATTCCCTTACGTAAGTTATTTAACTCCAAACATGTGGAGTTTTATCGGTGGAACTTCTCCTCTAGCGGAAAGATGGCAAGAGGTCATTGAATATGCTGGTGATTATCAGTCCTACGTGAGTTACATTTTAAGTTCTTCGCACTTCGATATGCACACCAAGCAGTGGTAGAACTTTTGCACGTACCCAATAGCTTAATCCCTTCTTTGTGTTCGGCGTAATATTACATTCTCACTCGGTCACTATAGGCTATTCTGTTGGGCGTAATATCACATCCACGAATATATCTTACTGAATTTATCTGTGTTGAACGGAGTAATACATTTTTTATTAGTAAAGCATTTGGTTCGCTATTTAGGAAACTAATATCCTCTATTTAATCATGATTTCCAGTGCTGAAAAAGAAGAAATAATTTGATATTGTCAAATAGGATTGAGAAATATTTTTTTTCCTCGTAACTATTCTAGATACTGCAATGAAATTTGACATACACATTACGTATACACGACAGTATTTTTCAAAGTAGGTGATATTCAGGTATCTGTAGCCGGCCGCTCCAAAGAAGGCAAAGTTTAAAAAGGAAGGGATATCTGAGGGTAACTTACCGAATTATCCCCAGTTCATTTTTCTCGTACCTCATGTATACATGAGCATGGTATCATTACAGAGCCTGTTGTATTCTGAAGAGAAAGACGTACGAACCATGATATTCCAGTGAATTGTGCTGAAGCAGTAGCTACTTAAAAATATTACTACACAAACTAAGTAAAAAGTACAGGGTTTGTCAGAAAATTACACAGAGAAGGGGTTATAAATGAATGTGTTCATCGTATCATTTTGTCATTTAACATGCATCATTTCATTTAAAAGAACTAAAATAACGAGGTTGCGAAACGTCCTTTTATTTCTTTTCTTTTTTTTCCGTTGAGTTGATTTTGAGTTTAACGTATTGAGTTGAGTTGAGTTGAATTGAGCCGAGCCCATATTTAGCAGCGAGACTATATGAGATATGGACCGCGAAAACTATGGATTTGGCATCAATATCGCTCTTTTTGGAATACTTTTATATGTCTCGGTATCTCACTCCCCCCGGTGACCACCGGCCCGGAGCCTAATAGCGTGAATTTGGAAGTTAATGCGATCGGAGTTTCACCATTGATTACAGCGACGGCGAAAACTATGAATTTGATACTAATGTCGGTCATTTTGGGCTATTTTTTACATGTCTTGGTATTCCCCCCCGCCGACCACCGGCCCACATACAATTGTAGCTGAATTTGCAAGTCATCGCTAATGGAAGTGTCACCATTGATTTCAGCGACCGCGAAAACTATGGATTTGACAGTAATATCCATCATTTTTTGACTACTTTTACATGTCTCGGTATCCCCCCCTCCCCGGTCACCCCCGTCCAGGAGCCGAATAGCGTGAATTTGGAAGTTAATGCGATCGGAGTTTCGCCATTGATTTCAGCGACCGCGAAAACTATTAATTTTGACACTAATATCGGTAATTTTCTACTACTTTTACGTGGCCCGGTAAACGCCACCCTGAGACTCCCTGGTTCGAATTTTGACAAAAACGTTTAACTCTGGTCTGGAGCCTGGACCAAGGTATTCGTGACTAAAATTTGGTAACTCTCGATCAACTTGTGTGGTTCCCAAGCCGGTTCCGGTAAACGCCCCCCTGAGACTCCCCTGGTTCGAAATTTGAAAAAAGGGCTTCGTCTTGATCTGGGGCCTGGGCCAAGGTACCCCTGACCAAAATTTGCTAACTCTGTCCACTCGTCTGGTCCTCAGGCCGCACACAGACAGACAGACAAACACACAAACAAACTCATTATTTTATTTAATAATATATATAATGCCACTCCTCCTTAAAAAGAAAAAAATTCAAAAATGCTGGGACATGTGTCTATTTATTTTAGTGTAGTTTATACCGAGTCTCGTGTTTGTAGTGTGAGGGATTTGTGAGATACTTTTTTTTTCATATATTTTAAACCCTCCTGCCCTGTTAGGATGTGGGTTTTAATTAGAGTAACATGATAAAAACCCAGTTCAAGATAGGTGATAACTATATCCAAAGAATCATTTTGATCGGTTCAGTTGCTTTCCCGTGATTGAATCAAAAACAACACTTTCATTTTTATATAATAGAACACGGTTCACCTCCGTACGGTCCTTTTCAGTACGGTCCAACTAAAAGTTACTCTTCGTTAAAAATATAGAAATATATGAAATTAATAATGTAATATTGTGTTCTCATCTGACTTCTATCGCTGTACTAAATTTCGTTATTGTATGACGTCGGGAAGTGAGTTAAATTAAGGTTGTAATATTTGGTTTCTCAGTTGAATCATTGTTAAGTTGAAGAAAATCATGTAAAAATAAACAATATCATTGATTTGAGTATGTTGACAGTGTAAACTTCTATTGTCGGTTGTGTAATTTTTCAGTTGATAACACTGCATACAAATTTAAGCATAGTATTTTTCAGAATTGATCGTACTATCGGTAACGTTATCTTGAAAGATACTTCTATTCTAACAAGTCACTGGTTTTGCTGCTGCTGATGAACTGTTGGTTTCTAGTTGCGTGAATTTTCTATAGTGGTATTATAGAGGATGTTTGTATCCACTTACTCTAACGGGTCTTATATTCGAGTAAATACGGTATTTTTTTTTTTTTAAAAAAAAGAAGCGCAAAATATATTATATTTATATAATAGAAATACTGATAAAAAATTATCGAATTGCTTGAGAATATAACGTATCCTTTAACCCTAGATTTCAGGGTATAAGCTAAGGAAGCTTCCGAAATAATTGTTTCGATTGGATTTCTATTTTCTCCCAGTACGAGGGTAGATCGGAAAAGTAACGCACAATATATTTTTTTTTCCAAAAAGTTTAATATGTACCAAAACCAAACAAGCACAAATGAACTTACATCTTTGACCTACTTTTCTGAACAGACACCAAGTTTCTCAACACATTTCTCCCAGCGTAGTAGCAGTTTCAAGATGCCCTGTTCGTAGAAGTCCGTTTGGTTGGAGTATAGCCATCTGCGGACTGCTGATTTCACTTCCACGTTTGTCGCAAAGTGTTGGCCGGCCAGGGATTTCTTCATGGAACCAAAGAGGTGAAAGTCCTACGGTGCCAGTTCCACACACCGATCGTTCAAAATTGCTGCCGCGATGGTGCAGATATTCTGCGGTGTTGAAGCTGTTACCGGCTGCTCGGAGCGTGGCGCATCATTAAGGTTCTCACGGCCCTCTTCAAAGAATGCACACCACCTGGAGACATTGCTACGGTCCACACAATCGTCCCTATACACGCCACGCATGTCCCTGTGAATTTCACTCGGTGTATGCCCTTTGACCCCAAAAGAAATCTAATCGCACTTCGCTGCTCTTCACACGTGGGCGACAGTAACATGCGTGCCATGTTTGTTTCGTAGATCACGTTTCTCACGCTAGAGTTGCACAGGAGAACAAAATACCCTCTGTAGCGCGATCTTCAAACTCTCTCGTCGTGCAGTTTCACCATTCCAGCTGCAATGTCTGGGAAGAAAAAAAATATTATGCGTTACTTTCCGATCTGCCCTTGTTCATTTGTTTTCACTGAAAGCGTCTACATCTTTCAATCTGATGTACGTTCCTTTAAGTTCTTTCAACTTAAGAGCCTGATATACTAAAAATAATACAAAATTTACCATTTTTCTTTCGCTTGCTTTCATAGGTGAAAGGAGATAATGAACTTACCACAATCATAGATAATGTTATTCTACAACAGAAAATATAAACCTGGAGAACTTTCAGTGTTGCTACCCATAGAAATTACAGTGTTATCAGAATAACATTTCCCCCAAAATCAAAGTTAAGGCAGCGACTAGGGGAACGAAGTCAACTGCGTTTGATTACCTATCATGTTTTCTTGGAATCCTGTGGACTACTGTTTAAATAATGGTTGTATTTAATTTAAACAAAATAGTTTTAAGATACAATTATTAAAACTAAATAATAATGATATTTAAAAAGTAGTCACAGGATATCAACAACAACATGATACGTAATCAAATGCAGCCAACTTCGTTCCTCTAGTCGTTGCCTTAACTTAGATTTGGGGGAATTGTTATTCTGGCAATACTGTAATTTCTATGGATGGCAACACTGCAAATTCTTCAGGTTCATATTTTCTGTTGTAGAATAACATTATCTATGATTGTGGTAAGTTCATTATCTCCTTTCACTTACGAAAAACAAGCAAAAGAAAAATGGTAAATTTTGTATTATTTTTTAGTATGTAGGCTCTTAAATCAAAAGCCAAAACACTGATTTAGTAGACTAAATGAAGCCTAGAATAACCATGCATTTAAAGATTTTAAAAGAATGC
The DNA here is from genome assembly GCF_964235325.1 of Thermobia domestica. Lineage (NCBI taxonomy): Eukaryota > Metazoa > Arthropoda > Insecta > Zygentoma > Lepismatidae > Thermobia > Thermobia domestica. The sequence goes on from NC_137459.1 coordinate 47,065,367, forward strand.
TCGTGGAAAATGCTAATAATTTTTAGTTGATTTATTTGATTGTTCTTTGATGACAGCTGTGCTTATGGCAGAAGTTGTTAAGTTGATAACATGCTTGGGATTGGTTTTCAACGAGGAAGGCACACTTCAACATTTCCTCGCAGCATTACGCCGTATTATCATAGAAGAACCAATTGACACCTTGAAAGTGTGTGTGCCGTCACTAGTCTATATCCTGCAAAATAATCTTCTTTATATATCGGCATCTCATCTCGATGCTGCAACTTACCAGGTACAGTGTAATTTATATATATATATTTGACATTTATTTGTAAAATTATTCATACAACATGACTTTGAGAACGAATTTAGACATTTGGCTACATTGTAATGTTCGGTTTGGTAGAGTCTTAAATTATGGACTCGAGATTTAAACCATCACCTTATATTATAAAAATAAAGTCTTATAAAAGTTCTTGTAACTTTGTAAATATATTCAAAATTCAATAAAGATCCTCGGCACACGAAAGTGGCCTCGGAATAAAGGTTCAATTGTCCTTAGCTTGTAATGGCTTTAGACAGATATCGAGGATAACTCCTTCGCTCATAGCCTTAGGAGTGGGTAGTTACAGGATAACTCCTTCGCTCATAGCCTCAGGAGTGGGTAGTTACAGGACATCTCCTTCGCTCATAGCCTCAGGAGTGGGTAGTTACAGGACATCTCCTTCGCTCATAGCCTCAGGAGTGGGTAGTTACAGGACATCTCCTTCGCTCATAGCCTCAGGAGTGGGTAGTTACAGGACATCTCCTTCGCTCATAGCCTCAGGAGTGGGTAGTTACAGGACATCTCCTTCGTTCAGAGGAGCCTCGGGAGATAGTTAAAGGAATTCTGCGTAGCTCATAGCAGCCCCGGGGGAAGGTGAATAAGGGATATCTTTTTCGCTTATAGCAACCTCAGGAGATGGTTTTAAAGGAGTTCTCCACATTCGATCTGGGCCCCATAAGAAGGTGTTGATCAGATATAACTGATAGTTTCCTCTTCTTGACGTCTTCTTGGAGGGAGGACCCATGAGGGGAAGTCGACCTTCTACGTGGTTTTCCCGAATCCTGTTCGGGTCTTCCTGGTGGTCTCTTACCGTCGGCTGCTATTGTTTGTATTAAGAACATGAAAACACGTGTCCGTAGTAAAGATATATGGTTACAGTGCGTATGGGAATGGAACCTTACAATATCTGTTGTAACTTTCTCGATTAACTGAGCTTAGTTATAAGATTCTGTAGTAGTGCATCCGGAATTTTGCTTCTAGGAGCAGAAACAAGTTGCACATAAAACCTATAATCACGCAGTAGATTGGAACTAGCGACATTTTGTTAATTCCCTTATTGACTATGCTGCACTGTACTTATTAATGAAATATTAATTTATAAGATACAAACAGAATCGATACTATTTCTATATGTTTTATAGAAAATTGAAAGGGGTAGTTATATGTTTATGATGTAAATAAATTCGTTAACACATTCACGACCAGCAGTTACACAAGGTATTTAAAGTACAGGCCACCCATTTTTAAATGCCATTTCTCCAGGAGCCCTGTTACCAGATGTTTAGGATTTGCGGGAGGTGCCAGGGTCCTACGATCTATGTCTTTACAATTCGTCCCAGATGGGCTTTTGAGTATTAACATCCAAGGAGTACCTTGAGCACATAATCCGCTCAATAACCTCTTTCTGAAGTATCTCGTCTGTCTTTCTTATCCTATAAAGACGGGGATTATCTTCAATAATATGAACGAACCACTGTTACTGCAACCAAAGGCACAACATAACACTGAACTGTTAAGATGCCATCCGTCCATTATTAGTAACTCCTGTTCATATTATAATTTCTGCCACTATGATATTGGTACATTTTCACGCTTATGAGCTGGATAATGGTGAATACCAAGCAACTTCTAGCTCAGTACGTGTCGGTTATCTGATTAGAGACTGAAACCTGACTCTTTTGAGATCAGAACAACCCCACTCGTTATCGTTATTATAAAAGGAAAATATCTCTGTCTGTGAATAACACTAATTCCTGGTAATTAACAGTCGTCGTCCCACTCCGTGCTCTGCGTGCCTGACGTCAATAGATGGCGCTAACGTGCAGGGAATTTGTAGATTGAAAACTATTATGACGATTTAAATGCAACTGAAAAACTTAATAGTTTCAATGTTATTATTTCAAAATCAGACAAGATCACAACCATATTTATATTTGAGCATTAATATTTGCGTAACTGCAGGCTAGTTGGTGGGCATACTTAAAATTATATAAACAATTACAACTTTTCATTAAGGACAGTTTTAACTTAGTGTACAGGGAGCTGAAGGGGGATTTTTTCATTAATTGTATATCTGTTTCTTTTATTTATTTATTTATTTGTTTGTTTGTTTTTCAGGTGTCATATCAGCTAAAGATCCTAACGACAGCAATGTTTACCGTTGTGATTTTGCGACGCAGTTTAAGAAATCTCCAATGGGTTGCCCTTGTTGTGTTACTAATTGGTGTTGTGTTAGTTCAGTTGGCCCAAACAGAACCTTCTGTTACAACCAGTGGAATTCAGCAGAATCGTTTTCTAGGTTTTGCTGCCGCTCTGACTGCGTGTGTTCTTTCCGGATTTGCAGGAATATATTTTGAGAAGATCTTGAAAGGTTCAGATATCTCGGTTTGGATGCGAAATGTGCAGTTAAGTTTCTTATCTTTACCATTTGGGTTAATTACCTGCTTTGTATCTGATCATGAAGCAATCAAAAACAAAGGGTTCTTCTTTGGATATGATTATTTTGTTATTTATGTGATAATTTTACAGGCAGCAGGTGGACTTATTGTTGCTGTAGTAGTGAAATATGCAGACAATATTCTAAAAGGTTTTGCTACATCATTAGCTATTGTTATTTCGTGCGTTGTCTCAGTTTTCTTGTTTAACTTCCAGATATCATTTCAGTTTGCTTTAGGTGCATTATTAGTTATTTGTTCCATTTTTATGTACGGCCATAAACCACCGGAAAGTCAAAGTGGACAGACAATAAAAGTGTAAATTTCAGAGAGAGAAAAAAAATGTTCAGTGGCGACAGTATGATGTGCCTTAAGGAAAACTTGCAGTAAAAGTATTTATATGTAGATAATAAGGAAAATTTTCTATTTACCTGTCAACGTAAATGAATGAATGAGAGTCGAAGGCTAAATACTTGTATTGTACCTAATCTATTGTAACTGCATGTACCAAATTCAGTTGAATTTCTAATGTGATAATTATTGGTATTAGCTTATGTCTTCTGGTTGCCACAAGATGTGATTTTGTTGTTTGATTTTTTTTTTTCCTTTTCTTTGTACCTGTAGTATTAGTTGTCACTACAGACTCAGGTATGGCTGTAGAGAAAAATGTGCAATTCGTTGTAGTCTTCCGTGTTATTTCAAGAAGTAGCAGTTGCATAAGTAAAAAATTGGTTCTACGTTTTTTATTAATTAGACGTACTTAATCATTTTATTTAACAGAAGTGTATGTCAGATTAATATTTGTTTGTGGAAGTGAAAGAGAAATATTAATGTGTTCTTTATATTATAAGCGTAATAGAAGCTTCCGTAACTTCCATGACCATTTAGTATATATATTGTGTTCGTTGAAGTATGAATATACGATTATTATTTTATTCTTAGTGGTAAGTTGTTATGCTATGTGATATTTTATTGGTGGCAGTTTTTCTCTCTCTTTTTTTTTTTAAATTAAATTTTACTAATGGTGCTTGTTGAAATTCCTTTTTAAACATGTTCTTCCATTGTGGGAAGACCACTGTAAATATTGGCAAGAAATAGTACTTGTTGTAAGTTGCTTGAAATACCAAAATCCGACGTACACTGTCTTTGACAATTCAAGATCTTGCCATAACATAATAATAATAATAATAATAAAATAAGAAATAAATTCAAACTGTCGTGAGAACGATGAAAATTTTTGTGTATTTTCACATTGTTATAATGTGTTTTCTTATTTTCATACATCACTATATAATGCAACGTTTTGATTATGATTACAGCCAGACTCCGTAAAATAATACTCAATTATAATTTTTTCCCTTCACATTCGATGTTAACCGTTGTGTTGCACTTGTCTGCAAAGCTTTCTCTTGCCATTGTGACATACATTTGTATCACGATTTCATAGTAATCTGAATTGAAGTCAGTCAGAAATAGAAAAATAATACTGCAAATGTTGTGTTAGTTCAGTTAATCGAAACAAAACTTTTGTTACAACCAGGGGAAAGGTGTGTTGAATTTTATACATTTTATGTTATCTGTGGTCAATATTAACAGCAAAATAAAAAATTGTTCTAGGAAATCAAATTTTTTGTCGAAAGTGAAATATTTTTGGCCTCCATTTATCAGTAAATTTATGAACTTATACATCTAATATTATTAACCAAATTCGTAAGATAAAGTGGGTTTCAGAAGCTTATGTATGGGGTATCAAACGCACACATCTCGTAATATTTTACATAATTGTCGATTAAGCACATTAGTTACCAACATAAATTCCAGAATCTGACTTGACTTCAATTTCAGGTAATGTGCGAGAAACACTGCGGAGAAACTATTCATTCTTCTTTTATACATCACACGTAATCATGACAGAATTGTAGCTAGTCTGGATGCACATTGTCTGACACTTTTCTTTTCCGAAATGTATTCGAACCCAGATCGGAATGAAGGGAGAAGTGTTTGGTGTATTGCATAGATATTTAATACGAAACTTCAGTAGTATAGTGTTTTTATTTCTCATAGGGACCTAATAAAAATTATCTCACGGAGAAGAGATAGATAAAGAGAAAGTGCGTTCGGTAGTAGTGGAAATATCTTTCAGAGATATTAGTCCTCAACCTGGTACCAGTAATGCTGATGACAGCAGTATGCAGTATATGCATTTCTATGTCTTCTATAGAATTTAGACTGAAATCGACAATTAAATCGTGGCTAATGAAAAAGCTTAACTGTGGACTATGAATCTTATGCTAACAGATTTCCTTTTAGATAACTAGAGTAAAGAATTACCACCACAACCACTGATAGATAGTTCAGTTGTACAGCGAACTCAACACCATTGTAAATTAGCTGGTTTCTATATGGCTCTGAAAGAAGTTGCTAATTCATTGTGTAAATGAAAAGAATTGTCAGTAATGTACGATTATTTTCAAAATAAATATACACTTATGAATGGAATGAAAGCGTACATATTTGATACTTAATTCAGTACAAAACTTTATAATCTCAAAATTTTCCTTGTGTTACAGCTTTTACTTTAAAATCTTTTCACAGAACGTGCCTAGGTACAATTAATTCTGGAAGAACAGTCACATGCGACATTATGAATCTTTCAGTTTGAACTAAGCGTTTTGGTTATGTAATACTTATTGTGTAGTGTACATTAGAATTTTTTAAAAAACAAATTACATAGTTATTTCTGATTGGTGAACAAGGAACATTTAGGAATTAGATAAAATTATGAGATAAGGAATTAGATAAAATTATGAGAAACGTATCATAATCTTACTTTTCGTAAAGTTCATAATATACCTTGTGCTGTAGGTGTTGTTCCAGAAGTTATGATTTTCTTGTGAAGTTATGAGTTTCTGCTTAAGCTTCAGCTTGTACCTAATTTTTTGGAGTATCCTCAAGATAAAATTGATCTCCTGAAGTACAATTTATTCCATATTTTGCCTAGAAGTTGTAATTTACCCTCTGGTGTATTTGTTGTGAACTTTTTCATAAAGCACTGATTCAGCTTATGAGTTATTTATTGTTCCGAAAGTTACGATTTTCTCCTAAAACTGTGAAAATCATCTCAAGCTACAGGTTGTACCCAATTTATTCTTACTTTTCTTATGTTATTGCACCGTATCTTATGTAACTTTTGTGGAAACTCTAATTTATATTCGAATATGTGTTGGTCCAAAAGTTATGATTTTCTGTTTAAGCTACAGACTCTGTTCATTTTTTTAATAATCTTCTTAAGCTAAAATTTCTCTCCTGAGGTATAGGTTGTTCCATGATATTTATGGAAATCTTTATTTAGTACATGATGTATGTGTTGCTTCAAAAGTTACGAGCTTTTCTTAAAACTCTAATTATTTCTAAGTTATGATTTGCTCCTGAAGTTATGGGGTTCTCCTTAAAACTCATTTATTTTCAGACTTTTTCTTTAAATTTTATTTTAATAGTTGAGTTTTCTTTTAAGCACTAAATGAGATTCTAATGTATGTATTGCTTCAAAGGATACTATTTGCTCTTCAGGTTATGAGGTAATCTTTAAGCTATAGGTTATACCCAATTTACCGGACTTTCCTTAATTTTTAAAGCGAATCATATCCAGAAGTGAATCTATGTTCTGATTAAAAGTTTATCTTTTCAGGTTTGATTAATTCTCTATGTTTTCTTAAATCTTTAATTTCCTTTCTGATCTATATGTTGTTCCAAGAGTTATGATTTTCTTCCGAGGCTACAAAGTGCTCCTTGTGCTATGCAAACTTTGTCTTTTTAATTATGATTTATTCTCTTCTTTTCTTTTCTGAATCTCCTGATATATGTGTTCAAAAGGTAGTGAGCTTTTCTTAAAGTACTAATTGAGTGTTGAAATTATATATTAATCCAAAAGATATGATTTGCTTCTGAAGTTATAAGGTTGTCCTTAAGCATCAGTATGAGTTGTTCACTTTGACATAGGCTTGTCTTCAGACACTAATTTCTCGGTAAAATGCTTGATTCTGACTGTATTAATTGGTTGAATTGATACAAATCACCATATTATTTGAAAGTAAGTGTGGTACGTAATATAAAAAGGAAAACAATGATGTGATGCATACAGTTCATTGAAATCGCAGAGTACTAGGATTATCTATTGGACGTATAATTTTTAGTTAAATATCTACGTAACCGAAGTAAGAATAGAAAACTAAATTTCATTTTTGTTTACTTTCGTTACGATGCTGACTGTATAAAAAGTAGCCACATGCATAATTTTGTTTAGTAATGTTGAGTGAAATCTATGATGGTGATTGTGTTAAACCGTTTTACACACTTTCTATATTCGGTCTGGGTTTGTCTTGACTAGGGACTCTCAAAATTCTCGGATATCCGAATAATGATGATGAGATACGTGAACTTCTCGTTTATTTTGCTGTTGTGCTATACGAAATTCATGCAGTGGAGCAACTGACCAAAGATGCGTCACTTAGCGTTTTCGAAACATCATGAACCTAATTTATTAAACTTCCTAAACATTGTCGGTAAGATTTATTTTGCTTTCTCAACTCTTTGGTGTTAAGTTCACGTCCATGTTAATACTATTTTGATAACAGATACATCCGGAAGTGATCCGTGATGTAATTAAAAAATTATTGGGATATTATCGTCTGTAGTCTTAATATGAAAGATTTAAAATTATGTTATAGATTTTAATACATCACATACCTCCCCATATCATTATTACACAGTATTCATTTTCGCACAAAATGCCTTCCCATTCTTAGAGTTAAGGCAAAAATCGTTTGAGTGTCAAATACATTTTATTTCTTATTATGACATTATATCTAGTTATATCATCTTTACGTAGTGTTTGTTTATGTATTAATATTTATCGTTTAGTTATTTTGCTAGTCTTTGTGTGTGAGTGTAAATATTTATTTCGTAAAGCATTGATATGATTCTACCATTCTAAGTCTAAAGGTTAACGATATTGGGTTGGGGTGGAGGTGGATGAGTTTGACATTGAGGGCTTGCTTATTGGATTAATTTTAAGAAGGGAAGGGGTAAGGTAAATCTGTTATGAGTAAATATAAGAGTCTACTCTATCATGATTCGTTGCGTTGTAATTTTGCTTTATTATTAAATTTTTTATTTGCATCGTAAAATATAATATACACATTTGATTGTAGTTATGGAGAGTTACATGTATATAACGGCATAGCTGATGCAATAATACTTTACATGTACCCGTTATAATTGAAGTAAATATTCCACAAGTTTTTTTTTTTGGGGGGAGGGGAGGGGGTATTTATGAGTTCTCTTTTGTAGTTTGTTATTGCAAAGTAAAGCAAGGACTGTCAGTTGTTAAAACATAAGTAGCAAATACGGTAGACTATCGAGTATCCGGTCTAATGTGGCTTAAGGGCAGGCCAGATTTTTTTTTTAAAAAAAGCCAGATAAAAAAAAAAGCCGGATAGGTCGGAGTTCTATCAACTCATTTCTTTATGAACATTAAGCATACCCCAAGATCAATTTACGAATACAGTATTGTACGTACTGTACAGTTATAATCAGGAACAACAACAAGCGTACTGTATTGAGGTCCGTTACACATTGACGAAACAATGAACAAGGAGAGCAGAATGCTGCTTTCTTTCTGTCACAACTTGTATTTTGCACACGACACGTAGGAGGATCGTAGCAGACACCCGCTTCCAATGCCTTGACAATGTTGCTAATGGAACGCCTTGCCTTCCTCATTTAAGTACGATAAAAGAAAACTAGTCTGATAGTCGCGAGCCGGATACTCGGGAGTCTACTGTATAAATTGTCACTTCTGAAATCAAGAGTGTTAGAAATATAAGACATAACGGTGTACAATGTTAGTATCAGAAAGAAACATGTATCAATAGTGTAACAATACACAAAAGTCAGTGATAATTTATAATTTGAGGTGCTTAGCTATAGAGATACAGTAGAAACATAATGTGATTTCTGATTTGGGATTGTAAAGGATAAACTTTTTGTATGTAGAGTTGTCATATATATTTATATATAACTAATTACGTATTAAAGCCTTTATTTCAAATTGAATTGTGATAACTGCATTCCAAACTATTAGACAAGAGAGATATTTGACTTATTTCAGTACAAATGTCTTCCGCTGTAGATAAATAACTGAGCATCTACAATGATAAGACTATGTTTCGTTTATCATATTTTTAAAGAAATCAAAAGCAGTATTTTAATAAATGTGTGTTTTGTTTTGTTTTGTTTTGTAATATTTAAATTAACTATTTTGTTCTGTCTGGGTATGGAAATTATAAATATGTATGCAAAAATCTTATTTACAAATACTGTCTGCGAAACAATCATATAAGAGTTTTAAGTAAAATCCGTTTTTTTGTTTTCATGTACGCTAAAATCTTGTATTTATTTTATGTTAACCATCTTTGTGATCTGACAGTGGAATATATAATTTTCACATGGTGGTTGTAACACCAACATAATGAGAGTTATGTCAATATAGTGAAGCAGTTTAATCGAAAATTATTTTGGAGTTTTTCATTTCATATTTCATAAGGTATCATTCTAAAAAAAAAAAAAAAAAAAACTGAACACACTGTGAATGTACATTTAATATTTCACAAAGTATGATTCTGAAACCAATGATTAAAAAAACTTCACACACTGTGAATCTACAGCATGTCTCAGAAGTCTGAAAACATAGGGAGTTTCTTCGAACTGTGCTTGATATGTTGGCCTCTCTGTTGTACGCATTAGCCGAGTCTTAATCACTCACTGCTTGAGAACACATCGAATGGTCTATGATGTGATTTTTGAACACGCTTCAACGATACGCTCCTGTGGGGGCGTAAGGATAGACTCATCCCTATGTTTCAAGAGCTATGAAACACACTATAAGTAAGTAATCTCCCAAATGCAGTCCTGTTTTTTAGGTTTTCAAAAGAGCTGATAAAACGTTGATCATGTCATTTTCTTAAGCATATTATTATGGCAAAAGAAAAAAAAAAAAACTATAAACGAACGTACACGTACGTTTGTTGATATAACACAGCCCTGCGAAGATTTTGCAACATGAACTATTTTATGACAGATAAGTCAAATTTAATGTTCTGATTATAAAACAGTTGTTTTATCGTATCATGTACAGATTTTATACAATCAACGCCTTTATATATAGTAAGTAGCATATGTCGTATTAGAAGTAGTGACTTCATCAGCGTATCTAGAACAGTATTTTAGTTGCTTAAATATTTCAAAATATAGTTTTCCTGTAATACATTTCTTTATGAATGTAAATTCCTTCCTTGGAGATAATAATTGAAAAAGGACCCCCTACCTCTTCCATCATTCATACCGAGACCTTGAAAATTATCGCATTGCTTGCTTCGTAGCGTGAAAAAGCAAGATGTGGTACGTGTGTCTGCTTGAAAGTGCATTCTGGTGTTGCGACTTCATGAACAATATGTGGCTGCAGTGGATCAGTGGCAGAGCGTTCACTTCTAGTGCGTTGGTGAGTCGATCCTACCTCATCCCAATTGGAATTTCTGGTGAACAAACACCGTATGCGTTGGTCATCTCCAGGTTCTCCCCATTTTCTTCATTCTATCATTTCGTTTATCATCATCATTATTATCTCCGTTACCCTAGGATCATAATCGTGGGACGCTAAACTAGGAAGAATTGTGAACAAAATGCCAAGTTTGATTGATATCAGAAGACAGTGTTACCTTCCTTACATGTTAAGTTACGAATAATAGAACAACTTGTCAAAACATTGGACAAAAATGTTCTTTGCTTCCAATATCTAGTTCAAACATATCTCTTGCTGATCAGGTGGGCATTCTTAACCATTTTCAGTCTAGGTTTTTTATAAAGGAAATTCTAGACTTTCAGTTAAGTGGCTACTGCTCCAGCACTATTCATCCAAATTTCTTCGTTTGTATGTAATTTTCTTCAGAATGAAACCAGCTTTCAGATGGTATGCAGCTTATACCCCCACGATGTACGTGGAAAAGAATAATGGGGAAAAATCCCTTTTTGAGAGTTTTGGGCCTCCTAGAACGGACACGAGTGAATGTACGCACCCATAATGTCCCATGAAAAATCATGTGAATATTCTAAATGTTTTTACCAAGCACCAGTCCTATATTGTTTCTAGTTATAAGGGAAGAGATTTTTCCCAGACCTGTTGGAATGTTTAGAATCGCATATATGTAGAAATAGAAAAAAGATAGGATCTGAAATAAAAATTTCTGGACACAGCAATATTGATTCGATTATCATGGTTGATATGTCATTATCTTCAGAATGGACCCGTACAATCACAACGCATTGTTATAACACCATTTGTAGACTGAAAAAATCCGTGCTAAGTGCCAAAAATGGAAACGTTCGGTTTAATGTAAAAATGTGGGCTATGTGCCTAACACTGCTCAGTTAAAATCGGACTATCTAGTATTCACTGTGGAAGTAGTTCAAGTAATCGCCAGAAGAATGTGCGTGGACCGATGTGCCATCAGTTGTGAAGTAAAATCTGGGCTTTTTGCTAACAGCAAGTGCCATCTTGTGTCCTCATTGTAAAACGAATCTAATATTTTCTTTTATTTGTTACCTTTTTCGATATCAGAAGACACAACCAAATAAATCAGTGTCCTCTGTTGTAGCTGAAACATAACTCTATCTTATAGTACAATATTTATAATATGTAACGTTTCATTGTTCAGTAGTTAAGGAAATAAGCTAATATATTTACTGACTTCCGGGTGGTGATCCACCCTAATAATGGAAGATTATTATTGGTGCCTAGTGCAAGGTAATCCACGTGAAGACCACAAACGCAGGACGACAAAGCGCACGTTTACAAATAAACGACGGGGTAGATAATTCGTATTTAGGCGAGTTTCAGGAAGTTCAAGCTTTTTTGAATATTTCGTAACTGTTTTCATTATATTTTGTTGTTGGTAACTAGTGTTGTAGAAATTTCATATTCACATTGATTCTGAATATATATATGACAAATCAGTAGGTCATTAAATACTTCATCTGCACGGTGTAGAAAATCCTTGCATGATACGGAAAAACGGTTGATAATTTAAAATCAGCACACCGAAATTCTTCTTATGCCGCAAAGCAAAAGTTTCATTTCATAGTCCTTTTTTTTAAAAAAAAAAAAAATTTTAAAACAACTTCAATAAGTATACACACACGATGGCTGTAAAATCTGAATAAGTGGGAGAGAACCAATGGAATGTCTAATGAACGCATATTAAGTTGTTCTACATGTCCATCAGTATTGTAAACACGCTTTTCTACATTCTCCACCATGTTACTTTCAACTTTCCTTAAAAAGATAAGTATCCAGAGCAGCCATTATAGTATATGGTCCAGGAAACCATCCGCATCGTGTACTTTTACAGTATTCACTTCAGGGTTCCAAATTCCCCTTACAACGAAGTTTACTGAATTGAAATTATGTGATCATGATGGTGATATGCAGCTTTTCATGGGAACATGAAAGTAATTTTTCTTAACTCCAAGCCTGCTCCCCATCATCACGTGCGAAGTTATTACTGATAAAGAAATTAAGTACGTACTGTAAGTTAAAAAAAAAAAAAAAAAAAAAAAAAAAAAAAAAAAAAAACTAGTTATTATTCATTTAATTTTCGATAGGGAATAACTGAGTAACTATCAGAGATAATTACACCAAATTTTGTCATGTGAAACATTGTACCCAAAGCATTTTATTATAGTTTCCAGTATTATTTAGAGTCTTCAATCTTGTAAGTTATGAGGGTGTTTCACAATAGTCCCATTGCTGTTTCAAAATAGGCCCAAATGAGGGACTATTTTGATACACATGTTTTCATTTTATCCTCTGAAACTAAAAGTGATAACGAAAAGCAACTGCATTATTTTCAAAGGTATTTGCGTAATGTATATAATGGTATTTTTTCATGTTTCTAACCCAAGCAAGTTTTGCTGTACACTCAAAAGTATGGTTTTTCGTTTCACATTTTTTCTATTTCTAAGCATACTCACCTTAAATTTACGAAAGAACGAACGTATTACGGGGATGTATGTATGCTATATCTTTTTTAAACGGTCGAGCGTATACCTACCAAAAATTCCCATTACATATGTTAAGGTTTAAATTCTACATGACAACCTCAATATAATTAACCACAGATATAATCTCAAATATCTTTTATTTAAGAGTATAACTCTATAATGATAATGCCCAAAAGTAATTATCCATCTTCTATCCTAGCATTTTTTTCAATATTATTATCAGCTGGTACAGACCCATTGCCAAATTAACCATATTCTCAGGGGCGTAAATAAGGACCCCGCAGACCTCGCATTGCGGGGGGCCTCAAGCCATCAGGGGGCTCCAAATCGTGAAGTGGGCTGTAGAGAAGGGGCCCCCAAACCTTTAGTTACGCCACTGCATATTCTTTATGTTTGCTTTCCAACAATATCTACACTGCATAATTGTGAGACGTAAAACTGAAAGTTTTCGTAAAAAGATATCCACTATTATGGTATTTCTGTTTTGCGATGTAAGATGTTTTCGTGCAGTTTTACTATACGGATCCATAGTATAAGTAGTAATAGGAGTAGGAGTAGGGATAGGGGCAGGAACGGGTTAGAAGCCCCGCAGGGGTTCGTTGAATTCTGTTCTCGACAAAATGGGCAAATTAAAGACTTTCCGAAATTTTTCTGTACATTTTACAATCTGTGGATCCGTATAATAAAACTGCACCGATATCTTTTGGTATTTAATACATATCGAAATCAAACAACATTGAACAATCCCATCGGCATACATGATAACGAGAAATGCATCTGCTTTTGAAAGCTAAAGAAAAATAAGGCGAGAAAACTATGCTCCCTTTACTTAATAAAATTACATACATACATATATATTACTAAAGTAAGTTTCTGTTCATAGTAATAGGTTTTTATTATTGAAACGATCGTTTTTCTTATTTTAATGAATAAACAAATATACTTTAGAAATAAACAAAAATATATTGTGTTCCTCGTGTTTATAAACCGCTTGTTGGACTATGATTTTCTTTCTTTCACAATGCGAAACCCTGTTTTCTTTCGAGAAGAGGCTCTGTACACTGGCCAACAAACTGGCGGTTTCAAAATATCAAATTTCAGTACACCTCTATAGACATTGGTTTGAATTAGACGTAACTTTTGGTACTTTGTATCAGGGTTACCAGGTAATCTTCCCCTTAACTATTACAGATGTTTTCTCTCCTATGAGAAAATGAAATGAAATCATTAAGTTTTACGTCCCATGGTTATGCCGGTTAGGCTAAAGGAGACGGCGATGATGAGAGATGAGTGAAATGATGGAATGAAGAAAGTGGGAGGAAACGGGACAACCCCAAGAAAAGCCACGAGCACGGTGTTTGTCCACCACAAAGTCCACACGGCGCGAGCTGGTATCGAACCAGTGAGCTCAAGCACCGGAGGTGAACGCTCTACCACTGAGCCACCGCGCCCCCTCTCTCCTATGAGAGCTAATATCAACAGTTGAGTGATGATTTTAGGGTGTGGCCGGGACGTAAATTCACCCGGAACTACGAAATCCTCTCCGCAGGATTTCTTCGACCGAACTCAAACTGAGTTACCAATAATTTATTCTTAGGGTGAAATTTTATGAACTCGTCGCTGCTACAGTTAATCACTCGAAGGACAAATTAACACTTTGAGTAATAATCATGTATACATAAATGGAGACTGCAGATCATGTATAAACACGTGTTTCCATTCAACACTTATTTTGAATTTAGGACAGAATGGCAGGAGGACAAAATGGCAGGGGACATAATGGCAGGAAATAAAGGCAGGAGGACATAATGGCAGCGGACAAAATGGCAGGAGGACGAAATGGCAGAAGGACAGAATGGCAGGAAGTTAATTTGGCAAAAATTATAACTCCTAGGGCTCGTATTTTTAGGTTTGTTAGTAGGTAACGGATCTCGATGTATTCATTTCTACCTCGAATGTCCGAAGCATATAAATACAGCTAAATTGAACCAAGAGCGTAAAAGAGGGTAAATATCAGTTATCCATGTCTTAACTTTTTTCTTAAATTTATTTCTTTTTAACCATTTTCCAATTGATATCTTGGTTTTATAATAATTCTAAGTAGGACAACGTTTATTTATGACGAAAGAATTTTCCCGTGGACTCCCACTGAATTTCTCTCAGGGTCTAGCTATCATGTGACAAAGAATTAAATCTACTAACTGCTTTCACACACAATATAATTTTGAAACTTGGGAGCCTAGTGGTATCTTTGTGTCTGTAGTATGTATAATGCTGATACGTTATTCTCTTGAACATCTTAATGGTATTTGTCGTTTGACTTCAGAAGACTGAGTTTAGCCTGCAAGTACAAGTTGCCTATAATTAAAACATATCAGATGTACGATCTTGTTTAATAAAACCTGCCCCTCCCCCTCCTCTATCTGAAAAGTCCTATATTGTTATTCACATATGAAATTCAAAGACAAAGGCAATCGTCTTTATCTAGTCATATTTTTATTTCAAGTATAAGTATTAAAATGTCCTACGCATGGTTGCAAGAGGCTGGGTGTTTTTTTTTTTTTTTTTTTTTTTTTTTTAATACTGAACTTAGGTACCTAATATTGGAACTAATATTCTTCATGAATTGATGTAAGAAGCGGCAGCGTGATTCTCGACCAATTATTTCATCACTGGTATCTATGAGCAATGAGATAACAACAGTGGAAGACAAACTTCGTTCTTAAACTTGATACTTTGAAAAACTTATGAAAGCAGTTTCGTTATCCAAATACATATTCAATCAAATCGGTTTCAGAAGTAACATTAATCTTATAATAACGTAATGGCTGTAAGATTTACCCTGAAAATGTATTTTGTATGTTTTCTTTTTTCGTAATTCAGAGATTTTTTCCTGAATTTCAAAAATGAAATGAAATCGTTAAGTTTAACGTCCCGCGGTTATGCTGGTGAGGCTAAAGGAGACGGTGATAATGACAAATGAGTGAAATGGTGGAATGAAGAAAGTGGGAGGAAACGGGAGAACCCCGAGAAAACCCACGAGTACGGTGTTTGTCCACCACAAAGTCCACACAGCGCGAGCTGGGATCGAACCAGGGACCCCAAGCACCGGAGGTGAACGCTCTACCACTGAGCCACCGTGCCCCCTCTTTCCTGAATTTCACTGGAGTTATGAGGAACCATTAAATTATCAGGCATTCCACTTTAATCGCTCCCCTTTCACTCCCAATGCGATATTGGGTATATTTACAGCTTAGTGCAGCTTAAAGGAACCATGATCGTGCATATCTGATTTCTAACTTGCTTGCTTATAGCGTTGCCCTCAAGACGAGATGAGAATTCAGGTATTCTCGTCTCGTGTCGTAAATGTTTGTAAAAATCCTGTCTCGAATCAAAATTTTCTCGTCTCGTTTTATAAATTTATGTACAAAATGTGTCCTGATTTCCATCTTAGATTCACGTTGAATTTATCAGAATTCTTCCAGGTTACGACGAGTCCACGAAAGATTGATATAACGACACTTAAATCATATTTATTAATGAAGTAAATTGTGTAATGACTTGCGTATCTTTAAACGTTGATAAATTCTCTTTCTTGTGTTTATACTATTACCTTATCAAATTGCATATGACATATATACAATTAATCATATCCTATATTTTGAAAACGGGAGATCCTATGTCTACCGAAAGTTCTAGTGTTTCTTGTGAGTACTCTACAATTTGTTTCCACCGCTGATTTTTGCCCCGAGCTTTCCTTGGATTTGTCCCTATGCATATTTTATAGACTTAAAAATACTAGAGACAGTCACCAGAAAATAATAAGTACACATCCTACATATCCTCTCGTCAAAAACTTCGGAACGAGTCGAATCGACCAATTTTAATTCGTTTTCTTTGCCACAGGAAGTATCTGATCCTTTGTACAATACCAAGGTTAGTTTATTCGCAAGTTAATATGGAGGATGTACGTAGTTTTCTTTCTTTCTTTTTTCTTGTCACTTAAAATGTTTTGCAAATAACTTCAATAACTTTTGAAACTGTTTGTCTTCACTTGAGCATATACAGATCACAGTGAGAAATAAAGATAAAAGCTGCTTCCTTCTAGTAATACCCGAAAAGATCTTAAATAATATATATAAAAAAGAAAACGACTAAAACTAATTTCTTCCATTAAGACACTGCTGGTATGAATAGAAAGCTTGCAATAGTAAGGTGTTTGTAGATGACTGTCAATTAGAATTGAAATATTATTAGCAGTTCGAATTTTGGAGCATAATGAATAAATCGAAAATTTATGTTGAGATCTTCATTTATCAAGTAAAAAACAAAATAGTTTAAAACCCGACAATTCAAATTAACTTCCTGCCATTCTGTCCTCCTGCCATTTCGTCCTCTGCCATTTCGTTCTCTGCCATTTCGTCCGCCTGCCATTTTGTCCCCTGCCATTTCGTCCGCCTGCCATTTCGTCCTCTGCCATTTTGTCCTCCTACCATTATTTCCTGCTATTATGTCCCCTGCCATTTTGTCCTCCTGCCACTCTGTCCGTTCCCCACTTATTTTATGGGTTTTCCTTTATACTTGTACGGAGTTAGCAATCTTGAATTATTCCGTGGATTTCATAGATCGTAATTTCGTCAGTACATGATACTCCTTAATGTACATGTTGTTTTACAGGAAAAATGAAGAGAAAATATGTTTGGCGATGTAATAAGCCTTATACGGAAATTTAGCAGAAGTGCCGGCAATCTTTTTGATGCAATATTTGTAATGACAATTTTTGCATACTGTAGAACAAAACTATCAGCAACAAACCATTCCTTCTGAATCCATGAAAATTATTTATAAGCCACTAGTTGTGTTACACAAAGGAGAGGACCCACGCGGAAAACTTCCAAGATCTGCAGTCACTGGGCTGGTCTCAGGAAAATACTTTTAACACAAAATTCTCACCACAAAAGTTGCACTTTGTAAAGAACCGTTTGTCAAGTTTTTTCCTTTAAGAAATGACTTCAAATCATAAATAAATACACTGTAGTAGAGTGAAGATGCTGAAACTAATTATAAACAAGCACAGCAAGTAAACTATATTGCATGTATGTCTCAAAAACCTTTTATTTTTTGTGAATTTTATGCAATACATAATCCACTTTCCAATATTATCTTATTCTTGGGACAGAAAATAGAGATCACAACCAAAATAAAGAGAAAATGTCAAACTTTCCAGCGATGTTTGATACATAATTTTTGTATTCGTAAGTTTTGAGATCTGATTTACTTTAAATATAGGAAAAAAGCCAGCATTTCTAGAAAGGCCCGTGTCTCAGAGTCCAGCACCCAAAGTGTCAAGACGGCAAAATAATGGGGCACTAAACAGTGTGATATGTTTGTTACGATCAATATTAGAATATGTTCAAGTACAATCTATTAAATAAAAACATAATTTTTGGCTTTCAAAATTCTGTAAGCTTCATATATAATAAAACATACTTTGTGAACAAAGATCATTGTTAGAAAAATATGAATTACTTGGATATTTTAAAAAATGGAATAATAGAGCTTATCTGTTGCTACTGGTTAGCGTACACGCCTTTGGCGTGAGAGATTCAAGTTCGATTCTGGGCGGGAGCAATGTGGTTCAGATCTCTCATTAAACTGTAGGCTCACGTCTCAAAAAGTCTTGATATTGAAAGAAACGCTAAGCTCTAACAGACTAAATTGATGAAGTTTCTTATGTTGATTTTTTTTCAAGTTTTCTATTTTAATACTCGCCCAATGAAGACCGGGTCATTTTTGACCCATAATGTTTTATTTTAGCTTTTTTTCCTATTTTTTTATTCCTTTTTTCGGATATCGGCCTAGGTACGAGGAACACTATTTATATTTTGAGCCTTGACAACACTGATTGTAGTTAGGCGCTATTTTTTGTTTGCATAGAAACGTTTGACATTGTTGACCATAACGTACTTAAAATGTTCTGTGAATAGCTTTATTTGTGTTGTTTACGTTGATTTGAAGATTGCGTGACAACAGACAAATTGAATTAACTCGTGGAAATTTTCGTGCGATGATTTATTACGATTTTCGACGTGGATTATCAAGACAAAGAGTGCATCGATCAACTTACTTTCACATTTGGTGATGAAGCCTCATCCTTTGCCACTGTTAAACGCCGGTATAACGATTTTGCTCGTGGCCGCCATTCGCTCACTGACGAAATTCGCGAAGTTCATCCATAATCAGTTGTTATTCAAGAAAACATCGATGCTGTGCAAAACCTAATACTGCAAGATCGTAATGTGACATACTATGAGATTGAGGCAACCCTGGCATTAGTTCCACCAGCATATATAAAATATTACATGATCATTTAGCTGTGAGAAAGGTTTGTTCTCGTTGGATCCCACATAATTTGACAAAAACTCAAAAAGAAGCTAGTGTCGATTGGTGCACAGAAATGCTCAATAATACAATGGCGGTACTTCAAAAGACTAGTACAAGGTAGTAACAGGTGACAAATCATGGATATAAGCATATGAGCCGGAACGTAAACAGCAGTCGACTATATGGGTGTTTCAAGATGAACCAAATTCAACAAAAGTTGTTCGCGCCCGAAGCACATCGAAACAAATGGTCGCCTGCTTTTATCGGGAAAACTGGTCATGTGGCAACTGTGCATTTAGAGAAACGTAGACCGGTCAACTCTGAATGGTACACAACTTTTTTTTTTTTTTTTTTTTTTTTTGCCGAAGGTCTTCGGTCAAATACGGAAAACAAACAAGCGCCGTCGGATCATTCTTCATCAAGACAATGCGAGCTCTCACACATCTCGTCTAACAACCGAGTATTTGAACACTCAAAAAATCGAGTTGATGGATCATCTGTCGTGCAGTCCTGATTTGGCACCCAATGACTTCTTGTTCCCGAATGTCAAGAATAAATTGCGTGGACAACGATTTTCGTTGGCGGAAGAAGCCGTTGATGCGCTCAAAAACCATATTATGGAGGTGTCTCAAAAAAGATTGAAAAAAAAATGCTTTGACAAATGGTTCGAACGAATGCAAAAGTTTATTGATCATGAAAGAGGATATTTCGAAAAATAATAAATCAATAGACTGAAATAGTGTGACGTCACACCTTCTCGTTGCCATGGTGATCGCCATTTTATTTTCTAAACAACAAGTAGCCTAAATACCTAAAGAACTTATGTGCAAAACGAAAACAGTGATGAAATATTTCGGAACTGCAAACATTAGAGTGGAACAAGTACTTATGTTTCTTTTTAAATATTTCTAATGATTGAAACTGAAAAAAAGGGTAGAAAAGGTAATTATAAAAGAAATATGTTAAACTAGCAGCGTTCACCCCGCTTCGCTGCGGTCACCCCGGAACGCAATAAACTTTGTTACTTAGATAATTTTTACTTTTTCGCTTTCAAGTGATATGATAAAAACCATAGAAGATTGCAGTAAATGTTAACATTATATCGCCTGTCATTTATGTTAACCCGCCCCGCTTCGCTGCGGTCACCCCCGAACGCAATAAACTTTGTTACTTAGATAATTTTTACTTTTTCGCTTTCAAGTGATATGATAAAAACCATTATAACGCCTGTCATTTATGTTAACCCGCCGAGTGACACGGTCATGCGGGTTGCATATAAATACGTTTATTTTTATACCTATGATGAACTAACAAAGGATTTGTACGTAATGGACACCTGAATGGTCAATTATCTCAAGACACTGGTAATTGAAAATTAAAGTGATATGATAAAAACCATCTAGGGTCCAAATCCTAATAACCCCCCAAAAATAAAAGAAATTGGTTCAGCCGTATTAGCGTGATGAGCGGACAAAGGATTTGTACGTTCTCTTTTATATATATAGATAATGTTACGTGCATGACAAGCATTGAAACTGAAATTAGCGAGTTCACACGTGTTGTGAAATTTTTCCCTCTGATGTATGTTTTGAGAATTTCTATATTTTCAGGTTAAATTAAATCTTAAAGTGTACCCACCCTGTTCATAATCAGATATTAACTTTAAATAATTCCGGAAAATTCTTGATTTAGTAATATGAATATGATATACTATTGCAAATTTGAAGAGGATTATTGTTTAACAGTTGTTTAAAATATATACTGAACCATTCATAATTGGATGTGTAATTATTGTACGTTTACTAAATGCTTTTTTTTAAAAAAAAAAAAAAAAGTTGATAGAGAGTATAAGAAAAGATGTTACGTATATCCACTGATGGTCTGGATTGAATATTTGTAAAGGCGAGCCTTTTCTTTCTTTTGTAATGTATACTTAGAAATAATATTGTGCACTCCCATTATAAACAGTAGACATTAGAGGTGTAAATGTCCAAATATAATTAACATTATTCTAAAAGACTTTTTTCTTTTGTAAAAATCATATATTTTTACAGCTTTCTCTGTGCCGACAGTTTGTCAATCTACACGTTAGGGAGTTCATATTGCGTATAATTGCTTCTTATGGTGGTATGCTTACATTAACTATTCGATTTCTACCTTATTACTTAGGGATGTGGAGCTTTTAGAAACAAGCTCTTTAGTTCCATTAGCTTCACGCGTTTGTATAGAAAAAAAAACATGGCGGTCACCATGGTAACGGGAAGGAAATGACGACATCGCTATTCCAGTCTAAGTGTTGCCAGGTGGCAAAAAATCCCTCTAAACGGGAAATTCATATTAGTGACGGGACTGCGAGATATTTCCTTCCAAATATGTAAGATACGAGAAAATTTTCTTCAAAATTTGTACCAATGGAAATGCATGGATATGCATATATATGGATGAGCTGTTTGTATGCATTATTTACTTGCGAGAAACATTGAATCATATTGGAAAATTTCATGTCTACGGACAGGAAATTTTCCTTCGCGAACTGGTAACACTGCCTATCAGAGTAAATATCAAACTGGGGGACTAGTATATATTTTGGTAAATACACCAAGACCAACAGTGATGGGTCTGACCTGGATCGTGAGCCTAGGAACCCAAGCTTTTTAGTGACAAAAAATAATTTAATATATTATTTATATAGTTTTGAAAGTTTATAGTTAGTTATTATAGACTGGGTTCTGGCTGTCTCCCTCTTTTTATCTTCTATATCCGCCACTAAAGACCAATATGCTCATCACTAATATCAAGCTTTAAATTAATTAGAAATCTAGTAATAATACTATGTTTTACTTAAAAAAAAAAAAAACATTAAAATATTGATGGGTCAAAAATGACCCTATCTTTGTCAGATGCGTTATTTCTAGTATCTTCGCTGGGCGAGTGTTAAAATAGGTTAAATGGAAAATTTAATACTTAAATGTAAATAATAATAATAATAATAATAATAATAATAATAATAATAATAATAATAATAATAATAATAATAATTTTACAAATTGTATCATAATGAAACAACAACTGCGAATCGTGATGACTTTTTATATGACGGTGAGGCAGGGGTGCCCACAAGGGGGGCTATGACGCAAACTACGTCATTGAAATATTTGGGGGGGTTAAAAATCTATATAAATATGTTTGAGGGGGTGTAAAAATTAATCGAAAAGATTTTTTTTCATGGAAGAACACCTATGGATAGACAATTGCGGGGGGGGGGTGCGTCATGGACATAAGGGAGGGTGGGCACCACTGCAGTGAGGTTTGGGCTAGTTCTATACGATTCTTCGGGGACGCCGTCTTCCAACACTATCTTGTCTTCCCCAACGATCACCCTAGGACCGCCGACTCTGAGGATGCTCCGGTGTCGAAGTAGCCCCGGAATTTTTGTAGTGGAGCTGAGCACCCCACAGAAAAGGGAAAGAATAAAAAAGAAATGAAGAAGAAAGGAGAAACGGAAAAATTCTAATCTTTCTACGTATTTCTTAAATAATAATAAAATCCGATCTTTTCATAGAGCAAAGAGAGGGATGAGTATAAGACTTTAAGTTTTGGAGTAAAAACAAGTTTCATTTCAATTTACTGAATTGTATACATTATCATTATGATTATTCAAAAGAAAAAAATGCGCTTAAGTTTTGTTCTATTTGACTAACTTCATTCATTTTAAAGTCTTAAATCGAAAGGTTTGCGTTCAGAATGGTTCTAAGATGGAGAGTAGAACACTATATGCTTCCTGAATATGCCGTCATACTCTCATTCAAGAATATTTTCCACTATGGAAACAAAAACTTCGTTTTCATTTAAAGATACTTAATTCCCAATTTTCAGAATTTTTAGAGAGGATCCCCGAATCCCTGCTGATCATGAAAGTACCCACAGAATCCTGATTGTGCACTGTGAATTAGAGCCCCTGCTGATTTTCAAAACCCGGTGCACCTGGATTATCCATATTTCCACAGAAAATCGTACCTGAAATCACACGCACCTATCACAAGCGCAGTAACAATTCACCTACGGGGCTCTTTTCCCCTATAAATATTAGTTATTTAAGCAACTTCCATATGCAACTTACAAGCCAAATTTACAATGGAATGAAGCCCTCCCTGCTTATAAACTTCTATAAGAAATCCTTAAAAGTGGGGGCCGAACTACGTGATACATCCGAAGTTCGAATCTAACCTTTTTGGAGTTCGGTTCCCGGCTTGAGCTCATGTGGTTTGGATTCCACGTTAATCAGTAGGTCTACGTTTCATATAGCCTCACTGCTAAACGGGACGTTAAACTCAACACAACAACTAACCTTTTTGGAGGTTTAACTTCGGACTGTGACACCAAAGATGAGTGCTACAGATATTATAGGGAGAATTAAACTGACCATAAAGTTATAGGAAGCCTGTGTTATAAAGTGTTAATTAAACTCGGAAAAATGAAAAGGTAATAAAGCATTTTACTCATTTGAAATAAAACGTACTGCAATAGTGATTTACAAATATTTAAAAAAATAATAAGTGGGATTTTCTGTAGTAAAGAGCAGCCAAAGAGAAACAGGCAATGGATAATAAATGGAAAATCAGAAAATTCACGTTATGATTCGATTGCATACAGTCTTGTCACTACCTAGTACCGCGTGATCCGTATGTGGTATTAATGTATATAGATTCAAAAGGAAGGAAATAAACTTATATTGTAGTTAATTGAATAGAGTTTAATAATCATTTTTAAACCGAGGCTATAAAAAATATTTATTACTTGAAGTGGGATGTGAATCATTATTCGCGTTTTATCCAAAGCTTTATATACTCACTGAGCGTTGAACCCACGAATACAAGCACAGAAAGCATGAGCGTTAGCCACTTATCTACGACCGGGTTGTAACTTACTATAATTCTACAATCGAGAATGAAGTAAAAAAGAGGAAGTGATAAGCCGTAAGATGATAATTTTTGTTTTTAATTTCACACAATTTACATCGAAACTATCGAGACAAAACCGAGACTTGACCATCTGGGCCAAGAACGAGATCGAGACATGCATTTGTTGATCGAGACGAGACCAAGACTGAGACGACGATTTCCGAGATGAAACTGAAGCTGAGACAGCTATTTGTCGTCCGAGACGGGACTGTCCCGTCTCGTCTCCTCTCAATACCATCCTTAATTTCTCAGATTTTCGCAGAAAATTAGAACGTTGTAAAGCTTCAGATTAATCTCTGACTGATCCAAATTTGGACCAACAAAGATCTAAACCATAAATGTTAGCATGCGTAGGGTATACGCGATTTTTTCGATGCGTAAAACACACACGTTTATTGGCATTGTAAACTGTTTTTAGAACTTATACAAGCAAGATTTGACTTCATCTGGAAGACGAAGACACAGTCGCAATGGAGAAAAAGGGAAGGCGCATGTGGATGTGGGAAAATTTATCGACAAGAAAAAATGAATGAGTTCCATACGTTGTACGTACAAAAGTAACAAATCCTACATGTGGGAGACCATGGAGGGTTGAGATATTAACCCCGCACATACTGGTTTTTCATGACTGACTGACTCACTCATTGACTGCTTAGAAAGTTCTCCTGGTGGAAAGAGCATGAACTCTAGTTTTAGCGTAAGAAAGAATCATGTTGGTACGACTCTTAGTTCAATAATGGCGAGACGTTTTCTAAAGGTGATCGTGTGTACGTTTACGCTCCTTTTTTGATCCACCAAATAGCAATAATATGTGAGGTAGAGTGAATTTCGGTGATAACTGGGAAATACTAAACCTACTCTCATGTTATTATTTCTTATGTTTCGAAACAACAGCCAGGGCCGTGCCGTGTGTGTGTGTGTGTGGGGGGCGAGCGGGGTGACGGCCCCGGGCACCGAAGTAAGGGGGGCGAAAATTCGGGAGAAAAAAGTAAAACAGATAGGAAAAATTGCTTGGAATATATGTATGGGGGCGCCGTTGTATACTCTCGCCCCGGGCGCTGATTTTCCACGACACGGCCCTCACAACAGCAACAACGTTCGGGAGGTGATTCCTGCCACCAAGATAAGACAAAAAGTATAGACCAACCTGGGTGCACAAATACTTCCTTTCGGAGTTATAGGCTGCCGAAAACATGAAAAAATGAATTTTAAAGGTCCATATCTCCAAGACTATGGGATCTACCGTAGTCGAGTGAAGACTTCACTTAGAAACTAGTAAGTGCCCTATCCAAATATCCATGTTTCAGAATCCTTTGGTTTTCGCAACAATTTTTATAGAAGTAGTTGGTGAGTATTTCAAATTATGTGCCCGTAGCAAACTCCCTCTATAAAAATTATTGCGTGACAATCGCAGAATTCTGAAACATATATTTTTGGGGAGCAGACGTATTATTTCCTCAGTGAAGTCTTGACCCGACTCTCTGAACCTTATTTAAAGTTCATTTTTGTTTCATATTTTCCGCAGCCTATAACTCCGAAAGGAAGCATTTGTGCACCCAAGTTGGTCTATACTTTTTGTCTTATCTTGGTGTCAGGAATCACCTCCCAAACGTTGTCGGTGTTGTTTTGAAACACCCGGTATAGTCACGTGAGATCTCATTATATTGAATTGTTCATCTGGGTAAAAAATTCGAAAGTATCGTGTACTAACTGTTCAACCAACCACAACAAACTCTGACAACTCTTCTGGAGTTCGTGTAAAGCACTATTTCAGCTATTATCAATGATATTGCTCCAAAGTAGGGGAGGGAAGAGCGGAAGCAAGAGGTTAAAAGCAGGTGACCAAGGATCACTCACGTAGTGACCATCCAAAGAAAATTTGAAGAGTGACTTACACGATTCAGTGTACGGTTTATATTACTATAGCAAAATATAGTACGTCTGTTTATTTCTGTGACGCATGTACCAAACTTCTTCTATGACCTACACTACTGGCAAGGATACTGGAAGGAACTTTACTAGTAGTATTGCCATTTTACTAACTTAGTTGCTAAAATTAACAAATTAATATATATATAACTAACGAATTAAAAAAAAAAGAAACAACAGTGCCAACGAAAGTCTGGTGCTCTATTGAGAAAAATGTAGTTTTCGCAAAATCAACTTCCTTAGTTTCAATTCTTGAAATGTTTTTCTTTTATTATTTTGATCATAAAAGGCATATATATGTAATTCGAAACCCGAAGGGAGCAATGCAATCATTGAGTGACAAAAATAATTGAAGCTATTGTTTATATACAGGGTGGTCCGGAAGTGGGCGTACCCGTAACTGGTGTTCACCAGCTCCCTTTGCTTGGCCTCCAAGAAATCCCGATCTGATGACACCAGACAATGCTCTCTGGGGTTTCATAAAACAACAGGGGAAAAAAAACTCGATATCACACAACGCAGGAATTACGAACAACTGTGAAACACGCCTTCACCCACGTGACTCCGAAGTATCTCCGCAAAACATCTGCGAGAACTTGGAGTAGAATTCAGCCGTGTTACGACATGGATGGTGATCATACCGATGTTTATGACTCTTAAGACTTCAAAGTAACTGTGTAAAGACATTCTACCATAACTGACACTATATTGTTGAAACTAAAGGAGGTACGCCCACTTTCGGACCACCGTGTATTTTTGAAAGTTTATAATAAACTCATGATACATCTATCATAGTCTGTGTTGTTGCCGTCCCCCAGTTTTTACCTTCTAGATCAACCACTGAATGCAATCTTGAAAAAACTAAATTCCTTTTAGGTTGAGAGAAGTATAGGATCTAGAAGGTAAAAACTAGGGGGGACAGACAGACCCCAGACTATGATAGATGTATCATGAGTTTACTATTAATTTCCAAAATTATATAAATCATAGCTTCAATTTATTGTTGTCACTCAAAAAGTGTGGGGCCTAGATCCCCGGCCCCGGCGTACATCTGCTACTGGTTGAGAGGAGAGGTGCAAGTTCACCTTTCAAGATATTCCTACCTACTTTTGCACAATAAATTAACTCCTTTTGGGTAAAGTGAGTGAACAGATAAATATTGGGAAATGAATATCGTTACCGAACTGTGGTACGGTTGTGGACATTGAGACTTGTAATATCTAAATTGAAGAATAAACTTCAACAAGTTCTATTCTGATACTTCACTATTTTTCTTTGGGAAGAATTGGCATTCACGTACACGCTACGATGTTTTAATATGTGTTTGCAACGCGCAGTGGCGGATCTACCTCGGGACCAGGGGGCCTAGGCAACCACCTTTTCTTACTGATAAAAATAATTTATTATTTATGCATTTCTCAAAGTTTATAGTAAACTGAAGATATACTTATCATAGTCTGGGATCTGGCTGGTACCCCCAGTTTTTGTCTTCTAGATTCGCCTCTGACAACGCGGGATACCTGAGTTAGAAGCTGGGAGCTCAGGTGCATCGAAACCAACGTTAAGCTATAGACTACTGTTTCACATAGTATTCATGCTGAAAATAGGCTCTAATCTTAACATTACTCAAAATAGACATATTAGGGATTTAGTATTTTAGGGTATGTTCATTTCAAAGCATGTGGTGGTTGTTCCATGGAAATCCAATTGCTTTCATTTAGGGGAAACTTTTCAGTGTTTGGTGCTCAGTAACTGTTCATGAGCAACGAGACTGTATGAGACATGAACCTATAGCTATACATATAATCCGAACCACATGAGTTCCCAGTGGGAATCAAAACTTACGTCTCCCGTACAAAAGACGAGAGCGCTAACCCTTAAGGGAAAAAAAACTCATACCTAAAACTGTACTAAACAAATTTGTATCCTTTTCTTCTCTTTCGAGACCAGACTGTGTAAGTTTGTGGTGGACAACATAGCGAAATTGTGGATTTTTTTCGAGATTCTTCCCTTTCCTCCCACGTTTAGATTCCACCAACCTTTTCATGATCATTCATTATTTATCCTTCTCCCTAAGCCAGGGCTGGATTAAGGGAAGGGGCTTAGGGAGGCTGTAGGCCCGGCCTCAAGTTGGACAGTGGTCTCCACTCTGATCAAAATCTGAACTGGCTATCAAAAGAAAAGTCATAAAGATACAACCATCATAAAACAAAATGTGACCAAAATATCGGGGGACACATATTTTTTCTATCCTCGGGCATTCATATGGGTTAATCCATCCCTGCCCTAATCCAACAGAACATAACTTTGAGACGGAAATTTGAAGATTGCATTCAATTTTGGAATGGCTAAAGTGAAATAGTGTTTTGTTTTGTGAAAGGGGAAAAGAAAATGAAATGAAATGCAATTTAGAACTTTACGTCTCTCGCTTAGGCCAGGATGTTGACAAGAGTCCAGTGGACACGATATTGTTAAACATGAATTCGCATGATATAGGATCGAATCGGGGAGCCTTCACATTAGAGGTGAGCATTCTACCAATGGGCCACCACATCCAAGTACAATTCTAGATTCGGTTGCTAAACATACAGACTAGTACCATCAACAAAGAACGATGTGTGCGTGTGTTTATTGAGGTATTGAATAAACGTTCATCTGGTAGGAATTTGAGAGAGATCGAGAGAAAGAGAGAGAGAGAGAGAAAGAGAGAGAGAGAGAGAGAAAGAGAGAGAGAGAGAGACAGAGACGTAAATTAGAATGATTAATATGTTATTTTAAACCCGGTACTCTCAAACTACGAGTGGAAACTGTATCTGCTTAAGAGTAGGTGGTTTTCAAGAGGATGTCAGGAGACCAAAATTTTTGAATAGAACTGTACTTTAAAACTTGGATACGTTTAAAAAAAGGATTTTTTTTGACTTCCAAGAAACGACGAGAAAGGAAAGAAACAGAAAAGTCGGAAATATAGAAGTCCGACTCGTAGTCCAACCTCCGTTGCGTCAGGAGTGTTGACAGAGGGTAACCATTTACAAAATCCAATCGACAGACATCTTTGTATTTGTTGCTTTGTGTGTCTGTTACTAAACGATCACGGTGACTAATGCTAGAAACACATAGCTACTTCACTTCACGAGTCGAGAACTCTTCCCGTCCACACAGTTCCGTTTGCTTCATTCTTCGGAAATTAAGAGACAAACAGGAAGTGAGAAATTCCGGTGTGTTATATCGCTATCTTCACACTATAAGCAGGCAAGCCGAAAGGATGGAGCTAATATATTGGACTCTCGGAACAAGTAAGTGGACTCTTGCCAAAAGAAAAATTCACAGATTAAACTAGGTCGTATATTTATAAATACTTTTATCCCTTATGCGTACGTTTACATTGCGCTGAGGAGATTGAAGAACTAAAAGCATATTGCTGTCATTTGTTTTATAGTATAGATTCAGATCCAATTATATACTGTGTTCTATCCATCTCAAGCGAAACTACTTAGTTTTCTAACTGTTTTAGACCTTCTCTCTTTACAGAGTGCTGCAGCTACGTGTAAAAAGTTGCAATATATTTAAAAAAAATAGTCTGTAATGTAATGAATTAACTTATTTTGTCATGTTAGGCAGAACGTCTTCATAAATAAAATATAGGTCTATAATGCTTATAGGCGGGGCGGCACCCACAGGGGGAACCACCGGGTCCAGGCCCCTGCAAACTTCCTAACTCAATATACATTTGACTCTTTCTGAATAAAAGTAATATACAGATTGATTGATGTAGCGTGAAAATTTGATCTTACACTTCATCTGTGCTCTTTCTCTTATATATATATATATATATATATATATATATATATATATATATATATATAAAACTATCTAATTCTATCATTTTCTTTTCTGTAAACATAGGTGGAAGTATTTTACAACTATTTATCATCTTTTTGGGGTGCAGAATACATACACGTTAATATTACATAGACGTAGTGGCTTGTACTATTGGACCCCTCACAACAAAAATTTCTCAATGCGCCCCTGCTTATAGGGTTGCGAGATTTTCAGGGGTAATAAAACCAAGATTTTACGATTTTTTGAAAAAAAAAACTGAAGATGTATGATATTCAGAATTTACTAGTACATATAACAAAAACATGCATGGTTTCACATAATAACTTATTATAATTTTAATTGGAAACTGGGAAGGAGCCGCAGTGGGCTCAGTGGGCCCTGGTGCTTGGGGTTCTTTGTTCGATCCCCGCTCACACTAATTGAACTTTGTAGTGGACGAACATCGCGTGGGGGATTTCTCGGGGTTCTTTCGTTTTCTTTCCTTTCTTAATTTCACCATTTCATTCATTTCTCATTATCACCGTCTCCTTCATCCTACACGGTATAACCGTCGGATGTAAAACTTAAAGATTTTTGGAAACCGGGACACTTCATCAAAAATTTTTGCAATACACAAAACACAAAAAACATACGTTCATTACAGTTCCCGATGGGAGCTCATGTGGTTCGAATCCTACATTAAGCTGTAGGTCTTTGTCTCATTTAGCCCCGGTGTTGAAAAGCACACTAAACTCATAACAACCAACTGAGTATATTACACGAATTTTTGTTGCCTTTTAATTATATATTAATGAAGGCATTGCGTTTCTAAACAGCCCCACATTCTTTTTGAATTGATAGCGGTGTCTGTAAACACAAACTTCAAATCCAAATTGAAAGTGACTATGTTTGTGACTCTTAATCTCTTGAACCACCCAACCGATCTTGATCAAATTTTTGACGTAGATGCAGTTCTTGCCTGGAAGTGCTTTTAGCTATTCACTTTAACGATAGAGCTTAGGGGAGGGGGAGGAGGAGGAATTATAAAGACATAAATAAAACTTAATAACTCTTGAACCAAACGACCAAACTCCATCAAATTTTCAACGTAGATGACGTTGGTGCCTGGGATGGATTTTACTATTTCACTTTGACGGAACAACGTAGGGGATGGGGAGGAGGGGGATATATAAAAAATCAATAAATATAAAAATAAAAGTGACTATGTTCGTGTGTTCATAACTCTTGAACCAGCCAATCGATCTCAATCAAATTTTCAACATAGATGAATTTCAAACCTGGGAAGTTTTTTTGTTATTTCATTTTGATGGTAGAACTTAATGGCGGGGAGGAGAGGAGGGCAAATATATGAAAATGAATAGAGCTTAATAACTCTGAAACCACCCGACCGATCTCGATCAAACTTTCAACATAGATAAGGTTCAGACCTGGCATGTTTTCATCATTTTACTTTGACGGCACAATGTAGGGGAGGGGAAGGGGAGATATATGTAAAAAGAATCAAATTTTCAACTTACATGACATTCGGGTCTGGGATATTTTTTATCATCTAACTGATCTCGATCAAATTTTCAATATACATGACATTCGGGCCTGGGCTATTTTTTATCATTTGACTTGAGTTGATTTTGAGTTTAACGTCCCGTTCAGCAGCAAGGCTATATGAGACGTGAACCTACTGATTAACGTAGAATCCGAACCATATGAGCTCCCGCCGGGGACCAAACGCTGGTCTCCCACACCAAAGGCGCGTACGCTAACCGTTTAGTCACGAAGGAGCGCTTTTTATCATTTAACTTTGACGATGCAACGTACTGGAGGGGAAGGAGAAGATCATCAAATTTTCAACCATCTGACCTTTCTCGTACAAGTTTTCATTAACCTAGGTGAAGTTCGAATCTGAGATTTTTTGGTCATATTACGTTGACGTGTAACTTAAGGGGGGAGAGACATTTGAAAATGGTCGACAATGACCGATATTAGTGTCGAATCTATAGTTTTTGGGGTCGCTGAGATGAACAGTGACACTTCTGTTTTTGGGATCGCTAAGATGAACAATGATAGTTCCGATGCCGTGCCCCGCAACATGAGGAAACGAGAGGGATATATAAAAATAACCGAAAATGATCAATATCAAATAGGGCTTTAGTAATAGTAAAAATGGAGCATATTATTATTTTTCCATAATTTAATCCAGCAAAATCGGAGTGCGTCTTAGATTCGAGGACGTCTTAAATTTGAGTAATTATTGAGGAATTCTTACTTAAAGATATCATTAACGTGTTATTAAAACTACTTTGCTAGCCATAAATATTTTTTTAATTTTGTATCATATTCAATTAGTCAGACAACAATAGTGTCCTGCGCTTGCGCAGGACGTGCGGGTTTGCTAGTTCATTTTAAACGTTCATAAACATCTTTTCAAAACATATCGATATTCACAATCATTTAGAGTTTTGCTTTAATTAGTTCACGATAGCTTCTGTTCGTGACATCAGTATATCACGATCAATTTAGAGACGTTGAGAGACGAAGGCTCAGATTCTTTAACCGAATTATTCTTAACATGAGGTTGCGGTACCAGTTTGAGAGGGGAAAAAATATTTCAGTTTAACGTCCCTTTAGGCTAAAGGAGACATATGTTTAAGGCAAATAAATGATGATGGAAAAATTGGTGGAATAAGAATGTGGGAGAAAGCAGTAGTTTTCCGAAAAAAAAAAACACGGATACAACGTTGTCTGCCACACTGGTTTGATAGGAGATAAAAGTTATTGGGTTTTTTTCTTTGAATAATAAGTTGCACCATTGACTTGCATTGTTAGCAGCGTGAAAAGACAGTTCCTCTAATTATTCCTTTTTTTTTCACGGACTCTCAGAAACCTTTTAATAGTATTTAGGGATATCATTTCTTTTAATTATTACTAGCTGAAATACCCATTCTTTGCATGGATCAGATAAAATATCTATGTAAACAAAGTGAGCAACGAAAGAAAAAAAATATCGGTTTTTTCTACTACTTTTACATTATCCTGGTAAACAGCTCCTGAGATTCCCTGGTTCGAATTTTGAAAAAAAAAAAAAAAAACACCTATGACCCCCAACAGATGGGGGCTATATTTAGAAGTCAACGCATGTGGAGAATCACCATTCATCTCAGCGACCGCGAAAAATATGGATTTCGCACTAATATCGGTCATTTTGGATTATTATTACATGTCTTGGTAACCTCCTTCCCACTCAGGTAACCCCCGACGCGCATACAATGGTAGCTCTGAATTTTAAAGTAATCGCTAATGGAATTGTCACCATTGATCTCAGCAACCGCGAAAACTATGATTTCGACAGTACTATCAGTCATTTTCTACTACTTTTGTGTGTCCCATTAAACATACCCCTGAGATCCCCCTGGTTCGAATTAAAGAAAAAAAAACAGAAACAAACAAACAAAAGAACGCTTGGTCTTGGTCCGGGGCCTGGGCCAAAGTACCCGTGACCAAAATTTGTTAAGTCTCGGTCCATTCGTCTGGTGTCAGGCCACACACAGGCATACACACACACAGACAGACAGGCACACACACACACACACACACAAACAAACACTTTATTTTATTTATATTAAAAAACGGAAGAAATTGTTTTAGAAGGAAAATAAGAATGTATAATGTAAAATGTGCCAGAGAAATGTAAAACTTATGGCAAGAACATAAAATCTGGTAAAACTAAATGAAATGCAGTTTTTCACTCTGTATATTATTTCACTGTGTATTATTAAAGTGCTTAGATGTTAAAGGTAGGCATTCTGAAGAGATTTAATTATTACTATTGACATACGTATCTTTCATCCTTAGTTGCTCGGGTGACCCGAGTTCGAATTCTGGTGCGAGTTTATGTTTAGATCCCATATTAAGTTGTAGGTCTGCGCCTTCTATAGTCTTTGTGCTGAAAGAGATTTCGAGACTCCGGGCCTTATGCCATACTAAAGAGTTCGACTAACATATGCTTCCTGTAGTAGTCAGGCATTTAATATGACGCTATCCAAGTCAAACAACTTAGTTGCTGTGTCAGCGACGGATGGTCTGCAGGAAGGGTTGTCCACGAAACGAGACGAGACGAGACGAGGAATAAGTTTTTTTTCGTCTTGTCTCATTTCGTAAATTTATATTAAAAAATGTGGGTTGATATTTTCTTAATTTCATCTAAAAGTCATTAGGATAATTCTGCATAAGGAGAAATCCACAAAGGATGTGATGTAGCATTTAAACCAAATTTATTATTGGAGTGTATTGCGTAATTACTTATGTCTTTAAACTTTGATAAATGCTCTTAATTGTGTTTGTATAATCACTTTACGAATATCCAGTTTTTATACTGTGAATCATGGAACTTTAAAACAGTATTTGGGGTCTAAGATTTGGATGAATCAGTGTTGCTCACGACACTATGAAATTTCTCGTCTCGGCTCAAATTTAACACTATTTCTGCCTCCACCAGAGGTAGACGCCTGATCGAATACACGGCTCTATTTATTGGACGGTTGTTGTAAATAACATAGCTGTACGTCATTATACCTGAAACTTCTCTTTTGTATCTCATTTCCAGTAAATGAATATCAGTTTGTTACGTTCGTTACAATTAAAAAAAAATAGCACAAAAAATTGCACATTCACTGTTTCTCCCATGTATACTTCCGGAGAGGGCTTTCTTTCCTGAGCTAAGATAAATTGAATGCCACTCGTATTCAGGGCACGTCCTTAGCAAATAGTATCCTTGTACAGATCCTTCACATTTTGATTTTATTCCTTTCCGGAAAAAGTTTTTTGGAAAAGAGCCTGCTCCTACCAGAATCGAACCTTTTCATCCCATGCTGAATACACGTTTTCTAACCATATACCTTGGAGAAAGCTCCAATTTATGCCTAAAATTCTGCAAATGTAGCGAGGATCGAATTTTGTGAATCCCAGTGAGTAGTATGCTCTTTAAACCTGCACTGCATAACTTCACAACTGATTTGAATCCGTGATAGTTCTGACCTTCAGGCTATAAACAATTAAAAAAAAAATGTTTATGTATTTCTTTGTAAAATTTGAAATTTTAATTTTCAACATTTTGCTATTCGATACTTATGAGCGTTCAGTAGTTATTTATTTTAATTACAAGTGTAACACTTATACGTTTATCTCCGACTTCCCATGACTGTTTGACAGTAACATTTCAGAAGTAAATCTGTTTAAACTGTACTTCAAGAATTACTCATTTGCTTCCTAAATTCTGACAAAAAATAATAATAAAACACAAAATAGAAATAAAATAAAATAAAAGTAAAACGTAAGTTACATCAGGTGTTATTAAATTCCGAAATTGTAGAGCGCATTAAGAAAACGTTTTACTTTCTTACTTCGCAATCATTTGTATATGAGCGTCGCAAAGGAAATAATATTTACAGGTATTATATTAATGATATTCGTTGAAGGCAATGTACACGCATAAATTACAGTATTTTCTATAGCTAAGTGAGCTTTGTGATGGACAAACACTGTGTGTGTGGGTTTTGTCGAGGTTCTCCTGTTTCCTCCCACTTTCATCATTCCACCATTTCATTGATTATCATCATCACCAGGGCCCGGATATTGTTGACAAGTCAACTTTTTTCTCTTACGCATAGGACAAGGCAACTTCAAGTAAAAACGTTATCCATCAACTCAAGGTTCTAAAAGTGTATTGTTTTAGGGTTAACTTTTGGTCACTTTTTGCCTTTTTGAAGTTTCACGTAATTTTTTAATATTTTAAGGCAACTTTCAGGTCATTTATGGTCTTTTTAATCTTTCTTCTTCTACATAAGAAACTCTTAAACTGAACACTGTTTACGGATTTGAAAAATACAAACTTATATCTTTTCCTGCTTCCTGACCATTGGAGTGGAAAACTGCATTTCTAAAAAGCTAATGAACACTAAGCTGTAGCTGGTTGATTAGGGGTAAGGATTGGTACGTGTCCAAACAGATGGCTTTTGATTATTGACCACAAAGGATGTGATCACGAGAATAACTAAAAGTGGATTAGAAGACTTACAAATTTTAAACCATTTTTTTAAATCTATTATTCTCATGTATTCAGTCTACACTTGCGAACTTCTATTCTTTGAGTGTGCTCCTAGTTTCAATTCGGGAGTGAATTGACGCTTTCAATAGGTAAAATAACGTACAATGGCCTGATCAATAGACTACAACTAACTGAAACAAAATTTTGAGAATGAGTGAGAAATGATAATTAAAATCCAATAGATATTCAAAAAATGACAATGTTTAACGAAATAAACGTTTTTAAAAATTGTAAATTTTAAGGTCAATTTTTGTGAATTTTAGGGCCATTTTACAGGAATTTTAGTGTCATTTTATAGGTCACTTTTTAGAAAATTTTAGGTCAACAAGATCCGGGTCCTGATCATCACCGTCTCCTTTAGCGTAACCGGCATAACCGTGGGACGTAAAACTCAAAGGTTTCATTTCGTTTTCATTATTTTCATTACAGTATAGGTGTATCTATCTGATACACACTGGCGCAAATGCCGGAGGGACGAGGGAGACATGTTCCCCCCCAATCTTGGAACTGGGGACTGTCCCCCCCAATAGTCCGATTCGAATGTGTTTTCTTTTGTGGGGGTGAAAAATGTGATGATTTGTGTCCGACTGCCACAAAGAAAACTGAGATAAAATTGATGTTCCCCTGAATAAGCCTCAAATCTGCCCGCCTCCCAATGTTGAAAACAACTCTCCTCCCCTGATCCTCCACAGCATTGGTTTTCAACTTCATAAATATTTTGAACATCACTTAATGTTGATTACAGATTTGCGCCGCTGCTGATACACACGATTTTGAGGAGCCTACGATATCTTTGCTAACTCATTGTTCGCAAATGAAGAGTTTCGCAGAGTACCCACGAAAAATACAGTTATTAATATTAGTACTCACGTAGTAGAACTAATTGTTTGGAAAGCAGTTGGATTAATCCATCGTTTGTTCACGACTATTCACATTACGTTTTCACTTGTTCACAAGACGGGCACTAACTACTTTACGTAGCAGGAAAATAGCGCGTAGACGAAAATAAAAAAAATCTTACTGCTCGTTTATTCATGATTATTCACACACTGCGTTTGTTTCTTCTCTTTATATATACAGTGTGTTTCAAAACAACACCGACAACGTTTGGGAGGTGATTCCTCACACCAAGATAAGACAGAAAGTATCGACCATCCTGGGTGTACAAATGCTTCCTTTCGGAGTTATAGGCTGCCGAAAACATGAAAAATGAATTTTAAAGGTCTATAGCTCCAAAACTATGGGACATACCGTAGTCGGGTTAAGATTTTACTTAGAAACAAATGTGTGCGCTATTCAAAAATATATGTTTATATGTTTTAGAATCCTAAGGTACTCATGCAACAATTTGTATAGAGGTAGTTGGTGAGTACTTCAAATTATATGTTCGTAGCCAAACTCAGTCTACAAAAATTGTTACGTGAGTACCTTAGGATTCTGAAACATGTATTTTTGTATAGTGTAATATTAGTTTCTAAGTGAAATCTTGACCCGACTACGATAGGTCCCATAATTCTGGAGTTATGGACATTTATTATTTATGTTTTTATGTTTTCGGCAGCCTATACCTCCGAAAGGAAGCATTTGTGCACCAAGGTTGGTCGATACTTTTAGTCTTATCTTGGTGTGAGGAATCACCTCCCAAACGTTGTCGATGTTGTTTTGAAACACCCTGTATATATTAACAAAGATAATGATGCTACGAGCTAGCTTCACGTAGCAGAAATCAAACTCGGAAATCGAACACATACCACGCAGTTTACTTCTTCATCCTCTATTTTTAATTGATCACGTAAAACGTATGTTTGTTCACTATTTATACATTATTTATATACATTTTTTTCTAGTAGCAGCACCTATTTTGAGGAATCAAAGATAAATCACGAACCTTCGTTTCTTGATCTCTTGTTCACGATTGTTCACATGTAAATTTAGTTTGTTGATGATTTGTCTTCTCAGAAAAAAAGAGTCATCAATAAAATCTTTGCTGCTGTTCACCGTTTTCGAAGGATGTACTACGAAGTGCATATGACAGGGAACAGAAAAGACGGTAATCTGTAGGAGTCACATCTGGAAAATGCGTCGGACGAAGAAGAACCTCTCATTGAATCTACTGAATAGCAACTATTGTCATGTGTATCACAAGTGCTCAAGAGTTGTCCATGTGAATGATGATACTACGTCTTCTACTCACCCTTTTTGCTTGAAGTGCTGAATGAATACTTTGGAGATGATTACAGTATACAACAAAAATGATGACACGGCTACGGGGTAAGAGTTCACTAGGAATTAATAGTCCAAGTCTCACCAGACACGCAATATTGTCTTCGTGGGTGAAAATGCTGATTGGGACGTGGTGTTGCGTTTCTGTATGGGCTCTTGCTTAAGATACATGTAAAAGAACCGTTTCTCATCTTCAGTAACAACTCGTGAGAGAAAAGACTGATGTTTGCGACAGGATATACAATTGAGAATAAGCATACGGCAACACGCTGGTTCTTGCAGTCTGCACTTGAGTGAATGAGGCACCCACTAACCCAGTTTTTGAACCTTTCGCAAACGTTGAAGGTGTCGCGGGTGTCTGTCCACTGCCCATCTCCATGGACAATTCTCTAATGCTTTAACGTGGATCATGGTGGGTACATGGATCAAGTGGTTCAAATGATCTGCGTCATAATGGAATAGGAGATCAGAACGTGGGGCATCTCTCAGGTCAAAATTTCCTCTTGAGAACTTCTCAAACTATTTCTTTTTTTAAAAGCGTTCTCTCCATACACTGCAGTTTTTTTTCTGGATGCCTCCGCCGCACTAGAACCTTTGTTGAACTCGTACAGAAGAACATGGGGATGACCCTTCATTTCAACTTCTTTTCATCACTCAATACTTCAGACCCTGGAAAACTAAAATGGATAAACCTCTACTAAACCAAAAATAACGCTACATACACGTATTACTGATAAGTGATAATTATAATTTGGTATATTCCAGAGCATTGTTACAATCAGCGATGTCTAACAAAAAAAATCATGAAAATCAACGGTACCAACTAATGAATGAACCCAGTAAATCTTATCTGAGAAGTTAAAAACACACTTTAAAAAAAATCTCTTATGAATCGACATGTAGAGTATAATATTATGTTGCTGTTAGAGCTAGTTTTATTGGTTGAACATACATTAAGGCATGAAGTAGATATATCATGTTCACACATATCCTTTTCTTTACCAGTGTTTTCCTGCATATCAGTGAAGGCATGTACAGAGAATTCCAAAAATGTCGGTATTTGTCTTCATGTCTATTTAGAAAGAGACTTCCCTTCAATTGAACCGATTGTTTATCGAAACAAACAACGGAAATGTTGGTACGTATTCGTTCATAATTATTATTTTGTTTTTCTTACTAACTTGTTTGTATATATAGTACGTAAGTTCAAAATGTATTGAAACTTCTTTAAAGTGATCACCTAAAGAAATAACGACCATTTCACTAGTAAAAAGTGTCTGCTCTTGGATACATTTGTAATTGAGCTTTTTAAACTAATTCAAGGATGTTAAATGCAATGAAACAAATTTAAAACATATGTATGCATGTGGTGGTTAAAAAAGTGACCTCAAATTTGGAACATAAATAAATACACGCTGACTTCCAATTGCAAAATCCGACCACAGTAAAAGTCTGATGCCGTAGACCAGAGTTTCTCAATCTGGGACCCCGACCCCTAGAGGGTCGCGAGAGGGTTTCATGGGGTTCTCGAAGATAAGCAAAAGATGAACGAACTGACCAAATTTGGTTTTAATCCATTCACTTTTAGGGAAGTTACTATATCCACTATATACCAGAAATGGACTCTACTATTAAGAAATAGATGGATATAGTGAGATCTCCACAATAGATATATTAAAAATCCCATACAAGCTTATTACAAACCAGAAATTATAATGGGGTCGCTGGCAAGAGGATGTGATAAAATGGGGGTCGTTATGGGAATTACGTTAAGAATCATTGCAGGCTGTTCCTTAAAAACTTGCTACAAGGACAGCAGGTCGTTAGTCCATTAAATTGAATATTCTAACTAAGGCGCCTTGTGTGATACCACTAACTTTACAAACTATGCTCTTTTTCCACCGAACTTTGTTTTGAAGCACTCAACTAGTTTGGGCTGGTCCTTTGTCCCCAAGATCCGTCACCTGTGAAATGCAATTCGAGACAGTAGCTTTTGCACTTGACAACTTGCTCTGAATATTATCTACTGAATCTTCAACGCCAGGTATTTCACGGTGACTGTTCATGTTGGTCATTTGTGGATCATTGTTCTCTCAGTCGACGAATAACAAACTTATCCATAGGCTACTATCTTGAAAAGATGTTCCAAGAAACACCATCTCCTTAAGCTCTCAAAATTTACTTTTCTCGTAATGACAGCCACACTTTAGATAAGCAATCTAAACATCGACATAAAATAATATGCCTTCAGCATTAAAAAGAATTATTCTTGAGACAACGTTAATTTGTCCAAATTAAAAACTTTCTACATTGATTCAATAACCTATTTTGAGTAATACTTTTGATTCAAAAAATATGAATTTTTTAAAAGTTTCATAACACTCGTACATTTGAACTCAAAGATTAAATTTCTAGTGCCAGCCAAGATTCTGCAATAAAAC
Source organism: Thermobia domestica (assembly GCF_964235325.1). Taxonomy (NCBI): domain Eukaryota; kingdom Metazoa; phylum Arthropoda; class Insecta; order Zygentoma; family Lepismatidae; genus Thermobia; species Thermobia domestica. The sequence goes on from NC_137459.1 coordinate 47,106,100, forward strand.
TATTTAACAAGAGCTATTTATAACATAATGTAAATTAAATAATAACATTACCTTTATGCAGGAACAAATATAGAGTATCGATTTAAAAATGAAAGGGAAAAATATCACTAGTTCAAGCATGAATCCAAGTATGGTTTTAAGAGTAGTTGCGAAATGCCGTACTTTGTTCAATATGTTCGATCTCACCTAAAATATATTTTACATGTTCAGTGTAACGTAATGAGATTCGAAAGGTCATCTGAACAAGATCATAGAATTTATTCTAAAAACTTTTTTCAGCCAAACCACTCTTAGTGTAAAAATCAGTGAATAATGTTGAGATTAGGTTAAAAGTCCTTTTTACTTAGGTTTTGGTGCTTTTTTTGTAGCCCCCGTTACCTCAACCAGGTTCTTTTGCACCCTCGTTGCCCTATTTGAGCACCGATTAGAGAACGATATTACTACAGTTATAACTAACTCTATGGGCTATGGAACCCGGAGTTTCAATGCCACGTTTACAAAAGCTCTCCATTGACTTCAGTCCTCAGCCAAGTGGATCCAGTTTCTACTTTGTATTCTATTTCTGAGAGATCCATCTTAATATTGTCCTCCCACCTGCGCCTAGGCCTTCCTAATTGTCGTTTTCCGGTTTAATTTCCATTAAAAAATTTGAAAGCTTTCCTACTTTCTTTCATTCTAGCTGCGTGATCTACCCACCTCAGCCTCCTAGACTTGATGACTCTCTCTCTCTTTTTTTTTTTTTTTTTTTTGCAAATGATATAAATTATGCAGTTTCTCGTAATGATTTTATGAAGTTTCCGCCATTCCCCATTTTCGTTCCTCTTGGATCCAAATATTCGTCTCAGGATTGTATTCTCCAATACTTTCAGTCTGCGTTCTTTCCTCAGAGTAAACGACCATGTTTCACGTTTCACAACCATACAGCACAACGAACGTAGTTATGTTTTTGTATATTTTAAGCTTCAAATTCCTCGAAAGAATTTGCGAAGACTAAAGATTTTGACCTGAATAACAACACGAATTCCCTGCTTTCAATCGACATTTAACTGCTTCGTGGATATGGTTTTGGTCTCTTAATATTGATCCTAGATGTTTAAAAGTATCCACTTTTTGCCGAAATATCTAAACTAATAAACTTGATATAAAATATATAAAACAATTTGTGCTGATCTTCCATTAGGGGAGCACGACTTATCGGTCCTCGGGTCCAGTGTTTTCCCCGGCTAAAGATATGTTGTATCGTAATGTAATTTAAGTAATATAAAACTACTATTTTCGGTAAAAAAAAAAAAAAGTTGTCCCTGAAAATGTCTCTGCTCCTCCCTTGCTCCCAAGAAATCTGGCGTCGTCAATGGATTACCCTAGTTGTGCTGATCCGGAAACACTAAATCAGAATTAGGTAATTAGATTATATGAACGCTAGTATGAAAATGCTCAAAATACGGCAGCTTTAAAAATAGAAGAAAAAAATGTAAGATAATAATAAAAGTAATTGAAATTCCGTGTTAAAGCGTGAATAAAGCAGAAATTTATATTGTAAGGTTTCATTCCGGCGCGCCCTGTGCCACATGTGTACTACAAACACATGTTTTTACGTTCATAAACAAACAATAGTAAGCGTCGTAAGAGAAACCACACCTCTAGGAAGATACGAAAAGGATTCGGAAAAAGGATTCGGAAGAAGGCCGACCTTTCCCTCATGGGTTCCCCTTCAAGAAGAAGCCAGAAAAGATCTCAAGAAGAGGAAACTATCAGTTTATCGCTGATCACTCACCCATCAACACCTTATCCTGAGGCCGCCGTGGGCTATGGAGAATTTCTTTAAAAAGCATCTCCTGAGGCCGCCATGGGATCTGGAGAATTCCTTTAAAAAGCATCTCCTGAGACCGCCATGGTCTATGGAGGATTCCTTTAAAATCATCTCCTGAGGCCGCCATGGGCTCTGGAGAATTCCTTTAAAAAACATCTCCTGAGGCTGCTATGAACGAAGAAGATATCCTTTTATCATCTTTCCCATGGACTGCTATGAGCTACGGAGAATTCCTTTAACTACCTCTCGAGGCTGCTATGAACAAAGGAGATAGCCTTTAACCACCCATTCCTGAGGAGCGAAAGACAATCGAACCTTTATTCCGAGGTCACTTTCGTGTGCCGTGGATCTTTATCGAACTCCGAAAACGTTTAGAGAGTTCAAGAACTTTGTAAATACTTTAATAAGACTATTTTTATGAGGTGATTGGTTTAAATCCTGAGTCCGTTATTTAAGACTACCAATATTATTGCAATATTTGAGTTTATGTAAGTAAACCAATTACTGGATTTTAGGCCACATTATTATAAGTTGCTCTTTTATATTCTTTAGGTCTTTCCGGGGAACATCAAATGATGAAACATTGTTTCTTGATGGGGACGAATTAGAATCCAGCTGCACGTAAGTACTTTCGTTTCCTTTACTTTGTTAGTATTGAACGAATATACGCCTAATATTCCATGTTTATTTGTTTCTAATTGAACAGTAAAACGATCTGTGATTTATTATAAAGATTGATAGAGTATCACATACATTTACACATTTATTTACTGGATAAAACAATGCCATACAGGTAATTCTTAAGTAAATCTTTAAATATTTACCGTTATTTTCATTTACTTTGATCTTTCACCTCATTCAGAAATTACACACATTTCTTGTGATATTCTTATACATGTTATATTTTTCTAAGGACATCTTTTTCTTGAATTACATTTGTGTATCTCAATTATTAAATCCAAACAGGAATTAGTCTAAGTACGGACCATCCGATCTCTAACCGAATGTCTAACCAATCATGTCTTTGATCAGACTTGAAAATAGCTGTCCTCTCTTCTCAAATCTATCAACACAAAGTGCGATTTGCGACCGGAACAAGTTTGTCTATGAGAAATGTATGTCTCAGAAATATTCTTTTTCAGATACACTTTCCTCTAATCAGCTTCAAAAGTTGCACTAATGAAATGAAATAATCTCAGTGAGAGCTTTCTTGTGTCCCTTAAAATTTCTTTCGTATCTTCCTTTTTAATTCATAAGAATATAGCTAAATTTTACTGAAGGCTGATTTTCTCCCTTCAAACTTTGTTGTTATATATATATATAAGTGGCAATACTTAATACTATCCATTTTTCTCTAAATACTTCCTTCGAAAAAACATCTTCATAGTATACACGCTGATAAAATAGAGGAAAACAGAAGATTGTGGAATGCCATTTACACATGTGAAAATAACTGTCCGAGGGTATATGTTAAGTACATAGTTAGTATATAGGCTTGAAGGATATTTAATGAGGACTATAATATGACAACTAGAAGTTCCTTGCACACATAGGAACAATATAAAAATAAAAATACTAAACGTAGAAAAAAGGCTGGGATATGGAATAGGGGTGGGTATATGGAATAGGAGCGAAGTACATTAGAAATTGCTGTCTTTTTAAGAAGAAGTACATATAAATTGTGCAGCTTTTCGCAACTCGCATACGCTTCACGTTCTCATTTACAGAAATCGCATACATAGATGTCCTTGTCGGATACAGCACCCTCTTCATGAGCCCACATTGTACAAATCACACACTGAATCCACCCCCCCCGAACATCGTCCGTAAACTTACTGTCGCAAAGGTGCACATAACATCTCCATCTTCTGGTTGGATGCACTTAGCCACGATCTCTCCATCACTGAAATCTTGAAGATGCAGTTCATCAGATTCACTACTACAGTCAGTAGATGAAGATGGTTCCATTAACTTCTGCACCTTCTTCGGAGGAGCACGTCTTTTAGAGGACAATTGGTGCCACGCCTGGATTCTCGTCTCTCATGCTAACGTGCTACGTGTTCCTCGTGTGGCGAAGAAGTCAGAACATGCGCTGAGCCACTTGGACGTCTGCGTGTAGATGGTTTGCTTTTCTGCGATGGTGGTGGTGAAACATAGGGAATGATTGATGAGTTCACGACGGTCTGGAAGATAAAAGAGATAGGTTTCAGCAAAGTGATACATTGTTGAGAGAACTCTTCGTGAACACTTTTAACGACCAGAAGAATTGAATCTAGTCTACCGCTTCTAATAGACTACTCTATTCTATTCATCCAGAAATATATAGACCAGCTACCTACTGTAACCTTCACATTTTTGTTGAAATCCAAGTTAAACTGGGAGCTGATTTCGTCCATGAAAATCGTGACAGTTTTGTGATGCAAAAAGTTTCTGGGCATGAAGAAAAATAACGTCTATACTAAGTTTTAAGCTTCAGGTAAAACCTCAAACAGTGGTTCGGATCCCACGTAAACAGTAAGTCCCGTCCTATATAACCTCGGTGTTGACACAGAACGTAAACTCCAAATAAACAATCAAACAGTACATGACTACCAACAATAGAAGTATTCCATAACCCCCTCCCATGGCCCTTTTGTGAAACACTCACACTTCAAATAAAACGTGCATCCAACGTGACATTTCGTTCTGTTCCCTAGAAATACAACACAAGGCGCACACAATACTGTAGAGTTGGACATTTAATTTGTAAAATCATTCTATGAAATAAGTAACGAAAACTTATGTGCAAAAGTTTTTCGTGTACGCAAATTTAAAAAAGACGAACTGCAGCAAGTTATCCACCAGTAACAAATATCCCAATACTGCCACGTCGTGAAGCTTCTTCGAGGATATAGTTTTGGTTATCTCCGCGAGTATATAACACACAATAGAGGCAAAAAGCCACGATTCCACAACGTCACCCCTATTCCACAACCACCTGTTTTCCTCTATTTAACTAGAATAGACTCAGTGAATAAGATTTCCCCTAATTTGCGTTCAATTTACGATTATATGTTCATTCATTTTGAACACGTCAACTTTTCTTACACTTCTAGTGTCTAAATAAATATTTTTCTTCCTCTTATTTTGACCCACAAACTCACTGTAAAATTCATTATATACAGGCTCTTAATTTTAGGAGGTAATTACTTATATCAAATGAAAGAAAAGAAGTTTCGGAAACGTGGCTCTGAAAATAATTTCTTCCAGAGTAATAAACTGCGAAAATTGCGAAAAGAGAAAATTATAGGATCTCTTGCAAACGGTTCAAGAAATTAAACAAGAACTCAAAGAACTCATATGCGCTTTATCAAAACATACATGTTTCGCAATACAAATTGTGTAAAATAAGATGGAATACGCGGCTACACTTTTAAGCAATAATTGAGTATTATAGTACTCGCGCCGAGTCGTGAAGCTTAACCTAGATCTATCGATTTCACCACCCAATAGAACGCGAGGGTGTGTTCCAGTCGTCAACCCCCACCCATCAAATTTTGTCAGTGTCATCTCTCGCTCTACACGAAAAACATCCCCCGAGAGTCCAGTGTTGTCGAATTGGCGTCAAATGCCGTTTTGTTAACTCTTTTTTGTTGCGTTATATTTTCGTTGTTATTATTTATGCTATTGTTACCATTTTAGAATAGTTGTTACAGTAGTTATTGTTTTGCAGTGTTATTATTGGTAATTTTTAAATGCCTTTTTTATATACTCGTTTACTATGTCTTCAAAGTTTGGCAACATTGTTGGTGAATTTTGGTTGTTCGACATTTCCCCAAGTGTGCGCTCGGGAAGCAGCTCCACAAATTGTACCGAAGTTTTCCGATGCATCGGGGCTCAAGCAAAATATTTCTATGATTGGTTTAGAGCCCAAGCTTCACGACTCGGCGCGAGTACTATAGTTGCGTCGGTAGCAGACAATTGCGAACAGGGCCGGCTATACCGTATTTGGAACACATACACTCATGTCCAAAATGATTGTCGCATATCTATAACTGTCTTCTTGTAAGAATATAATTTGATAATTATTTTGCAGGGTACTTTTAATACTGATACTACGTGTATAATCGGGAAATGTATATATGTGGTAAATTTCATAGGAAAAGAATTATAAATAAGAAAATTAGAATGAGTAAAACAAAATGTTGCTAAATAGACAAGAAAATTTTATTTCCCATTTATTGTTCTTATTTACTACTCTTTTGACATGAAATTTACCACATACTTGTTTATGCCGATTATATACATACTAACATTATAAGAAATACCGGGCGAATTCGTTATCAAATTATATTTCTAAAACATATTTATAGACATGCGACAAAAATTTTTGACATGAGTGTACATTTAGATGGGACGGCAAGTTTTATTAGGTGGACAGTAAAATACTGGCACAAATTATACAAAACTGAAATATATGAAAAATATATTATTTAAAATACAGAGGCCTAATTAAAATTCAAAGTTAATTTCTAACAAACACACCGTAACTTCGTACGTTCTCACTGACCTTTATCTCTTCTTCTTCTTACTATTTTCTGTGAATGTTACGTTTTCATTAATACTGCTATAATTATGATGTGGTAACGCAGTGGTTCCCAACAGGTGTGTCGCGCGGACTTATATGCTGTGTTTCGAAATTTTAGAATTTGAATATCATGATGCATTTAATAATGAGTTTAAATCAATTTTGGGACACACTGTACCAGTCAACACCTCACCGGCAAGAAGAATGCTCAGTACTGTATAAGATTACTAGTTCGTAGAAACTTATAGGCTTACACTACTTTTATTTACATTATTATTGATAAAAAAAGATGAAGTAAGTCTGTCGCAATGTTGTGAGCATTCAGTAAATTGCACCGTCATCCAAGAAAGTTTGAGAACAATTGGGGTAACGTACTTAAAGTCGTGACTTTTAAGATACGTTCATTCAAGGGAAGGGAGCGCACAAGGGGTTCCTCCTCATAGAACGTAACTTTAGACACCTGTCTTGCATTAGCTGTATACCTTGGGTTTTCGTCTGGCGCCTTCTAAGTTTACGGCAACCAGACGTGCACCCAGAAATTGTTGTTGGGAGAAGTCCAAAGTTTGGAGGAGTCCGATACTACAAGACATTACTACATCTATGTAGTATTAATTCGATGTTATTCTGCACCCAAAAAGATGAAAATCAGTTAAGTATTGCCACCTATATCCTAAAATAATAATAAGAAGAAGAAGAGGAAGAAGAAGTAGATTGTTTTTATGTTTAAAAAGAGAGAAAAAAAAGAGAAAGATATAAACAGTAGAAATGAAATTTTTATGCTAAATCACTCATTTCTCGGATAAACAAGTATAGTTTTACTAAGAGAGTGTACAAATGTATGTCAAGTTAGGAAGTTGGGAAGTGGGCCAAAACTTGGTGGACCCCGCGTGGGTTCTTCCCTGGTGGCAACAACCTACTCATGCGTAATTCAGCTGAACATCACTCGTTCTTATCATTTTGCATATATATAACGCACCGTAAAAATAGGATAATGTGTTATTTTGTTAGTGATTTAGAAGAGGGGCTTAGTTTTCCATCATATTTGTAGCTACTACCAAGTTAAGACTTAGGATAGGTTCTGTTAGATTAGATTATGTCTGCATGTTTTTCCTTCGAATAAGTTTTCGTATTTCTGTACATTAATTTTTGTAGAGAAGTATCATTGTTGAGTACAGTTTACTTTGGGCCCCACATTTTTCTAAACAAAAAAGTGATACGATTTTTAATAAAATTAGTTTCTCAAAAACTAATTTTGATATATTAAGTTACCTATTTAATTTTCTTACCCAAACATTAATGAATTACGTCATCAATTAAAGAATTTTTAACATAACTACCTGAACCTGCGGTCTCTATACAGTGCATCATTCACATATGAGCATGAATCTCCTTGTTATTCCTCACAATATCTGTACACGTCCATTTACTGACAGAAATGAAGAACGTCTTGATAAAAATCGGCAAGGAGTATCATAAAGGGGAGTTTCTAATTCATGTATGATCAGTGTTTCCTTTCTTCTTGCATGCAGTATGTAATAAGCAAACACAACATACACCATTAATTATAATGTCAGTGATATATGATGTTCATTGGGCAAAACACTCCAAACAATAAAGATTCATCTTAACTGGGAGAAATGGTTATCCTTCGTTTTTTATCATTTGGACATGAAACAAACGCCAGAGAAATATACTAACCCGGTATACAAATGTGTGGTGTTGGAATGTATAACTCGGAGCATATGATGCTTTACTTTTTTTAAAATTTCAATATTTCCAGTGTACTTCTAAAAATGTAACTTCTAAAAAATTAACAATCTACACAAAATTTGCAATAGATCAGTTAAAATGGTATCTTTCTAGAGCTTGTGGTTTCCGAGATATCATTGTCAAAAAAATGGCCACAAACATGTAAGTGTCCACAAATATATAAACTTTTCTTGACCACAAACATATAAACCTAGCATTTTAATATATGGGTGGTAGATACTTATTTGTACTCAAATATTCGTACATTCTATATTCTTAAATGTCATTATTTGTAGAACTTACATATAACATGTTTTTATTTTTTTCAGCAATTTAAAGAAAGTTCTCTCTTGTTTTACCGAAGAGCTAAACAACTGCAAGTATATAGAAGATTTTATTGAATATCGCCATTTAATAGCAAGTTTGGATAAAGCATACAACTATCTTTGTGGAAAAGATTTTATGCGTATACATTTTAAAGGTATAGTATATATTTATAAAACGTAATTAATTTTGTTGATGATTTCTGCAGTGAGTTGAAATTATGGTAGTTTGCACTTGCAGTAACTAAGCTATCCAATTTACCGTTTCCATCCGGTAATAGAAAATATTTGAAACATGTGCAGCTCTTTGATTATGAAACTTGTCGGAAGTTTAAAGTCATTGAGTTTTTTAACCCTTCCCTCGGCCAGTTGTCCCCAAATAAATTTTTAGACTATTCAAATATACAAACGAAGTGCTTTAAATTATTGTGCCTACACCTGCAGCAATGACGGCAGTTTAGTGACTGTAAAAAACGTAGTGAGTTTAGTGTAATATTGCAGACACAATGCACAGTAACTGTGTCAATACTCTTGTCTCTAATGGAATTATGTCCAAAGATTTTTTTTTGTAGGAAATATTGAGAATTTTATCTTCTGAAATAATCTTTTCCTATATTTACGTTAAACCTGTTTTTCTATCATGAAAAACTATTGTTCTATTTCTCAATCAATTTTATAAAATTTCCTTCAACGTTTATATTATACTAATATTTTTTATAGTTTACTTAGGTTTTCTTCACTAAATTTAGAGTATTTTCGAGAGTGTGATAATAGATACAGGAAAAAAAGTAAGTTGTCCGTGCACATTCTCATACTGACAGTGAATAGCAGAACGCAAAGGAATTTCCTTTCCAGTTTATGCGAAAGAGAGAAAATTGTGATTTAATAGGAAGAATCCTCTAAAAGGAACAAGTGTTGAATTGAAAATTTTCAGTATAACGTCCTACGATTATACCCTTTAGGCTAAGGGAGATGATGGATAAGGCAAGTGAATGATGGAGGAAGTGGTGGAATGAGAAAGTGGGAGGAAACGGAAATACCTCAACAAAACCCACGGACACGATGTTGTACACAAACTTATTTGATCAGGGATCGAACCACGGACCCCATGCACCAGAGGTAAGCGCTCTACCACTGAGCTTCCATGCCCTCATGAACAATTATTGAATTGGATGAAAAAAGATATAGTAAACTTAAAATATTACATTCTTTTTACCATGGTGATAGGATTACAATATTCCTTGGTTTTGAAAATGCAAATTTTGTATTACCAAATTCTCTCTCTCTAGACAACTCGTAAATAACACAGTGCTTTCATCACTAACTTTCCTAATTGTACACTGATAAGCCTTGATTTTTAGCACTCCTTTCAGCAGTGAGGCTATATGAGATGTGGACCTAAAGCATAACGTGGGATCCGAACCAACACTCCCGCCAGGAATCGAGCCGGCGTTTCCCGAGCCGAACGCGAGTGTGCTAACCGCTTAGCGACGAGTGAGCTCTACGCTGATAAGACACGTCAACATTAATTTAACATGTTAAGTGAAACAACTCGAATCACAGCGAAGATTTTACACATAACACTTCAATTCTGAATCTGACCGGCTTCAAAAAGTAAGTTAGCAATGAATCATGTTTCTGAGAAAACCAACAGAGCTAGTTTCCAAGTCCTTTGGGTTGGTAGATATTGGTATCAGTAGGTTTATAGGATCTTTATATGAGTATCATCGGCAGTGCAGGGATATGCACCCTGATGTTGTCAAACGGCCTCTAAGGTTTCCTAAGTGGTAGTCCCTTGAAAGGCAACAAATAGGTTCTGCTCTTTTTTTCTGTGTTTATTTTATTTAAATCATTGAAGTGATTTGAGAAGGTTATACAGAGTGAACCTGAAAGATGCGTACAAACTCTGGGAGGTGATTCGTAACATCAAAAGAAGATAAAAAATCCTCTTTCATATTGTCGAATTCCGCGTCGTGTAAGAGTGACAAGGGTGCCAACTTGGAATCGAAAATTGAATCGTGACAATTGGAACGAAACAGAAAGATGTGCACATACTTCGGGAGGTGATTCGTAACATCAAAAGAAGACAAAGAAGTCCTCTTGCATGTTCTTTAATTCCGCGTTGTATACGAATAACAGGGGTGCCAAATTGATATCGAAACTGCAATTGTGACAGTACATTGTTTCGAACGGTTGTTACCAATATGTACACACAGGCCACCACTTATTTCTGAAAATCGACCTTTAAAATAAGAATTCTGTAAAGAATACTTCCAAACAGAATACAAATAAGGTTTAATTTTCGTACTGCGTCTGGTATCCTCTATTTGTTCATACTCATATTCTTATAAATAAACATAAAACTATATTAAGGAACTTGTTAAGACATTTCAAATATGCATAAATATCTCTTTGTCATTAACAGTTGTAAGCTGATGTGTAAAGTTTCTTTTATCATATTGAAACTCTTCTGTTTAACGAACAACGACGTGATATTAGTTATGGGGATCTTCATTGAAGTAGTTCTTGCTGATCCATTTTTATGATCACAGCTTCGCGACTGAGCTTCTCCGCAAATTGCAAGATAAATATCGCCTTAGTATAAAACTAGTTGAAGTGTCCGTTCTTTGGCCGAAAAAAAAAATGTTTATGAAAAATATTTGAAAGGTACATTTCCAATGGGGAAATGTTCAACCCCATTTCTTCCTTACGGCAATCAAACTGAAATGAAAGAACTCAGTTTGACTCAAGTGCTAACTATGTTCAAAAGTGCATTTCAGTTACTGCAGCTGCTATTCTTCTAGAACAATATTCAAACAACTTTTCTCCCTTAGGACAGTGTTGGGTAAGTTACTTGTAAAAATGTAACGCGTTACAAGTTACTTTACTTTTTCTTAAAATGTAACGCGTTAGTAACGCGTTACTTGCCCCTCAAAAGTAACTGTTACTTTACTTCGAAAGTAACGCGTTACTAACGCGTTACTTTTAGGTCCGAAACTTTAAAAATGTGAAAAAATTATGACTTCAATTTTCCGTACTACTATTACTACCGCTATTATTATTATTATTATTATTATTATTATTATTATTATTATTATTATTATTATTATTATTATTATTATTGCACGTTCTGAATCGCTTTATGTAAATGCAAATTTTTACTTGATATATGAACATTTTCATGTACAGTAATGTAACATTGATAAAATGCCATATTGCGTTACCCGTAGGGATGGACACGAGCGAGTTCGAGCAAGTTTTCTTTGACACTCGATTCGACTAGAAACATATATCTTTGAGCTCTACCCGAGAACTCGACTCGAAAAATTTCCTCCAACTCGACTCGAATTGGGATCGAGTTCCGAGTCGACTCGAACCAAATCCGGTGTGTAGTTTCGAGTACATTTTTCAAGTATATTACATAGACAGTATAATTATTACCAATGACACTACTACTACTACAACTTTTATTATTATTATTATTATTATTATTATTATTATTATTATTATTATTATTATTATTATTATTATTATTATTATTAATTATAACAACACTGTATATAAAAAGAAAGATAGGCGGTTTGTATTTGAATACTAAAAAACTAGTTGATTGCCAACCTCGGTAGTCGTGAAGTCTAGGAGTTAAGGACATTGTTCACGAGCTTCTGAATTTGGGTTGAGAGTCTAGGTTGAATATTCGGGCTCGAGCCAAACACTGTTAAAAGTTATAGGGCACTGGCGAAATATCTTCAAAACTGCTCGGCCCGGGTTTAGAATTGTCAACGACTCGAGCAGCTCGACTCACAGCTCATTCACTATCGACCCGAACCGAGAAGTGCGCCGAGCCAACAGCTCACCCAACCAATTCTTCAAAAAAACAGTAAGTGGAACTACGAACTTATCTGTTTCTCTGTGTGTCTGTGACTGTCGGTCACTGACATACGTAGTTCATGCTCGATTGTTTCATTCTGGGAAATTCATTTACAGGAAAGAAACATTTGTTTCCGAAAAACAAAAATATACATATATTGTAGTTACTCATCCGAAATGTAACGCGAAAAAAGTAATGCAAACTAGGTACGTTACTTAAAAATTTGTAACGCGTTACCGTTACAGTTACTTTGAAAAATGTAACGCGTTTCTAGGAAACGTTACTTGCGTTACGTTACTTCCCAACACTGCCTTAGGATACGCATGTCAATCAAAGGAAACTGATAAAATCTCAGATCAACCCAAGTACTAAGTATGTTTTACAAAGATCATTTTAAATAAGTCAATCATTTCTTCACTTTGGCAATTTCATAGCCTATATACGAAATATTAAGCTAAAATATTTTTATTATTTATTTATTTATTGAACAAATTCCCAGATAGCACAATTTTGCTATTTTACACAGGGAAATGTTAACAAAGAGAAAAAAGAAACAAAAATAGAAATAAAGTATGAACAACGTTAACAACAGCAGCGTCAACAAAGAGTACAAAAGTAATATTACTTGGCGAAACGCGTTTTGTTACTCTGTCAAACACCAGGTAGCTCCAAAAAATGTTCACATCATTTGTTAGATGATTATAATAGTTCGGTATTCTGTGAAAGAGAGACCTCCATAGTTGCCAACCTGGGGCAGGCAAGATGGTATAGGTGGATATTCCGGGTTTTGCAGGAAGGGACACGTAAGGATAGTTCTTGAAGTAGGGTTTGCGATCTCAAGTTCCCATTAGCTTTCTTATGTAGAAGTTTCAGGTCAGAGTTATTTCTGCGTGCTCCAGAGGTGTGGGATATTAAGATATCGCAAGAGTTTCTCTTTAGGTAATATCCGAAGTGTGGAAACACGAAAGCCTACTATAGCAATAAAGATTGAGAACAGAATCAAGTGTAGAGAGATGTGTATGTGCGGCCATGGCCCATATGGGAGAGCAATATAAGCCCGGTTACACATTTCAACGAAAGTGTCATGATAAAAAAAAAAAATACCTAGCCGAGCCAGAATCTATGGCCTGACAATGCATTAAAATTGGTTTAGACATTTTGCGATGATAATGTAACGGAGAACACCGAAAATGTATAAGTTGAACCCCTGGCCACCGATCCTCTTTGAAGGAATTTTTGAAAACTCAGACACATATGATTACTTACTTTTAACAAGTTTATGTACCGATTTTCAACTCCCTAACAAGAGAGACTTGTGAGATACTTTATTTTTGGCTTAAAAAATTAATTTATTCTCTTATGATACCCATTTTAATAGAAGTGATGTGATAGACACCTGTCTCGAGTCAAGCGCTAGGTTTAAAAATTATTTTCAAACGATTCAGCCGATTTCCCGTAATGATGAGACAAACAATATCGATTTGAATGTCGACCAAAAATACAGAAAATTCCCCCTTCTCCCCCCTTAGAAGCAGAATTTTCGAAAACTCATAGTCCATTATTTCTATTTTAGAGTTCAAATTCAGAATTTTACACCTCCAGCAGTGTGTAGTTTACTTAGAATACAGATTTGTTAAAATGAATGAAGGATGGTTTCCTTCGCAATGGGGAAACTCATTACTAATCATTTGTTTATTTTGAAGGTTAAAGAGTTGCACTGGTATCACAAATCTGTTTACCTGATATAAATTAATTTTCTTGATATATTACTCATTAGTTGTAGTAAATGACAGAAACACCTACAGGTTTTTTGTTCTTTAATCAGGGAGGCTCACAGGATATTTTTCAAGGAAAAGATGTGTGTTTGTGGTAAATACCGACACGTTAGTCCAGTTGCGAATGCATACGCATTTTGATCACGTGTGTGCATAATACGCATAAAATACCAATTATTTACGCAGACTGCATAGCTTTAAAATACACCAATGAGGAAATCTTATATGTTTTGACTTGTGTTTTTGAAGAACTAAAGAGCACGTTCGTGGCTACTTAGATAGTGTACACGCGTTTGGCATAGGAGACCCAGGTTCGATTCCCGACGAAAGCTCATGCGGTTCGAGTCCCACGTCAAGCTGTAGGTCCACATCTCATATAGACTTGCTGCTGAATAGGACGCTAAACTTAAATGAAATTTAAATCAAATCGAGGAACTGACATCTTTTCTAATATCCAGGGAGAGGAATTGCCCCTTTCCCTTGTCCTACCATATTTTCAATCATATGTATGTGCTAGGTGTAAACATACCACTCAATATTTTTATTCCATTAGAAACAATCGTTATATAATATAGTAAAACTATTTTTTAAATGCAGATTAAAATTAAAATATTTGATATTACTGTTGAAGTAACTGCTTTTAATTTTTAAAATTTATTTCCAATTTAGTACTACTTCAGTCGCTGGAGTGTTTGGAATGTACTCGAATTCTGTCTCGAAGATGCTCAACGAATAGTATTCCAGAAAATATTTGGCAAAAAGTGTTACGACTTGAAACTACAAGAGATTCATGCAGGCAAGTATATTTTCAATTGTAATTTGTAAACTGGGCTTAAGGAATGCTTGGGCCTTTCTTTGGACTGATTGTACACTCCGCATCAAAAAATTGCGACAGCTAACGCCGTGCAGTCAGGCCACCCAATATACACCTTCTTATCTCATAATCGTGTCGGGTAAAGATATCCCCTTTCTCTCCTTCTCGCTTCTCTCCCATACTAAAATTAGCTAACAACATGAGCGCAATTCTGATTTCAAACTACACATATATTAGTTTCGATAAAAATGAAATAACAAAACCAAGACGAAACAAGATTCATAAGTTGATGTAGGGAGAAACTGAAACGCACACAATGAAAAGTTGAAACCAATGGATGTCTTTTACACAGTGATTCAAAAATGAAGCACAGAGAGAGAGAGAGAGAGAGAGAGAGAGAGAGAGAGAGAGAGAGAAAGAAGAAGAAGAAGAAGAAAAAAGAAAAGGGTGAATAGATAAAACTGTGGAATTCAAACGTAGTAAGAAAAGAACCTAACATTATAAAGTTCCGTTTTCAGAAATTCAACAGTAATATAGAAATAACGTTGTTCTCACATATTTTTTCAGTACTATTCGAATATATAGAGGGTGCTTTAAAAATTCATTATGCCACTTTTATAATGGACAGCATACCCAATTTCCAGTAGAACTGTGTATCTCCCAGGCACATTTAGGATAATGTCAAAAGTTTAACACACATGCTTTGTTTCCGAGTGATTCGATTGCAAATTCGGTAGTGTTCATTGGACGTACTGATCCAAAAAAAAAAAAAAAAAAAAAAAACATTCTAATATACCCAATAAATAGCGTTAGTCACATCCTCTATTTTAGACTACTAATGCAATCTGAACGAAAAGAAAAAATAGAAGAAAAGAAAAAATAGACGAAAAGAAAAAGAAAGAAAGAAAGAGAAAATTGAAGAGTGCTATTTTACTGCTAAATTTCTATCAGAAATACCCTATATTAACAGTCCAAACTATATCGTAATGAAAAGTTACAAATGTTCGAATGGAAAAGTTTATGTTCCTTATAGATGTAGCATGTCTCAAATTTCAACGTGAATAAAACACATTGAATTATAGGATGGAGACACATTTTGTGTCGAACTAGTATATTTAAAATTTTGTTTTCAAATAACCAAAGAGGTTACCATTTTCTAGTCTTCTCCGAAGATTTATCTGTTCCGAACATCCAACATTTATTTCATCTCTTCCGGATATAACATAAATTGCACAGATAGAATGAACACGCTAAGAGCTCAAACGGATCATCGTGTCAGTCGAATAATGTTCGTCAGGTTATAGACCACCACTGGGTCGAAGATTCAAATCTTTAGTGATCCGGTAATTCGACTGAGACTCGGTAACGCAGAGGACAAAAAATATATTTTACTTATTTTCGTGTGTTTAAACAGTATTTCTGTCAGAGATGACCAGGACTGGAGATGTTATCCCCAGAGCACGAAAAACACAATGCCGAAGTTAACAGTTAATTAGATTCTCCAGACCCGGTATATCGAGCTCTTGCTCTCTTTTAACTTTGGAACATGAAGTGTATGTGTGTATGAAAGAGAGAGAGAGGGGGAGAAGTGAAAGATGCAAAGACAGGATAGGGACGTCAAGAAAGAGAGAGAGAGAGTGAGGGGTGACAAGTATAAATATGAAACATCCTTATCATTGCAGCGTATGATGTAGAACGCACACACAGTTTACTCGTATTATCGCCAGTGATGCTTTGTAAGCTCTCCATCAGAAGAAATCTCTGTTTGCAGCCATTATTTTATGCGAAAAAATCATACTTCCTGATGGGGAATCGAACCAATATGTCCCATTTGGAAGTCTAGCACGCTACCATTACATCACCGATTGCTTTAGCCAAACTTTGTTTAAGAAATGGTGTAGTGTTTCTTTCTGAGAACGATAACACGAAAAGTGTATACTGCAGATCAATGATGTCTTTGGAATGTTCTGGTAATTCCCTTGCCCTTTCCCAACCAACATTCGTAAATCGTCTGTATTATGATACAGTTGTTTGCATCCACATTCTTATGTATTGCTTGTCCAGTATAAGAAGTCGATTTTCATAATCGTTTTGTAAAAAGTTAACTTTGGCGTGAACAGGATTCGAACCTACGTTAGATAGCTGCATTATTCGTAAGGCCATTACGTTACCCCTACACTATGAGTTTTATTATTACCTTCTTGGTAAATACAAAATGGACTCAACTAGCTGAGTCTATACAAGAAAATAACTAGACATACAATAAAAATTACCAATTCTGGGTCTTTTGGAAATGAGTAAACGACGAGTCCAAAGGTGGAGTGGGACAGTGGGTCAACAGCGTGAAAGCCACTGCGTCCCACCATCCACCATGACTCTGACCCATCGACTTATTCTGCCTACCGACCTACTCTGCTCACTGCAGTAGACAGCATCTTCTGAACACTGGCGAATTTGTCTACGTTTTACTTTCAAGGCCTCCATTTTCCTTCCTTTTTCATTTGTTTCTCTTTACTCACCTGTGATGAGTATATCTAAGTGAAAAAAGAACTTCAGGCACTTTTGGATATTGGTATTTGTAATTGTAATAATAGCAATAGGACTTATACTACTTAAGAAAATACATTTTTGAAACATTGTAATATATAAATTATAATATATAACAATTGAATGTAACTTTGTGTGCCTGATCATCACGGTCAAATTGCGAAGTTAAATGAAAAGACTTTTGGTATATAGTTAGGCCTTAACTCAAACTGGGATGTTATCATATCATTTTCATTATAATACATATTCTAAGGGGATAGCGGGATCCGAATGTTTGCAAAAAATGAGTATATCTCAGACCGTATACTGCGGAGCTGAAACTCAGTATATTAACTCTTTATTGAAAATTAAAAGAACGTGTTCTAACTTTAATTAAAAACTTCCTTTATGGTTGGTTTGAAAAAATAATGGAAAACGATCGATATTAGTTGAGAAACAAGCTGAGAAACAAAAAATACAGTGCTTTGCTTCATATATCCGTTGCTTTTTACTATAATAGTTGCTGAAGCTAATGTTTATTATATGGAGTGCTTAAGGCACAGAACAATCAACCCATAACGTTCTGAGAAAAATAGACATAAAATTTGTACTATGAACTTAATTACACGGAAATTTTAAGTTTGGACTGTACGCATAATTATATTGAAAATTTTACACTTTTTTCCCTATACGTTGATCTAGTTATACTTTGATTTGAAACTTTCAAATTTCATTCCATATTTCACTCAAAAGTATCTGTAATTCAACAAGGAAATAAGGATATATGATAATATATTTAAAATTCATCGTAATTTGACCCACAAGAAACACTTTACCATTTTATATCGTAAAGGTTAGATCCACCGTTATTGTAACAGAGCGGTGCTTGAGCGATTGACTGTAGAAACTGAGACTCCAATTAGCTAGGATTTCACAACTTGACTTTATTACAAGTGTAAACTCTTTAGTCAGTAGAGAAGAGGCCGTGGATCATGTGCCAGAGTTGATGACGATGTGTTTTGGTGGTTCAGAGTGGGTCACAGTGAGTGAGAGTTGTTCATGATGGGTGGTGGATCGGAGTGAGTCATGGTAGGTGGTGGGCCAGAGTGGATCATGGTGGGTGGTGGGTCAGAGTGGTTCACGGTTAGTCGTGCGTCACGATGTGTGGTGGGTCAGTGAGTCGTGGGTCAAGTTTTAATTGACCAACACCATCTCTGGACGCGTCGCTCCGAAAAGGTATCGGTGCCCTATTAAATCACTATTGTCGGTTTACAGAAATTTACTGTTATTACTGGAAATTAATGCTATCATTCATTTTGAACATTTTAAAAGCTCGTAGTTTCTAATGTATTAAAGTTTTATTTCTTATCGATAGTATGAAACATTGCAAATAGTTGTAAATTTCCATAACTGTTCTCCAACTGGATTTGTATACAACTAAAGTTAGTTTAACCAAGTTTAACAAAAAGTCCAAAATAAGCCTATTAAAAACAGCTCTTATTTGTAAACTAGCTGAATATACTTATTCTTCGCATGGGGGCTGTATTTGGAAGGCAACGCCTGTGGAGTATCACTATTCATTTGAGCGACCACGAAAACTATGGATCTGACACTAATATCGGTCATTTTGGGCTACTTTTATATGTCTCGGTATCCCCGATCCCGCTGACCCCTGACTCGCATACAATCGTAGCTGAATTTGCAAGTCATCGCTAATGGAAGTGTCTCCATTCATCTCAGCGACCGCGAAAACTATAGATTTGATACGAATATCGGTCATTTTGGATTACTTTTACATGTCTCGTTATTCTCCCCCTGGTGACTTCGGCCCGCAGCGGAATAGGATGAGTTTGGAAGTTAATGCGATCAGAGTTTCACCATTCGTTTTAGCGATCGCAAAAACTATGAATTCGATGCTAATATCGGTTATTTTCTACTACTTTTACATGTCCAAGTAAACGCCCCCCTAAGTCCCCCTGGTTCGAATAATAAAAAAACACTTCGCCTTGGTCTGGGGCCTGAAGCAAGGTATCCGTGACCAAAATTTGGCAACTCTCGGAAAAATTGTCTGGTCCCCAGGCCGGTGCCGGTAAATGTTACCGTGAGGGCCCCCCTGGTTCGAAATAAAAAAGACGCTTCGAATTGGTCCTGGACCAAGATACCCATGGCCCAAATTTGGTAATTCTCGATCTACTCGTCTGGTCCCAATGCTGCACAGAGAGATACATACATACAGAC
Source organism: Thermobia domestica (assembly GCF_964235325.1). NCBI lineage: Eukaryota > Metazoa > Arthropoda > Insecta > Zygentoma > Lepismatidae > Thermobia > Thermobia domestica. The sequence continues at coordinate 47,125,773 of NC_137459.1, forward strand.
AGACAGACACACAAACAAACTCTTTATTTTATTTATATTAGAAGAATACATAATTACAGCTTTTGGTTGTTGCAATGGTCTGTCCAAGCGGCTAGATAAACCATAACGACAAAAACTGATTCTCCTATATGAAAAAGAGCTTGGTAAGGTGAGTGTGGGGGCGCCGAATTCTACTTCGGCCCGGGCGCCGAAAACTCTAGCTACGGCTCTGCTCTCAATTAGTATTCATTCTGCACAAATTACTTTCTTTTTCGTATATTGTTCGCTGAAACCTCTTTAATATTAAACGCTGTGTTCTAGATTTCCATCTATCAGAAGTTACATTCCCCTTGGACATACAATTTTAAAAGTACAAAATCACACCTGTAAAAACTGAAAACAGACCATATAAACGTTAATGAGAACTGGGCGGTGTCGTGACTCACACACGTCAAATTTACTATGTTTGACGTGTGAACACGTTACAACTGCTTCTGTGGTTAAAGTTAGAAGGATGACTAACATTAACACACACACACAAAATGTGTGTGTGTTTTTGAAAGAAAATTGTGCATGTCCTACGATTTATTAAGCTCAAATAGAGTAAACAAATTATAAGAGCTGTTCTAAATAAGTGAAATTAATGTTTTCTATTATACGGTATTTTAGACCATATATGGTGCTTTATTTATTTATAAAATAATGAAAGGTAATGCATTAAGAACACTTGTCTCATAAATAAAACAAATCTTAATGTTGTTGCCAAAATAATCTTTAAGATATGTAGAAATATATTCCGAATACGATTTTCACTGTCTTGAGTGAGTATGTTGAAAGGTCAAGGATGCTAAGATAATTGATTTAATGATCGCGAATACGGTGTCGAGATGATGATTTAATGAAATTATCCATCTATTAAAATGCTACAATACCAATAAAAACGTGTTTTTTTACAAAGGGTTACGCCCTGTTTGAGGAAAGTAGTGTGAGAGAACTGAGGTTTCAAGGTCTGGGGATGGTCTAAGTGCTGGAGTATACATTTATTCATTTAATTGCTGGACTTAAGAAACTTTGCGTTCCCTAACATTTGGCGTGGATAAGGAATGATTACAATTGACAAACACTAAATACAGTGATACATGTTAATACATACAGTCATGCAGTTGTTATGAATTGCAGAAAAAATAATAAAAATAATGAAAATGAGGTTTTCAGTATGTATGATAGTTACAGAAAAACACACATAATAAACATAAGAAGGAAACTAGAACATGTATGAAAAGAGACAAATTTTGAAATAAAGACAAAAGAGAAAATATATGTTTTTAATATATGAGTTGGTGATTAGTGTTGATGGGAGTGAAGCATGAAGTGAGGTGCGATGCACAGGACAACACAAGGGATTAAATGTTAACAGACGAATGTTATCTTCTTGTCTAGGGGGACTCTAGGCTATGATGAAAGATGTCGGGAACACAAGTTAGTTGACAGAGGAAATCACTGTGCGTGAAATGATGGGAATATGAGAGGACGATGAACGGGAGTAATGTAATCATTGATAAGCAAAAGTGAGGGATCATCGGGTAATGATATAGCGTGAAAAGAAGGAATAATGGAGTGTGTACATATCGTGAAGATCTGGGATGTAATGCTAAGTATTGTATTGTGTCAAAGAGAAGGGGATAGTGAGCTTGAAAGCAGCTACGGATGTAGGAGTGTCGGAGCGTTTCAAGGTGATATTGCAACGTTGGGAATGAGATATGGGAATAGAGGTCACGTGTTGGGCTAGGCAATGCTATACGAAAAGCTATCCGGAAGGCGTGTCGTTCAAGGACAAGTAGTTTATTGTAGAAAGTGTCGGAAGCAGCGATCCAAGCTGTGAAGCCATACGTTAAGGTAGGGCGCAGAAAGACCTTGTAGGTGTTTAATACAGTAGAAGGTGTTAGGCCCCACGTTGTACCCACGAAACGTTTAAGCAAATTTAATCTATTATAAGCCTTTGTCGTTATGGTTTTAAGATGGTGCATCCATGTATGGTGAGTGTCAAAAGTGATGCCTAAGTAGGTTACTGTCCTAGTAGCTTGCAACGGAACCTGATCAACATGCAGGGAAAGACAACGTCGATTTCTGCGTACTTTAGATGTCTTCTTCCTCAGGATGAAGACTATGGCTTGTGTTTTAGTAGCATTAATTTTAAGTTTCCAGTGTCTACACCATCGGCAAAAGTAATCTATGGCGGTTTGTAAGATGCGGTTGATATGTTGAATGGATGTGCCCAGAGCGAGAAAAGCAGTGTCGTCTGGATACTGGAAGGCATGAACGGAATCTGATAGGCGTGTCATGTCAGCTACAAACAGAATGTACAATAGAGGTGAGAGAGCAGAACATTGAGGGACTCCTGAGACTAAGAAGATCGGGTGAGTTAGGCAATTTCGGATGGCTACATAGGTAAGACGGCCGGAGAGAAAGTTAAAGACAAGGCGTATGTACGCGATAGATAGCTGAAGCCGGATAAGTTTGTAGATAAGTCCAAGATGCCACACTTTATCAAATGCTTTTTCCAAGTCGAAGAGGACGAGGCATGATGGGTGCACTGAATTATAGTGTGTGCTAATTATGCTGGTGAGGCGTAAGACTTGGTCATTAATAGAAAAGAAAGGGCGGAAACCTGCTTGACTGAGAGGTAGGATGTTCCTGTGTGAGAGATAACTATGAAGGCGTATAGAAGAATGCGCTCAAGAATCTTGCTAAATGTTGTTGTGAGTTTAATCGGCCTGTAAGACGATAGTTCATGAGGTGGTTTATGTGGTTTCGGAAACATTAGCGTTTTGAAGTCTTCCAAGACATAGGGAATTATCCAGTACGCAGAATGAAAGTGAAAATGTTTGCAAGAAGAAGTATTAATATAGAAGGACATTCTCGAATCTGGCAATACGTTATATTATCGAGTCCTGGTGCTATATTTCGTTTATATAGTATGGTATCGGTGATCTCCGTGACGGTGATGGGTGGGGTAACAGGTTGATTTGGATTGAGAACATGTAGATGACTAGGCTGTAAGAATGGGGTAGATGGGTTTACTCTATCAGCAATGTGTGGCCGGTCCTTGGAGGGGGTGGAGTGAAGATTGTCTGGAGGTGATCGGCAAAAGCATTTGCTGTGTCTGTATCTGTAGGAGCAGCGGAGTTTCTGATCAGTACGGGATATGGAGTGTTGCTGGACTTGCCTCATAGAGCGTTGAATCTTTTCCAGTACTTAGTGGGATGACTGGTGTTTGATAGGTTATTGCAGGTTTTAACCCAACATCTGAATTTTTACGCTTTGATGTAGTTGTGCACTGTCCGTTACAGTTGTTTATGATGATGTAAAGCTTCAGGGTTTCCGGTGCGAAGGTAATCTCTGAAGAGTTGGAGGAGTGGGATATCATAGTCAGTTAGTGTGGTGGTAGGCGTGATTGGTATGGAATGCTTTTACTGGTTGGAATAGAAAGTTTACTGGCTTCCTGGATGGTAGTGGTAATAGTATCCATTGTAGCGTAGAGTTCATCTTCGGTAGTGGGTGATGTGAGATGTGCCGTATGTTGAGTCAGATAGCTGCGATAATCGGTCCAGTTTGCTTTATCGAAGCGATAACAAGTACGAGAAGGCATCTGCGATCGAGGTGACGTAGTGGGTTGTATCTGGAGCGTAAGATGAACAAAAGCGTGATCACTACCTATTGTATCGAAAAAATTAATGAGACTATGGGTGGAGAGATTAGCAGAGTTGGTGACAATGTCAGGTGTTGTGTTGGAAATGGGTCGAGTAGGCTTTGGGAGAGGATGTATGATCCCAGATGTGTGCGTAGTTATAAAAGCTTCGAAATTGACACGATCTAGTTGTGACTGACTATGAAGATTAAAGTCGGCCATGATGATATAGTGACGGTATGTGTTTGAAATATACTAAACAAACTGAATCGGAAGAGGGTGACCAGGACGTACGTAAATGGTTGCAAACGTGATGGTGAGAGATTTGAAGTATACAGTGGTGATGAGATGCTCAGGTAACAGATTGATGGTATAATGGTGTCGACGATAGGGGAGATGCGGGGGGAAACCAATTGCTACGCCTCCATTTGCTCGTTGTGCTGGCATGTGACTGTATGCTCTAAGGATGGTGTAGCCTGGTATGCGACATGGAGTTATTTTTGTCAACAATGTTTCGTTTAGCAGAAAAACTGTGATATGTTCCTTCATGAGAGTTTCAAACAGGAATTTATTTGTGGAGAGTAATCGGATATTCAAGTACAGGAAGTTTAAAGCCATAGCGAAACAGTGATTATCCGAGGTGAGTGATTGGAGATGTATGAAAGTGAACTGTATTACCAGAATAAGTAGCTGTGAAATTGAGATGGAATGTTGATTTAGCTGCTAGAGTAATTTGTTGTGGAATGTGTGGCCTTATGAAAGGATGAATATTTTGGAGTGACAGAGTAAAAAAGGTGAGCAATTGATTCAAGGTGACAGGAGCGTTAGTGGCAGGCGGAGTTGAAGAGGCTACAGGTGCTGTACGTAGTGGTACAACAAGTTCAGGATGAACTGCTGTTGGTTCCGGCTTTGCTTTACACTTATAACTGTAAGTGGGGTGGTTATCGGGACATGTGGAGCACTTTGCTGGCTGGTGTAAATTGGTACAGAGCCGTGTTGAATGGGGTCCGGCACAGTAGCCGCACTTATAATTGTGTTTATATTCAGATGTGGTCAGATGATTCCTGACAACGCTCACAGCGTACTTTCAATGGTGCTAACGATCGCGAGGGTTAAGCTCTATGTTTTCGATGATAAATGTATGCTCCATGTGCAAGTAGGTCGTCTATCGTCTCTTGATGGGGAGTAAGAATTCGGACCATGTAGGTGGGCCCACGGTCGTTACGAATCCTAAGCACTTTAGTAACAGAGTAGCCATCGAGTTTCAGTTAATCATGAATTTCATCATCTGTGTATGACGGATCTATGCCCGGATAACCACAGAGAGAAGTGAGGATCGTCGTGGTGGAGGTGGTTGTTTGCGTGCTGATTCGGAAAGGCGAGTGATCTCGGCGTTGGCCCCAAAAGTATCTATTGGTACTTCGTTACGAACGGTGGTGTAAAGATCAAGGTCTGCTGTTTTGAGAATGTAACCATTCCGGGTATGAACTATTTCCTTGAGAGCTGCGCGTGTTAGATATTTCCGTAATTGAAGTGAGACAAACTTCTCGTTGGAAAACTTGATGTCGTAATTACGAAGTAATATGGAAAAAGTTGATGAAATAGGTGAACTGGATTATGTTGATGCTCCTATATCCATAATGTCAGTACCGGAATTTTCCTGGTGATGTTTTTACTTTGGAGGTGAATCCTGAACACGTGAAGCATAACTGTCTTTAGACTGAAGTGACCTAGATCGGACGGAGGTTGTAGATTTAATAGATGCAACTGAAGTATGAGAATCTCTTCGTGTGCGAAAGGTTGTAGCGGTTGTCTGCGTCTTTGACGATTCCTTCCGTGGCCTCACCTTCGTGGGACACACAGGAGGTTCGTCAACAGACAAAAGGAAGAGAAGTATGCCGACTGCTCGTGCGTTTGCCAGAGGTGGGGCGTGAATCCGTCATCTTTAAAGACTGTCCGTTGGGCAACTGCCGAAACTAGTGTATATATGATGTGAGTAATCTCAAGGTGGGACTACCCGTTTGGATAGTAATCCAGGTAAGACAGTTGCCCTATTAATGCAGTGACACTGTACACCCTTCGCTGAGATAAGTCTGATGAACAGTGTCCTGTAAAAACGCGGAGAAAAGTCCAGGATCAGGAGTAGGAAGGTTTCTACAAAAATCGTCACCGTTCTAGGTAGATGGCGCTTCAGAGGCAAAATCTCTGGAAAAGTATGATAAAAACGCTTTTTTAAGGGTGCGGGAATAGGCTTAACTTCACAATTCTTTATTCATAAATTATTTTATAGGAGCAAAGATATCTCTTCTTGCAGCCATTAGAGGTTACACCCTCTCTTTGGCACAGATTCTTGAAGGATTTCTATTGATGATAAGATAAATGAAGATGAGCTAAGTGCAGAAAGTATGAAGATAAGGATTAGTAATCATATAATAAGTCACAATTTATATTAAAGAATAATGTAAAGTTGAGTGCTGATATATGATTAAGATGCTAAGTGCTAATAGGAATTCGAATACATAGAATAAAGGACAATGATGATTATGATAAATGAGGTGAAGTACTAACACGGCACAAACAGAGTTTGATTAGTGAGACAGATGCAGTTTTAAATTTTCTCTCCCGGGCGACTCGGGACTAATGAACACATGGGGAAGCCCTTGTTAATGGTGAGGATCTAGTGCTGAGATGGAAAAAGAAAGGTGTGGTATATGATGATAAATGACGTATATTATATATATATATATATCCCTTTCAGCCGCAGGAAGGTGCTCGTGTTTCACATATAGAGATACAAAAATATTTAAAGGTGAATGTTTGTATGGATAGGCTGCGTCAGTAAAAGCGTAGGTGTGAAGGATGTCCAAGAAAAGTGGATGGCCTCTTTGGATGCGAGAGCTGATGTATCTCAGGCGAAGTTGTGCGAGATGCTCGGGGATCTTTGGAAAATGTATATATTCGTATGTGAGCCACGTTGGGTATGGAAGTTTAATTCGATACGCCAGTCGAATAGCATGTCGTTCCAGTATGCTGAGTTTTTCATAGAAAGAAACAGAAGCATTGCACCAAGCGGTATGCCCAAAAGTAAAGATCGCATGGAGTAATGCTTTATATGTATGAAGCAAAACATCGGCTTTTAATCCCCAAGATGTTCCTGTGAGATGTCGCAAAAGATTTAATCTAAGATTGGCCTTGTCCGTTAGTTTTTTCAAGTGAGCACTCCAGCTGAGCTTCGAATCGAAAACCGCTCCTAGATAGGTAGCAGTGGTGGAAGGGCGTACATGATACCCATCAACAGTTAGTTGTAAGAGAGTTGGGTTTCTATGGACTTTGGAACGATGCTTAGTTGGTAGAAATACCAGAGCTTGCGTTTTCTCGGAGTTGATCATTAGCTGCCATTTCTTGCACCACTTGACAAAATTATCGATTGTTGTTTGTAAAGCAATGTTAAGCTGATGTACAGTTTTGCAGAGAGCAAGAAAAGCTGTGTCGTCAACATATTGAAAAGTAAAGACATTACGTGGTACAGAAGGGATATCCGAAGCATACTGTATATATAGTAAAGGACTGAGAGCTGATCCTTGGGGTACTCCAGTAAGAGGAAAATCAGCCAGAAGAGTGCCGTACCAACTGTAACATAAGCTATGCGATTTGAAATTAAAGAATATATTAGCCTGAGATAGCATATAGGAGGATTAAACGACTGCATTTTTTTAATGAGGCCATAATGCCAAACCTTATCGAATGCCTTCTCTAAATCCATGAGAATGAGACAGGATGGAAAAGCTTTGTAATATTGATTAGTAATTATTGAGCTGAGACGAAGTAGCTGGTCATTTATAAAAAAAAAACAGGGCGAAATCCCGCTTGATAAACAGGTAGCAGAGAAGTGGCGTCAAGGTACTTATGGAGTCGGCACACTAGAATTTTTTCCAGTATCTTACTGAAAACGGAGGTGAGTTGGATTGGTCTGTAAGAAGCTACTGAATGTACAGGTTTATTCGGTTTATGGAACATGCATATTTTGCACTTTCCAATCTGAGGGGTAAAACCCGGTTCTGAAGATGAAATTATATATTGTGACGAGGAGCAACAAGGGAGATGGCGGGGCTTCTTTGATATGTCGGTAAGATATCGTATCGATTCCAGGTGATGTATTCCTTTTCCGTTTTAGAGCAGAGTGCAGTTCATCGACAGCGATGGATGAAGGAAAAGGATGAACTAGGTCAATGATATGCTCCGTGGAAAGTTGTAATGCAGGAAGACAATAGATGTCTGTCCGTTCACAACTTTTGGAAACAGCTGTAGGGGTAAAAACGGCGTTTGCTTTGTCTGCGTCAGAGAAAAGAGGAGTACCGTCGGCTATTATATGATAGGTGATTTTAATGCTTTTGCCAACAACTTGGTGAAACCGCTTCCAATAGCGAGGAGGATGTGCTTCCTCGGATAAGTTGTTACAAGATTTTATCCAGTTTCGACGTTTATAAGGAACAAGATAATTACGCGCCGCTCTTTGCCATTGGTGATGTAGACGTAAATATGCTTCGTTTCCAGTTCTATAATATTCTCGAAGGTGTCGGCAAGCTTGCAGTATGAGTGGAACATATGTCGGCGGTTATTTTGGTTTGTGCGGATGTACTTGTTCGGTTGGAATATGATGCTTAGGACTAGTTTGTATTGCCGTAGTGTTAGTTGTGAGACAGGAAGCTAACTCGGTTTCATTAGTTGGAGGAATTCACTATGAAGCGCACAGTCAAGCTCTTGCCGGAAAAGAGACCAATTTACTTTCAGGACATAACGAGGTGCGATTTCTTGGAGTGGTCGTTGTCCTCGAGTTAGTGTTAGTTTCGCTGGATGGTGATCGCTCCCAATTGAGTCTAGAACTTCAAGCTGGCAGTCAGTAAGAAGATTCAGAGATGTAATGACAACATCAGGTGTAGTGTGACTTATCGGTCTGGTGTGCGAAAGAATGACATGAAGATTGAGCTGGAGATTGTCAGTTAAATACTGTTGAAAAGCTGCTTTTTTCGCGATCACTACGACTATGAATGTTAATGTCCGCATGTTTCGATAATTATTGGCAATGTATCCGAAATACTCTAGCGGGATAGGTTGTCGTGGTCGAATATAGGTCGTACTAAAATTGATGACTCTGCAGGGAAAGTATATAGAGCGAAAGAGGAATTCTGGGAAAGTACTAAAAGCTGGCGGGTTATACGATCGAACTGGATACTTTGGGAAAAAAAGCCTATTGCAACTCCGCCTTGCGCACGAGCCAGGTGATCATGATAGTTATGGCGTTCTAGTTGATAGCCAGGAATGCGGGCTACCATGCTCGGTTTTAAAGCAGTTTCATTAAGCGCAAAGACATTGATATGTTCCTCCAACAACATTGCTTCTAATAACTGTTTATGCTGAGAAAAGGATCGAATATTGACAAATAAGAAAGTAGTCCCCACAAAGAAAGATACAATGCAGATTGTACTAAACAGCAGTTTTCAGAGATCCAATATGAAAATGGACATAGTTGTTAGAATACGTTGCATGTAGATTGATATGGAAGATGGATTTTGCGGCAGAAATGATGTGGTGAAGAATATTGGCTCGCTGAAAGGGAAATATATTTTGAAGCACCAGACTTATGTAGCGGAGAAAATCTTCGATTGTTAGCGATGGTAAGATGGATTGGTTTGGTTTAGCTGTCGTGTCAGTCGTTTTTAGCGGTACTGTTAGCTCCGGATGCTCGGAAGTTGGCTCTGGTTTAGCTTTACAGCAATAACTGTACGTTGGGTGAAGTCCACTGCCACAGGTGTTACACTTGGGTGGTCCTGTTAAGTTTGGACATGGTTTGGTTTCATGTAGACCCGATCAATATCCGCGCTTAGATGGATTAGAGCAATTCGCTGTAGTGTGGTCATTGTGCACATGACATTTTTCGCAGCGTATAGTTAAAGGTCCCTGAGTTTTAGGTGGTTCGACACGATGTATTTTCTTATAAATTGTTGCACCGAATCGAGCAGATAATCAATAGTCTCCTGTTGCTTATAAAGCTCCCGGACCATGTAGGTCGGACCATTATTATTTCCAATACGAATGCATTTGTCTACTGGAATCCTCTCCTGTTTTAGCTCCTCTTGGATTTCAGCATCGGTAAGTTCAGAGGAAACACTCCTAATACAACCGATAGAAATGGTAATCTAAAATATCTTCCCTTTATGATACCCCTTGCCGATATTTATCAAGACGTCTTTCACGTTTGTCTGTAAAGGGACAGTACAAGTGTTGTAAAGAATGACAAGGAGATTCATGCTCATATGTGAATGATGCGCTGTGTAGAGAGCGCAGTTTCAGCTAGTCTATATACTAAAATGCTAGGTTTATATGTTTGTCTCCAAAGAAAACTTAATATGTTTGTCTCCAATCCTTTCGACAATGAGATCTCAAAAACCACAAGTGCTAGACGCATGACGTTTTCACTGGTGGATTTCAAATTGTGTATAGATTGTCCAATTCTCCTTGACTATTTAAAAAAAAACATGGCCGTTATTTCCTTATTACATTTTTTAGGGTACACTGGGAGTGTTGAAATTTGAAAAAGTAAAGTATCATATCCTACGAGTTATACGTTCCCATTAGTGTTGTAAAATTTCCGGAAATTTTGTACCTGTTGGTAAAAGACCGTTTTTCCGGTTTTTTCCCGGAGAATTTGAAAAAATTGGGAAATAAAAATCTTTGTTATAGGTTAATTGTACTAGTAATAGAGTCGTTTTATTTTCGAACGTAAAAAATGTAAGTTGAGAAATTTCAATATTGCGAATATTTAAAAAAGAAGCGTTCGAAAATAAAATTGTGGTAACAGAACATTTACAGTTGCATGCACATCTACTATCATGAAGCGTTTCTGTTGCAATAAATAGAGGCTCTTGAATGAAACAGTTCTTAATGTGCTCTTTGATCTGCTGAAATTTTGCTAATATTAACCAAATTATTTCTTCAAAGAGAAGGCAGTTGGCAAATTTCACTAATACTCATGCACTAAGACATATAATTACTATGATTTAATATTCTAATATAGACAGACTTTTTTTTAATAAACTTTACGTACCAAATTTTATACGTTAACAACAACTTGTTTTCTAGTGCCACAAATTATCTATAAGATGAAAGTAACTATATTTGTATCTTAACAACACTTGAACCACCAGACTGCCCTCGATAAAATTTTCAACATAAATGACGCTTTTATCATTTCACTTTGAAGATGCCACTTGGAGGAAGGAAGGGGGGATATATATTGAAAATGACCGATATCGGTACCGAACCCATTGTTTTTGGGGTCATGAGATGAACAGTAACACTTACGATGCTATTTAAATTCAAATTCATCGCCGTAACTTGGGGTAGGGAGAGGAGGTAGATATATAAAAAGACCGAAAATTGCAGATACTAATGTCGAATCCATAGTTTTCGAGGTCACTGAGATAAACAGTGACACTTCCGATGCCGTTTAAATCCAAATTCAACTTCTATTAATACTCCTAAAGGGAGAGGGTGACATGTAAAAGTAATTGAAAATGACCGATACTAGTTCGAATTCATAGTTTTTGGGGTCCATAAGTTCATTGGTGACAATTTTGGTGCCCTTTATGTCCAAAATGAAACATTCTTCCCGTGCAAAGAAGGGTATTCTGCTAGTCTTTAATAATAACGAACGCAAATTTCAAATGCTAAATTATTTAATATATTTCTCGAGGCTCAAATTTACGCACTTGTACACTCCGCATCAAAAAATTGCGACAGCTAACGCCGTGCAGTTAGGTCACCCAATATACACTTTCTTATCCCATAATCGTGTCGGGTAAAGAGAGCCCCTCCCTCTCCTCCTTTCTTCTCTCCTATACTAAAATTAGCTAATAACATGAGCGCAATTCTAATTTCAAACTACACATGTATTAGTATCGATAAAATGAAATAATAAAACCGAGACGAAACAAGATTCATAAGTTGATGTAGGGAGAAACTGAAACACACACTGAAAAATTGAAACCAATGGATGTCTATTACACAGAGATGAGGCAAAGAGAGGGAGAGAGAGAGAGAGAGAGAGAGAGAGAAGAGGAGAGAAGAAGAAAAAGAAAAGGGAGAACAGATAAAACTGTGGAATTCAAACGTAGTAAGAAAAGAACTTAACATTATAAAGTTCCGTTTTCAGAAATCAAAAAGTAATATAGAAATAACGTTTGTTTTCACATATTTTTCAGAAGTATTAGAATATATAGAGGATGCTTTAGACATTCATTGTGTCCCTTTCATAATGGATAGCATACTTAATTTCAAGTAGAAATGTAGATCTTCGAGACATTTCTAGGATAACGTCAAAAGTTTAACACACATGCTTTGTTTCTGCGTGATTCGATTGCGAATTCGGTAGTGTTCATTGGACGTACTGATCCAAAATAAATTCTAATGTATCCAGTAGATAGCGTTTGTCATATCCTTTATTTTAAATTGGTAATCCAAACGGAACAAAAAGAAAAAAGAGACGAAAAGAAAAAAGAAAAAAATAGAAAATTGAAGAGTGCTATTTTACTGCTAAATTTCTATCAGAAATACCCTACATTAACAGTCCAGTGTATCGTAATGAAAAGTTACAAATGTTGGAAAGGAAAAGTTTATGTTCCTCTTAGATGTAGCATGTTTCAAATTTCAACATGAATAAAAGACATTGAATTATAGGATGGAAACGGATTTTGTGTCGAACTAGTATAAATAAAATTTTGTTTTCAAATGACCAAAGAGGTTACCATTTTCTATTCTTTTTCAAAGATTTATCTGTTCCATACATCCATCACTGATTTTATCTCTTCCAGATATAACGTAATTTGCACCTATATAATAAACACGTTAAGAGATCAAATGGATCGTCGTGTCAGTCGGATGATGTTGTTTAGGTTATAGACCACCACTGGGTCGAGAATTCAAATCCGTAGTGACTCGGTAATTCGACTGAGACTCGGTAACCCAGAGGATGAAAACAAGAATTTTTTTTATTCCCTTGCGTTTAAACAGTATTTTTGTCAGGGATGACCAGGACTGGGGATGTTATCCCCAGAGCACGAAAAACACGCCGCCGAAGTTAACAGTTAATTAGATTCTCGAGACCAGGTATATCGGGCTCTTGCTCCGTTTTGACTTTGGAACATGAAGTGCTTATGTATGTGAGAGGGAGCGAGGAGGAGAAGTGAAAGATGCAAAGACAGGATAGGGAAACGTCAAGAAAGAGAGACAAATATTAATATGAAACATACTTACCATTACAGTGTATGATATAAAACGCGCACAGCCTTTTAAGTAAGTAAGTTCTCCATCAGAAGATAAATCCTTACAGCCATTATTTTATGCGAAAAAAATCATACTGCCTGGTGGGGGATCGAACCAAATTTTCCATTTGGAAGTCTGGCACGTTGCCACTACAGCACCAATTGCTTTAGCCAAACTTTGTATAACAAATGGTGTAGTGTTTCTTTTTGAGAACGATAACACGAAAAGTGTATACTGCAGATCAATGATGTCTTTATAATGTCCTGGAAATTCCCTTGCCCTTTCCCAACCAGCATTCGTAAATCGTCTCTATCATGATACATTTGTTTGCTTTCACATTCTTATGTATTGCTTGTCCAGACTGATGAGTCAATTCTTCACAATTACTTCGCAAAAAAATAATTCTGGCGTGAACAGGATTTGAACATACGTTCGACAATGGTATTATTCATAAGGCCACTACGTTACCTCCTACATCATCATGACATCTGAAATTAAAGCTAAACATTACTTACTTTAGCTCTGATGTTTGGAACAAACCAAAAAAACACAACGAAATCGACTTATTCGACGGCCTAAAGAAAAATTAGTGGCAACTGAAAAAAGGGTAAACATACAATCCAGGAAGAATTACAGAAATAAAACATATTTTGCAGTAATTACGTAGTGCAAGTTTAAAAGTACGTGAATAATAATAATAATAATAATAATAATAATAATAATAATAATAATAATAATAATAATAATAATAATAATAATAATAATAAATTTTCACATTTACAGTACAGTAGTTTATTATTATTATTATTATTATTATTATTATTATTGTTATTATTAACATCAATTACCCGCTTCGTTGAGTTAAATTGAGACAAAATAGTAATATGTTCCGTTACTCAGTCACTGTTTAGGATTACTAAAGTGCTCTTTGATACCGGTCATTTTGGATGTGTTTTATATAACCCCTCCCCACCCTATGTTGTGGGGCACGGCATCTGCTGTGTCATTCTTGATCTCAGCGAGCCGGAAAACTATGAATTCGACACTGATAAAGGTTATTTCGATCATTTTTATGTCTTCCCCTCCTCCAAGTTGAGGGGCTGAATTTGGATTTAAACAGGATCAGATGTGTCACTGTTAATCTAAGCGACTCCAAAAATTATAGATTCGCCACTTACACCGGTAATTTTTCGTTCTTTTTTAAAGGTCGTTCACCCTCCCCATCTCTTAAGTTACACCGTCAAAGTGATATGTCAGAAAGCATCTCAGCTTCGAACTTCATCTATGTTGAAAATTTAATCGAGATCAGTCGGGTGGTCAAGAGTGATGAAGTCACAAAGACAGTCACTTTCATTTTAATTTTTTTACATATATCTCCCTCTCTCCGGCCCTACGTTGCACTGTCAAACTGACATGATAAAAGCCGTCCCAGATCCGAACCTTATATATGTTGAAAGTTTGACCGAGATCGGTGTGGTGGTTCAAGAGTTATTACGTTTTATTCGTTTTTATATATCAACCCTCCTTCCCCTGCTGCCCCTAAGTTTTACCGTTAAAATGAAATGATAAAAAAAGCTTCCAGGGCCCGAACCTTATCAATGTTGGAAATTTGACCGAGATCGGTCGGGTGGTTCTAGAGATTAGGAGTCACAAACATACATACTTTCAATATTATAAGGTATTATTATTATTATTATTATTATTATTATTATTATTATTATTATTATTATTATTATTATTATTATTATTATAACTTTTGATCCTGCAAATTACTACAAAATATGTTTTATTTCTGTATTTTTTCCTCGATTGTATGTTTTTCCTTTATCAGTGGACACTAATTTCTCTCTAGGCCGTCGAATAAATCAATATCGTTGTTCACTTTGGTGCAAATAACGTTACAGAAAGAAGTCGGTTCGTTCCAAAGATCAGTGCTAAAGTAAGTAATATTTGGCTTGTAATTTCAAATGGCATGATACTGTAGGGATAACGTAATGGCCTCATGAATAATACAGCTGTCAAACGTAGGTTCAAATCCTGTTCACTCCAAAATTAATTTTTTACAGAGTGATCGTGAAGAATCGACTTCTTGTACTTGACAAGCAATACATAAGAATATGGAAGCAGACAAATGCATAATGATAGAGACGATTTACGGATGCTGGTTGGGAAAGGGCAATGGAATTACCAGGGCATTCCAAAGATATCATTGAACTGCAGTATATACTTTTCGTGTTATCGTTCTCAGAAAGAAACACTACACCATTTCTTAAACAAAGTTTGGCTAAAGCAATCGGTGGTGTACTAGTAACGTGCCAGACTTCCAAATGGAAAATCTTGGTTCGATCCCCCATCTGGCAGGAAGATTTTTCGCATAAAATAATGACTGCAGACATGGAGAACTTACAGGGCATCATTGGCAATAGTTCGAATAAACACTGTGCGCGTTCTTTATCATACACTGTAATGATAAGTATGTTTCAGATTAATATTTGTCTTTCTTTCTTGACGTTTCCCTATCCTGTCTTTGCATCTTTCACTTCTCCCACTCTCTCCCTCTCACACACACACACGCATGTCATGTTCCAAAGTTAAAACGGAGCAAAAGCCCGATATACCTGATCTTGAGAACCTAATTAACTGTTAACTTCGGTGGCGTGTTTTTTGTGCTCTGGGAATAACATCCCCAGTCCTGGCCATCTCTGACAAAAATACTGTTTAAACGCAAGGGAATAAGTAAAATCTTGTTTTCATCCTCTGGGTTACCGAGTCTCAGTCGAATTACCGGGTCACTACGGATTTGAATTCTCGACCCAGTTGTGGTCTATAACCTAACCAACATCATCCGACTGACACGATGATCCGTTTGATCTCTTAGCGTGTTCATTCTATCTGTGCAAAATACGTTATATCCGGAAGAGAGAAAATCAATGCTGGATGTTCGGAACAGGTAAATCTTCGGAAAAGACTAGAAAATGGTAACCTCTTTGGTTATTTGAAAACAAAATTTTATTTATACTAGTTCGACACAAAATTTGTTCCCATCCTATAATTCAATGTGTTTTTTTTTTTTTTCAGGTTGAAATTTGAAACATGCTACATCTATGAGGAACATAAACTTTTCCTTTCCAACATTTGTAGCTTTTCATTACGATACACTTTGTACTGTTAATATAGGGTTATTCTGAAAGAAATTTAGGAGTAAAATAGAACTCTTCTATTTTCTCTTTCTTTCTTTCTTTCTCTTTTCTTTTCCTTTTTTTTTTTGCTTTTTTGTGCTGTTTGCATTAGTAGTCTGAAATGGAGGATATGAATAACGCCTTCTACTAGGTTTATTAGAATGTATTTTGGAACAGTAAGTCCAATGAACACTACCGGATTTTCAATCGAACCACGCATAAGGAAATCATGTGTGTTAAACTTTTAATATTGTCCCAGATGTGTTTTGGAGATGTACAGTTCTACTTGAAATTGAGTATGCTATCCATTATGAAAGGGACATAATGAATGTTTAAAGCATCCTCTATACTGTATATTCGAATACTTCTGAAAAAATATGTGAAAACAAACGTTATTTCTATATTACTCTTGAATTTCTGAAAACGGAACTTTATAATGTTAGGTTCTTTTCTTACTATGTTTGAATTACACAGCTTTTTCTGTTCTCCCTTTTCTTTTTCTTCTTCTCTCCTCTTCTCTCTCTCTCTGCCTCATCTCTGTGTAATAGACAATCATTAGTTTCAATTTTTCATTGTGTGTGTTTCAGTTTCTCCCTACATCAACTTATGGATCTTGTTTTGTCTCGGTTTTGTTATTTCACTTTATCGATACTAATACATGTGTAGTTTGAAATAAGAATTGCGCTCATGTTGTTAGCTAATTTTAGTATGGGAGAGAAGAAAGGAGGAGAGAGAGGGGGTCTCTTTACCTGATACGATTATGGGAAAAGGTGTATATTGGGTGGCCTAACTGCATGGCGTTAGATGTCGCAATTTTTTGATGCGGAGTGTACAATGTAGGTGTGTATGTGTAAATAAGACCATCTCTCTTTTTTAGTTGTTCGAAAAATATACAAATAATAAAGAATGATTTTTACCAAAAATCAGGAAACTATAAGTAAAATTAAAGCCTGTTGCTTTAAGTATTCTTGCTGCTAGCGAAGTACATTATATATATGCTGAAGACACATAACAGCAAATAAGATTAGCATCAGGAGAAGAAATAGTTTTTAAATTATAATTTCCGATTTTTGCCAATATTTCCGAACAAAAGATTTTTTCTAATGGGTTCAAAGTTTCCGGTAATATTACACAGCACAAGGAAGATACTATCTACATAGGATATATATATATATATATATATATATATATATATATATATATATATATATATATATATATATATATATAGTGAAACCTGTCTTTAGCGGAATCGAGCGGGACTTGCAAAAATTTCCGTTAAAGTCAGGTTTCCGCTTAGTGGAGGTAGACTTTTTCTTTCTTAAAAAAAAACAAAAAAAAAATGCTTATAAAGGGGCATACTGAGAAAACATATTGCTGTACGTACATTGTTCGATTACAGTACTTCTTTCTTCTATGAATAAATACACAAAAAAATTAAAATGAATACAAAATATGCTATGCACATGTTTTATTTATTTTTCTAATAGCCAAGCAGGGTTTTCTGTGTACATTGCTGCTTGGCTGCTTGACTTTCCGCATACACTTTAGCCTGAGAAATTATACTAAGTGAATGAGAATCATATTTTCGTAAGGCAAATTTTTGCAGTTCCTTTAAACTTCTGAGAGAATCTTGATAGGTATTTATTCTACACTCTTCTTGGAACTCTGTGTCGTATCCCTCTTCTTCCTCTATCTCGTTTTCTTCTTTCCGACATTCCGTATGATTCTTGATTAAGTTGCGGGGATTAAGGACAATTTGCGGGGGTGAATGTGAGTAGTGGTTGGGGAAGGTCAACACTGTCCAGAATTAACAAAAGAACGAACATTTTATCGCAGACAGTGTAATGTATATGTCTCACAGAATGTCTAAACATCTTCTAAACGCTGTAGTCCGGAACTCAGAATTTTCCGTTAAATGTTTATTTTTCTTTCCGTTGTCCGCGTAACACAGTTTCCGCTTAATGAAGGGAGTTTTACACGGTTTGTACTCCAAAATTCATGGGACCGTGAAATATTTCCGTTTAAGACAGTTTTCCGTTTAATAAAGGGTCCGTTGAAGACAGGTTTTACTGTATATATATATATATATATATATATATATATATATATATATATATATATATATATATATATATATATGATTTTAACATAATGGTATTAACTAAAATGATTTTGGCCCCGTTATTTTAACACGTCCCTTTCATAAGTTTGCTTAAGATAATTTAAATGTGTCTACATTAATTAGTCTAACTAGGATTATATTTTAGTATCTTTTGTGGGCATAGCTATTTTCTATCAGTGCTAACTTTGAAGGAGTGGTGCACATATTTTTGTTGCTACTAATTTTCCCTATTCTAATACAAGAAACGTAATAGTTTTCATTTTAAAACCATAATGTAGTAAAATATTAGAAAATTTCAATTTTTCTCAAATGTTCCGTTTTTTCCAAGTTCGGGAAAAAACGGTAAAAAACTGTTTTTTACGCAAAAATTTCCGGTTTTTCCCAAGCGTTTACAACACTAGTTCCAACAGAACATAGTTGTATACAAGGGTTGTATATCTCTCAGGCGTTTGTTTCAAGGCCGAATGATAACGAAAGACGATGGATAACCATTTCTACAGTCTAAGATGAATCTTTATCGTTCGGAGTGTTTTACCCAATTAATACCATATATCACTGCCATTGCAATTAATTGTGTATGTATTGTATTTGCTTATTACATACTGCATACAAGAAGAAAGAAAACACTAATTATACATGAATTAGAAACTCCAACCGGAATTAGGCTCAAATCTTGCAAACGGTGCGAGATATGGAAAAAAAAAATCGAAAAAATTTCCCCTTTATGTTACCACTTGCCGATTTTTTAAATCAAGACATCCTTTACTTCTATAATAAAAGAACATGTACATTGTACTGATGTTGTGAGTTGCTCATATGTGAATGATGCTCTGTGTAGAGAGCGCAGGTTCAGCTAGTACTAATTTATTTATTTATTTATTTTCAGCTCACTAAAGCAACAGAGGGAATGTTTACTAAATTCACATGAAGTTGAATTAAGATGTGGAGAAGATGCAGAAGGTCTATACAAAAACCTTTCAGATGTATTTTTAACAAGCTGGTGTAACAGTGGATCAAATCTAAAAGTGATCAAAATAATCAACTTCATTTTATTACTTTCCTTACTATTATCGATATGATTAGTAACTTCTGTGAGTGTGGAGAAACAAGACTTTTTCATACTAAACAAAAGAACAGAAAAATACGCATTGTTTATTAGTGTTGTCATTCATTTCACATGGTGCAGTGTTCAGTGAAGAAATGTGGATTAAATTAATTTATTGAATAGTATACGCATGTATTCCAATTGCTTACAATGATCAAACGCTGTATAAATTACTTGAAAATGACAGAGGAGTGATTTTCAATTACAAGTCTGGTTTTCTTATACACACATGCATGCATAAAACATTAAAATGTCGTAATAGTGAAAGACTTCTTAATTTCTTTCTTTTGAGAATTTAACCTCTTAATAAATTCGTCATTAATTATTGCAGTCTGCATTAAATATACAGGGTGGCCATAATTCACGAAGGGGTTGCAAAACGTCATATATTCCATGAAGATAAGATTAATATGAATGTTTCTTGGGATTGCTGTAGTAGCAATTCTAATTACAATTTTACTCTTATTTTGCAGATTGCATGAAGTGCAAGTTCAGGAAGTGTGAGATAAAAAAAAATTGCAATTGCGTAGAAAACGAAAATCATTGAACTGTGTTTTGAAAACCAGAGTTCAATTGTCTTAATACAAAGTGCCTACCGCAGCAAGTTTCGTGTTAGGGATGGTCCTTCTGAATCAATGACATCGTTTGCTTGGAAGTTTCAGAGAGAGAATGGTTATAGGTAGCTGTTTTTACCACGATCGAGAAGTCCACGCTCGGTAAGAACACATGCAGCCACTGAACGGGTCCACAGACACAGAATTCGGATAGACGCTTTTACTAGTTACTATATTAACGACGCAGCTGGAGTCCACAGGCACAGAATCCGGATAGACACTTTTACTAGTTACTATATTAACGACGCAGCTTTACCCTTGAAGAAGCTTTGTGTCGACTGTCGAAGTCCTTTGATCGAACCTGCCGGAGATAATCCCTCTTCTTCTCTGGGACGCTGTTTGCAGTCTTGACGTTCCAGTCTCAACTGGGCTTTGGACACTGAAGTCCTAGGTACGTCCTCGCTGGTAGCCGTCTCTGAAGTATCTCCTCTTAGGATCTGGGCTCGGAACCAGACGTCTTCCTTGGAGGTCGCCTTGAACTGAACGTCATTTAAGACTTGGACCCTGGCTAACATAGCTTTATGGAGTTTTGGGCGTTGAACTTTACATTAGAGATAATAGGCGTCGTGGTCTATGGGGCTATGCTGCGTAGAGTAACGCGAGCGGCTCAGAGTAAACGGCGTACACTCAACATGAACTAATCAGAATGGACAACTGAACTTTATAATTGCTAGTTTTTATAGGGAATAGTTTCCGTGTTTATTAGGCTGAATGTTCAATTATAACAAAGATAAAGTATGGTTTTGTAGAACATTCGCGTATTTGTTGTTGAATTTAAACTTGTTGTGTTCCTTGAATAACTCGTTTCTTCCGAAATAACAACACTGTCCGGATGCAGGCCCGTAGCCAGCCTCCAAATTTAAGGGGAGCTAAATGTAAATTAGGGTGGGCACACACTAGAGACCTGCACGGGCCGAATGTTTCGGCCCGAGCCCAATCCAGCCCGAATGTACTTAGGCCCGGCCCAGCCCGGGCCCGAAAAGTTTGGGAGATTTTCGGCCCGAGCTCGGCTCGGCCCGATAAGTTTTTAAAAATTCTTGGCCCAAGCCCGGCACGGGCCCGATAAATTTTCGAAGTTTCATTTTGTAACATTTTTCACGGGCATACTTCTTCAACGTTTGCCTTTATTCTAATTATCGTTTAACGAATGTCAATAATTATTAAAGAATTGCAATTAATCGGCCCCAGCCCGGCCCGACCTGAAGAGAAATCAGTGTCGGCCCGCCCAAGCCCGGCCCGGCCTAAAGAAATAATAGAGTCGGCCCGCCCAAGCCCGGCCCGTGCAGGTCTCTAGCACACACACACACAGAGACAGACATTATATATATATAATGTCTGTCTCCGTGTGTGATGATGAGTAATTTCTTATGCTCTTAAAACTAAAACTACAGCGTGAAGGAATTATTATTAAAATGTTCCCCTATAGCGTTAGTACAACTGTACCTGAAAGCTAGAATACTATGTGTTTCCTTTTTATTTATTTGTTATGGCAACAAAACATTTCTTCCGTTTTCTCATCTTCAAGGAAATAAAAAAAATATTTTTTTAAATAATAGTTGGCCGAACGAACCAATCATTAAAATTTCCAAAGAATTAGTACAGGAAATACGTTTTTTTAATTTTTGATCGACTGAAAAAATATTTGTGAAACTTGACAACATCTAGAGAGTAATGAGATTTAATACTATTTTCAAAGAGATGCTACAGAGAAGGGTCTCAAAATCTTAAATCAATATTTTGAAATACATGTGGCCTAAACTAATATATGCATATTGGAAAAATGAAATTAACATCTTACCTGTATTATTATTTACATCTCCTTAGATATGAAACTTTATAATTCTTCAAATATCACGCGCTTTATTTTACACTTGTACTTCTAAACATTTTTTGATCAGCTTTTTATGGTAATGTTCGAAAGAAATAATGATATGTTTATGGGTTTTTGCTATCTACAAATTTATAAATTTCATAAGATTAAGAAACACAAACACAACACGCATATATACACTCCTCATGTTAGCACGCTATAGTAGAAACAAGTTGAACATTTGAACAATCACTAACAACACAATCACAGTATAAATCTCCTTGTTTTGGATGCTGCCAATCTTGGAACAATTGTGTCCAGATCGAGGTTTCTGGTGATGTCCTTGTAACTCAACAAAACAAGATCAGCACGGTGCAGTTAATGTACAACTCCTTTTGAAAAAATGCCCTAACAGAGAAGGAATTCCTCTCACCCGAAGTAGTCCTATATAACGGTTGACCGGCTTCAGGGCAGAAATTTAGTAAAGAAAATATTCAAATTTACAAACGTAGGTATAATTTCTAATTGCTTTCTTTTTAGTAACTGAAAAAAATACTTTTGGCATAACAGCTGTGAGTTCCATTTTATCACAACACATTTCAATTTTTAGACGTCGCGGACCCCCGGGTGTCCGCGGACTCCAGTTTGAGAACCACTGCTCTAGACTCTTTGGAACATACTATCAACAATCATTTAGGACGATTGCTACTAAAGTCATGTTTAAGTAAAAATAATCTGTTATGTTTTGGTACTCGAGCATTCAAATAAGAAATAACTCCAAAAAAGTTCCCTGTTCTAGCGCAGTTACCTTCTTACTCGAAACGAAATTGATAAGAGAAGTAACAGTTCATTAAATTTTCTTTGTATAGTACAGTTCTTATCAAAGTATACATGAAATTCTTCTTTACATTGTACAAATAAGAATTCGAGATCAGTTGCTTTCGTAGGTACTAGAAAAGTTTAAGTTAAGAACTAATGATTTAAACAGCTATTTACTTATTTCTATTGAAGATATCTCTCCTTCAAAATGAAACTACACTCATGCTCAAAAATTAAGGATAATTGCAGATTGTGGTACTACACAACGTGGCACTACAAAAAACTGGCGCTAATAGCATAGCCACATAGTGAACACAACATACGAACAAACGAAACATATCGGTACCACGGTATTGGTGATATCCACGGTATCCACGGTTTTGGTGATAAGTTGAGAAACACATGTGCTACACAACGCCACTGTTTTCTGCGCATGTACTCCGATATCAATATGGAATATGATCACCATGCACACGTACGCAGGCCGCACAACGGATTGGCATACTCTGGATCAGGTGGTCGATCAGCTGCTGGGGTATAGCCTCTCATTCTTGCACCAGTGTCTGTCGGAGTTCCTGAAGTGTCCTAGGGGTTTGAAGACGTGCAGTGATACGTCGACCGAGAGCACCCTAGACATGCTCGATGGGCTTTAGGTCTGGAGAACAGGCAGGCCACTCCATTCGCCTGATATGTTCTGTTTCACGGTACTCCTCCACGATGGCACCTCGATGGGGCCGTGCGTTATCATCCATCAGGAGGAAGGTGGGACCCACTGTACCCCTGAAAAGGCGAACATACTGATTCAAAATGACGTCCCGATACACCTGACCTGTTACAGTCCCTCTGTCAAAGACATGCAGGGGTGTACGTGAACCAATCATAATCCCACCCCATACCATCAAACTACTACCTCCATACAGGTCCCTTTCAAGGACATTATGGGGTTGGTATCTGGTTCCTGGTTCACGCCAGATGATAACCCGGCGAGAATCACTGTTCAGACTATACCTGGACTCGTCCGTGAACATAACCTGGGACCACTGTTCCATTGGCCATGTACTGTGTTCTTAACACCACGCTTTACGGGATCTCCTGTGAACAGGGGTCAGTGGAATGCACCTTGCAGATCTCCAGGAGAATAAACCATTCTGTTCAGTCGTCTGTACACTGTGTGTCGGGAGACAACTGTTCCAGTGGCTGTGGCAAGGTCCCGAGCAAGGCTACCTGCTGTACTCCATGGCCGTCTGCGGGCACTGATGGTGAGATATCGGTCTTCTTGTGGTGTTGTACACTGTGGACGTCCCGTACTGTAGCGCCTGGACACGTTTCTTGTCTGCTGGAATCGTTGCCATAATCTTGAGATCACACTTTGTGGTATACGGAGGGCCCGTGCTACGACCTGCTGTGTTTGATCAGCCTCCAGTCGCCCTATTATTCTACCCCTCATAACATCATCAATATGTGTTCTTTGAGCCACTTTCAACACACAGTCACCATTAGCACGTCTGACAACATCTGCACACTTACACGCTGCACCGTACTCTGACATGCACCAACACACCTCTGCGTATTTGGACTGTTGCCAGCGCCACCGTGCGACGACTGCACCACATGCACCGCACTCAATGGTCAAATGCACCGCATGGTCATACCCCGAGGTGATTTCCAACCAAAAACCGCCCACCAGAGCGTTGTTTCACCATGTATCCGCATTATCCTTAATTTATGAGCACGAGTGTACATTAACAAATTGTTACTTTTGTGGGCTACCCCGTAGCCTCATGGGTACAGCGCTCGCCTTCGGCGCGTCTGGTTTCGGGTTCAAACCGTACTGGGAGTCCTCGGATTCAAACCGATAGTGATTTGGGTGTTACTTTAAGCTATAGGTCCCGTGTGTATATAGCCTCCCTGCTGAAGAGAGACGCTAAACTCCGCGACGTACCTTGTTTTAAGTCAAAGGTCAAATTTTAAATTTATAAAGCATTATACATATTATCATCCCATAAGGTTCAATTTTTAATTGAAAATTCTGTTTTTCCTATAAGTGCAAATACTACTTCCGTTTAGTCCGCTGCATTTTTTGTTTACATACCAGAAAATAGTAAGGTATTCTTTTACAAAATAGTAACTTTGGATGATTAGGCTTACGTCTGATGATCTGCATGAACATAGGCGCCGACTTTGGGGGGGCAGGGCACTTTTGGTCCCCCCAATATTTAAAGGTGGGGTCCTCGCCCCCCAATATAATCCAGTTGAGGAAGAATTACCAAAGAGGAGCAAGAATTTCTGTCGTAAATTACGTCGTGCCTTTAATTCAATATTAGGAACAGCCTTCTTATTCGATGAAAAGCACCGTTTTCAAATCGGCGTTTAACCCTTTTAGGATTTCCACTTTTTGAGGTAAATTTTAGACTTTCACTCAAACAGCTACTGCTTTCTTACTATTTATTGTAGGATCGTGGTTCATACCTCGTTTTTCTCAGAATAGCTCATACTTTCCAGCGGTACCACTCCCTTGTCCGTATTATACACAAGAAATAAGAAAATTGAAGAAAAAAACATGAGATTTTTCGAAAAAAAAATCGAAATTTTTGTGCCCCTCTGGCCCGGGCCTGAGTTCACGTAGGGATGTGAATCTTTTAAAAAAAATCTTGTTATATACATAATACGTGCGCAAAATTTCGTTCTTGTATCTTGAAAACTGAGGTCGGGAGAAATTTTTGAAAGTCTGGAGGTGACCCATCTTTTCATATATGTATATAAATAGAGGAAGTTCGGGTATTATGGAATAGTTGGATAATATGGAATACCTCATTATCTCGCCTGTGATGTGTTGCTTCCAAGCGGAGAGGAAAGAAACTACTACCTCACGTCCCCATGATGCTCTACAGTCAGTCTCCACGTGATTGTGACATTCGTTGTGTTTGTAGACGTGAAAATCTGATGTGGTTTACAACCTGCATTTTCCTATTGAAACGTAATAGAACAACAATTTTTTTATTTACTATGACGTTGGATATACAGAGGTAGTTTGATAAGCACCATTATCCTATACGCCTTTGAATGCGTTTAACAGCTCTTTCGTTTCCAATGTGGCGTGGAGGGCAATATGGAATACCCGCAAGAAAAGCATGGTATTCCGTATTCCGTATGGTATTCTGATTACAAAAATATCTATCGGTATTGGGCAATTAAACATACATTTATGATGACAACAATGCTAAATGTATTTTTTATTACAGCAGATTTTCTGTTGATACAAGGGGTGAGCTTGGTTCCAGCGTTCATCATGTTTAATGTGAGGTCACAATGACTGTGCCGATCCTGCAGCAGAGTATTATATTTATGACTTTTGCAAGTAATCACAATCAGTTATGGCTTGGCATTCAGAATTTTCATATATTGTCAATGTATTCATTGTATGTTCAACAGAAAACTCATTTCTTTTCTGTATAGCATTTGTATTCCATGCTCGACTATTTCATATTACCCTCCAAAGTGGTTTCTTTACAAATTATAAATTTTACCCACCCCTGTAACGAAACTTCTTTATCAAGATATGCATAAATAAAGCCAAATATGTAAGGCGTATACTTGTTTTCCTTTTTGTTTCAATGTGCAATTATTAACTGAGTTACAAGCGAAACAAAAATGGTATTCCATAATATCCGAACTTCCTCTATATATTCCTAGGTATAAAATATTTTAAAAATGTACTGCGTCATTCCTATTTAGCCTAGAGTCATGGTTCAAACGCCATTTTTTTCAGTATAATAAGCCCTTTCCAACGGTATCACTCACATGTCCGTTTCATACACCTAAACCAGATAATTAGGGAAAAACTCGGAAGTATTTTGCAAATCCAACAGAAACGTTTTGCCCCTCTGGCCTAGGTCTGGGTTGACGTAGGGATCTGATTTTTTTTCTAAAAATACATTGTTATGTACATAATACGTGTGCAAAATTCCAATCTTGTATCTTAAAAACAAAGGGCAGAAAAATTGTTGAAAGTCTGAATTTAGGCTCTCTCTTTATACACACACATAAGTATATATTTACAGTGAAACCTGCCTATGTTGGCCACCATAGGTTCCATTGAAAAGTGGCCAACTTACAGAAAATAAGTGTGATTGGTGTATTTTTAGAATAGGATTTCTAGTATTACTTGATTGTAAAATTTTAATAAGCAGCACCACGACAGCTACTTTCAAATAATGTATATAGAATAATCATAACAATACACAGTCCTAGAAAAAAAATCTACAGTATATTTAATATATGTACCTTTTTCTTCCTGAAAACTAGTCTGGTACATTGAATTATTCGGATGGAAAACAATCACACAAACAATCATACAATCGAAACATATGCACGCAGTTTATTGAAATTGGTATTGTAGCACACTGAGTTATTCAGATTGAAAACAAGAAGAGCAAAATTATAAATTCAATAATTTATATGCAGTTTTTTTTTTCTACAGAGACAAATATTTTATGTAGATACCTTT
Organism: Thermobia domestica; assembly: GCF_964235325.1. Classification (NCBI taxonomy): domain Eukaryota; kingdom Metazoa; phylum Arthropoda; class Insecta; order Zygentoma; family Lepismatidae; genus Thermobia; species Thermobia domestica. The sequence goes on from NC_137459.1 coordinate 47,152,920, forward strand.
CGGCATGGTGGTTCATTCTAGACGTATGTCTTTTATTCTTTTTTGCACATATGCACATTCTAATTTTGGTATAACTACCTCTTGTTAATGAGTTACAAGTGTTTCCCTTGGAGCGAAAGAGGTTTTGAGAAAACCTTAAGGGAATTCATATCTCAAAACCTCCGCTCCGCTACCCGGATAAACATTGCTTCAAAGCGGCCAATTTCCAAGATAGACAGGTGGCCAACTTACAGAGTAATAACTAACGAATGCTTTATGGGAAAATGCAGGTCCAAGACAAACCAGGCCAAGATAAGCAGGTGGCCAACTTAGAGAGGTGGCCAAGTTGACAGGTTTTTCTGTATTATAAAAATTTACTGCGTCATTACTGTTTAGCCTAGAGTCATGGCCTAAACGTTATTTTCTTTAGTATAACAAGCCCTTTCCAACGGTGCCAAACACATGTACGTATCGTATTCCTAAACCGGAAAAATCGGGAAAACTGATTTTTTTTTTCTGAAAAAATCAGCCCCTCGGAACATTTGCGCCCCTCGTGCCCGGACTCGGCTTCACGTAGAGATCTCAGGAAAATTTGAAAAATTTCCAAAGGTACATACAATTCCAATCTGATATCGTGAAAACTACAGGCGTGAAAGATTTTTGAAATTTGCCTTAAGAAAAATAAAAAGGCACGCCCTTCCGCCCCTACTTGGCGCAGCCAAGTTGACCATTCGGTTCCAAAACGCATCTGGGGTGTTATTTGGTCTATCCTTGACTTGACTAATAAAAAACGACTCAAGCACCTGTTATAGAACCTAAATGAGAGGTCAAAGACCATAGTACGCCATGGTAACAAAAGTTACCAAAAATCCTAAAAGAGTTAATAGAGCACTGAAGCTTCAACCAACACTATGGTAACACTGATATGAGAAGTGAAGATCAATGTGGTGCAGTGAAGTTCCCAAAATTTGAACTTGAATTTGTTTTAATGCGTTTACACAAATTTGACTTAGGTCATGAATTTAGCAGTGGAGCGGATGCAGCAGACCGAGATCTGGAGGGAAGGGGGCCTTTATCCAGCAGTTGGTAGAAAGCGGCTGAATATGATTATATATTTATTCATTGTTTTGGCCCCCCCAATATTTTCTTCAAGTCGGCGCCTATGTGCATGAACATTTGATTCTGGCACCAAAGATTGGCAACAATTATTAAATTATTTTAATATAAGTATCTAATAATTCATCCCCGATAAAGATTAAGTGAGTCGAACTTATCTTTTGTTTAAAGATATATTAACAATATTGCTTACTTATTCCAAGTTATTTAACAAATAGTCAAGTTACTGCTACACTACAATTCTCATTCTTCAATTCAACTTCGGTGCATCTTCAAAAGCAGGGCCTAAAATTGAGTGGAGTACTCCACACTTTGTGGAACTGTAGGAAAGGAGTGTGGAACTATAATTCTTAAAGTGTGGAGTGGTATTAATGAGAGTACCTTACTTTTCTCGGATTATGCATTTAAACGCGTTTAGTGTGTCAAACTAAGTCTTACTAATTCAATACATTCATTATGGAATGGGTTACTCAATTACATATAACTGCCAGTATATGACATTAAGCCAGAGTTAATACGTATAGGTATCTCCTAGATGGCAGGGAAAACCATTGCCAATTTTGAGGTGAAGGGACTTTTTAACTATATTTAGTTTTCAAACGTTTTCGGTTGCATTCATATAGTTTTAAAATATGCAACTAACTGCACGTTTATCTGTTGTTTCAATAGGACATTACACTTTTCCTATATAATGAAATGTGTTGTTTTGTAGATAAAAATTACACGATCCTTTGAATCCGTTATAGAAATATGTACTATTAGAGATAACATACATCAATAACCGCCAAAAATTTAGCCGAAGCACCGTAGACTCTCAACAAAAAACCATAACCCAGGAAATATTATCCGTTCGTAAGTTTCATGGGAAAAAAATCTCGCTAGCCGGCCCGGGTTTTCTTTTGTCTACAGATCAGTGGTCGCTGTTTGGTGATGATGCATTGTTGTCTTTGGTAAAGTAATTTCATTACTTTAGAAACAAAAATGAAATGAAATCTTTGAGTTTTACGTCCCACGGTTATGCCAGTTAGGCTAAAGGAGACGGTGATGATGAGTAATGAATGAAATGGTGGAATGAAGAAAGTGGGAGGAAACGGGAAAACCCGAGAAAACCCACGCACACGGTGTTTGTCCACCACAAAGTTCACTTGGCGGGGGCTGGGATCGAACCCGGGACCCCAAGCACCAGAGGTGAACGCTCTACCACTGAGCCACCGCGGCCCCTACTTTAGAAACAATAACGAAAATGGAACAGAGGAAGGAAATAAAGAAACAAAAGGTAAGCCAGTGTTCCTTTAGTTCGTCTTTATGCCTGCAGACACGACATCTGACACATGGCTCTTATCTAGTTGATTTACCGGTACTTTGCGTCTACAAGCAGCACGTGGTATTCAATTTTCCATGTTGCTGGGCGTTGGACATTAGGTCTATTTATTTTTATTAGAAACATTGGAATTCAAAGCCTCAGTAAAATTATACAGGGATCCCTCCAGGAATTTCTTAGTGTGGGCACTCGCTACTGACTAAATATTACCCGGTTTTGAGAAATCGCGCTCACAGTCAGCAGTATGAACAGGTACAATAGGCAGTAAGTAGCCTATAACGCAGTAAATTTGAGCCAAGTTGGGCATGTTGGGGAAAAGAGTACATGGTCTTGTCAGTGGAGAAGTACTTCACCAACTCGGAGTATTTTCATTCTTTTCACGTATTAACGCTGCAATTTTAAGTGTGGGTAAGGTGCGGGGCGGCGTCCCGGTGATGTTAAGTGCGGAAAACAACCCTGGTGATGTTAAGTGCGGAGAACGACACCCCACGTGGAGAGATCCCTGAAAATAGGTACGCCTACTAATATAAGAAAGTAACATCTGTTTCTGTTCGTCATTACTTTCCATCGTTTTGTGCATGCTGAAGTGATAATGGGGAGTAAGTAGAATGCTGTAGACTAGTCCCCCCCGTATGGCTTTTATAAACCTATAATATATATATATATATATATATATATATATATATATATATATATATATATATATATATATATATATATATTTCAAAATTATAGCCCTATGTTGAGTTTACAAGTGTTGTTAAATATTTTTACGTGTTTTTTAATGGTTTTACTTCAAGAAGTGACACTTACTGTGTTTTTACAGGCTGAAAACATGTAAATATGAGTGCAAAAACACAATGTGTGCAAAATTACTAACATCTATATGATAACAGTTAAAAATCTGATTTTTTGAGTGTATAACATACAATCGCAAACAGTATAATACCTGTCAAATCTGAAAACCCATTCCTAAGTCGTCAAACAGAAAATCACATTTCCCCCTTTTAAAAAAAGCAAGAAATAAATACTTTTTGATTATGTGCACCTCACGGGAACTGTGCGAGGGCTTTTCCAGAATTGGCCGGGCTTAACTTTTGAATCAGTTTTACCTTTTTAATACGGTGACCATAATGTGGTAATTGGTAAAACACAATAAGTTCATTAGATTGAACAGTATTTGTCAGTTCACAATCCCATATCAATGATATCATTATGCGGAATTTACAATGTTTATAGTGAAACACTTATACCTATAAGTGAACAAGTTTGTAAACAGAACGCTGCAGCCTAGCTGTTGCGCACCTAATCCTACATTTCCCCACTCCCTTCTCCGCGACAATGATGTTTTGCAGTGTTGCAATCTGCAGGGAGCGGAATGGTCTGAGGATTTTCTACGACATTTGAGTGTAAATGCTGTATATTGACTGTTTTAAATTGTTAATGCATTTTAATATTTTCTCTTTGAATATTAAAAGAATTAAGTACGATTAGGGGAAATAATTAAGTATTTCTTACCAACGTAATATATGAATTAAAACCGTTGGAAAAGTTCGAAATTAATTTTAATGAAAAATAAATAAACGATAGAACAGAACTCACCTTCTAAATGTTTTCCATTTCTCCTTCAGTTTCACTCTCCCACTCATCTGAGTCTGTATCGGCCGATGAATCTGAGTCTGAATCGGTTTCACCAAGTCTAATTATCAGTTCATCTACACGCTCATCCATAAGTCCGTCTCTTTCAAAGTAAGAATCTTCAATTTTTTTCACATGTTCACAACATTTTACCCATTTCTGTGGTGAATATTCATTAAATAACTTTCCCAGTAATTCTTTCTTTGCATCCAGTGAATCGGAAATGCATTGCCTCGCTTTGGTCTTGATTTCCCCCCACACAAGTTCAATAGGATTTAAGTCTGCGTGGTAAGGTGGAAGTCTTATTATAGTGTGCCCCGCGTTTATAAATTTCTTGTCAATCGCGTATTGTTTCACATAAGGTACACTTTGAATTCTTAAGAACAGTTGTCTTTTGATCATTCTCCACAATGTTTTTACTCTATTCTCCGCTTCAATTTCGGTTTCGTTTATAGGTTTGTCTGTCGTTGATAGCCACTGTATCATGTCGCTTTTAAGTGAAGACATAGTTGGTCTTTTATTGATTTGAACATTGTGATAACTGGCATTATCAACGACAACAACGCTGTTTTCGGGAAGATTAGGAAGTAGCTTTTCATCGATCCATTTTGAAAAATTTCTACTGTTCATGTCATCACGATAATCTCCACTTTTTTGCTTAGATTTGAACATTAATAAAGCATTATCAACAAACCCAAATTCCCCTCCTGCATGGACAATAATAAGACGTGGCCCTTTTCCAACAGTTTCTGTTACACCTATTTCACTCTCACTTTGCCAACACGCCGGTACTGAATGTGATGCGTGAATGTAGGTTTCATCAACATATACAATTTGCCTACCTTGTTTTCTGTATTCACGCAGGTCCCTTAAATATCGTGCACGCCACTCAGCAATGTTCGGATTTTCAATCAAAATCTTTCTCCTTGACTGACATTTTTCCACTTAAACCCTATAGACCAGCGTTTCCCAACCTTTTTCAACTTGCGGCACACTACGGGTCTAACTTGAATTCTCGCGGCACACTCATAGGTATTATTATTATTATTTATTATTATTATTATTATTATTATTATTATTATTATTATTATTATTATTATTATTATTATTATTTGTAAATAGAAAATACCGTCGTATTTGTTTTCTTTCATTACTGACCTCCTCCTCACAAAGAAGAAAGCTCGATCACTGGTTTTCCTCCATCGTAAATCATTATACTTACTTTTCATTCAAATTAAAAAGTAGAAAACAATTCCAATGAAATATAGAGCTCAGTGTTTTAAAAAATACACTTTCTTTTTCAAAGAATGTATCCAACCTTTCACAAGGAAGATAACTAAATTACGAACGAACAAACAAATCTCTTGTAGTTTTAAAACAGAATTGCGGTAATTTGTATGAGTGTTTGCTTCGTCGAAAGGATAGAATGAGATTTTAAAATTTCAAATTACGAAATAATGTGTAACAATAAAGAAACAATAATGGTCATAACAATGATAATTAATACTTTTTTCAACATTAAAAATGAACAGATAGGTAACACAGTTTGAAACTTATAATTAATTAATGGTTAATATAAGTCACAATTTTAAATATTAATAAAATTCTGTTTTCGAAAATACAATCTATGTAGTAGTAATGTGTGTACAATAATATATTACAATTACAGTATTTTTTCATTGTAGAAGTTCACAGTAATGTGAAATTTAAATACACATATTTCCTGTCTTGCAATCAGGTTCCTATATAATTAATAATTTTGTTTTAATTTCCTCGCGGCACACCAGCGGCCCATTCGCGGCACACCAGTGTGCCGCGGCACACCGGTTGGGAAACGCTGCTATAGACCTTAAAAGACACCTTAAATACTCACTGCTACAATCTAATATGCCGTCCTCTCTTATAGCTTTAGTTAGTTTTCGTAATGTTGGAACTACTTTCTTTACTGTGTAAAATTCATGAATTTTTCGCCTAATTGCACCTTTAGCAAAATCATTTGTTTGTATTCGCTTTTTCCTTGGATTCTTTTTACCTGTCGGTGTAGAGAAATTCAGCTCACCTTTAGCCAGCGACTGTTTTCCTTCTTTTAAAACTTGAGAAACCATCCATTTAGATACTCCCGTGGCGGCGCTTGTGGATTCGACAACATTATACTTAAGTTTATATAACTCTTTTTGATTTTGCAAATACGTTGCAACATTGAAAACAATTTCTCTGGCTTGCCCTCTAAGAGGTTTTCCAGAGCACATTGTGGATTTGGACGGACCCGACATGATTTGATTTTCACAGTCAATAATCACGTAATGCGCCTCACACACTCACTACTGCTCAGAAACGCAAACACATGAAAGAAAGACACTACTTCAAAAACAGAGAAACACCTTCGAGAACAGCAACTTCTTCGACACGAATCAATCGGGTAGATGGGTGCCACACAAATGTCAGCAGTTTTAACAGATCACTGATTCCTCGCCTGAACTTCGATAATGTGCTTTTCTTTACGCTGACCTTTCTCAACCCTTAAGTGTGGTCATTGAACCGAAGCACACATTTTGTCTTTGACAGGGCGGAGCACCCTTGATCTATTTAGGAGCTGGATTTTTTTTTCTGTGACAATGCCGCCCAATGTATTACCAACTGGTCCATTTCTGTTTCAAAGATATAGACTATTCGGCAATGACATCCTGAAGGCAGGTCGCGGAAGGATTGTTGGGGGAGAAATGAAGAGTTCGTTACTTTTGTATTTTGTGTATATGGTGAGATTATGGAAACGAGCTTACACATTTATCCACCGTGAACACCCTGCTTTATAGAATAATAAACTTAAATTTATATTTTTACTGAATTGATTAGTGATGCGCACGACACAAATTTTGAAGTTGTCTCGACTCGAAACTATTTTGTAAAAGCGATATCTCGTCTCGAAAAATGCATGTTTCTATTGCAAGAATTTTGTATCGTCTCGAATCTTTTCGTAAAAATTATGTCTCGTCTCGTCTCGATCGTATACCTAGGGTGATGATTAAATCAAATATTTTAATTGTAACTGTGCCAAATATTTTGATAAGCACTTCTGGAAGAGGAACTAGCTGAAATAAAAGAAATCGTTGAACAAAGTTTTCTCTACTAGTTATCATTGTTATAGTTTTTTTTTTTTTTTTGCACAAGTATCTTCAGCCTTGGAAGGAGAATAATTATTCATTCTTACTGAGAAGGATGGGGGCGCAAAATGTTAAATATTATAACACTTGAGACATAGTTTGTACTAACAATAGACTGAAAGCAGCTTATTTGTTGTCTTATATTGACAAAAATACTTTTGTCAACTCGTCTCATTGAAGTAAGACAGAAATATTTCCCTTTCAGAAAGATGCGCCCCCGTTCTGTATTCGCCCCTGGTTCAGTATCGTAATGTTCTAGTAGGCTCGGCTGTCAGGTCAGTCTTTAATGTGGCATCTAGAAAATTAAGTCATTCGCCTTTTGGTTTCTCTTCGTTATAAAGCTTAATAACGAACATACGTGAATATACTACCGTATAATACGAAGAGCTACCACCGCAACGCATTTTCAAAAGCGGGATTAAATGAAATGGACCACTGATATGAGAATTACGAGTCGGTACTCTAACGGTACATGGTAATATTTATTTTAGCAGGTGATATTTGTTGTAACATAAGTTTGCTGAGTTAGTATCACTGGAACTTTCAAAGCGAGACCAGTGGATGGAAGAGTAGTGGGGAGGATGGCGGAATACGAAGTGCTCCGTAGCGATCTGCGCATCTTGGTTTGAAACTTGTCGAGTTATAGTTGCGCCAAACGTCAGCTACGTCTAGTTTATTTTACCCAGAGTTTAAGATTTAATCAGCGATGTTCAACACACACAAAAATATTTTTAATTTCCATGGTACTTCACTCATAAAGTTAAGCATTTGAACTGGGAAGTCTTCACAGGGTTTTGGCCTGGCTTGTTTAGTACATGATTTTTGTCTTTAGAAAAATATAATTAGGAATAATTTATGTTTGAAATACCAGTCAGCTGTTACTAATTGCCTTTGAAAATTGCCATACCATTTTCGCTATGCATTTTCGCGTTGTCACGGTGATCCTGAGAATTTGAAAGTACCATCGCAAAAGGTTATTATACTGGTAGAAGGGGGAGTGGAAACCAAGATGGCTAAGTGATTAATATAATTTATAGATAAATAATGAAAGCTGCTAAATCCGATAGTGATAGTGGTACCAGCTGTTAAATTCATGTTCAGATTCGACACTGACGAACCTGTACGGCAGTCGGGAGTATGCCTAGCACTGATATACAACAGTTTAACCTTAACTAGATCGCAATATCAGTTTCAATTTAAAATTATTAGTTATCTTAGTTCAGAATAAAGATGCGAAGATTATTCATTTTGCTATATGTGAAGAAGAATATAAAGGTTCATAATAGCAGTCATTCCAGGTCCAAAACTCCTCTGGAAATAAATCCTTTAAATTCTGTTTATTTCATTAAGTTCGTCTCAAAAACAAGAGCGATAATTTTGTGACATTAATACTCGATAGAGCTGGGGCTACATGCACTTTAAGCAGACGAAAATAACTTTTTATGTAACATATAAACATAAAGTAACTGCTAACAGATAATTTGCAATCGTTAGTAAATTGTCTGTCTGTCTGTGTGTGTGTGTGTGGGGGGGAGAGGGAATGGGATTTTGGTGATGTTCCGAGACTTCTAGTTACGATTTTTTCTTTTTGCTGCAAGAAAACAGATAAGCAGAATAAAACGTACTTTCAGAGATACATAACAAATGAAGTTTGCTATTAGTTCTCATTGTTAGAATTAAGTAAAATTAAATATGTAATTAATTTTTTATTTAATTCTAACAATATCAGTCTATATAGTAAAATTGATTTGGTATACATGGATGAAGATAGATTTTATTCTGTCCCCCTGTTTCCTTGGAAAAAATTACGTAACTTTGGCAAGAACATCGTAACATCACAAAAAACATGTTCTTTCGTAGCACTGATAGAAAAACGATTATTTTCTTAAAATTGAATGTAAACTCAGTTTCTTCGCTAGCCCCAGCATTATTGAGTATTTATGTCGCAAAATTGCGGCTCTATAATTTTTGGCACGATTTTACGCAGTGCAAATCGGGATTAGTAATTCAGGGTACATTTCTCTTTCTAATTTAGGATACTGGTACTCAAAGGAGTCTTCTGTCCTGGCTCACAAAAGATGACAGACCCAAAGAAGAAAACAGAAGCGCCTCTGTTTCAAATGCCGTTGATGATGTTTCAACTGAACCTGAAGATGCTGAACCAGGTCCACAAGCTACTGTTTCTAACCTTTCCGTTGTAGATGATGAAAGAGTGAAAAATGACGGCTCTGCTGCTGCTGCAGGAGCAGCAATCTTTCCATCTGCATAGTTCCCAGCTACTAAACTCTCAAAAACATAAAGTGAAAGTACCAGAATGTTTACAGAAATTCTTTGAAGGAAAAAAGCGAATTAGGTATATAGTCTGTATGGAGCATTTGCATAGTGTCAAGCGCTTTAGAACTAGCAAACAGATACCACCTATTTGTACAGAAACTGGAGCAGAATGCAGACAGGCAATAATCGACAATCATATGTCGTCTCAGCTCACGAAGAAGCTCTTAAGGCTAAAAGTATTTCATCGATGACATTTGAAGAGAAATGTAAAGAATCCCAACTACTAAAGAAGTTTTCAGCTCAAAATGTAGAAAAGCGAAGAAGATTGGTGCATACATGAACACAGTGTTTAATGACGCTAAACGTGGAACATTAAGTGCATAGTCATGGCCTTGCAGACAGATGGCTTTCCTGAAAGGTCAGATGTACGCAGATTCATGTAGCAGTGATGTTAATATACAACACACAGTGTTTGAACCCAAATCCTCAGACTTCTTGTATCTTAATCCACCATCTCATGCCGAACTGTTAGATTGAATTGTGGAGGCAGATATAGAAAATGTACGAAAAGACCTTAAAAAACGCACTAGCTATATCACTGAGAAGCGATGGTAGTGTTCACAGAATGCAGCTGCACAATCATCACGTTATGGCCAATATTGTTGACGGAAAGGGTAAGAACAAGTTATTGTTCCTGGACTTTGAAGAACCAGAAGGAAGAGGCTCTGAAGCGCATGTTACAGCGTTACGAAAATCAGTAGAAAGAGTAATGCCATGGAAAGAACCGTTTCCCAGAGTGACTTCGATAGTTACTGATGGTGAAAACATGAATACACGAGAACACAAAGGAATGTGGAAATTTTTAACTGATGAGAGAGTTGCTTCAGGTGAAACGTTGCCTTTGTTGAAAATTTGGTGTGCTGCACATCGCATTAATTTAGCATGGAAAGATATCATCAAGAATGTTCAAGAAGTTTCATTTCTCATACAAGAAGCATCTGGACTGTGTGCTTTCTATCACTCTTCAGGGCAGCGAACGAAAGGTTTAACGATGGTACCTTCAGAAAATAACTTAGAAGTTTGGCACTATCCAGAATATTTTGACGTCAGGTGGACAGAATTTCCATTCAGTATGCTCACTACTCTTCTAAAAAATTGGTATCCAAGCTGCCTTTACTTGCAAACGGAAAGCCATGGATGTAATGAAGCCAATGGTCATCTGCGTAAATGGATAGAAGTAGATCACCTTTATCTTGTGACAGACGCTCTATATGTTTTCAAGAACTACCAACAGAAGTTTGAGAGTGATGAAACGTTTCTTTTGGACACAATAACAAATAAAAATAGAACTGTAGCACAATTGGAGAGTACGAAAGAGAAACCTCTGTTAGGCGGGTGGGAAGAAACGTTTTTAAACGAACTTGTGCAAGAGAACGTCAACGATGAAATACAGTACTCATTACATGGTATTCAACTTCATCGTAACACACGTCGCAATAAATCCCATACGTAACAAATATGTCAGTGAGAAAAGAGATTTTACTTTTAGTACGCTGCGAAGTCCTGGATTCCATAATTAACTTTGTTAGTCAGCGTTTGCTGTATGAAGACAGTATTGTTGCTTTGGAGCCTTTGCGTGTTTTGCAAGAGGATGTAACTGATGATGCCCTAAGAGAATGCCACAAAGTTATTTGTCCTGATACAGATCTTTTGCAGTTCGCAATGCAATATAGAGAGGCATTATCGTGCAGTATGTTGAAAGGTCTGGACGCTAGAAGTCTTCTCATGAAAATCTGTGGAAATCAGACATTTCATGCTCTGTCAACAAGTCAAGCCCGAGTTGTTGCTTCGAAACCATCTTCTTCCGATGTTGAAAGACTTATAAGTGACTACAACATATTGAAAACAGATAACAGACTCTCTTTGGCTCCCACTACTGTGAAAAATTACCTTTACGTTAATATAAATATGGGTCCGTTGGAAGATTTTAGCCCAACCCCTGCTGTTATGAAATGGCTGGCCAGAAAGGAAAGGCGTTCAAAGGAACAGACCTTGTACCTGTATAACGGTGTATTTGCCTCGGCAGAAAAAAAAAGTCTGAGACAGCGTGATGATCACGGAAAATATCAGTGAAATTCTTATGTAAGAAAAAGTGACTTTTTTTTTCTTTCAGTGTGACTATTTTTCTTACCGGTTTGTTTCCTGTATTGTATGGTTTAATACAATACAATTAAATATGTATCCTAATGTGCCTTTAATTTTGTTTGCTCTGGATACCAAAATTTTCCTACATAATAATAATAATAATAATAATAATAATAATAATAATAATAATAATAATAATAATAATAATAATAATAATAATAATAATAATAATAATAATATTTTTTTTTGGTCGCAGGTAAACATGATGTACTGGATAGAACACTGATTACACTGCTCAACAAGAAATTGTTTATCTTAATGTTTTTACATTTACCGAATGATTTTGACGAGCTAATTACGAATCTGGTATTAGTTTTCCTCAAATGTTGATTGTTTGGAAGGAATTTTACAAAATCGTCTTTGTTCAAGAACGGCATTTTAGAGGAAGAATTTCAACCTTTACTTCGGCTGTCCATAGATGGCATTACAGGACAAACTTGTGGATTAATTAGCAAGTTCCGTTTCGTAACATATACGTTCTATGATTACAAATTTTAAATACAGCATTTATTTTGAATGAAAATAACTGTCTAGAAAAATATAATTTCTTATTTTTCCCTTACGTTTACAAAAAATATTAACTTTTACTTAAGCAAAGTCAGTAATTTCTATATGATTCCACTTGGATTGCCAGCTGCATAGATTATTGAATAACTATAGTGGTAACTATATTATATCAGTGGCATTTCACTAGGTGCTGTGTGGAAGATAAAATGTCTAGAAGTAGGCGTTGTAAAATGTCAGCAGACTCATTTTGTTATGTTTGTCTATATTACATAAACCCCAAACAACTTAAACATAACATTGTGCTAGGAACAAAGTTTTGTGTTGCATATGAAGTTTACTTTCGAGTGCCCATAGTTGATCAAGACAAACATTGGGCTCCCCGTGTGTGTTGCGGTAGTTGCCGCTCTACAGTAAAAGATTGGTTACGGGGAACCAGAAAGTGTATGCCATTTGCTATTCCTCGAATTTGGAGAGAGCCTACTAATCACCATAATAACTGCTACTTCTGTTAAGTTGACGTGTCACACTATAAAAACAGAAAGAATAGAAAAATAGAATACCCCAGTTTTCCTCCATTCACTGCTCGAGTTCCACACAGTGACGAACTTCCTGTACCCATACCACCAGGCACGTTGTCATTGGAAGGAGAGCCAGAGGAATCTTCCGATCTTGATATTAGTTTTTCGCATGAAACCAGGAAAAAGGAACCACATTTCCTTAATCAGCAAGAACTTGATGACTTGATAAGAGATTTAGATCTTCCCAAATCAAACGCAGAACTTCTTGCTTCACGTTTAAATGAGTAGAATTTTCTCCTTCCAACATGTAAAATATCAAAATATAGGAAAAGTCTAAACGTTTTTCACAATTCTTCAAAATGGAAGGAAGTTTATGTTATTGTCATTACGTTGGTGGTCTATTTGAAGCTATCGGTTTCCCACATCAACCAGAGGAGTGGCGTCTTTTCATAGATAGTTCATCTAGAAGTTTGAAGGTAGTTCCTCTGCGTGAATCCTTCTGTACCAGTTGCACACTCAGTCCACATGAAGGAAGACTACGAAAACGTGAAATTATTGTTGGAAAAGATTGAGTACCAAAAATATAAATGTGATATGTGTGGAGATTTTAAGATGATCGGTTTTCTTCTAGGTTTGCAGAGTGGCAATACTAAATATTCGGTTTTTTTTTTTTTTTTTTTTTTTTTTTTTTTTTTTTTTTTTGCCTTTGGGATAGCAGAGCTACTGACCGTCATTATACACTCAAGATGTGGCCAGAAAGGAAACATTTACTTCCTGGCACTCACAATGTCATACATGAGCCTTTAGTTGAAAGAGAAAAAATCTTACTGCCACCATACTACATAAACTTAGGACTTGTAAAATAGTTTGTTAGAGTATTAGATCCACATTCTGCAGCTCTTTCTTACATAAGACAAATGTTTCCACAGTTAACTGACGCTAAAATCACAGCTGGCGTATTTACTGGCCCACAGATACGTGTGATGCTTCAGTCTGAAGAAGTTCAGAATAGAATGAATCGAGAGGAAAGAAGTGCTTGGGAAGCTTTTAGGGTGGTAGTGCAAGGTTTCCTTGGTAAAAATAGGAGTGAAAATTACAGGGAATTAATAGATTCTTTGATTGACCTATATCGCAATTTGGGTTGTAGAATGTCGTTGAAATTGCTTTTTTTTCCATCTTAATTTTTTCCGCCCAAATTTAGCAGATGTGAGTGAAGAACATGCTGAACGCTTTCATCAAGGCATTGAATAAATGGAAAGAAGATATCAAGGGCACTGGGACACCTTGATGATGGGAGGTTACATTTGGACATTAATTTCTGATGACGAATCAGCTTCGTACAAACGAAAAAGCAAGCGTGCTCATTTTAAAAATGTTCTGCATTATGTGCTTGTAGTGAGAGTGGATATATTTTTGCTAAGTTTTTTCTTAATTTTGTATGCTGTGTTCGTACTCCATAGTGACTACGCGTAAGTTAATTCTGCATAATTTCTTCAGTGAAGCATATTGTAAGATAGCAATTAGCTCTAAATTTCTCGATAAAAATCAAAACCTGGCCAAAACTGCGACTTATAGCCTATAGACTAGCCATTTAATATTCCCTTCTGCGTACGAAAGGTGTTATAAATGTAATATATTTTAGTTGAAAATAGAGGTTAGGAACTATTACACGGAAATGAAATGTGACTTTTTCCATTTTTCTTTGTCAGGTTCCATTTGATTTCATAACCAACTTTCTAATTTTGTCCCGAACATTTTGTGTCGTCTCGTGAATACCAATTTAAAGCTTACAGAATCAATTTCTGATAAAAAAAAAAAAAAATCTGATATAATTTGGCTAACTGTACAAACAGTGTTGCGAACTCCAGAAATAAATACTTAATTTTGAGGAAAAATTAAGAATTTTCTCAAAATTTGAGAATAAATTTTCTTTCGCATGTAATATTGCAAATAAACTTACCCAGTTTAAAAGCCTGTTCCTTTGCTTATAAAACAAGGCATAACCGGCTGTGTTAGGGCAAATGGTTTCTTAGTTATTACGCTTTAACGAAAAATGGAGGAAAAATTCGACAAATTACCCGATTTCTAAGGGTTAAAGACGAATTTTAAGGCGATTTTTGACATTTCGGAAAAACTAATGTTATGCACGTTATCAGTATCACCCAACGATATTAAAAAAAGAAAAGAAATCAGATAAACATAAAGTTGGTCAAAATTTGTTACCCAGTGTTATATGTCAAAACAAATGCTGACTAAACTAGTTTTTCTATACTATATACAATTTTTAGCAGTGTGGAGCTGTGATTTCGTTGAATTTTAGGCCCTGATCTTCAGAAACCACCATCGATCAACTTTCAATTACAACCATGTTCAACTCACAACACAACAAGAGTAAATACAATTCAGAAAAGGATACTTTTCTTACTCCGTTATCACGTAACATAAAACGTAGTCAAAATCCCCCCCTCTCTCCATGTCCAATATACACAAAACAAACCCATACCCCTGTGTGATTTAGAGCGAAACAGTTGCGACCCCCTGTTGAGGGATGCTGTCTTTTCAATCTCTCGCATATTGACCGAAAGCCAATGACTCACAGCAAAAGGATGTTTTCAGTTGCAAATTCCAAAAAAAGGACAGGAAGAAGTAAACTCTTGTTGTTTCTGAACACAAATGCATGTTTGCCGATAGAATAACCATAAATTATTTTTCTCCTACAGCGAGGGTCGTTTGCACATGAAGCATTAAAAAAAAAAAAAAAAAAAGTCTCACGCTCAAAGAAATATTAGCAATTCGAAAAAGCGTAGCGCATAAATAGGCCAATACTTTAAATGAGGATAATACAAGTAAATTTTAATTTAGCACTCTAAAGTACATTTGGAAATACAATTTCTTCCAACATTTCAGTCAGTGTTCGAATTAAACTTTCGAACGAGAGGGTGGTGTTTATGTATTTTTGCTGTAAATGTAGAAGGCAAAAATTTATCACAGACAGGGATGTTATGTTACTTCTGTGATACGAGCCGGACATAAATTTTTACCGAAGGGGTATTTCCCCGGCATCCCCCGTAATTCGAACTATGATTTTAGTTGGGGGGCTGCAAAAAATTTAGGAGGGCTGAGCCCGTCCTAGCCCCCCTGACTACGGGCCTGTCCGGATGTTGTTTTTTTTTTCCTTGAAGAAGTACCACTTTCTTAATAATAAAATTACTTTTCATAAAACGTATAATTCAGCCCATTTCGATTGTATGTTTGCTACACAGGTTTAGAGGAGAGTCAGGTGAGAGGGGAATACCAGATTGAAGTATTAAACAGATTCTCGGTTTTAGAAGGTTTGGAATGTGTTAATGTTGAGGATGCTTGGGTTGAAATTAGAGATAGCATTAAAATTTCAGCAAAAGAAAAAATGGGACAGAAGTAGAAATAGATATAAAAAATTAAAGAAAAAATCTCTGGCTGAGTTAATTTTAGCTGGAGGCGAAAAATTGTGAAGCAAGATACACAAACTCATTCTGCTTATCTGGAACAAGTAGGATTGATCTCAATAGTGGAAAGAATCAATAATTTTTCCAATTCACGAGAAAGGCGACAAACCTGATTGTAATAATTATTGAGGATTGTTCACATCATATAAATTCCTCTCAGACACCCTATTAGCAAGACTGACTTCATATGCAGATGAAACTATTTGAAATTATCAGTGTGAAGCTAGGCAAAACCGATTAACTATCGACCAAATGTACCATTCGACAAATACTCGGAAAGAAATGGTAATACAATACCTCGCTACATCAATTATTTATTGATTTTAGAAAGGCCTACGACTCAGTTAGGAGGGAAACATTGTACAACAATCTCACAGAATTTAGAATATGGAATACCGAGAAAGCTAGTTAGATAAATAAGGTATATTTAAATGAATCCCAAAGTAAAATCCGAGTAGAAAAATTCTTGTTCACGAGGTTTCACGTCGAGAATGGCTTGAAACAAGGAGATGCGTTGTCGCCATTATTATTCAGCTTTGTTCTGAAGTACGCGGCAAGAAAAATGAAAAATAGCAACCAGGGCATACAGTTGAATGGTATTATTAACTAAAATACAAAAGCTCACAAAGCACCTTGGAAATCTGCAAATCATAGTTGAAACAAAACTAAACGTTATGTTATAGATTAACAGGAATTAATCGCTATATATATGAGATGCTAGGTTATACTTTACCATAAAATAAACCAATGTTGATCTACATAAGCTAAATATTTATTACAAATACAATACGTACTAGACACAGGACATGTAAAATATGCAGTATTATAGAAGGAAACAATACTAGGAATTATTTTCTTTATTTCAAAAAAACTGACAAAAAAAGAATATATCAAAATCTAAGCTGCACATACAGGAATACAACTAAAGATATTTTTACGTTTAATGAGTGCATGTAAAAAAAACTTACTAAATAAAACTCGAAACACTAGAATCCATGGTTTGATCAATATACCCGTAACATGAATATCTAGTGAGCATTTGTTTCAGTATTAGTGCATAATATAGAATCTATTGGACGAACCTGTTATGTTAGTGAAAAAAAAATATAGGAAAATTTAGCCTATAAACATTTATCTCTATTACATCAGATTTCTTCGTACAGGTAAAATCTTAAAACATACTTATTTGGCCACTAAAACAGCACATACAGGAAAAGCTATGTAATAGAAATGTACCTGATGACCAATTTACTTGATCAATCAATTTTACAGAAAATCGAGAAGGAATTACAAATTGATATGCTATCATATTATTGTCACCAGATTCATGCTTAACTTACAGAATTATCCACTTCTATGAAAAGATGACAAAAATATCTCTCATACCGCATAGCATTAGATTTTTTTTCAATGCAGCTTAAAGAATTACATAAAAATCATTAGTTTTAGATATCTCTTATCGTGTGAAAGCTATTAGCAACCATAGAAGTTTTTTGAGTGGCATAATAAAATTATTATTGAAATAAATATTGAAGAAATTCATTGACTCTAGGTATGAGTCAATGAAACACATGTTTCTATTAACTATAATAGAAAATAATTTTTAAAAACCTTGCGGCAGCGTTTCCCAAACTGTGGCCTCCGGGATGTGGTTTTGTAGTACTCTTAGATTGAACAAGAGTCCAAACAAGAGAGAAAAATTAAACTCAAATAAATTTATTATCACACACGAGAGTTGAAAATATCAAAGTTTGGAAATTACCTTGCGGATCGAAGAACATTTTGACCAACAATAGTTTGAGAAGCACTGATTTAGGAGACTGCAAATCTGTGCCTTTTTCAATCCTCGATATCTTCTATTTCTATTAGGGCTTGTCTAGAAGCTTCTAGTTACTCGAGTCATCGCTGCTGCTGTCGCTTGGTTCGGTATCAGGGGTCCAGACAACTACCTTGCGTCTACTGGAGTTGGTGTACAGCTCATGATAACGTTTATCATATACACAAGCGGTCACATGCAACCTCGTCTGTGCGGTCAACCAATTGATCATGGCACCTGTATGCAAGTTATACGTGTAAACAGTACCATCACATGATGGGACATAAACCAATTCTGGAGTACATGAAACTGTAAGATCCATCTGGATGCAACGCCTACTTCTGTTTGGTACGTACCCAAAGTTCACCGGTTGAAGTTCTTCCTTGTCGAAATCCCACAACCTCAGCCGATAATCCGTGCCAAATGACAAAAGGTTTCGCCCTGAGGACGTGAAACGTAAGCTATTTACTGCTCCGACGTGTGCCTTATTCGGAAGACAGTAACCAGTTATATCAAATGGAAGATTGTCATAATGTAAGTAACTAGTGGGACTATGTGTATTTCTTACGTCCCATATCAGGATCTCACCGTTCTCGCTACCGGAAACCAGAACATTTTCCCGTTGTGGGTGCCAACAGCATGATTTAACTGAATCCGTGTGTCCGGTAAGCACTTGAGTAGAGTTCCGTTGTCTCGGATCGACCATAATCACATTCTCATTAACAGTGGCAACTGAAAAAAAAGTAGGAAGAACTTCAGTCAATGCAAGATTAAAAAAAAAAAAAAAAAAAACTATGGAAACTTACTAAAATGTAGCAAAAATATTCTCATTATTACTTTACCCGTTTTAAAATTATATCCATAAATAAATCAGGTTCTTTTGCTGTTCGGACTTATAATGTACCGGAATATGAATCATCGTTGTATGTATAACTCACATGTCGAAATCAGTCACGGTACTACTACTTAATTCTTCACACTTAGGATAAGTCCTCCCCTTTAACAGAAGATATGAGGTCTATCCCCCCCATAAAATATGTATCTTCCATCGACTGAAATTAAATTCAGATAATAGTGATATATAGAGACCGGATGTTAGGCAAAATGCCTATTCTTTAATATTAAAGATATGATCAAAAATAACGTTTTAAAGTTTATATGGTGGGTTATAGTTTCGATTTAAGCCAATTTTATTTTGCCTATTTTGCCTGTTTTGCCTATTTCGACCTTTACTGCCTAAATAATTGTTTTAGTGCCTAATGTTGCCTATTCTGTGCATTTTCTTCAAATTAAGCCTTCATTGGGAAAATGTAATTTATATAACATAAATAATATACACATATATGTGTATATTAGGTGTTTGTAAACACAAGCACGTGGTACGTTGCAATATATATACAGAGTGAACTTCAAAGATGTGCACATACTTCGGGAAGTGATTAGAGATATCAAAAGAAGACAAACAGTCCTCGTGTATTTTGTCTAATTCCGTGTCATGTACAAGTGACAGAGTGCCAACTTGGAATCGAAAATCGAATCCTGACAATTGGAACGAAACCGTAAGATGTGCGCATACTTCGAGAGGTGATTCGTGACATGAAAAGAAGACAAAAAGTCCTCTCCAATGTCACGAATCACTTCCCGAATTATGTGCACATCCCCGAATTATGTGGAAGTTCGCCCCATTGTCACTCCTACACGACGTGGAATTCGATAACATGCAAAAGGACTTTTTGTCTTCTTTTGATGTCATGAATCACCTCTTGACGTATGTGCATATCTTTCAAGTTCTCCCAGTACATATGGAATGCATAACAAGCTTCGTTTTTATATATACAATAAAAGAAGATATTAACAAAGAAGTATGTTTCTATATTCTTTGAACATTATCTATGACTTGAATCTTATTTTTTAATTATATTGAGTATTTACCTTCATTATTTCGAGTTACATTGTAGTGCCTATTTTACTGCCTATTTTTAAAATTTTTAGTGCCTATTTGCCTGCCTATTTTCCAGGTTTTTAGTGCCTAAACATCCGGTCTCTAGTGATATATATATACAGGGTGTTTCAAAACAACACCGACAACGTTTGGTAGGTGATTCCTGACACCAAAATAAGACGAAACGTATAGACCAACCTGGGTACATAAATGCTTCCTTTCGGAGTTATAGGCTGTCGAAAACATGAAAAAATGAAATTTAAAGGCCCATAGCTCCAAAACTATGGGACCTACCGTAGTCGGATCAAGACTTTACTAAGTAACTAATATGTGCTCTATCCAAAATTACATGTTTCAGAATCCTGCAGTACTTACGCAACAATTTTTATAGAGGTAGTTAGTGAGTACTTCAGATTATATGACCGTAACCAAATTGGATGCTCAAAAATTGTTTAAAGAATTTAAATTTAAATTAGAAAACAAAAATAGAGATATAAACACGCAAGGTCATGAAGGAGAAACTGGTTTTAAGAGTAATTCGACCCCTTAACTGGAATCTGATGCCTCAGACCATTTTCTTTTCTGATTCACCGAAAGTAGCTCCGTAACATGTCTCTATTATACTTAGTAATACTTGTAGTTATTTTCAGTAACCTTGAACGACAGGAACACGAACATAGATACATCGAGGACATACAATTTCAAAGGATCACCCACCGTGAATCGAACACGGGACCGCGAGCACTGAACTATCTGAAGGAGTGATGACGTGGGCCAATGAACAAATTGACCCACCACCCATCGACTCGCCACCCACCAAAATGCATCGTCATCAACTCTGACGCAGGATCCACGGCTTCTTCTTTACTGACTAAAGAGTTTATACTTGTAATAAAATCATGTTAAATTCTAACTAATTAGAGTTTGAATTTGAATTTGAATTGAGTTATTTTTACAAACCAACTCACTATCAATTTTGCATAGGTCTATATTGAAAATGCCACGCCCACCATAAAGAAGAATTTTAAAAGATGCTATGTGACGTTCTCTTCTGTTCAAATAAAGAGTTAATATGCTGAATTTCAGCTCTGTAAGTTTAACGGCTTGTGAGATACTCAATTTTTTTTTCGCAAAAATTCGGAAATCCCCACTACCCCTTAAGATATTATTATAGTGAAAGTGATATGATAACATCCCACTATGAATTAAGGCCTAACTATATACCAAAAGTCATTTCATTTTGGCCGTGATAATTAGGCACATATAGTTACATCCATTTTTATATTATATATATATATATATATATATATATATATATATATATATATATATATATATATATATATAATAGTGATTCAAAAATGTATTTTTTTCAGTAGTTAGCTCCTCTAAAACCTAATAGGCTGTGTGTCTTGAAACAGGCACGTAGTCAGGATTTCATGAAGCGGGGGGGGGGGAGGAGGTCCGTGACATGAAATACTATGGTCATCACACCGGAGGCTCGATCATTCTACACTGTTTTACTGGAACAAATATTGGTTCGTTTAGCCAGGATTTCGTAACTGGGGGGGGGGGGGAGCGTGACATGAAATTCTGAAGGACCAGGAGCTCGATGAATCTAAACTACTTTATTATCAACATATATCAGTTTGTTAGGACAATAAAATGAGGATATGTTAGTAAGTATTTTAATAACAAGCCAATAGCTATGAAGAAATCTCGAATAAAATAAAAAAAGTAAGATTCTACAATATTTACGTCCTTCCTCTCTTCATTGAAATATAACAATTTTCCTTTCATTAAGACCTCAACTATTATAAAAACTACATATTCACTATTATCAAAAGTACCTACTCAATAATATATTGTAAAAATTTTACACTATCTGTGTTCCTTTCTCTGTTGAATCAAATGTTAACAGAAATTTCTTTCCACATAAATTTTTGTTTTTATTATTCTGTCAACTACTGTTTGTTCCAAATGGCAGGTTAAAGGAGCAGTAGAAAACTGTTTTTGAAATAACATGTTTGATACTGCAATGATGCGATGAGGGAAAATTATGATAAAAAAATATCCAAACTGTTACACAAAGGCACTATGCTTTCGGAAGCTTGAAATCTCCCTTACTAGTTGCAGAAATTTTGAGAATTTCGTAACTTTTCTAGAAATTTCAAATTCCCTGACTTTTCGATGTTATCTCGCTCACCTCCCACCATGTATTGCAAGTAATACATATCTCCTCATAAGAAAGAGTAACCAAAAGCTTCTTGTAGTTTTTTTTTTTAATTTTTAACGGTGAACCTTCTTTTTCTCATTGTATTTTGTTTCATCCTTCCTTATTTTTTCATTTCTAGTCTCGAAGGGGGGGCCCAGTGCCTGCTTGAGAGCCAAGTAGTAGTATAAATCCTATTGCTATTATTGCAATTACAAATATTCAAACGATACCTACAGTTGTTTTTTCACTTAGGGATACTCATCTGAGGTTAGTAAACAGAAACAAATGAAAAAGGAAGGGTAATGGAGGCCTTGAAAGTAAAACCTAGACAAATTCACCAGTCTTCAGAAGGATATTTTAAAATTACGATCGACCCTTGTGGTAGTCAGCGCCACCACATCGTCTCAGGCTTCTGAAACGTCTCTGGATGGTTCCCAGTTTTCTCGCCAGGTGGAAGCGCAGGATCCGGCCAAGGGGGCTGTATACATCAGAGTGAGGAGAGCCTTCTTCTTCACGTGGGACCCGAGAAGAGAACATCAACAGTGGCAGCAGCGGAAGGGTCGGAACCCGTACCGAGGGGGCACCGGAGACCAGGCTCTGGGAAGCTGAAGTGCATTTAGTGAAACAAGAGTGCAACGAGAATTATAGACTCAGTTTTTTTTTAGAAGTGCAATGGACAGCTGCGTGTCATGATAAGTATCCTATCTACCTCACTATACCTGCACAGTCTGTATCCGATACTCATAAATATTTTTATAAAATATATATCAAATATTTAAACCTTGATTCTCATTTAAAAATAATATTGGATAGTATGGATACCACCTCACCACTCCACGCGCCATCTGCGCAACTAAGGAATATGCACCCTCACATTTACTCTAGCGTAAATGCGACGGTGACACCCTACTCATAGGAGCTA
The DNA here is from genome assembly GCF_964235325.1 of Thermobia domestica. Classification (NCBI taxonomy): domain Eukaryota; kingdom Metazoa; phylum Arthropoda; class Insecta; order Zygentoma; family Lepismatidae; genus Thermobia; species Thermobia domestica. Next base: position 47,176,019 of record NC_137459.1, read on the forward strand.
AATACGCGGTTGTGTTAGTTAGCCGTTTCTCGCCACGTAGCATAAATATAGCAGAAATAAAGGCGCTGTTACTGGCTGTCTTCGGGGTCGAGTGTACTAGCGCAGTGGGTTAGTAATTATAATTGCTTTTGGTAAAGGTTCAAACCCGGGCCAAGGGATTTTTTAATTTGTATGTTTTATTTTTTAAATTTTCATAACCCTTTTTCATTAAAATAAGATAAATAATACTCAAAAAGGTGATTTACTTACGTTACGCATGCAGTTTTGCTACATGAATCCATAGTATAGGTAGTATTAGTAGTATTAGTAAGAGTAGTGGTAGTAGTAGTAGTAGTGGTGGTAGTAGGAACGGGTTAGAAGCCCCGCAGGGCTCGTTTTGTTCCACCTTGACTGCCATGATATTAATTCAACCTCAGTTGCTTCTTCAATTTTCTTCTTTAATTCCAACAAAGTGGCAATTTTCTTATATTACTATAAAACACAATACATACACAAGATGATTTGGACAATCGCAAACTGCAAAAAATCAGAAACGTGTATTTAGTTCCTATACGCAAAAGGGGAACGAATATTTGTTTTTTTGTTTTTTTTTTTTTTTCGTTTTCCGCGGAAAAACTTTTTTAGAGTGCAAAAGCCCCCACCAAAAATTGTGAAAGTTGATGCCCTAAAGACAAGAAGAGGTGGACTGAAGTGAATGTAATTGTGCACAGATACTGTATACGTAAGATGAGGGAATATGTGTTTCGTATTTTCCTTAAAAAATAAAGATGGGTGGGGCACAAACCCTTCCAAACCTTTGAGTACAAATTATCAAAAGTACTAATAACTATTGTCGGAAGTGCCTAAAGGATATGGAGAATTGCAACGGAACTTTTGTAGGGACAATACGCAAAAAGTAAGCGAACATGGGTTTTTATTTCGTGTGGAGAAGCAGTGTTGGGGCCAAGACCTACCTCCGAAAAAGTAAATATAATCGTAGAAATACAGGAAGGAGTGGATCGAAGCGAATGAAATTGTGTGTAGATATTGTATATGTCAAAAGAGGCAATTCGTGTTCCCCAATTGTCCCCTTCCGATTTGCTTCAAATTGGCACACCAAGAGTAAAGGAAAATCGCAATAATAGCAATAGGATTTATACTACTACTTGGCTTTCAAGACACACAGCCTGTGAGTTTTCAGAGGAGCTAACTACTGAAAAAATACATTTTTGAATCACTATAATATATATATTATTATATAATAAATGGATGTAACTGTGTGCCTGATAATCACGGCTAAATAGCAGTCAAATGAAATGGCTTTTGGTATATAGTTAGGCCTAAATCCAAAGTGGGATATTATCATATCACTTTTATTATAATAATATCTTAAGGGGTAGTGGGGATCCGAATTTTTGCGAAAAAAATTGAGTAACTCACAAGCCGTTAAACTTAAAGAGCTGAAATTCAGTATATTAACTCTTTATTGAAAAAGAAGAGAACGTCACATAGCATCTTTAAAAATTCTTCTTTATGGTGGGGGTGGCACATTTGTATATGCAAAATTGATAGTGGGTTGGTTTGTAAAAATAACTCAATTCAAATTCAAATTCAAACTCTGATTAGTTAGAATTTAACAACATGATTTCATTGCAAGTATAAACTCTAGTCAGTAAACCGTGTGCGTGGGTTTTCTCGGGGTTCTCCCGTTTCCTCCCACTTTCTTCATTCCACCATTTCATTCATCACTCATCATCACCGTCTCCTTTAGCCTAACCGGCATAACCGTGGGACGTAAAACTCAAAAATTTCATTTCATTTCTAGTCAGTAAAGAGGAGGGCGTGGATCATGTGTCAGCGTTGATAACGATGTGTTTTGGTAATTCGAACCTCGAACCTACATGAATCATCCGGTATTTTTTTCGATAGATTGTTGTATACGCTAATATCGGGAGGGTTGGCCACGCTCCTAATTGTCACAAGCATATCAGCTATACCTCGTTGGAAAGCTTATAGAACAAACATTCCAACAAGGTAACTTATAGAACAGACACACACACAGAGAGAGAGAAAGAGAGAGAGAGAGCGATAGGAAAACAGTTATCACCTCAGAACGCACCGTTCAATTTTTAGCCTGGTCAAGGTCAGATGTAGCTATCAGTTGAACCTAAGGGTCGTAAATATGCAATACATTTCTTTCAACTCCCTCCTTTGACAAGTTACTTAGTTTTAGAAAAAAAATCTTCCTGTTGAAGCAAAAGAAAAGAAAAGCCATGATATTTCGACGAACAATGTTAGGTGAACCAATGCGGGTTTATTCTCTGCCGTTAGTAAGATAGAATTTTTCTGCATTCCTACTGCACTTACACGGTTTATTTTTTTGCACAATTGTTCACAATAACGGGGGTAAATGTGAGAATTTTTTTTCTTGCATACGACAAACAACAGCGTTGCCATATTTCAACAAATTTCGAAAAACTTGATTTTCCTCCCCGAAATTTTTATTTTTGTCTTTTTCTTTTACTAGTTTGGCCCGACAGACACGTAAGTTACCTTGTTGGAATGTTTGTTCCATAAGCTTTCCAACCAGGGTTGATATGTTTAAAACAAAATGTTTAAAACAAAATGTTTAAAACAAGTGTTTAAAACATGTTTAAAACGGGGGCTGTTGTTTTATTCAGTTTGTTTTAAACGTTTTAAACAAATTGTTTTAAACGTGTTTTTTTTTTCGATGCTGGTTGGACATGTTTAAAACAACTAAAATATCATATTTAGGAAGCTAATTTAATTTTCTAACAAACAATCCATCCTCCGCAGGATTTGTGCATGGAGTAAATTACAAGCAGAGTTATATTCTTATTATAACAGCAATTATTGAACGAAATTCTGCACATCAGTGTGCGTATAACTAAACCAACAGAAATTCAAGTGAAGCATTTGAACATTTCTTAATTTCCAAGAATAACGGAGGTTAAACACACTATACGCTATTCTAAGATCCAAATTCACAAACTCTAAACTTAGGTATTTTTTGATCACTATCATTTCCATAATAATAACAGTTCTCACGTCATAAGCTAGAAGAAATGCTCTGACAAATACAATACAACTCATAGAAAAGGGCAGTGACTAGCCTACAAGGAGCAAATGACATTTTAACTAAACAGTTTTCAAGATACATCTCTATCTGCAACATGGGTAGCTAATAATGATTAGTGTCTACGGCATAACAACACAATTAACTCTAGACACCCGCCAGGAATTTTAACAAAATGGTAGATTCTCACGTTCGGGGCTCTGTCACTAATTATCACAGAGTCATGAGTTATACACCATTGGAAAGCTTATAGACTACAAATTTCAACGAAGTAACATTCGTGAAACTCCCGCCGTATTCGTAGAAAAAGAACAGACATAAAAAATCATTAAAAATATGAAAATATTGACTTTGCGGGTCCCTGGCAACCCTTGCAGCCACCCTACGCTGACAAAATGATGCTAATGTGTAGGCCACATACTTGTGACAATAATATAAGAAGTGGTAGCCATTGCTGCCATTGCGTAATGAATTCGTTTTATGTAGAAAATATTTATATATATATATATATATATATATATATATATATATATATATATATATATATATATGCGCAGAAAAACATTCATTGAATTAGACATTCTCTCTCCTCCCCCACTATAGTACCATGTCCATATGCAAATCATTTTTGCTGCACACATCACGAACAATAATTATGCTTCTAGACCACTTCAGTGAAATATATCTTGTGTTATATGGGACCGTCCCGAAAATAAATGTAGTATAAATTAACCAAATTTGACCCCCTCTTCCTCTATAAACAACAAGTACACATACAGGTTACTATCATGTAGGGGACTACTTCATTGCTTCACATACCAATTTTTATGGATTTACCACAAAGGGGGGAGGAATACCCGCCAAAACCTGATGAAAAACAAAACTTCATCCTCCCTCTCTCGGCCGTACATAGGTACCCTCTATATACATAAAATGCAATTGACGGAAAGCTTTATCCCTCAAAAATACTTTGGTACCAAATCATCTTTCTATTTTAATTAAGGACTGAGCTATTGATGTTTGTTGTAAAAATAAATGTAATTTACGTCAAAAAAACTTAAACTCCAAGAATTGGCTAACTTTGGCCCCTCCCTGCTCCCCATATAAGCAAGAAGTACAAATATACGATATTACCATGTAGTGGCCTACTGCATTGCTTCACGTAACAATTTTTATGAATCTATCCCCCAAGAGGGGGAATGCCCCCCCAAAAAACTGTTGAAAAAACAAAACAAAACAAAAAAACACGATATTTACCCTCCGCCCACATACATAAAATGCACACCAGCAAAGCTGCATCTTTCAGAAATAAATTGCTACCAAAACCATCTTCCAGGCTTAATTTGAGGTTTAAGACTGAGCCATTGAGGTTTAAAGCCCTGACACAGCAGTTGCGTCAATGGGAGTTTAAAGATTAAGAATGCAGACGACCAGTAGAACGTAACACAAAGAAACTAAACTACATATTCTGTGAACGGAGATCGGGAAAATACCGATTTCTTTCTCCGGAATTGAACATTTGGGCAGATCGAGATTAGGGAAGTTTCCGAAATTTGATCTAGCGGTTGAATATAGATGGCAAGCAGTACCTAAGAGTGTAAACATGTGATATATATACCTATTTAGATTATTGTTTTAAACAAAATAAACATTTTAAACATGTTTTTTTGTTTAAAACACAGTACTTTGTTTTAAACGTTTAAAACGTTTTAAACAAAAAAAACATGTTTTAAACATAAAAAACGTTTTTTTTGTTCTTTTTTAAAAAAAACATGTTTTTTTTCAACCCTGTTTCCAACGAGGTATAGCCAACGAGGTCCCCTGTGTCCCCGGTGGGGTTGACGCCCGTGACCATAGAAATTTGCCAGAGATTTGCGCGCCTCTACTTACGCTCCTGCTTCCAGCCACAGTTCGTTTCTCTTTTACAGGCAAATAACTACACTGCAGCATTTTTTACCTCTGTGCTGTCAAAGAGCTTATAATTTTTTTTTTTTTTTTTTTTTTTTGCAAATTTGAGCGCGTAAAAAATATGAAATATGTATGATGCCACAGACCTCCTAAACTTCCTCTTCAGATTCCCAGGGGTCCGCGGACAACCAAACGTGAAATACGTTACTATGATATCATACATATTATTTTTACGGAATATTTCGTACGGATTAGGGGGGAGGACTAATCTCCTAAACTACGTGTCTTGCATAAAAGTGGTATGTAATCGCATTTTAATTAATCTTTGCTCCGTGACGGAGGTTAGCGAACTTCGGGAAGGACAAAAAGGAAAAAAATAAAATAAAACAGGAGCATACCTGGAAAAAGCACTGATATCATATGTGTAAGTGGAGTGACTAACTGAATCAAACCTTTAGATGAATGTCAGGAGACATTACATTTGTTTCGGTATTACTTGATATAGATTTAATTGAAGAATAAAGCAAATTGCAAACTTTGTGAGACAGGATATCTATGTTGAGTGTAAATAAAGGCAATTTATAGAAATTCAAATATTAAGTTGGTGCGAGTGAAATGCCCACTTTGGCGTCTAGCAGGAGACTTAGATCACCAAGGTCACGTGTCTAACGTCAAAAACTCTGTACACGTTCACCAAACATGCTGGGGTATCTGGACAATCAGGAGGTAGTGCGCTGTTGAACAGGATCGTATGAAAGTGCACCACGGAAAACACAATTACGAGTGTTTTAAGAATGCTTTTATTTCTGCAAATTTAAACAGGGACATCCTGCAGAGCAAACCTCAGAAAACATTAACCATGCATTTGGACCAGAAATGGTGAATAAACGTATCATTCGCTGTTGGTTTGTCCAATTTCAGCCCCGTAGGCTTCGACCAATATTATGTTCCGATGAGCTCCTCAGGAGCACCGTCAAAGCAGAATCTCGTAAAATGCTAGTGCTATTTTAAGGAAAATTAAGTTAGGTATACACCTTGCCCTACCGTTCGGCGGTTCCATGCGATTGGTAAAGTGAAAAAGTTGAGTACATTGGTGCCACATGAGGTATGCACTGGCCAACAAAAATCACCATCTGGAAGTGTAAAGTTCTGTGAGTGCATGGAATACCCAGGGAGGATTCCTACATTTGATTTTTCAGATGAAAAATTGACCTGCAGTGACAATTATTGTAAGCGGCAGATACAATGACTGGATCGTGATCAAAATCCAGGACGACTTCATAAATCATCTCTTTACTTCTAGAAGGTGTTGTTGCTGAAATGGTACGAGAGATCCATCAAAGCGGGTATGGTAAAGGTGACTGAGATGCCAGAAGAGAGGGTAGTTAGTGACTGAGATATCTGGAGAATTCTGTTGGTAAGAAATGTTTTTATCATGCAGAACCTGCACTGTCCTTTCTGCGACATGTGAGCGAACAGTGTCGCACATGAAGATACTATATCTGCTGATCATTCTTGGATACTTGTGGATAAATTTGCTGTGCATTTCATGGAGATCAGTACTGTAATGATCCTCATTGATTGTTTCACCTTGCCTTTAAAAGACTTGATGGACCACTCTTACCGTACCAGCCACAAAACTTTCTGGAAGTAGAGATATGATTTCGGAAGTCGTCCTGGATTTTGATCACAATCCAATCGTTGTCCTGGTGGTTTACTATTGTCATTGCAGATTATCAATTTTTCATCTGAAGAATCAAATGTAGAAATCCTCCCTGGGTATTCCATTGTATATACTCTGTGCGTACTTAACTTGAATTTTGATAGGGAAATTAGCTATAAAAAATTGCATATCAAAATGGACATTATATATTATTTATAACCTAATATTATTGATATTACGTCAGTTAAGAATGTTATTCATGCAAATTAGAGTATTAAAGCCAACATTATTCACATTATAAGCGCCGAACATATCAGTTTCGTTGGGAGATGTTGGAAGGATTCGCAAACGCAACGGTTTTTTCTTTTCTTTGAAAGTTTCAAAATCATTTTCCAGCTCCTATCCAAACTCTTAGCCTCCAGCAAAACACTGCAGGACAGCAGAGAGGAGAGTACAACTGTTTCCATCTAAACGTAGCACTCAGAACCAGAGATGGTATTATTTTAAAGCTACCTATGATAGGACTATGCTACTACTTCAACTCCTATATGGTTAACTACAAGTTATATACACTTGTATACAGCGCCAAGAAGACGAGAACATTTCTTTTGTATTTTAATAACATTCAAGTGTTATTTTTCTGGGAACAATAACTTGTGATTTTCTTTGCTGATGACGTTTAATCTCACCTTCTTCGTCTTGCTGCGCTACCCCTCTGGACGGACCTAGACTAGCCCTAGGCGTAGTGATACAAAATTTGAAAATGTGAATTGGCTGAATTGTTTATTAAATTTAATCAAACTACAAAGGTTCTTGGATGCATCGAAATATCAATTATATTTTCTCAGAACGGTATGTCCCATGTCCGAACATCTTATATCCCGTAATTGTACTGTTTAAAAGCACTATTTACAGACAGTTCTTGAGCCCAATCGGGCTATGTTCGTCTGCAAAATGGATGACACCCATCTTTCGTCTATGCACCAATAATTTTGAAAAGTATAGTACCCCTCCACATGACAATGTAAATAGATTTTTATACTATAATTCTCTTGTTAAATATATTTTGTAACTGTTATAATGTTTAAAGAGTAACTATAATACATGTCTAGGCAGGAATGAGTGTTAATAAGTTGAAATTTGTATTGTATTTACATCCCTTGTGATTGTTTTCTGCTGGGTGACCTGCCTGTTTTTTTCGCATAGCTGTCACCACCTGTCAAGCTTGTCATTTGTGGAGTCGGGAAGTTGAGAGTTTTTAATTATGTTTTTTTTTCTTTTAAGGTTGTGGGTATATTATAACGCATCACGACAGAGGAAATGTTCGTTCATAAGTGTTGTGGATTCTACTGTATAAATTTTGTGGTACTTGTGTACCACGCACTGCATACAGTGATAAGGTGTGATCAGTCTATGTCATGCCCACTGTAAATATACCACCAGAACTTTTGTACAGCTTAGCAGTTGTTTTTCTAAGCGTTACATCATTGAGGAGGATGTGCATCAGCTAATCTACAAGAAACCTTCCTAATCGGAAGAAGGGAGTGCATGTACGAAACGGAAGAGTGCATGTCATAAGAAGACGCCGCCTAGAATAGGACATCATACTCCAACAGGACAATTCATCGTGATAATAACTCAACTGTGGCCACAGACATTTTCACTTCGAGTAACAACAACGTTTTATCACATTTTACTTTTTTCTTTCTTGCATAAAGAAGTGTACAGTGCTGTGAGTTATTTGGGAATAGTTTTTTTTTTTAATGAAATTAAACACATCGCACCTAATCTGGAACTCTTTTATTTCTGGAGTCAATTCTGATGTCAAGGTATGTTGATACGAAGAGGGGTGAGTACAAATGTGTATACAGTGTACTATAATGTCTTCTATTTCAGGCAGATGTCGGTCCATGGTTTCAAGGCAGATGACTGCAAATATTACTACCTTGTAAAATGAGAAATCTGTTGGCTGCCTTTGACTCCGTTCCCCATCTTAGGTGGACACGCTACTATACTCGTAGCCTATGAGTCACACCGTTAAAGTCCCTCAAGGTAGGCAACATGAACTATGAGCCTATATAAATCTTTAAATCGGGTAAACTTGTTTTTTTTTTGTTTGTTTAATAGCTTTAGCATATACAGTGTAACCTCCCTTAACGGACACTTCTCAATAACGGACACCTCTATAATACGGACAGACTTTTTTGTCCCGGCAAAAATATATGCTCTATTACGTAACAAAACTCTCCCTTTTACGGACACTCTCAGATACGGACGCGGACAGTCCTTTCTTGCCCTAAATGTTTCAACAACCTCTTCATAACGGACAGGAATTATTCTCGGTTCTGCGATATATTACAGTACACAGAAAAGTCTTTTTCCCACAAGTGTATCTATCATGAGTCTGGACCTGATGAACCATCAAATAGAACAGCTTCAAGTCGAACTTGAAATTGTTTTTTCTGCCCGCAACAAACTGCTTTCTGGTAGATATTTTAGAAAACCTTTAATAAGCAATAATACTCATGCAGGGTCAGTCGTATGGCCAAGAATTTTATGCGAAAGATCTTCCCTTTCCTAACAAATTTAGTCCTTCTTCCTCTGGGCTTGCATCTTTGCGGACAATTTCATAGATAACAAAACAAACATTGTTTGTTTTACAATAACATTTTCAACAAGCAATGTTTCCTCTCTTACTTTTTTGGAAAATCAACGTTTTTCTTTTACTTATGATACTGGAGCAAGTCTGGGTTAGAGTTTTCCCGGCTTCCTTTTTCACTTTCTCTACGAGGATATTCTTTGTGATTAGGGAAAGGTTCAATAAACATATGCACTCCTAATAACTTGCCTTTTCATCCATTCCGCTGACGAAGATGCAGCTTCAGTACATAAACACACATACACATACATGTTTCTTCCGCAACCGCATTGAATATTCTCAGAGGAAACTTGCTAATGAGATTTATTACCTTTGTAGAGGAAAAAGCATGCATTTTTCGCTAAACAAAAGAGTTCAACCGGTCAGTGGGTTCCTTCCTAACACATCTTTTGAGAAGGTTCTGAGAATTTGAAATAAATGAAAAACGCTTACCCTAATTAACATTTAAAACAAATAAATTTCTCCTTCATCCCTCCCAGTTATTGAAATACGTACTGATTAGAGTATTTTCATATTGAATTTTACGTATTTACGTTGATAATAATGTATTTACTGTATATTATTGCATACTGTATATTACTGCGTTGTGAGAAATTAAATTTCTGTAACCTCTCTGTAACGGACACCTCTCAGTAGCGGACAAAAATTCGTGTCCCATTGGTGTCCGTTATTCAGAGGTTTCACTGTATTTACATAGGGATTGTTTTGATTATTATCAATTTAAAATTTTCATTGAAGAGTCTCAAGTTCTTTTTAGTCTCTACCGCAATTATTCATTATCAAAGTTCATGGGACCCACGAAGACAGATGGTATTTCAAGTTGTGAAAGAAGACCGCTGTCAGAAGCAGAGAGGGAGACCTTATGGTCTATAAGAAGATAGTGGTGGTTCAAGGTGACTTCTTGTATTCTGAAAATTCACATTCTCAAAACACAAATTAACATCTCTAGAGAGTTGTTTCAACCCTCTCTCCCACACATAGACAATTGGCTCCCGTGCAAGGGCGTAACCCTCTCTCTCACCATATAAACCATGCACTCACAGAAGTTTACGTTTCCAGATTGATACCTTCCCTGATGGTTCCATGAAGATTCTTCAATGGTGGATGAACTTCCCTGCTGCAACGTGCGGTTGAAAACTTTTTCCTCATTGCTGACGGCAGATTTCTTTTTGGCACAGAATTCAACCGTTACTGAGCAATGGCAAAAGCGAGTAGTTGCAGACGGTGACTATTTTGATTAATCAGTTATTACAGTTTCCATTTCTTTAGTTCATTTGAAGCAAACGTTTTGTTCACACCACCCTAATACCATATGTTGGCTCTAAATGATAGATAGAGGGTAGATAAGAGATATTTATTATGAATAAACCAATCTTAAGATTCAGACTTATTGCCACAGTTGCATGTGCTCGTTTCCAAAAATTAGGTAACAATAAATATCAATAGAAATATCATCAGTAAAAATATTTCTTCAAAATAAAAGACAGTAGTACTTTTCTGCAATGAATGAATGTAATTGCTATCAAATTATCTCGAATAAATTCGATGATTTTCTAAGTCCCTAAAAATAAGTTAAATTACTTCTTTAATTGTAAGAAAGTAGTAATTATCTAACTCTTCAGTTCTCTGAGAATCATGGATCAATTGCTGTTTCAGACAAAGTTTATAAATTTACTAACCTGCTATCATTGAGTTAGGAGCGTTAGGATTTATACGATGAGAACATGCTGAGCTTGCAAGTCGGAGTTTATATATAGGTGAGAGTGTCTCTACATCCCAAATTGAGAATAGATTATCATGGCTGCTGGTTGTAAATATATAGGAATTCTTAGGATGCCATTGGATGCTTTCGATGCTGTAAAAGTGAGTGTGTTCACTACTTCTGAAATAGAAATGAAATATGTTACAATAACTGAAGTCTTTATAAAACTAGATCAACATAGCAAAAACATGTGAAAAAATGAGTTATTCTTGTCAAAACAATTAAAAAGAACATATGATGAACACTATGAAAATGATCACACAGCCACACACACACACACACACACACACATACAAAAATAAAAGTTCTGTGCACCGAACCCAGGGTATGGATTCGATGTATTTTCTTACGTCGAATCCAAATTTCGAAACCCCAGGACGATTGACCATGTCAATTTTGTTTTATGGGGCAAAAAACGTGTGTTTTCCTTATCCAAAATAAAGTTTAGTAATTGTAATGTTTGATGTCATGAAACAGATATTGACCACACTTCTACTACTGTTGCTCTGTACTTTTCTTTTTGTATTTGATGTTGTCTTATGCACGATCGAAAATTCTTACATTTAATTATTTTTTTTTTTAAATTTTAATGCAGCCTTATTATAATAGGAAAAGATCTCAGTCTATGAGTAACGATAATTTCTAATAGTTAATATTCACTGTTCCGCTACGTGCGCTGCCTGTCTGACGTCAATACCTGTAGGTGGCGCTACCGTGCAGGGAATTTGCAGATTTAAAACTATTGTGACCAGTGTTTCTTTCAGAAACAATGTTCCGGGGAAGCACACTTAGTATTCCGGGGGGGGCACTACTGATACTATTCTATTTATTGTTATGGTATAGACATATTATTTTGGTCTGCTCCGGGGGAAGCAGTGCTCCCCAAAAACAGGTCTGAAAGAAACACTAATTGTGACGATTCCATTGCAACTGAAAAATTCAATGGAATCGTCACAATCAGTGGCGTATTTACGATTTTGTTTCGGGGAGGGCTTTTTTAACTTTTTCAGGGGGGGCTTTGCCTGAAAATGTGAAAATTCTGCAAGATATTTCATTTACTTTACTATAGTAAGTAAGATTCCGGGGGAGGGGCTTAAGCCCGGAAGCCATCCTTAAATACACCATGGTCACAATAGAATTGTTTCAATTTAATTCATAGGAATTTATGGCAAGGACAATAACCATATTTAGATTTTATTATTTATTATTTATGAAACTGCAAGTTAGTTGGTGGGCAAACAAAACAAAACAAAAACAAAAAAGAAGAAAAGTAATATAACAATTACAACTTTCAAGTAAAGAGGAATTTAACTTATAGTGACAACGGATCATTGACTTAGGGAAAGAATTAGTATCTAAAAATAAATAATAACCTCTAAATTACTTTTGTATATAACAGAACGATACTGTAGGTATGCCATTTCCACTTCACAACACTGATAAAAGGCTAAACGTGACCTTCATCTTGCAAAGAGCTTTTGTTTGAAATACTACTTCTGACTAATTACATTAACTTATTACTTGAATTTTAACGTCCTTTTCGAGCACCGGCACTCTATGAAACATGGTGTGCTCTTTAAAGTGGAATTGAAAAAGCAACTATTTAAACCGTACCGAGGATCGAACCAGGGACACCTACCTTGACCCTTTCCACGAATAACAACATATGAGTCATACAGAGTGGAAGACTTGTCAAAGTGCAAACGACGTCATTAATATCACAATTTGAACCGCATGCAAAAAAGTGATGTGATCTAGGTCGACCATCAACTCTTCGTATAGCACAGGACTGGCAAAACAATCGATTGCTTTTGAGTATCGAATAGACCCCAAAACTATTTAAAGAGAAGTGGTATTATCTAACATTTAACACACCCCAAGTGTAGCACTCCGATTTTGATAAAATTTGGCAGGTAGATACGACTCATGAAATAAACAACTACTTGTTTTTTTAATGCGGAAAAACGGTTTTAGGGGGGCAAAAGCCCCCACCCAAAATGCTGAAATTTTCACGCCCGAAAGGCAAGAAGAAGTGGACCGAAGTGAATGGAATTGTGCACATATATTGTAGGCGGAAGATGAGGGAATATGTGCTTTATATTCCCCTCCAAAAATGGTTGGGTGGGGAACGAATCCCTCCAAACCTTTGATAACGAAATATCAAAAGTGCTAATAACAATATGTCAGAAGTGGCTAAAGGACACGAAGAATTGCAACGAAACTTTTTGTAAGGACAATAAGTAAACAACAAACAAATACATGTTTTTTTATTTCCTAGTGAAAAACAATGTTGGTTCCAAGGCTACCTCCGAACACAGTAAATGGTACCGTGGAAGCTCAGAGAATAATGGATCGAAGCAAATAAAACTGTGTGTAGATATTGTATATGTAAAATAAGGGAATTCACCTTTCCCAAGTGTTCCCACCGGATTTGCTTCAAATTTGGTACATCAACAGTAAACAGGAAATAAATTGGTACGTTTTAGCTTATGCGGAAAAACATTGTATAAGGGAGTAAACCACCATGAAATATAATTTAAAAAATAAGCTTCAGGTAGGAAACGGCAAGTGTTAAAATAGTGTATATCTGCGAATCCATAGATGGTTGAAAGTAGGAAATATCTTTTTTTTTTTTTTTTAGTTTGTGTCTCCGGCTGTTGAGAGAGGCAAATAACTCATTTTGTCTACAATATCTGTGCACGTTTTCATTCATTTCGGTCCACTTCTTCTTGTTTTGTGGTCAACATTCGAAATTTCGGGTGGGGACCATTTTTTTTTTTTGCAGAAAATGAAAAATACGCATTCGTTTATTTTTTACATGTTGTCCTTAAACAAAGTTTCCTTGCAATTCTTCATGTCCTTTACGCACTTCTGACATATTGTTATTAGCACTTTTGATATTCCGTGATCAAAGGTTTAGAGGGGTCCGTGCCCCACTCAACCTTTTTTTTTTTCAAGAAAATACGAAACGCGTATTTCCTCAGTTTACGTCTACAATATCTGTGTACAATTTCATTCACTTCTGTCCATTTCTTCTTGCCTTTCAGGCGCCAACTTTTAAAATTTTAAGTGGGGCCTTGTGCCCCCTAAAACAGTTTCTCCGCAGAAAATAAAATAACATGAATTCGTTTATTTCATGTGTAGTATATACCTCCCAAATTTTATCAAAATGGGAGTGTTACATGTAAGAATAAATCTTAAATTACAATGACATGTCTTTTTTTTTTTTTTTTTCAAGCGAATTTCAATTGAAGTGAAATGATTTCGAATAAAAGGCCGAAAACACATTATTTCCATAAATAATGGGTCGATGTGTCTTTGTAGTATAACGTTTGTGTTGCGCTGACAGAAAGCCAATTTAGAACATCATTACTGCACTTTAAAAAAAAATACAGCTCTAATTTTCCTCCTAAATTAGAATTAAGGAACATGAAAGTTCAGGGACAGTGACAATTGCACATACTTATGTAGGTTGCCAATAATTTTCACAGCTTAAGGTAGATCATAGAATCAAAAACTTGAGCCATTTTTGATATAGTATTAGAATAATATTTCAATACCGGAATATAGCTGCAATTTGAAAATAATAGCAAAGATTTTCTTCTATAAGTTTGATTTCTCTGTGTAATTTGACTTTTTGCTAAATTACATTTTATATGAAATATTAAGTTTTCAGCAGGGGACATCTCCTGAAGGAAGTATTATCGGTAAAAAAAAAAAAAAAAAAAATAATAAAAAAAAGTTTTTCGCTCCAAACTATAGAAAGAATCTTACATAATGTATTAATAATGTGGTCAGAATAAAAACACATGGTGTGAGACCAACAGACAGAAGCTAAGTAATATATTTTATAATTAGGAAAGCCCTTCATTGTTCATTATTGCAAAGTTCAGTTTCAAATATTGGTTAAAACAAAAAACGCTATTGGATTATAGTTTTTATACTTCTAGGAGCTGAAATACTCTTCTTCACATGGAAAGAATACATTTCTGCAAATTATTTAAATCCTCCCCCCCCCATGGGATACACATGGAAGGTACATTTTGATTAAACAGCATCAGAAGTATTACTATCATCTCAGCGACCCTGAAAACTATAGATTGGACAGTAACATCGGTCGTATTCGATTACTTTTACAAGTCACTTCTTCTCACATATAGCAAGACGAGAAGCACTCCTTCACTCCCATGCTAATAAGGGACGAATTTCGACTTAAGCAGCATGAAGAGTATCACTTTTCATCTCAACAATGCCAAAAACTGTGGAACAGACACTAATGTCGGCCGTTTTCGATTATTTCTATATGTCATCTCTCAATGTCTCTTTCTCCTTTCCCAAAAATGTGTTAAAAACCTAAGTAAGGCCAGGGTGCATTCATGCACTAAAAGAGATCAATAAGTTCAGCTGTCTAAAAATTACCCGTCAAACATCGTTACATGTAATTTGAGTTGATTTTGAGTTTTATCGTCCCTTTCAGCAGCGAGGTTATATGAGACGGGACTTAATGATTAACGTGGAATCCTAACCACATGAGCTCCCTCCGGGAATCGAACCCGAGTCTCTCACACCAAAGACGCGTATGCTAACCGTTTAGCCACGAAAAAGCTCAACATGTAATTAATATAGGAGATATATTACATGTTCAATATCGCATTATAATAATAATAATAATAATAATAATAATAATAATAATAATAATAATAATAATAATAATAATAATAATAATAATAATAATAATATAATCTTTATTTCAGCGCTACAAACAGCTTTTTGGCAAAGATGTGTAGTATGAGAGCACTACATTAGATGGATAATAGTACTAATGTTAATAACAGTAATAATAATAAATAAGAAAACATTAAGAAAAGGAGCACTAATATAAAACATAAAGTCAATTAAGTAGAAATTATTCCTTGTCAACGCTGTAAAAATTGTCAGGCTCTCTATCTATCTAAAACAACGAAAAACTATGAACAACAGTCTTAAGATTACATTTTCCTTTGATGTTTCTAAACGTCATTGTTTAAAAACTATCAGTTAGATCTCATAAAATATTCACTTGCATAATACAGTAAAACTAAATTTATATGCTTAAAGAATCTCTCAATATTTATGAAGTTTCACATTTATAATTCAAAGGAACTAAAATCGTACTATTTCTTATGCTACTTTAAAACATAGATTCTGTAAACAGTTCTCACTGATATAATTATCTAGTATTTTTTGCATGTATACTTTATCATTTTTTCTTCTATACATAAGACTTCCCAAACCCCAATAATCATTCCAATATCCATAGCTATGTGAATGGTAGTTCATTTTTATCTTACAACATAGCAGTCGAATAAAACATTTTTGCATAGATTCTATCTTGTTTGTCAAAGTTTTAGAAATGCTGTTCCAAATTACCGAACCAAATTCTAGTTTTGGTCTTACAAATAGTTTATATAAGTGTACATATGTTTTATCTCTTTGAAATACAAACCACTGTTTAAAATAAAACGTACTATCCTTCTGGCTCCTTGCGCAGTAATAATAATAATAATAATAATAATAATAATAATAATAATAATAATAATAATAATAATAATAATAATAATAATATTAAACTTTTGCAATCTGAAGTTAAATATTTTCTTTCTTTATTAATGAAGAACTGTAGGCTTAACCCTAGAAGTTTCAAGTCCCTATCTACTACATGTAGTACCCATGAGGTTCAAATTCCTCCCGAATTTTTAAGTGATTTTTTAAGATTAAATCTATTAAATTTAATGTAAACGAATAACAAAATCTTTGAAGCAGTTTTATTTTCCATTTATCGTAATTGGTTTGGCATTGCTTACATTGTTAAAGCATGGACATGTGTTAAGTTACAACTTCGAACTTCGGTCTTTTCTTTCCGGTGTAAATATACATTTAGGTCAACTTTTAGAATAAAATTTATCATGCTCTTTTGAGCTTCAGTGTCTAAAGAAGAGACATAAATAACACTTTAAAAATTGTAGGTTAGAACTAAAAAGAAATTTTGAAAAAAAAATGATGGGATACACCTGGTACCAACAGGGGGTCAAATCTGTCTGCAACAAATGAATTACTTTTTTATAAAAGTAAAATAAATGATATTACAATATAAAACTGGCAAAAGTAAACATTACACTCGATCAAACAATGCAAGCTCTTAGGAAACACTTTATCCTGCAAAAATATTGAAAATTTGAAGTCACAGGCATAATTGATCTCCCTGGTACTTCTAGGGCTAATTCTCAGTGGCTGACACTTCATTCGCATTTCCTTCTTCATATAACAATGAGTTATTACGCTACATCTAGGACTAATTAAAATTACATAGACTGTTGACTTGATTAACTCTTTTGAGGCTTAATTTGCAGATTACTCAAATTTCCATATTGTCAAAATACATAACATGTGTCTGTCTTTTATCGTTAATTATAAAGCTAATTTTATTAGAAAAACTTTTTTACTCTATGCATAGACTTTAAGATATTTCAACATATAACATACTAAAAACATTCAGGTAGTATTCTCGATAAAAGTCAAAGTGAAAACACTTTTTTTTTTTTGGTCCAAAATAAACTCCAGACTTACGTTAAGCTCACAACAAAATTTCCTGGTCATATTATGTTAGGCAAGTTGAAGGAAAGGATCAAAGTTTTGCTCCACATGTCTTGAAGTTAGAGCCTGTGCGTATGGAGGTAGTTTTCTATCTTGTCTACCTGTAGTTTCGTATGGTTCAAATATTAAGAAATTTTAAATTTTAGCAACATGTTTGTGCTAATAGGTGTTAAATACTGTAAAAATAAAACGTTATTATGTATAACGCGAATTTCACAAATTTAATGCTTTTGAAAATACATTCTATGAGGATTTGAGTAACTAGTTTCTCTTTAATGTGAGCTTGACCTCATGCGACCATATTTGAATATAATTTGTATACAGGGATTTCACAAGAAAGTAGTATCAATATTAAAAGTAAAAGCCTGACAGTGTCTTTTACTGAAACATACTGGTGAAAGTAAATTTTCTTATAATATCTTACCTCATAATATTAAAAGTATATTAACAAACTAAATCTAATAACATACAATTATAAATTATAACACAATTAATGGCTAGTCCTAAGTCCTAAAGGGTGAGGGATATACTGTTCACTTAGTTTAGTAGCCCGCTTTCTTACAATTCTTCTTGGCTGCTAAATGGAAGGCTCGGGATGCCATTATAGGAAACGTTAAGGTGCTAAATGACATAACCAGCTGTCAAAATTTGATGAGATATGACATGAGAATGTATATACAAAATGACACTCAATCATCACAACCCAGAGTATTAGATAAGTTAAAAATTAACAAACAAAAATTTTAGGAACCAAAAGAAAATGGATCAAAAGATTGCGATCTTGGTCAATAATTAGCTTTTGAATCAGGGGCTACAAAATTTTTGAACGGCCCCTAAATTGAGTTTTCTTATTTTCTACGGAATAAGAGCTTCATACGGAGTTAAGTGATAGTTTCGGTTTGATTACACTGTATGCAGTTCTCTCTATATAAGGCGTACAAAAATTTTTTTTGATTGAAATATATTGGCTTTTTTGATCCAAAAGTAACAATCTATATACATAAAAGTCTAATATAATATTCCGTTATAACTCTGGAATACCCTGGACAATTTCAACCTAAGTTGGTACACATATGATTTACAATCTGGAAAATATATTATGAGGGTAAGGCACCCCTAGCACTCTTAGGAGTGGAAGTGAAAAGGAGGGTGACATATGAAAATAATCAACAACAATACCAGCCAATAGTAGTTGCGAATCCATATTTCTGGGGTAACTGAGATAAATAATGACACATTAGATCCCATTTAAGTTCAAGATTAGCCCCATTGGTATGAGAAATGAAAAGGAGCGTAAAATAGAATTTCCATAATGAACGAAATTAGTGTCGAACTTTTCTACATTTATATTTGGGGCTAATATATTTATATTTTCTACATTTATATTTTCTTCATTATACTAGTTTTGGGGGTAATAGGAAAACGGGTGATCCGCTTGAAATTAAATTTGGAACATGGTACCTACCTCAGGCTAGAAATTTATTACATAGTTTTGATTAAAGGGCACGCCCTAAGGGGATTCAAAATATATAACAAAAATAGATTATCTTATGGGGTTTGGCCGTTATGCTTTCATTGAAACATGTATCCTAAGGAAATAGGAATTCAGCTATTTACCACTCTATTTTCCCCATGCGAAGAACGAGAATCCCAACTAGTTATAATAAAATTACTCTTAAAATTAAAATTTCAACGATTTATTTAAAATTACTCTTACCTCCTGATTACACAGAGATATCTACATTTATATTCGGGGTAGCCACTGAAATTATATACGTCATGAATGGAAATAGAACCCATGGAAGTACCTGAAAGAAGACTGTGCACACAATACTATTAGTCACTTGGAATATGTAAGAGTAACCTTGAGAGGTGTCAACATTGATTATTCTCAGTAATAATCTTGCAATGCAAGTGGATATGACACTATCATAAAATATTATAACAAAGTGAAAATAATTTTTAAAACGCAAGATATATATGAAGGCCACCGGAAAAAAAAATATTATAAAATTATAAAAACCAACATAATTTTCAGTTTTGAGAACATCTGTTTGTTGTGATTGGAAAGGTTTAAAAAATATTATTCCAGTGAAATAAACGAATACAGTTTTGCTGTACAAGTGAAATAATCAATTATACTTAAAACATTGATTGAAGATATAACTTTCTTTCTGATGATGTTCTGTTTTCCTCTGTGGTGTTCATATGAACTGTACTGCACAGGATTTAATAGGAACTCTATGAATTAGTTGTTTCTGGAAAAGGCTGACCTGACACCCCGAAATTACTGGAACAGTCTCGGTTTTCCGTTTGCTGTCCTGGTGTTTCGGTATTTTTTCTGGATATTTAGATGTTGGGTTATAAAAAATGACCACTTTGCACAAAAAAAACTTAAACATTTCAACAGTGGAAGGATCCTCACATCATTGTTGATAACATCTGCAAAACGGTGGAGTTTGTTTTGTGTATTCCCAGGATTAATGCGTATGTGAAACACTGTCTTATGAAAATGTATTGAGCTGAAAGAAAAAAACAATAGCCTGTGATCATAGTGAAACACACTTTCATTTCTCCTGTTCAGAATTTAATAATTGCTTCACGCAAAATATGGAGCTCTGACAGATTTTTTTTTCAGGTTCTATATTCGTCCTCCGCTTAAACATATCTTAATCACGAAAAACCACCCGATTTCTGGAATTGGAGAAAAATGTAAGACAACTTAGTTGATAAAGTGGTGGTATATTCAACGTAAACCACCACGCCTCTGATAATCTCAATCGCGATTGAGTTAAATTTGGACTCGCGCTCAGGCTCCGGCTGTGGGCTATCTGAGCGCGTGTGTAGGTACATTTATTAATAAGATATCTGGTCTAATGCACAATGGTTTTCTTTGTGTAGTTCATGTGTTTTTAATGTAATGTATTGGAGGTTCTATACGAATGTAGATGTTGTGACAAACATACTTGAATTATTCATGCCTTCATAAGCTACAAGAATGCCGAATGACAATTTGAAGTGTAACTTTAAAGACTCTTATAGATGCGAATTTACATACAGTATGTTAGCCAGGGCAGAACACAGTTTGAAGCAAAATGTACACTCTGGAAAACTCAGTTTCGTTTGAAAAGTAGGGTGCAGGAAAGCAAAATGGACCCCACCTGATTTTTATATATTTTGTAAATTAGACCACGAAGAACACGAATCTGAAGGAATTTTGACATTCCGAATTTCGAAACTCGAGATATTCGAACATAAATTGACCAAGGAAGCAAAATGGGCTCCACCTGATTTTTATATATTTTGTAAATTAGACCACGGGGAACACGAATATGAAGGAATTTTGACATTCCGAATTTCGGAACTCGAGATATTCTAACATAAAGTGACCACGGAAGTAAACCGGACCCCACCTGATTTTTATATATTTTGTAAACTGGATCACGAGGAACACGAATCTGAAGTAGTTTTGACATTCCGACTTCCGGAACTCGAGATATTAAAACTTAAAGTTTAATATAGACCATGGGCGCCCACAGAGGGGGAGTAAGAGGCGGCAATTGCTCCCCTTGGATTTTCGAAAAAGGTTAACTTTTATAGGCTCTTCTCATGACAAAATTTGAGTTTAATTGCTTTCGGTAGCCGAAGATGCTTTTTTTAAAAAAAAAAAATCTGTTAATGGTGTAGTGTTCAGAATGGATATAACTTTTTTTAATAAGAGGCAAAAAAGGTCAGAATAGCGTTGTCCGAATTCCGGAATCAAGCAAGTTGAAGTAACAGAAAGAAAGCTAGGTCTTATATTATCTTTCATCTTTTTCTGCACAACACGTGATATATCTCTTCGAGGTGATAAATCAAATTCGGGTGGGGTTAAGTTCCGAAGTTGGGCGTCCGTTTACATGGAAATTTTTAAAATTTACAGGAAAGATATGGATAATTTGATCGTTTGTGTGCTTGATAATATTTAAGGGTCTCGAAAAATCTGTTTATTTGTTATATATAAGCGGTTATAAACATGGGACTATACGGCGAGCGGAGGGAACTACTTGGCGCAAGGTAACCGAACAGTTGCATTGTGGGAAAGAAACGAGCATTTATGTTATCAACATGGCGAATGTACAAGGGCAGTGAACTAACAGTTTTAACTTTTGTGAAGCAATACGTTGATAACGAGCAAAATCTTTTAAAAGTTTGTGAAGAGCACGGATTAATGAACCTAATAACAAATTGCAGAAAATGTGGAAAGAAGATAACAGCGAAAATACGTGGCGAAAGCGGACGCCCAACTTCGGAATAAATGCCTTCGGGTGTATTCCTTGATGTGTTAGACTTTCTTGTCGAGCCGGGAGACACTCCGCCTTGCGCAGAGTAGTTTTGACGTATGATTAGCGTCATACTAAACGCCTCACTACTGCAGGAAATATAGGCCCATGTTAGTTGAAATGTTCACTGAGCTCACTGTGTTCAACGAACACATTAACCTTTTAATTACGGAGCCTTTTAAAAAAATAAAGCCTGGGATACGGCGCCAATTTTGAACAAAATGTAGGGTTATTTTCAAATGACTGTGGATCAGGCCCTAGTAGTCGTAACCTCACTAAAGTTGAAGCATTTTACAGAGAATACATGAAAGTTTCATAATTAATATGGTTTTTGTCCAACCACTGTAACCAAGAATTAGGGGTGGGGAAACAAAATTTTTACAATTTTTCTTATAAATATTTTGGGTTCCGTCCCCCTCCGCCGCCCTAGAAGTTGACGAAGAAGATAAAATTTACATCAAAATGTTCTTTGATATATTCTCAATAACATATAACAGCATTGTTAACATAAGATACATACAGCATAATTAGGAAATTCCTCAAAATTATAATGTAACTACGCCACTGATTAGGACAAAAATGACAAAAGGCAGGGTTATGTTCAAATGATCGTAGCTCAGGCTCTAATAGCAGTAGACTCACAAAAGTTGAAGAATTTTACGGAGAATGCATGAAAGTTTCATAATTAATATGTTTTTTGCCCAACCACTGTAACCAAGGATTAGGGGGTGGGGGGGGAAATTTTTACGTTTTCTTACAAATATTTTGGGTTCCGCTCCCCTCCGCCGCCCTAGAAGTTGACGATGAGCATAAAATTTACATCAAAATGTTCTTTGATATATTCTTAATAACATATAACAGCAGTGTTAACATAAGATACATACAGGATAATTAGGAAATTCCTCAAAATTATAATGTAACTACGCCACTGATTAGGACAAAAATGACAAAATGCAGGGTTATTTTCAAATGATCGTAGCTCAGGCTCTAATAACAGTAGACTCACAAAAGTTAAAGCATTTTACGGAGAATACATGAAAGTTTCATAATTAATATGGTTTTTGCCCAACCACTGTAACCAAGGATTACAGGGAAAACAAAATTTTTACAATTTTTCTTATAAAAATTTTGGGTTCCACCGCCCTAGAAGTTGACGAAGAACATAAAATTTACATCAAAATGTTCTTTGATATATTCTCAATAATATATAACAGCATTGTTAACATAAGGTACATACAGCATAATTAAGAAATTCCTCAAAATTATAATGTATCTACGCCACTGATTAAGACAGAAATGAAAAAATGCAGGGTTATTTTCAAATGATCATAGCTCAGGCTCTAATAGCAGTAGACTCACGAAAGTTCAAACATTTTACGGAGAATACATGGAAGTTTCATAATTAGTATGGTTTGCGCCCGATCACTGTAATCAAGGATTAGGGTGTGTGTGTGGAAGAATCATCATCAAAGTCATCAAAATTATATTCGTCTGTGTCTGAGGAAGGAAATTCAATTTGTTCTTCATCCCACTCCGAATCTGTGTCCATTGCTTCCAACTCGTCTCGAATGTCTTCTGAACCGAGAACATCTCTCGATGCCATTTCTACTAATACACGAAACACCAAAGTCTCACAAGTAAAACCAACGGTAACAAATTTTCAAATTTAGGGGTCCGTAAAGGTAGATTCTACTGTATGTTAAATTAAAATTCGTATGCAGGAAAGAACGTGCTCACAACACTCAGTTCATACTAGCAACACACATATGAAAAGAGGAACAAGATCTGTACGTCTTACAAGGGCTGTAGGAGCCCAGAAACCCAAACAAACTTTCTTATCACTCTATGTTGTTACCACGTGCAGAAATAAATCTTTCTTTCTCAGCCAGGTCAAGACCTCTCCCCCCACACCCTCTATTCCCAATTACGTCCCTGGCACCAAGATTGGAAGGGAAACGTCTCCTGACTGATTATTTATATTTTCTTTCACAACAATTAATTTATTGTTGTGTTAAACCACTGAGAACAAAACTGCGCACTTTAAAAATTTAAATGCGTTTTAAAGAGCTTGTATGACAAATACAAACAGTCACGTTCGTTCACTTTAAAAAAAACAATAACAACATAATTTCTGTATTCAGCAGTTGCCTAGTATGTCTCCTAAATAAAACACATGCAAGTGCATATATTTGATACCCAGAAAGTTAGAAAACAATTAAGTTTAGTGGGCGAACTGCAAGGTATCTATAAATAGTTACTTCGTGTCCCAAGCCTTATTTTTAGGTAACTAAATATAGTTACTTCGTGTCCTAAAGGTTAAAGGACGATCGGCAATGCGAAATATACTTCACAATGAATTCAAAATGAATTGATTTCAGTTTGTGAAAAGGAATAGTTTTAGTTAACCCAAAATAGAAGAATTCCTTTGTTTTGTGGCTCTAAAGGAACTTAATGCAAAGGTAATTGTAACTGAAGTTTTATCCTTTTTGTCAAAATGTGACCTTGATATGTTGAAATTATGTGGACATATTTATGACGGATGCGAAACAATGGTAGGAGCGGAAGGTGGTGTGAACAGAATAATACGAAAACAATATCCTAAGGCGTTATTTCTTCACTGTACTAGCCATGAATTAAATTTGGTTATTAATGACAATAATGAAGTTAAACACATTCTAAATTCAGTTGCAACTATGCAAAATATAATCGATTTTTTTTGAAAGGTCTGTCAGGCCTGTCTTGTTCATAATGTGCCTCTTTTCTGTGAAACATGGTGGTCTGCAGAGAACAAAAACATCACAATATTTTTGGAAAAGTCTCAGAAATAGTGAATTGCCTAAAACAGCTGTCTCCTGGTGGAAACAGAAGCTCGCAACAAAGTACTCATTACTGCTTACATTTCTCAGTGTCATCTGGTACATTAATATCAATGCACATCATGGCCAAATACAGTGCTATTTTAGAGCCAACTACAAATGCTCTACAGGGAGAGACAATAGATCTTTCCAAGGTACAATCCGCGGCAAAAAACCTGCAACATGAGGATGTAAGTTTATTGTGAAACTACGCCTAACAGCACAGGGAATGAACATAACGTCTAAGTGGAACGAATCACGCCAGGATAAACCTCGGCCTCCTCCCGTGCACACTTATTTTGGAGCAAAAGACTTCTTTATTTCACAATAAACTTATATGTTCATGTTGCAGGTTTTTTGCCGCGGATTGTACAAGAATACATTGAAGTTATTTTGGACATGTTTGAAAATCATCCAGATGTCACCAACAGCTTTTACCAACTTTCACATTTGGTACATGGGGTCCTCGGTTCGATCCCAACTCGCGCCAAGTGAACTTTGTTTTGAACAAACACCGTGTGCGTGGGTTTTATCGGGATTCTCCCAGTTTCTCCCACTTTCTTCATTCCACCATTTTCATTCATTACTCATCACCACCGTCTCCTTTAGCCTCTCGGGCATAATCGTGGGACGTAAATCTTAAAGATTTCATTTCATTTGCTTTCACCAACTATACACAGCTACCGAAGCCTCGGCTGTCGCTGTTGGGAGTGTAACAGAAATATTCCTTCCCGTCCCAGCAACTACTTGCACAGTAGAACGTCTATTTAATACTTTAATGAGAGTAAAAGCTTGGTTACGCTTAAGAATGGAGGAGAAAAGACCCAGTGGACTGTGTATATTGTGTCCACCGAAAATATGTGCTTGTAAACAAGAAAGTGTTCATACATCAAGCAATTATAAGATTCGCTAAGGAGGGTCCTCGTCGACTAGAATTTCTGTTCAACGAACACCAATGAATGAAATGTAGGCTAAGTAGATTATTTGTGTTGTGTCTTTTTCCTGTCAATGCTATCCTAATTCTAATCTGTTGAATTTTTATATATGTTTACTATATAGGCTAGTGAATGAAGATATACTATGTGCTAAAATAACTGACCAGTTCGCCATGAAGGATTACGTGCATATGTCTTCTGATGTGAGAGTGGTATATATATATATATATATATATATATATATATATATATATATATATATATATATATTAGGGATGGCCGGATCCGGATCTGGTTCCGGATCTGGATCCGGATCTCGAATTTCGGATCTGGATCCGGATCTCGGATCTGGGTCCGGATCTTGAATCTCGGATCTGGATCCGGATCTCGAATCTCGGATCTGGATCCGGATCTCAGATCTGGGTTCGAAATTTGGATCTCAGATCTTGATTCTTATCCAAACCCACATCCCACCCAAATTGTGATAAACTTGAACATCAAAAATTCGCCGAAAGTAATTTCACGAAGTCCTGACAGTGAAGAAGAAAACAGGAAATTAAGACAAATATTGACAAGTCTATTTGTCTCCTTCATTCTAGACTAAAGATCAAATGCTTGCCTTAGTAAAAAATAATCTGGTTTGATCCGGATGAGAGTTCGAATGTCGAATCTAGGTCCACCCGGTTGTAGGACCGAGATGAAATACACACATATTTATATTTGAAACCGGAATACAAAACTCGAATATTTAAAATTCCTCAATACACCTATTTCATTGACAGTTAAGAAAACATAAACAGTTAAGTATTGACTAGTTTTTACGTATATTTATCTTGCTCAGTCTGCTCAAAATATCAAATGTATACCTTACAATTAGATTTAATAATTATTTAGTAAATCACAATACTCGTATGAGCACCGAGAATAAACTATGAATTTTGGTGCCCCTTATCTAGATTTGAAATTTCGGATTCATACATAGAATCAGGCTGAAAGATAAATGGACGGACTCAGAGTAAAAGGTAACAAGTCATTTTTATTAATTTTTCAGGAGAGTAATCTTATTCCCTTTTACCCAGTGTGGATTCCATTGTAGCTTAATTATTCCCTTTTGCACGTCCTTTGTACTTGTTTTTGGTCACGTTTTTATCATAGGGCTTTTCATACAAAAAAGCGCCATTTAAAATATTACAACTCTGTGTTAAAAACCGAAAATTGAAAACAAGTGACTTGTTACCTTTTACCCTGAGTCCGTCCAAATATTTGAGATCTGGAAACCGAAACAAGTGCTAGTACCAAGATCGTAGCCGTTTGTACCTACGTAATGCGAGCGGAAGGCACTTGCACTAATTCCACATGTACTTTGGGGAACACGAGAAACTAAAAACAGATAAATATTCTTTTTCAGGGGCAAGTCGCGCTTTAACATGACTTTTCATTAGTGTTGTGTTTAAATACAAAAACTGTAATGGCGACTTGTTTGAAATAAATGCCTTTTCTTTTTTAGCAAGAAAGTTAGGTACTTTCACATTGAATAAAAATTAGCAAAGCACATTTCACTCATTAGAGTGTGGTTCTTATGGAAGCTTTCACACTGAACCGAAGATTTCCTCATGTGGGTATCGGATTGCCACAATTCACCTTTCTGAAAGACGTGGTTTATCAGGAGGTCGGCCAAGATTCTTTTGGACTTAAACTGTAGACTGCTTCTGGTCTCAATTATTCCCATATAACAAGACTAACCATATATACAGTTGGTTCGAAATGATTTAAAATAGGGGGCGCGGTGGCTCAGTGGTAGAGCTTTCACCTCCGGTGCTTGGGGTCCCTGGTTCGATCCCAGCTCGCGCCGTGTGGACTTTGTGATGGACAAACATCGTGCTCGTGGGTTTTCTCGGGGTTCTCCCGTTTCCTCTCACTTCCTTCATTCCACCATTTCACTCATTTCTCATTATCATCGTCTCCTTTAGCCTAACCGGCATAACCGCGGGACGTTAAACTTAAATATTTCATTTCATTTCATGATTTAAAATACTAATTGGCCTTAAGGGGATAATCGCGATTTAAATATTCGTAAATCAGAAGAGATGTAAAAGTTAAGCATTAAAATAAATCCGATAATTCCTAATGAGTAGTAGAAAATGGATCGATCTGGCTCAACCTGGAACAGACCTGGGCCAACATAGAACAACTCAGGAACCCCTGGGAGATTGAGCACCTTACACCGTGAACCCACGGTCTTTTACGACCTCCATTTTAGGGGTGAATTTGTTCCCTTTTATGACCACTTTTAGGGGGTGTACTCGTTCTCTTTTATGAGCATATTTTTAGGGGTGAACTCGTTCCCTTTTATGAGCATATTTTTCAACCCCTACGAACATCAGACTACGTAACATAACGAACACACAGCAGAACAGATAACACATAAGAGTACGTAACATAACAAGGGTATACTCGTTCTCTTTTATGAGCACATTTTAAGGGTGAACTCGTTCACTTTTATGAGCATATTTTCCAACCCCTATTTGAACTTAGCATACATAAAACTACTCCAACCCCTATTTTAACATAGTAGAAATTACATAAGACTACGGGGGTGTATTCCACCCCTATTTGAACATAATGAACATAGCAGAGAATAGGGGTGTATTCGTTTTTGATTCCACCCTATTTGAACTTCGTTACCTTTTACGAGCATATTTTAGGGGTGTACTCGTTTTAATGTATTTTTTCACCCCTATTTGAACTCGTTCCCTTTTATGAGCATATTTTTCAACCCCTATTTTAATTACGAAACATAGCAAGGGTGAATTCGTTTTCAACCCCTTAGCATAAGACTATGTAACATAGCAGAACTAGTAAAAGAGTATGATAACATAGCGCATCAGACAGAGACTACGTAACATAGCAGGGGTGGACTCGTTCTCTTTGATGTGCACATTCGTTCCACTTTTTCAACCCTTATTTTAATTACGAACACACAGCAGAGCATAAGACTATGTAACATAGCACAGCTAATAAAAGAGTATGGCTCATTTTTCAACCCTTATTTTACCATAACAGAAATATAGCGAAGATTAAACATAGTCCATTTTAAGGGGTGTACTTGTTCTAACGTAACCTAGCAGGGGTGGACTCGTTCCCTTTTATGAGCACTTTTTTCAACCCCTATTTGAACTTAGCAGAGAATACATAAAACTACTCCAACCCCTATTTTAACATCTAAGACAATAATGAGGGGGTACTCGTTCCACCCTATTTTAACATAGCACTGATTTCGTTTCCAACCCCTATTTGAACATAATGAACAGCAGAGAATAGGGGTGGTGAACACAGCAGAGCGGAAAATACATAAGATTCGTTCCCTTATTACGAAACATAGCATAAGACTATGTAACATAGCAGGGCTAGTAAAAGAGTATGGCTCATTTTTCAACCTCTATCGGGGATGTACTCGTTCTCATTTTTCAACCCCTATTTGAACATAACAGATAATACATTCGAATCCTATAGCAAAGATTCTTTTAAGGAGTGAACTTGTTCTAACCTATATTTGAACATAGCAGAGATTATTTAAAGATTGCAAAGGAATGCGAACTTCCGTGTTTTGTTATCAGTTACATAATAACTTCCGCAATATGTGGATAATTCTCATTACGTCATTCATCCGGATTTTAAAAAACATTGAGCTAGTTTTCTCTTCAACAGACAATACGGATTTAATCTTATAACTTGTCATTCAACGATAGGATTGAAAAAAAGGAATCCCTGAACGTGATTTGATGATATCATCTCTATTGCGTAATATTACGTAATGCAATCAATCACAAAGGTATATGTTGATCGCTCGCGGTATAACTTGTCATTCAACGATAGGTTTAAAAAAAAGGGGAGGGAATCCCCGACCGTGACTCATCTCTATTGCGCAATGCATTCACACAGGTATAAAAGACTGACCGAGATGTTTTTTTGTAATCAGTTCCTTCTTGGTGTTTCAGGTGTAAAGTTCAGATTTTTTGTGTGTGTGTTTATATTATTAGTGTGGTTTTGTTTTTAGGTAAGAAAGACATCTTATAACAATAATATCATATTATAAAAACTCACTTCAGAATTATTATAGTAACATTGAGTTATTTTTTAAAAAAATGGCAACAAAAAAGGTTAAACCAAATACTATCAATTCACCAACTGATACTCTATTTAATAATAATTTGAAAAAAAATCATTTTAAAATGTGATACTGTTTTAAATGAGGATAGTGGATGTTTTTTAAATAATAAAAGAAAAGACTGTTTAAATATATTAAAACAGGAACAAACTAATACATCTTTTAAAGTAAATTTTTCTTTGGCTACAACTTTTGTAAAACCAGTAGATTTAGAAACATGTAGATTCTTTGTAAATAGTGCTAACGAAATAAATTTACCGAGTACAGATGTGAATTCTATAATTGAAAAACTATTTAAGAAAATTTTAGTTGAACAAGAAAACAGAGCAATTAAGAAATCAGGGGGTGGTCTTTATGTTCTGAACCAAACCATCACTAGAAATTAAAATCAGTAAATATGATCCCCTGTCAGCTTCATCTTTTATAAAATTGCCTCAATGGATTTTATCTAAAGAGAATTGTGTTCTAAATATTCAAAATAACGATAATAGATGTTTTATGTACTGCATTATAGCTGCTTTATATCCAGTAAAAGATAATCCACATCGTGTGAATAATTACATACAATATATTAATACTTTATTACCGTTATTTGAAAAAAACAAATATAAAATTCCCAGTTGAAGTAGCACACATAAGCAAATTTGAACATATGTATAATTCTGTATTTACTAAGGAACAAATTTCTATTAATATATAGGGCATTGATTATGATAATGAAACAATTTTTAGGTTACGTATAAGCGAAAACACATCTGTATTTAAACATATAGATTTACTGTATTGTGAAGAAAATTGCAATAGTCATTATTGTCTTATAAAAAGTCTCAATGCGTTATTGAAAAGTCATAAAGAGAAAACTTATGTAAAATTGCCTCAATAGATTTTATCTACAAAATGTGTTATAAATATTGAAAATAACGATAATAGATGTTTTATGTACTGCATTATAGCTGCTTTATATCCAGTAAAAGAACCCACATCGTGTGAATAATTACATACAATATATTAATACTTTATTACCGTTATTTGAAAAAACGAATATAAAATTCCCCGTTGAAGTAGAACACATAAGCAAATTTGAACATATGTATAATTCTGTATTTACTAAGGAACAAATTTCTATTAATATATATGGCATTAATTATGATAATGAAACAATTTTTCCGTTACGTATAAGCGAAAACACAGCTGTAGATAAACGTATAGATTTACTGTATTGTGAAGAAAATTTCAATAGTCATTATTGTCTTATAAAAAATCTCAATGCGTTATTGAAAAGTCATAAAGAGAAAACTTATGTAAAATTGCCTCAATGGATTTTATCCACAAAATGTGTTATAAATATTGAAAATAACGATAATAGATGTTTTATGTACTGCATTCTAGCTGCTTTATATCCAGTAAAAGATAATCCACATCGTGTGATTAATTACATACAATATATTAATACTTTATTACCGTTTATTTGAAAAAACGAATATAAAATTCCCAGTTGAAGTAGCACACATAAGCAAATTTGTACATATGTATAATTCTGTATTTACTAAGGAACCAATTTCAATTAATATATATGGCATTGATTATGATAATGAAACAATTTTTCCGTTACGTATAAGCGAAAATACAGATGTATTTAAACATATAGATTTATTATATTTAAACTCTCATTATTGTTTAATTACAAATTTAAATGGTTTAGGTAGACATCAGTTAGGTACTCATCAAACATTTATTTGTAGACGATGTTTAGTATCTTTTTATAACAAACAAAATTAGATGAACATGAGAAATTATGTAAAGAACACACTCCAACCAAAATTAACATGCCGAAACAAGGAGAGGTTTTAAAATTTCGAAATTTGAAATTGTTATTACAGAATGATGTGATAATAGTTGCAGGTTTTGAAAGTTTATTAAAACCTATAAATAAACAAATTGGATCTAGTACAATACAAATTCAGCAACATATACCATGCAGTTTTGGTTATATTGTATGTTGGAGCAACAAATATATGAAATCAGATTTAGTTATTTATCGGGGAGAAAATGTATCGATGAAGTTTATGTCTGCTATGGAGAATGAATTAAGAAAAATCATAAACATATTAGATCAACAAAAAACATTAATACCATTAAATAGTTCTCAGTTACAGAAGTATAATCTATCCACTAAATGCTCTGTTTGCGATAGTAAATATATGAGTAACAATAGAAAAGTTAAACATCATAACCATTTAACTGGTGAATATATATAGCCACGGTGTGCAATAATTGCAATTTGCAAATTAAACGTCAAAGTAATTTTATCCCTGTCTTCTTCCATAATTTGTCTGCCTATGATGCACATTTATTTGTGAAAGAACTAGGTTGCACACCTGGCAATATTTCTGTAACTGCTCAAAGCACTGAGAAATACATCACATTCTCTAAGCACTTTAATTTTAATGGTAGACCTATCGAGTTACGTTTTGTAGACTTATTTAAATTTCTTCCGTACAGTCTCGAAAATTTGGTGTCAAAATTAAAGCCTGAGCAATTCGTCTATACAAAGCAATATTTTTCTGTTGATAAGTTCCCTTTAATTCTCCGTAAGGGAATTTATTATTATGATTACATAACAAATTTAGATACATTTAAAGAAACTGAATTTCCTGAAAAAGAGGCATTTAATAGCAAATTCAATGGAACACAAATTTCCGAGACTGATTATCAATATGCAAAACTGATTTGGCGTGTGTTTAAATGTCGAAATTTAGGGGACTAGCATGATCTATATTTAAAATGTTATGTACTTCTCACAGCAGATGTGTTGAATAATTTTCGAAAGACGTGTTTAAATGCTTTTTGTATTGATCCGATTAATTGTTTTACTGCACCTGGTTTGGCATGGCAAGCCATGTTATATAAAACAAAAATTGAACTTCAACTTTTATCAGATATCAATATGTATATGTTTGTAGAAAAATCGATTCGCGGAGGTATTACACAAGCTGTATTAAGGTATGCCAAAGCTAATAATCCTTACGTACATGATTTTGATGCGGAAAAAGAAAAATCTTATTTACTGTATATTGACATGAACAATCTGTACGGACTATCAATGATTGACTATTTACCATATGGTGGTTTTCGGTGGGAGGACAAAATTGACAATTGGCAAGACAAGAATAAAATTATCAATTGGCCCACTGATAGTGAATGGTTTTTTTTCTAGAAGTGGACTTAGAGTATCCAAATTATTTACACGAATACCATTCTGATTTTCCGTGTGCTCCCACTAATGAAGTTCCACCAAATGGTAAATACTCAAAATTACTATTAACTCTTAAATCGAAATCGAATTATATCTTGCATTATAGAGTATTACAATTTTATCTAAAACAAGGTTTAATATTGGTAAAAGTACATAAAATATTAAGGTTTCGTCAATCTAAATGGCTTGCATCTTATGTACAAGAAAATACTCAACGTCGTGCAAATGCCACAATTGAATTTGAAAAAGATTTCTATAAGTTATTAAATAATTCTGTTTACGGAAAGACAATGGAGAATGTACGAAAACGAATTGATATAAAATTAATTAACAATGAAAAAAGTGTAAAAAATTAGTAGCGCAAGTTTAGTTTCAAAATTGGGTAAAATTAGGAGATAATCTTGCATTATTCCATATGTTAAAAAAATCTGTTACTTTAAATAAACCGATCTATGTAGGAGCTACAGTTTTGGAATTATCAAAATTAGCAATGTATGAATTCCATTATAATATAATGAAACCTCGATATGGAGATAAGATTAGTATTACTTACATGGATACTGACTCTTTCATTTACTACATTAAAACCGACGATATTTATAAAGATATAAAAGACATGAACGAATATTTTGATACTTCTAATTATGCGGAAAATCATGCTTTATATAACACAAAAAATAAACACGTTTTGGGTAAAATGAAAGATGAATTAAGTGGAGTTCCTATCATTGAATATGATGGTTTACGAGCAAAAAATTATGCAATAAAAACTGATGAAAATAAAGAATTGAAAAAATGTAAAGGGATCAAGAAAAATGTAGTTAAAGAACAAATTACGTTTGACGATTATAAATCATGTCTATTTCAAAACGAAACGATTCATAAAACACAATTTGAAATTAAAAGCAAATATCACAATTTAACAACAAATCAGGTAACAAAATTAGCGCTAGATACATATGATGACAAGAGAAAAATTTTAAATTGTAATATACATACTGTTCCTTGGGGGTATCATAATAAAGATTTAACATGTAAGATTTGTATATTGTAAATATGATAATTTTTTTGGATATATTAGTATTAATAAACAAAAAAATGTCACAATCAGTTCGAGAACAAATAGTTGCAGAATTACATAAAAGTGCAAGACGAAACTATCCTCGAATACCCGTTATAACGAAAGGTATTCATGATTTATGGCAAGCTGATTTAGTTGAAATGAATAGTGGAAAATTGAAAGGTCTAGCAAAAATTAATCGAAATTTCAAATATTTATTAACTGTGATAGATACATTCTCTAAATATGCTTGGGCTACTCCTTTGAAAAATAAAACTGGGAAAGAAATTACACAAGCATTTATAACAGTACTGAGAAAAGCAAACAAAATCCCTAAATTTTTACAAACTGACAGGGGTCGAGAATTTTATAATTCAGAGCTTCAGAAGGCGATGAACCAAAATAACATTAAACATTTTTCCACGTACAGTGATTTGAAAGCAAGTATTATTGAAAGATTTAATAGATCATTACGTAATTTAATGTGGAGACAATTTACATTGCAGGGAAATTATAAATGGATTGGCATTCTGTCGGAATTACTACATAAATATAATAATACTATTCATTCCACTATTAAAATGAAACCTATCGAGGCTATTAAAAGAGAAAATGAAAAACATCTATTGACAAACATCTATTGCAAAAAGTTTTCTGTGGTAAAAAGAAAAAGTAAATTTAAGATAGGTGAATATGTAAGAATTAGTAAACTTAAGCGTCCTGGTTTTGATAGAGGTTTTACACGCAATTGGAATACAGAAATTTTTCGAATTGCTAAAGTTTTCTTCACTAATCCTCCAACATATCACTTAGTAGACTCAAATAATAAACCTATTGAAGGAAGATTTTACGGACACGAATTACAATTAACGAAATTTCCAAAAAAACATATTTAATTGAAAAAGTTTTGCGAAAGAAAAATAATAAGGCCTATGTGAAATGGTTAGGTCTGCCAAAAAGTGAAAATTCTTGGATTGATTTAAAACATACTATATTGTAAAAAAAGAAAAGTCAAGAATTTATAGGTGAAGCATGTCGTCACAAGTATTTCTTGTAGATTTTATAATTTCAAAAGGTGAATTTTATATTTTAAATTCTAGCAACACTGTAAATTTTCGTTGCTTAGTTAAATTGTCATCATCATCACGGGGTCTATCAGTATCACAAGTAAAAAGTATATTAAATCAAATTTGTTCTTCAACAAACGCTGTTTTTTATGTAAAGGAGAAAAGAAAGCAAAAAATTTAAAAACGCTATTTAAAATAAATGCAATATATCTGTAATAGAGATGGAATGGAAAATTCCTTTTACATGTATGGTAGCAGGTCCTACAGGCTGTGGAAAATCATATTTTGTTAAAACATTTCTTGACCATTATAGTAAGTTATTTAAAAATATTGTATGGTATTATGGTGAATTGCAACCATTGTATGATACTCTTTCAAACTGTACGTTTAAAGAATGTTTACCTAAAAATAATGAATTTCAAGCACACGAAGGTCCACATCTTGTCATTATTGATTATTTAATGCGTGAGTGTGACCATCGGATTGTAGATATTTTTACTAAGGGTAGCCATCATAGAAATATAAGTGTAATATTTATAACACAGAATATTTTTCATCAACAAAAAGGAATGCGGGATATTTCGTTAAATTGTCATTATATTGTTTGTTTAAAAATCCTAGAGACCAAGCTCAAATTAATTATCTCGCACGACAATTGTATCCAGGTAATACAAAATTTATTCAAGAAGCATATCAAGATGCAACTCGAATTGCACATGGTTATTTACTTTTTGATTTAAAACAAAATACTCCTGATGAGCAGCGAGTTGGAACAAATATCTTTCCAACAGATTCTTTTAATTATGTTTATGTGCCTGTAAAAAAATAATTGCAATATGGTTTATATTCTAACAACTATTTGTGCTTTAATAGCCGTAAAAATGATTAGCAAGGAAAATGCACATTTGTTAAAACTTTTAGCAAAGTCAAAACCGAAAGCACGTAAGGCAATTTTACAAAATGCAGAACCTGATTTAATTCGCTTTATTTGCGAATGTTCCTATAACGTATTACAGGGAAATGTTCCATTAAATAAAACAGAGATAAATAAGCTAAAAAAATATAAAAAGGAACTGAGATATTTGGGGGAAAAAGTCCGTCATTAAAACAAAAGAAAAAACGAATAATTATACAAAAAGGTGGTTTTCTTACTGCATTGCTTGCACCTATTTTAGGGGTATACTATCTAGTTTAATTAAATAATTATGCAAAACGCACAAAAACTTATTTTTTAATCTCACCAGAAAAATTACATCATTATCAAATGATATCTAATCTTGATGATGAAATGAAAGAAATTTTAAATAATAAAAGTTTAAATGCAGAAGAAAAATGGACAAGATATAGAGAAGTCTTACAAAAATATTTAAATATAATTCATAACCGGCAGCAGTTACAACAACAGCAACTACTACTACTACTACGGAGGAAAAAGAAGAGGAGGAGGAGGAGGAGGATGAAATAATATCTACTCTTCCTGAAATTTGTAAACGTAAAGCAAGACCTTTATTACGTAAATTGAAACAAAATCCAAATATTCAATGGGACGATAATGGAAATGTGAATATTAATAATAAATTAATTCCAGGTGCAAATATAGTGGATTTGATATCCGATTTTGTTAGATGTCGTAAGAAAAATATTTCAGTTGCCGGTTGGAAAACTTTTGTACATTATTAGCAAAACCAATATACCCTTAGAGTATATTTGTAATCCTCAACGAATAGATTATATTAGAAAACTAACAGAAGACGAAGAGGACGAAGAGGATGGTCCTCCACCCCGTAAACGCAAATGGTGTACTTATAAGCAATAATACTAATATTCTATTGTAATCTATTGATATTTTTAAGTATATAGAAAGAAAGAAAGATGAATGAGCCGTACTTTAATTACTATACGCATCAAGCAGGAGGTGATTATAACGTGTATAAAGGTACAGCATATCAAGAAGATTATGGCATTGGTAGTTTACTAGGAGGTTTATTCCGTACTGTATTTCCTTTATTAAAACAAGGTGCAAAAAACTGTTGGTAAAGAATTGATACGTACAGGAATTAATGTAGCAGGAGATGTACTAGATAATAATAGACCTATTGAAGAGTCTTTGCAAAATCAATGGCAAGAAGCTAAAACAAATTTAAAAAATAAAGCTCAAAATAAATTAAATCAGGTGTTGGAAGGATCTAGAAGAAAAAGAAAGTTCATTTTAGTAGTGGTGGTGGTGTGAAACGGATAAAAAGATCCCAAGATATTTTTGATTGATTATGGAGCAAAGTGATTATCTCACACTTCCTAGCAATAGTTCTATGAAATATTTTCCTCAAAATACTCTTGCTTGTTATACTACTAAATTATATCAATCTATTGTACTGGAGAAGGGAGTGTGGGAAACAGCTGTTGTTGAAGTACATTATACAAGTTCATTTCAGAATGTTTCCAAATATACAAATAATATTTATTACCGTATTATGAATACAAAAAACTGGAACATAACTCAAATCTTACCAGGTCACTATTATCATGTTGATGATATTCTATCTCAAATTAATCATAAAAGTGGTATATTAAATCTACAATTAAAAGTCAAAGCATCTGTAAAGCGAATTGAGGTTAATAGAGTAATAAAAGATCAAGAGAAGCATATAGAAGTACGCCTATCTCCTGAACTAGCCAGAATACTAGAGTTTGATCATATACAGCAGGAAGATATTGCAGTTGTTCATCATGCTCGTTATCCACCTGATTTACAAAAAGCGCTATAATAATTATAAAGTGCTTCGTTTGATGGTTTAGAACGCAACACCTCCTACAGATTCTTCACGTCACGAAGAGCGTATCCGGCTCGCTACACCTAACTTTCAAAAGACGATAAATATAAAAATCGGGCAAGAACGGGCAATAGATCACAACTGTATTTCGAAATACATATATCAAACTACACCATGACGAAAGATCTCGATACAGACATGAACGTACATTTTTAAATCTCAATTTCAATTTCCAATAGCAGTTCTTCAATACGTGAATACTTCGACTCTCTAGAAATGCTTCTACAGAACAGCAACGTAAACCAATCAATCAAAACTTTAGTCAAATAGCAAGTACATATACATTCCTTTACTCATAGCTTATTTTGCGATCGTTCGTTGCCTTTTCACATGCGCAATTAAACCGCAAACCTTACGTTCATACTACCCGAATTCAGCGCGCTATAAAACAGATAATGAACTATCAATTTTGAAGTGCTGCTGCCGCCACTATATGTTGTTATTCGTGTTTACTGATACGCAGCAAGAAACCTTATTTATTACTTAACACAACTGTGCAATTCGAATGTAGATTAGACGTAGTTGCCAAAACTACTTTTTTCCAGTCAGATTCTGATTCTGGCCCACTGTGCATTGTTACGTATTATAAATACAAATATTACAGAGCATGGTATTAATAATGTACATATTTTTGATAATCCTCATTATGTGCCAGTGCAACGTAAACAATTTGATCAAATTATTATTGATTTAAGAGATAGTACAGGTAATCCACTTCCTTTCCAATATGGCAGTGTATGTGTAAAATTACATTTTCGTAGACGTAATACGGTATTGTAAATTTTACCATGTGTGAATATTAATAGTAAGAAAAAGACAAAAATGCAGTGTGAGTGTATGAAATCAGAATTAGATTTATTTGCTGGTTTACCCACTCAAACCAGTATTATAGGTAATAAAATAGTTCCATATAAGCCTGTGGCTTCAATATCTGATAATGCACCAATAGAATTTGTAGTCCCCGGTCATGGGGATGACTATATTGACTTACCGCAAACAATGTTATATGTTAAAGGTAAAATTACTAAATCAGATGGTTCTAATTTAACTTCTGCCGATAAGAAAATCGGCCCTGTAAATGATTTTCTCAATGCAATGTTCAGTGAAGTGCAATTATATTTAAATAATCAACTTATTTCCTACTCTTCACATACATATCCATATCGATCGTATATTGAAAAACTACTAAATTATAATGCTGAAGCTAAAACAACGCATCTTCAAACATCAATGTGGTTTAAAGATACTGCAGGGCATATGGACAGTGTGGCCGGTGCTAATGTAGGATTTAAACAACGTTTTCTTCTCACTGCTTTAAGTCAGTCATTTGAATTATTGGGTTATATTCATGCTGATATTTTCAATCAGGAGAAATTTTTACTGAATGGTGTACAATTGCGTATTAAACTAATTCCAGCTAAACCTACATTTTGTCTAATGGGTGACGCAGATGCTGATGGAAAAGTTGTAATTACAGATGCAACATTGCTTGTGAAAAAGGTTGATGTATCACCAGCAGTTAAAATAGCACAAAATAAAGTATTTCAAAATCCTAAATTTAGAATAAAATATACTATAACAAAAGTGCAGGTGAAGACAGAAACTCTGCCACAAGAAATTATGGATAGTACACTTCCAGATCTGTTTTCAGGCATAGTGCCTAAACGTATTATTATTGGTTTTGTTACTAATACTGCTTTCAATGGTACTTATCAAACAAATCCATTCAATTTTCAACATTTTAGTATGACGTTTTTTACACTGTATGTTGATGGAACGCCAGTCCCATTCAAACCATTACAACCGGATTTTGATAATAATCTATATGTACAAGCATATTCTACGTTATGTACAGGTTCAGGTATTTATTATTCTAATCAAGGTAATGATATTTCACGTGCTGAATATCCTAATGGTTATACTCTACTGGTGTTTGATTTAACTTCTGATTCAAACGCAAGTGCTGCATTTCATACTAGTCCACAACGGCAAGGAAGTGTACGTTTAGTGGTTCATTTTAAAGAAGCACTGCCATCTCCTGTAACAACAATTATTTATGGTGAATTCTATTCAGAATTAGAAATTGATTTCCAGAGAAAAATATATATTAATTGAAAAAAATGTTAAATACAATTGAGCTTTATGAAGCATTACAACAAAATTTGCCTAAGGATCATTTTATTGGTGTATATGCTGCTGATGAGTTACCTTTGTTTATTCATACATTTTCAGCCGCCATAATTATAAATACTGATTCTAGTGATAAGCCTGGTGAACATTGGGTTGCTGTTTATATATCTAATATGTGTGTGGGAGAGTATTTCGATAGCCATGGTATACCTCCCTATATACAACATCATATAAGGTTTTTAAAACGAAACTGTCTGTATTATACATGGAATAATAGACGTATTCAAGGTGATTTATCTCAATTTTGTGGACATTACTGTTTTCTATATCTAGCATGTCGTGCATCTGGTTATTCACTGCACGATTTTTTAAACAAATTCTCAATTACCACTATTGATGCTAATAATATTATGCTTTATTCATTTATGAGAGTATGATGATGTTATTTTTTTAAACTCCGCCATTGCCGGTCCCAAGCCCTGGATGAGAAAGGAGGAGGGTTGGGGGTGTTGCTACCCCCGTAAAAGAAAATAATCTCTGCTATGTTCTGACATGTTCAAATAGGGATGACTCCCTGCTGTTTTATCTGCTATGGTAAAATAAGGGTTGAAAAATATGCTCATGAAAGGTGAGTACACCCCTATTCTCTGCTATGTTCATTATGTTCAAATAGGGGTGGAATGAGTCTTATGCTCTGCTGTGTGTTCGTAATTAAAATAAGGGTTGAAACGAGTTCACCCCTGCTATGTTTCGTAGTCTCTGTCTGATGCGCTATGTTATCGTACTCTTTTACTAGTTCTGCTATGTTACATAGTCTTATGCTAAGGGGTTGAAAACGAATACACCCTTGCTATGTTTCGTAATTAAAATAGGGGTTGAAAAATATGCTCATAAAAGGGAACGAGTTCAAATAGGGGTGGAAAAATACATTAAAACGAGTACACCCCTAAAATATGCTCGTAAAAGGTAACGAAGTTCAAATAGGGTGGAATCAAAAACGAATACACCCCTATTCTCTCCTATGTTCATAATGTTCAAATAGGGGTGGAATACACCCCCGTAGTCTTATGTAATTTCTACTATGTTAAAATAGGGGTTGGAGTAGTTTTATGTATTCTCTGCTAAGTTCAAATAGGGGTTGGAAAACGAGTTCACCCTTGCTTTATGTATTATCTGCTATGTTCCAGTAGGGGTTGAATATTATTTATTCTCTGCTATCTTCAATTAAGGTTGAAAAATAAGTCATACTCTTTTACTAGTTCTGCTATGTTAAAATAGGGGTTGAAAAATATGCTCATAAATGAGAACGAGTATACCCTTGTTATGTTATGTGTTCGTAATTTCTGCTATGTTAAAATAGGGGTTGGAAAATATGCTCATAAAAGAGAATGAATACATCCCTTCTATGTTTCATATTCTTATCTGTTTTCTGCTATGTTAAAATAGGGGTTGAAAGTGCTCATAAAAGGGAACGAGTTCACCCTTAAAATGTGCTCATAAAAGAGAACGAGTATACCCTTGTTATGTTACGTACTCTTATGTGTTATCTGCTCTGTTGTGTGTTCGTTATGTTACGTAGTCTGATGTTCGTAGGGGTTGAAAAATATGCTCATAAAAGGGAACGAGTTCACCCTTAAAAATATGCTCATAAAAGAGAACGAGTACACCCCCTAAAAAGTGGTCATAAAAGGGAACAAATTCACCCCTAAAATGGAGGTCGTAAAAGACCGTGGGTTCACGGTGTAAGGTGCTCAATTTCCCAGGGGCTCCTGAGTTGTTCTATGTTGGCCCAGGTCTGTTCCAGGTTGAGCCAGTTCGATCCATTTTCTACTACTCTAATGCAACCTAATGATAGCAATAAAACTCCTTATGTAACATTTTCAAAGCTAAGATTAACAGTTATGTTCTTGAAGAGGGTTTATGGCAACATAGAATATTATAAATCCAATTATCATAAGTAGTACCTCTGTCAGCCCCGCATTTCACATCACCATCGTCCTTCATCCTGACAAGTGGGCAATTCACTTACCCACAATGACTTTTCAGGCGTTCCAGTCACATCAATATCTCAGTTTGGGTTTGGGATCAT
The DNA here is from genome assembly GCF_964235325.1 of Thermobia domestica. NCBI lineage: Eukaryota > Metazoa > Arthropoda > Insecta > Zygentoma > Lepismatidae > Thermobia > Thermobia domestica. Next base: position 47,218,433 of record NC_137459.1, read on the forward strand.
GCTTCGGTGAACCTTGACTATAACCATCAGCAGCTATTAGAGAATCAGAACTTATTTCTGTATTAGATAATGTGGGTAACTATAGCTTTTCGTCTATAGAAGACTGAGAGCGTGCCTTCGGTGCTCGTGGTCATGGGTTCAATTTCCGGAGAGGCACTCAACAATTTAGATGTTGACCCATCATCGTGAGGACAATTGCGGAGTTATCTTAAGTAAGAGGTAGAGGACTCCAGTCTAGAAAGCCGGCATTAGGGACTTCGGGTGTCGATGCGTTGACTAAACATCCCCACTTTGAACGTAAGTCCGCTGGAAGGAACCAAAGGACTGTCGTGCCAAGAATTTAGTTTTTTTTTTTAATTATCATAAATGCCTTCTTTATTATTAAATTTTATCCAATATTTTCTTTTCAACTAGTTTGCGAAACTCAGAGCAAGCTAATTGTTTTCTTTTTAATTCATGTTCATAGTTAGCAGAATTAACCACTAAGGAAAAACAATCTTTTCAATAAAATTCCTCTCGCGTCTTTCGTAGCTCTAAGTTTAGTTATTTTTAGTTTTTTTTTATTTAAGTTGAAGGGCGGTTTATCATTTCCCCTCGCTTTCCCTATTTTTTTCTAGTGTTACCTATATTTCTTTGTACGGACATTGCGCCTATACGCACGTGCTTAGTGTGTTCGTTTACAAAAGCGGGCCATTTTCCTGCCACTATAGAAAGTAAGAGTGCACTGTATCAGAGAAATAGTAATTGACGTATGTAAGTGAATATATCTGTGACGAAGTCATAATATCTCAATTTTTGCATCGTACATAGTTTCCTCATCCTCATTAATCTCTTCACCCCCGCTTCCTAAATTCCAGTTCTAGTATTGTTTCTTGATGGGGGACTGATGTCTCATGTAGGCTTATTAACTATAACATCAGCAATAAAGAAAGTACGGTTTAATTTGCACTAATTTTAAAACATTACGTTAATTACAATAATAATAATAATAATAATAATAATAATAATACGGAGCGAGCTCAGGCTACTTGTTAGGATTCTTGCTTCGCAATTGGATAATACCGGGTTCGAATTCGGAGACCAGCCATCACTGACTGAGGATTTCCCAGGGTTGTTCCTCAGTTATACTGGACAAATGCTAGGTTAGTACCTTGATCTAAGGCTCTGGAGACCTTCCTTCCATTCCTTTTCCAATGTTTTCATCTGTTGATTACTACAGTGTAAAGTGGCCTCTGAGGATGTATCTGGTAGCTTATAGTAAATAAACAATAACGACGTAATATACACCCTCCATTCCGAAAGAAACCGAACTTTTGAAAACAAATAGTACCACTAGTGCCATCTGTTGTAATATTTTACCGGTAGATGGCGTAGTCCCTCATTGACAACTGGTATAAATGTCATGACATTTGGATGCACGGCAACAAAGTTATTGCGTTTTAACTGTCAGTGTGTTGTGTACATCGGTCGGAAAATGAGTTTCAAACAACGAGCTGCAATTGAGTTTTGTGTTAAACTGGGTAAAACTTTTAGTGAAACGCACCAAATGCTACAAAATGCATATGGTGATGAGTGTCTATCCCGTACGCAAGTTTACGAGTGGTTCAGGTGATTCAAATCGGGTAGAGAGACGCTGGATGATGACGAAAGATCAGGCCGTCCCAGAACCGGATTATCGGAAGAAAACATCGAAAAAGTGTGTGAATTCATTAAACATAACAAAAAATCGTCACAGACAGTCACTCGAGAGTTTTAATGAAGCGTTTGCTGGCAAGAATTCGTCGTATTCGCCCCGAATATCGCGAAATCGGCAGTTGGACTCTTTTGGACGATAATGCACCATCACATCGTTCGCGACTTGTAACTGATTTTTTGGTCAAAAATCACATTATTCGGTTGCATCATCCGCCCTATTCACCAGATCTCGCTCCGTGAGATTTCTATCTGTTCCCGAAACTGCATTTGGCGATGAAAGGAAAGTGGCACGCATCGATTGATGCCATTGATAAGGCGACGACCGCCGTCCTAAAGACCATTCCAATAAAGGACATGGAGAAGTCGTTTGACAACTTGTTGGAGCGTGCAAAGATGTGTATCGATGCAGAAGGGGAATACATTGATTAATAAAAATGATTTGTTCCAAAATGTACATTGCTTTTTTGTTTTTTTAAAAAGTTCGGTTTCTTTTGCAATGGAGGGTGTATCTTCACGAAACGTGTGGGTTAATTCAACTACAGCCTTACAGTCCCAATAAATAGCTAAAGTTTTAATATCAATTTCCTGACTTTTAAATACTATTTTCATATTGTTTCAGCTTTCAATTTTCTCATGTATGTTCCCACCGAGAATTGAACCTGAGATCACATGAACAAATGCAAATATGTTAAATATTTTTGAACACTTTAATATACAAAACACAAAACCCTTCAATGATACGATGCATGGATATGTTTTGGTTACGTCCTGCAATGTGATTAAAGAAACCTGGAGGGTGAAGAAAAAATAACAGAAATCTCTTTTATATTTACTCCTTCAACAAACTCCCGACCTCAGAAGGGCAAGCCATAAGTTCGGCAATAAAGTCTTACAACGAACACAACCATATCGCCCTCCTGAAATTCTCGTGTGTATGTTTAAAAATCTACTGTTGTTCCACGCCAACCAGTCTATATTTTTTGTTGTATATACCTTCGGAGTGAAAGATATTCATTATTACATTTGTTGATGGTTAGAGTCTTGTGAGTCAGAAACTACTATTAATAAAGAGTTTGTTTTGTCTAGTATTCCTGCGATTAGAAGGGCCTTATCTAAAAGATATTTCATTTGTATATGAGAAAATAAGAAAGTTTATTTTCTAAGAATAAAATAAATATTTTCAATGTGTAGCTAACATTAAGTTTCGAAGAGGAGCTAAACAGAAGAATTTGTTACCATTTACATCAGTTTTCAGACAGTTCACTATACTCTGAAATGGGAAGAAATCAAACCTGGAAACATTTTACTCAAGAGACTTCGACAGAAAGTGCAACATGTAAATATTGCAAGGTTAAAATAAAATAAAGAACAAAGGTAGCACAAACGTGTTACGGAAACATTTAAAAGCACAGCGACCTACTATATCAGTGAATTCGAAAAAAGTTTTAACGAATTTTAGATATTCAATTTCATCATCACAATTTCAGATGTAGGTTTGGATACGAATCAAGATCTGAGATTTGAATTTCGGATCCAGATCCGAGATCCGGACCCAGATCCGAGATCCGAATTTCGGATCCAGATCCGAGATTCGGACCCAGATCCGAAATCCGAATTTCGGATCCAGATCCGAGATCCGGCAAGATCCGGATCCGGATCTCACTGGATCCGGGATATCCGGATCCGAAAATTTTTGGCCATCCCTAATATATATATATATATATATATATATATATATATATATATATATATATATATGTATATCGGGTGTTGCAAAATAAGTGTTACAACTCTTGGGAGGTGACTCCTGCCACTGAGACAAGAAAAAAGTTCTCTTGAACTTTCGGCTATCGGACATAGTTTCGGATCTACCACGTGCCGAAAACGTGGGAAAATGACTTTCGGACGCCTATAGTTCGGAAACTATCCAACGTAAAGAGAGCGGGTAAAAAATTCACTGAAGAAGTCATACCTACTCTATTGAATTGTGCATGTTTCACAATCCTACCATGCACGCGCAAGGGATTCCCCAAAGGAACGTAGGGAGTCCCGGATAATCTGCCAAATGAAAATTGGTCTGAATGGATATGAATTGATAGGGTTTCCACCAGGTATCAATAATTCGTTTAAATTAAGTCGATATCTGGAACCAATACAAAATGGCGGACAGCTTCATGTCTGTTGTGTGTGGTTGCATAATCGTCAGGTACGGATGCTGGCCAACAGTGACGTACTGAGTATTAAGTGTAGCGAATCTGTACTCAGATGCCCTAGAAAGACATATGGAGTGTCTGTAGAGCACAACAGATGAAACAGGGTGCACCACTTTCAAAATGGCCGCCATGAAACGGTTCGGAAACTCCAGTACCCGTAGTATGAAAACCATGGAAGGTAAACGAATGGAACAAAATTGAAATACGTAAATATCATAGGGCATATCGCATGGTGTGATCCCTGTGATCCCAGTGGCCTCCCTAAAGGGGTCTTGGGGGCTATCTTCAAAATTTCAAATAGTAACATGAGTCGACTGGTACCTCGTTCGATAAATCTTGCAAAACCAAACATATTGCAAACAAATAGGTATGGTGTGGTTGAAACATTTGTTTGTAAGGATGACGCTGTAGTGACTAAAAAAAGGTGAAATTTTTCATTTACCTTCGTTTACCTTCCATCGTTTTCATACTACGGATACTGGAGTTTCCGAACTATATCATGGCGGCCATTTTGAAACTGATGCTCCATATGAAACATCTTTTGGTACAGCGTTACTTAGTTTTCCAAGACCTTTCAAACGAGGTATTACTCGACCCATGTTCCCACTTGACATTTCAAAATTACCCCCCGTTACCCCCATTTACGGTTTGCGGGGAGGGGTACTTTTGGTGGAATTGGTTTTCCCCCTTAGCAGTATATAACGAGTACTTCAAAAATGTCTTCTATGTTTTATCATTTTTCAGATATTTCCGTGGATTGATTAAAATGGCCCATCCTGTATATATATATATATATATATATATATATATATATATATATATATAATATGTATGTATGTGTGTGTGTGTGTCTTGCCCCTCCTTGGAAAAAATCCTGCGGGCGCCCATGATATAGACGCTATATATTTATATAAAAAACACTATATTCTCTATATGAAACATATTATGTCCTATGAGATATATAAAGGTAACCAAGAAAGTTCAGTCGCTTTTCGTGGAGGTCTGTGCTCAATTGGTTTGGTCCTCACACAGTGAGTTGAATGCAAATGGAGAAAATGCGGTCAGATGTTGGTGTGGGTATATCAACATTCTACCTACTTGTGGCAGTTCAGTTACAACGTGAACTTGTGTAAGGACAAAGTGAATATAGAACCTTCACAGAGCGTCATAAGGGTGTGTATGCTGTACGAGTTCAAACTTGGGTCAAACGCCACTGCAGCAGGGCGGAAGATATCTCAAGGTCTTTCGTGATGGTGTCGTGATTACGCAGACAGTTCGAGGGTGGTTTAGAAAGTTTAAGAACGGTGACAAAACACTCACGAAAGACGCACCACGTGCCCGAAGACAAAATTAAGATCTTCAGGTAGCAATTGAGGCGAACAGTGGAGAGACATGTGAGGAACTGGGGCTAAAATTCAATGTGAGTGGAGAAACCATTCAGCAGCACCTCCATCAACTTGGGAAGCACTACAAGTTGAGTCTGTGGGGCCCACATGATTTTTACTACGGTCCAGAAGGCCATGGGCGGCGATTAGGGGGACAAGGGGTGGCAGTTACCCCCACTTTTTTGAAGTGTCCCACTAATGAATATAGTTTCATTTTCAAATGTAAAATTTTTGTATGTTTTACTGGTTCACAGAAAAAAAAAATAGTTCCATATAATATTTGCTGTTGCGTAAGTTCGTATTGGTTGTCTTCCCGTGGAGTTAAGAAAGCTACAGGAATAGCGTTTCAATTGTCACAGAAAACGGTCCAAAAATTAACTTATTGGAGTGCAACAATTCCAGTGTACTTTAATTTCTTCTTACAAAGGTTCGATATGTAAATCAGGCTCTTCGAAACTAATTGAGAGAACATTTCACACACACACACACACACACAAAAAAAATGTTTTTCACAAGTTATTCTTCAATTACACAAAAATTGATAGTTCCTAAAATGTCTTTTCTTCTTTCTAATGATATGGGATATGGAATATTCATTACAAAGAGAGTTGATTTTGAGTTTAAGGTCCCTTTCAGCAGCGAAGCTATATGAAACGGGACCTCCAAACCACATGAGCTCCCACCGGGAATCGAACCCAGGTATCCCACGCCAAATGATTAAAAAAAGAGTAATAAGAAACAACTTCTACCTTTTCCATTGTTTTGCAGTGTAATATACGAGTGAAGTAGCATGTTTAGGGGTGTACGAGTGTATATACAATTAAATTTAGTAAATTCGACAATTCTAAGTTTTAGGATTGTTTTGTAAAACTGGAGTGTGGAGTGTTTCTAAGTTTTGTAAAGTTTTGATGTGTTTCAAGAAAGTGAAAACTGCACTTGATCGCAACGAACATGTTTCGGGAAGCTGCAAAAATATTTCTTTAGATCTCGTAGCGTATGCTTGTAGCACTTACTGTCTTTCTAAGAGAAATAACATACATTTAATAGCATGTGTGGAATTAAAGATGGAAGTTGTTCATTAATCCCTGGTTTAAATTTAATTTTGCAAAACCGGCCTCATTATGCATTACTATTATTAATATTATCTTTTCTATTTATTTGTTTTGCAAATTGTTAGACCTATTAATCTGATCACACAATTTTCCAGATAGAATTTTAAGATGTTCATGAGCAAGGAATCAAATCTCTTCTTACACCTTCGTTGTTTAAGAACACAAAGGGCTAATATCTACTTGCGTTGCTCTTGTTAATTTATTTAATAAAATATGAAATACGATATACGGTATTTTAACTGAAAAAGATATTATGGTATTAGTTATACAACCTTTCGTCAAACAAAGTGTTAGAAACAACCAGGAAAACTAACATTGACATACAAATATTCGTGTCTTGCCCTCCCACCCACATTTAACCTCCAATCGCCGCCACTGCAGAAGGCTACGCGAGCAGACACCTGTGTTTCGTTGCTGACTCGTCTGAGAAAGAATCCATTTCTGGACAGGATGTTGACATGTGATGAGAAGTGGGTCCTGTACGAAGCTCCACGGCGTCATCATTGGTTAAAATCCCATGAACCGGTTCCAAAACAGTTGAAACCAGTAATGCAGCAGAAAGTCCTCCTGTGTGTTTGGTAGACTGCTCGTGATATCGTGCATCGGGAACTGCTACCGGCTGGTCAGAGTAGTACAATGCGACTGTGTACTGTCAGCAGTTGAGTCGTGTTCAAGAAAAACTCAAAAGCCTGGAGCCAGCACTTTTCAATCGCTAAGGGGTTCTTCCGTTACGGGACAACGCTAAGCCCCACATGGATAGAATGACCCGGGGCACCATCCTACGCCTTGGATGGGAAACACTATTGCATCCGACAAACTTTCCAGACATTGCACCGTCCGATTATCACCTGTTCCATTCCTTGGACACTCACCTTAGAGAACTCCAGTTCAACTCCGTAGTAGAGGTGCGAAATGCACTTGATACCTTCTTCGTTTCACGGCAAACCAAGTTCTACCGCGAAGGAATACATGCCCATCACGAACGTTGGCAGAAGGTCGTTGATACTGATGGGTACTATTTTTAATCTTCCAGGTACGTCTTAGGTGACATATCGATGCTCTAAGGTGATAGGTCAGAAAGCGACAGAACTTTCTTCGTTACTTTTATACATACTATATAAAACTACTCTATAAGTTCTAGTATCTCGAGTTCGGGAAGTCGGAATGTCAAAAATCCTTCAGATTTTTGCTCATTTTTGTCTAGTTTACAAAATATATAAAAATCAAATGGGGTCCTTTTTGCTTCGTGGTCACTTTATGTTCGAACATCTGGAGTTCCGAAATTCGGAATGTCAAAATTCCTTAAGATTCGTGTTCCTCGTGGTCTAAAAAATATATAAAAATCAGGTGGGGTCCAGTTTTTTTCTATGGTCATTTTATGTTCGAATATCTCGAGTTCCGAGATTCGAAATGTCAAAATTCCTTCTGATTCGTGTTCTTCGTGGTCTAATTTACAAAATATATGCAGGGGTCCAGTTTGCTTCCCTGCAGCCGAAAAGTACATTGGAAGTGTCATCAAAGAAATAACTAAAAAGAGGTGCGAAGGATCCCAGGTCAGTATTTGTAACACACAAGTTCACATCAGTCCTAGAACCCGACACTTTTCTGATTTTAAAATATGGCAACCCTAATTTAGCTGTGACTTGTAAAACCATCGAACTATCCCTTTCGCGCAGTGCTGCACATATTACCGTAATAGTCTTGGAGCAAATAAAAAAAAATAAAACACATATAAATCAATACAATTGTCTCGACTGATAGATGCTTTCACAATTGTTAAAAGGTGTAATTAAAAACAGCAAACATTGTTTCTGCTTTGAAAAGGACAAATATGGTTTCGCTTATAAAACAGCAAATACGGTTTCGGGCGGCATTCGCTTTCGAAAACAGCTTTTGCGGTTTCGGTTTCGAAAACCGTTTTTGCGGTTTCGGTTTTGAAATCCGCTTTTGCGGTTTTCGGTTTTCAGAAAACCGGTTTTTCAAAAACCGAAAACCGCAAATGTCACAAAAATTCGACAGCAATAGTAGGAGGAAATGGGAGAACCCCGAAAAGACCCACAAACACTGTGTTTGACTACCGCAAAGTCCACACGGAGCGAGCTGTGATCGAACCAGGAACCCCAAGCACCGGAGGTGAACGCTCTACCACTGAGCCACCGCGCCCCCACACTATTCCTATAGTGATGTTTAGAAGCCATAACTAGTAACACGCTAAAATTGAAAAAGGACCATATTATATAAGGAGTTCCGGTCTTTCAGTTTGAGAATCTAGTGAATTTATTTTCAAACGTAAGAACAAGGGGCAATATCACTAATAAGATTGGTCTGGTAGTTGGAAAGTACAAAGGAACAAAACAGGTAATATCTTTGGCTTATTAATTTGTCTATGTACTTTTAACTTCTGCTGCAAGATGTCATAGTTGATGGTCAAATCAAGCAGTGTAAGTAATGCTATGCATCAAACCAAACTGCATTGTAAGTATTGAAATACTATGTGACTCAAATTTTGATTATTTTCATTGTCTTTTCGTTGTCTTTTTTTTTTTTTTTTAATAAAACTAGTTGAGAATACTCCAAGAGCATTTCCAGAACGAATTTAAAAATAATTTTTTTTCTTATTAACTTCTACAGGCTTTATACCAAAATTTTTAATGTAATTTATTATTATACTCATTAAACAGATCTTGATATTATATCTGCCCGTTTATAATCCCGTTGGTTACTATTTTTTTTTTCAAATATTGTGTTTAAGAATCCTGTTAAAAAGTTCTATGATATGTTGTTTTACTATCACACATGCACAAAATAAAAAGAAAATCGCAAAATATCGTTTCTCTATGACTTACGGTTCCCGAGATATGACTCCTTCAAGCGAACCTTTTCCGCCAATGGCTCGGGAACGGTAAGAGTGACGTGAAAAATTTCATCACTTCTTTTAGGTACTTTCTGTTGCTCTATCGAATGGAGGGCTCAAAATTGAAAAATTCCCAAATAACACATACATACATACACACACACACACACATATATATATATATATATATATATATATATATATATATATATATATATATATATATATAGAGAGAGAGAGAGAGAGAGAGAGAGAGAATTCAGTAACGAACTTTTTAAGTTTGTTGAAAGGTAGTCAATAACGGACAGTCTAGAGAGACGTCATAAGTTTGGGATTTCGCGGTACCAGAAACACATGACGTACAGCACTCATGCCAACGGTAAGTGAAAGAAACGTGCAGCGTTTATAAACAAAATTGTTGTCCCTTGACTTACATACGCAACAGTTGTAAATTTGACAACCCAACGCTCCCGTTATTCGCTGCCTGACGAATACAAGTTACTTATTGCTATTAGTGCCAAAAAAAAAAAAAAAAAAAAAAAAACGATGTTATATCAAATTATACTTGTTTATTTTCCTCTGGTATGAAATGAACGAAGCTGTTTAGTAGGTCCCATCACGGCAAAATTAAAATACCGCTAATTTTACAGCAATTATGTGATATCTTCAAATATATAAAAGATAATTGAAAAGTTGAACAAGAGCTTCTTAGACAATATTATTTTAAATGAGATACTGTTATCACAACAAACTTATATAGGCCCTACTTTCGATTTCCAGCCATTTTGAAAATCAGCATTTATTTTCGCGTTTCTAAATGGCTGCAAACGGAAAGTTACTAGGTGACTCTTGATAACGGTACCTGATGGAAAATAATATTGTCTAGAGCGCCCTCGTTCCATATTTCTATTATATTTTATCTATTTGAAGATATTACATAATTACTGTAAAATTTGCAGTGATTAGACCTCTTAAGAGTACATTTTCCAAATTTACGTTCTTTTATTTTTGAAATTACATACATTGATTAACACAATGTCAATGTTAGCTTCTATTTTAGTTATATCAAACAGAACAAAATAAAATTCACCCATATTTCAAAATTTCGTACTAATGGAAAATAGAAGAACACGTTGCAATATTTGATTCTCTGAAAACGGAGTGTTCGAGAAAACGTGTTCTTTTGTATATCTGAATATTACATGTGACTCTATCTTTTTTTTTTTTTTTTTACCTGAATTTCATTATTTATATTAATTTGCAACTACTTTAGAAAAATTATATTTTGTAAGAAAACATCTGAAATATATGATAAATATCGTTAGGAATCAAATGAATAAAAGTTACTTACAATCTTCCAGAAATGGGATCCAGATCTAAGCAATTAATTCTACATTGAGGTTTATTTCGGATTCTGGTTTTTCTCAATCTTAAATCCTGTGAACGATTGTGTGTTGCTTTGCTTACAAAGACTTGTCCTGGGGTAACACCCAACCTTAAAAGTTCTAACTCCTTAAGTATTTTGAATGACATTCCTCAAAGTATCAAACTTCACCACACGCACCAAACTTCACCACACGCTGCTATAGATAATACACAAATCAAATATGAAACGCTATGCGATTACGTGTATTCACTTGTGAATTTAGTTACAACACACTACTCAAGTTACATTCATAATGTGTGACTCACAAGTGAACGCCGTCGCTCGTCGTCGCTAAACGTGGCGACGCAATGCTTCTGCTTCAATAACAACCAGAGGCTTCTGTTGGGGAAGTCGTATCGGTAAAAGTTTAAATTTTATCACTGCAAGCCGTGAGAAGAAAGATTCATACAGCTTCAGAAAACTGTATACAATAATTAGTAGATAAGCTTTTTTTTTTCATTACCTTTATAGCTATAGCATTTGAGCTACCACTGGTAACAACATAGAAGTTTGGTTATAGTAACTGCAAAATTTTATTAGTGTTACGAGATCATAAGTCAAAATATTTGTACATAAGCTCTGAGACATTTGTGAAAAAAAAATAAAATAAAAAAAGAAAAATATTTTGAAGTAAAATATTTGTATTTATATAAGTTAATTTGACACTTCATCAACAAAATAACAACTAAACGACTTCCTTTTTATAACATTTGGACATAGCTACAGTTACAAGAAAAAATCAATATACAGTCAGAACTTATTTTCAAAACTTATCAATATACAGTCAAAACTTAAATACAGTACAACCCCTCAAATCTGAACTAATTGGGGTTGAAGCCTGTTCGGATTTCAGGGGGTTCGGATTACCCGGGAAATAATATTACGTACTTATTTCGTCACTGAATTGGCGGTAAAACAACGACTTAGGTTAGACAGGGGGGCCCAGTGGTCGAAAGGGCAGTGACCTTGACTGGCGGGTGTACACTCATGTCCAAAATGATTGTCGCATATCTGTAACTGTCTTCTTGTAAGAATATAATTAGATAAACTAAATTTGTGTGATTAAAGCATTTTTTTTTCATTTTCCAGCTGTAGTTATTTTTTTCTCCTGAGAACGTGTTCGGATTTGCCGGGTTTTCGGATTTCCGGGGTTCGGATTTGAGGGGTTGTACTGTACTCCACGAATAAGATAACTGTGAATAGAGAAGAGGAAAATTTATTTGATTATGATATATGTTCCAAATTTTAAAAAATTACATATCAATCGTGATAGAAACATGTTTAATTAAAGTTTCTTAACAAAATTAGTATAGTTAATTATCACTCGTAGACAATAGCTTAAATGATTTAGTTGTTTTCCCTTGTTTCGCAGCTTTTAAAAGGAGGTCCTATAATTCAGTGTGTACTGGGCAGTGGGGGTTTCTCGCACGCTTTCGCCTTTTGTGCGGACGGTCCCAGGTTCGATCCCAGGTGGAAAATTCGGTCGAAAATCTGTAAAGGCTTTTTCCGACGAATCATCTTGAGTGATATTTTCCTCATTTACACCAGGTGAATACTGGTATGGTACCTAACTTAATGGTTCTAGGCCGCTTCCTTCTTTCCCTATTTCCCCTTAGTCAGGGGTGTATCCAGCAGGTTTCTGCAGGAGGGGCCCGTCGTTTTTGAAGGGGGCAGCTACAATCTATAAAAAAACGTGTTGCAGCTAGTGTTTTTGAAGCCTGAAAAAACTGGATTTTTTCCTTCCGGAAAACTAAAAACACTGTTTTAGCTAATTATTATTATTATTATTATTATTATTATTATTATTATTATTATTATTATTATTATTATTATTATTATTATTTTCATAAATTATATTACAGGTAGTTTTTATTATGTTTAACAAAGAACTACTGCCCCGGACCAAACATTATACCTTTGTGCATAATTGTTTCAATAAACAGAACCTATCTATAAAGGTAACCAAGAAAGTTCTATCGCTTTCTCAACCACCACCTCCGAACATTCATATGTCATCTAACACGTACCTGGAAGATCAAGAATAGATCGACAACCTTCTGCAAACGTTCTGGAAGGCCATAGGTTCCATCGCGGTAAAGGTTGGTGAGCCGTGAAGCGAAGAAGTTATCAAGTGCATTTTGCACCTCTACTAGGGATTTGAGCTGGCATCCTTTAAGGTGATTGTCCAAGGAAGGGAACAGATGATAATCGGGCGGTGCAATGTCCAGGGAGTATGCGGATGCAATAGTGTTTCCTATCCAAGGCGTAAAATGGTGTTCCGGGTCATCCTAGCCACGTGGGGCTTAGCGTTGTCCTGTAACATAAGGACCCCTTTGGTATTCAGAATTCCCGGCTCCAGAGTTTCGAATTCCTCTTGAACACGGTTCAACTGCTGACAGTACACAGTTGCATTGATGCTACGAGCAGCTGGTAGCAGTTCCCGATGCACATGCCGCGAGCAGTTCATCAACACACAGGAGGACTTTCTTCTGGTGCAGGGCTGGTTTCGGCTGTCTTGGAACCGTTCATGGGACGCTAATCAATTATGACGGCGCCGTGGAACTTCGTACAAGATCCACTTCTCATCACATGCCAACACCCTGTCCAGAAATGGCTTCTTCCTCAGACGAGACAGCGAAGAAACAAAGATGCCTGCTTGTGTTGCCTTTTGACCCGGAGTCAAGTTATATGGGACCCATCGACCCAACTTCTAGTGTTTCCTCAGTTGATGAAGGTGCTGCTGAATTGTTTCGCCACTCACACTGAATTGTCCCCATGCCGTAAGCGTCGGTGGACCACAAATGAGCAATTAGCGACATCTCGCCAAACATTGGCGGTTGCGTAGCGACGAGCACCGGTGGCCCCTCTTCCGTTTTGAAAATTATACCACCAGCGGCAGAGACGCGACAAAACGCCAATGAGCTAGGGATGGCCGGATCCGGATCTGGTTGGGTCCGGATCCTTTGGATCAGGATCTCGGATCTGTATCCGGATCTCTGATTTCGTATCTGGATCCGGATCTCGAATCTCGGATCTGGATCCGGATCTCGGATTTCGGATCTGGATTCGGATCTCGAATCTTGGATCTGGATCCGGATCTCGAATCTCGGATCTGGATTCGAAATTCGGATCTGGGTTCGAAATTTGGATCTCAGATCTTGATTCGTATCCAAACCCACATCCCACCGAAATTGTGATAAAGTTGAATATCAAAAATTCGCCGAAAGTAATTTCATGAAGTCCTGACAGTGAAGAAGAAAACAGAAAATTAAGACGAATATTGACAAGTCTATTTGTCTCCTTCTTTCTACACTGAAGATCAAATGCTTGCCTTACTAAAAAATAATCTAATTTGGTCCGGATGAGACTTCGAGTGTCGAATCTAGATCCACCCGGTTGCAGGACCGAGATGAAATACACACATATTTATATTTGAAACCGGAATACAAAACTCGAATATTTAAAATTCCTCAATACACCTATTTCATTGACAGTTAAGAAAACATAAACAGTTAAGATAAGTATTGACTAGTTTTTACGTATATTTATCTTGCTCAGTCTGCTCAAAGTATCAAATGTATACCTTACAATTAGAATTAATAATTATTTAGTAAATCACAATATGAACACCGAGAATAAACTATGAATTTTGGTGCCGCTTATCTAGATTTGAAATTTCGGATTCATACATAGAATCAGGCTGAAAGTTAAATATTTGAGATCTGAAAACCGAAACAAGTGCTAGTACCAAGATCCTAGCCGTTTGTACCTAGGTCATGCGAGCGGAAGGCACTTGCACTAATTCCGCATGTACTTTGGGGAACACAAGAAACTAAAAACAAATAAATATTTTTTTTTCAGGGGCAAGTCGCGCTTTAACACGACTTTTCATGAGTGTTGTGTTTAAATACGAAAACTCTAATGGCGACTTGTTTGAAATAAATGTCTTTTCTTTTTTAGCAATGAAGTTAGATACTTTCACATTGAATAAAAATTAGCAAAGCACATTTCACTGATTAGAGTGCTGGTTCTTATGAAAGCTTTCACACTGAACCGATTTCCTCATGTGGGTATCGAATTGCCACAATTCACCACCTTTCTGAAAGACGTGGTTTATCAGGAGGTCGGCCAAGATTCTTTTGGACTTAGCCTGTAGACTGCTTCTGGTCTCAATTATTCCCATATAACAAGGCTAACCATATATAAAGTTGGTTCGAAATGATTTAAAATAGGGGGCGCGGTGGCTCAGTGGTAGAACGTTCACCTCCGGTGCTTGGGGTCCCTGGTTCGATCCCAGCTCGCGCCGTGTGAACTTTGTGGTGGGCAAGCATCGTGCTCGTGGGTTTTCTCGGGGTTCTCCCGTTTCCTCCCACTTCCTTCATTCCACCATTTCACTCATTTCTCATTATCACCGTCTCCTTTAGCCTAACCGGAATAACCGCGGGACGTTAAACTTAAAGATTTCATTTCATTTCATGATTTAAAATATCAATAATTGACCTTAAGGGGATAATCGCGATTTAAATATTCGTAAATCAGAAGAGATGTAAAAGTTAAGCGTTAAAATAAATCCGATAATTCCTAATGCAACCTAAGGATAGCAATAAAACTCCTTATGTAACATTTTCAAAGCTAAGATTAACAGTTATGTTCTTGAAGAGGGTTTATGGCAACATAGAATATTATAAATCCAATTATCATAAGTAGTACCTCTGAAGGGCATTTCACATCACCATCGCCCTTCATCCTGACAAGTGGCAATTCACTTACCCACAATGACTTTCCAGGCGTTCCAGTCACATCAATATCTCAGTTTGGGTTTGGGATCATGCTTCGGTGAACCTTGGCTATCATCATCAGCAGCTATTAGAGGATCAGAACTTATTTCTGTATTAGATAATGTGGGTAACTATAGCTTTTCGTCTATAGAAGACGGAGAGCGTGCCTTCGGTGCCTGTGGTCATGGGTTCAATTTCCGGAGAGGCACTCAACAATTTCGATGTTGACCCAGTATCGTGAGGACAATTGCGGAGTTATCTTAAGTAAGAGGTAGCGGACTCCAGTCTAGAAAGCCGGTATTAGGGACTTCGGGTGTCGATGCGTTGACTACACATCCCCACTTTGAACGTAAGCCCGCTGGTAGGAACCAAGGGACTGTCGTGCCAAGAATTTAGTTTGTTTTAATTATCATAAATGCCTTCTTTATTATTAAATTTTATCCAATATTTTCTTTTCAACTAGTTTGCGAAACTCAGAGCTAGCTACTTGTTTTCTTTATAATTCATGTTCATAGTTAGCACAACTAACCACTAAGGAAAAACAATCTTTTCAATAAAATTCGTCTCACGTCTTTCGTAGCTCTAAGTTTAGTTATTTTAAGTTTTTTTTTTTTTAAGTTGAAGGGCGGTTTGTCATTTCCCCTCGCTTTCAATATTTTTTTTTCTAGTTTTACCTATGTTTCTTTGCACGGACATTGCGGCTATACGCACGTGCTTAGTGTGTTCGTTTACAAAAGCGGGCCATTTTCCTGCCACTATAGAAAGTAAGAGTGCACTGTATCAGAGAAATATTAGTTGACATATGTAAGTGAATATATCTGTGACGAAGTCATAATTACTCAGTTTTTGCATCGTGCATAGTTTTCTCATTCTCATTAATCTCTTTACCCTCGCTTCCTGAATTCCAGTTCTAGTATTCTTTCTTGATGGGGAACTGATATCTCATGTAGGCTTATTAACTATAACATCAGCAATAAAGAAAGTACGGTTTAATTTGCACTAATTTTAAAATATTACGTTAATTAAATAATAATAATAATAATACGGAGCGAGCTCAGGCTACTTGCTAGGATTCTTGCTTCGCAATTGGATAATACCGGGTTCGAATTCGGAGACCAGCTATCCTGACTGAGGATTTTCCAGGATTGTTCCTCAGTTATACTGGGCAAATGCTAGGTTAGTACCTTGATCTAAGGCTCTGGAGACATTCCTTAAATTCCTTTTCCAATGTTTTCATCTGTTGATTACTACAGTGTAAAGTGGCCTCTGAGGATGTATCTGGTAGCTTATAGTAAATAAACAATAACGACGTAATATATCTTCACGAAACGTGTGGATTAATTTAACTACAGCCTTACAGTCCCAATAGATAGCTTAAGTTTTAATATCAATTTCCTGACTATTAAATACTGTTTTCATATTGTTTCAGCTTTCAATTTTCTCATGTATGTTCCCACCGAGAATTGAACCTGAGATCACATGAACAAATGCGAATATGTTAAATATTTTTGAACACTTTAATATACAAAACACAAAACGCTTCAATGATACGATGCGTGGATAGGTTTTGGTTACGTCCTGCAATGTATGTTTAAAGAAACCTGGAGGGTGAAGAAAAAATAACAGAAATCTCTTTTATATTTACTCCTTCAACAAACTCCCGACCTCAGAAGGGCAAGCCATAAGTTAGGTAATAAAGTCATACAACGAACACAACCATATCGCTCTCCTGAAATTCTCGTGTGTATGTTTAAAAATCTACTGTTGTTCCACTCCAACCAGTCTATATTTTTTGTTGTATATACCTTCGAAGTAAAAGATATTCATTATTACATTTGTTGATGGTTGGACTCTAGTGAGTCAGAAGGGCCTTATGTGAAAGATATTTCATTTGTGTATGAGAAAAGGAGAAAGTTTATTTTCTAAGAATAAAATGAATATTTTCAATGTGAAGCTAACATTAAGTTTCGAAGAGGAGCTAAACAGAAGAATTTGTTACCATTTACATCAGTTTTCAGACAGTTCACTATACTCTGAAATGGGAAGAAATCAAACTTGTAAACATTTTACTAAAGAGACTTCGATAGAAAGTGCAACATGTAAATATTGCAAGGTTAAAATAAAATAAAGAACAAAGGTAGCACAAAAGTGTTACGGAAACATTTAAAAGCACAGCAACCTACTATATCAGTGAATCCGAAAAATTTTTTAACGAATTTTAGATATTCAATTTTATCATCACAATTTCAAATGTAGGTTTGGATACGAATCAAAGATCTAAGATTCGAATTTCGGATCCAGATCCGAGATCCGGACCCAGATCCGAGATCCGGACCCAGATCCGAGATCCGAATTTCGGATCCAGATTAGAAATCCGGACCCAGATCCGAAATCCGAATTTCGGATCCAGATCCGAGATCCGGACTCAGATCCGAGATCCGAATTTCGGATCCGGATCCGAGATCCGGATCTGAAATTCGGATCCGGATCTAGGTCCGGATCCGGAAAGATCCGGATTCGGATCTCACTGGATCCGGGATATCCGGATCCGAAATTTTTTGGCCATCCCTACAATGAACCACAAAATTACTCCCCAAAAATATGTTAAATAGGCTATATGTGTGATTTAGTTACATTAAGGTGAGTGAAAAAACACTAAAAAATAGTATCAAATAGTTACCCCGAAGGGTACTCGAACCACCAACCGTATGGTTACTGGGAGAGTGTTCTTCCTACTTCGCTACGAAGGCGATGAAGGAAACGTCGCTTGTAAAGGGATAAATCGTTAAGATTTTTTTAATTTGGTCAATCAGAGTGCTTCTTTACCCGTGTATATTCGACGATAACTGTTTGGGATTAGATAAAATGTGTTCGCCATGTAATTTTGTAACAAAATGACGCGTGTCTATTTACTTTATTTCATAATTCTCACATACTCACTTTCTAATGGTCGACGACAGTTGTAATCTAAATTCATACAATTATACGCACTCATCTCAAGATTTTTCACTTCATGGTGTTGAGGCAGAGGTTATTCTTTACCCTCGGAGCACACTTTAGGAATAATTCGTCAAGAAAAAATAATATACTGTATAATAATAACTGCATGCACATGCCTGGCGATAGTTCGTGTTGGTCCCTTCGCGATTCTCCGCGAAGAATCTAAGGAGCGCGGACCAAAACGAAGTTCTCGCTGCTATGCGGTGATAACTTCAACATCCCGACTAGAGATATATGTTTCGACTCAACAAAACCCTGCCGCCAGTGGGACACTAGCGGCAATTCTTGGACGCGTCGCTATAGCAACGATCGATATTTACCGCAAGTGGGCCACTAGGTGTTGGCGATGTTTACGGCATGAGGGTAGTGCAGTGCTTCACATGTCTGGCAACTGTTCGGCTCAATTGCTGTCTGAAGATCTACATTTTGTACATTTCTTGGTCTTCCGGCACTTGGTGTGCCTTCGAGTGTCTCGTCACCGTCCTTAAACGTGTTAACCACCGCTGCACTGTCCGCTCAGTCACGACACCCTCACCAAAGGCCTGGCACATCTTCCCCCACACTGCTGCGGCGTTTGACCCCAGTTTGAACTCGTACAGCATACACGCCCTATGACGCTCTGTGGTGGTTCCATGTTTACCCTGTCCTTACGTAAGTTTACGGTGTAACTGAACTGCCACAACCAGGTAGTATGTTGGATATATAAACACCAAGAACTGACTTTCGCTTTATCTCCATTCACATTCAACTTACGGTGTGAGGGCCAATTATCGCAGACCTCCACAAAAAGCGACAGAACTTTCTTGGTTACTTTTATACATAGGACTGATTTTCTTTGAAATTGCACTTAATTTATTTAAGATTTTGTGACAAAAATGTTTATTTATTATCAGTGACTAAAAAGACATAATTATTTTATTAACAGCTATATCTCACTTCCTGTTTTACACGAAATAACATCTAGAAAATCGAATGAAGTCCAAACTGAAAAACTGAATAAAAACGTTGTTTTTCCACCAAATTTTCCATCTTATAAAAAAGTTTTCTTAAAACACTAATTACAGCATATAAATAACACTAGTTAACAAAGGTTTTGTTACATAAAAGGAAATACCTCTTCTTAAAGGAACATTTTGCGCTGAATTCGAATATGCATTCGGTTTTTCTCCATCACGTACAGTTTTCCCGTAACAGAGGGATTTTCGGGAAAATCCCTCAAAAATTTCCCTTTTCGTTTATTTTACACCCCAAGATCTTGTCCCCTTGCATATATTAACATAGAAATTATACCTAAGTATACTTTGATTCATATTTAACAAACCCTCCAAGTTTCGTAATAATCGCTTTATTCTTTCTAGAGAAATACATATGTTTGTATGTATACTGTGTGTACTGTTTATTGCACCTTATAGTAATGCTTTCAGATCTCTTAAGTTGAGGTAAAACGTTTTGCTTTATTACCACAAACACATATATAAAATATAATACAATATAATTTACAAGTGTGACAATTTACAATAAACAATAATACAAATGTACCAAAAGGTCATGAAAAGACAATCAAAACTATCACAATATATGAAACTTCCATTGGGTTACAGAAACGTACACTATTTCCTTCTTTTGTAAGAAATGTTGCATTCTCTAACAAGACCCCAACAATAGTCCCCCATCATTGAAGGATCCCATCGTCCCTGGTACCTTTTCTCCATTGCCATTATATATTGGTGGAATCTTTCCCCCTGTTCGTCGCTGAGAGCACCTAGGTTAGCAGGAAAGAAGCTGAGGTGGGAGTGCAAAAAGTGGATTTTTAAAGACATCCTACAACCCAACTCTTTGCATTTCTGTATCATGTCCTGTACGATTTCTGTGTAACTCTCAGCTTTGTTATTGCCCAGAAAGTTGCGCACAACACACTTAAATGCTGTCCAGGCAGCTAGCTCAGAACTGTTTAACTTGCTGTCAAAGCTATCATCAAGCATTAATTTCCTAATTTGGGGACCAATAAACACTCCCGCTTAAATCTTAGCATCACTCAGGTTAGGGAACTTAGGTCGCAAATACTTGAAACCTTCACCAGATGTGTCCATGGCTTTGACAAAGTTTTTCATAAGTCCTAACTTGATATGAAGTGGCGGTAGTAATATCTTATTAGGATCTACCAAAGGAGCGTATTTGACGTTGCATTCTCCAGGTACGTAATTCACTCTAGGTTCCCATTCCTTCACTTCATAATGTTTGTCATCAGCTCGGCTATCCCATAAACATAAAAAACATTGGTACTTCGTGTAACCGCACTGCAGTCCTAATAAAATACCAACTACCTTGAGATCACAACATATTTGCCAACAATGGTCCTTGTAATTTATAAGATTTAGCAAAGTTGACATGGTGTCATAGGATTCCTTAATCTTCACTGAGTGCGCAAGTGGTATAGAAGGTTTTTTATTTCCATTATGTAAAAGGACAGCTTTAAGGTTGACCTTTGACGCGTCGATAAATAACCTCCATTCTTCTGGAACGTAAGGAATTCCTAGCTCCGCCATCAACCCATTTATATCCGTACATACGCACACATTATCTTGCATTGAGAAATAGCTTGAAAATTGAACATGCCTTTTCCTGTACACTGATATGTTCGTTTCTGCATCCAATAAGTTCCACTGCTGGAGCCTTGATCCAAGAAGTTCCGCCTCTTGTTTTGTCAGGTGCAAATCACGGACTAGGTCATTAAGTTCACATTGCCGGATGAAATGTGGCTCGCGAACCCAGTCAGGGATGAACGTTGGATCCTTGGATGTACATGTTGATGTCGATGGTTCATCAAGGTCATGATCATCATCAGAGTCTTTTGGCCATATCTCTTCCCAGTTGGTAGGGCGCTCGGGAAGTGGAAGTTCATCCCCGTGCGGAATAGGTCTAATTGCGGATTTAACGTTGGGATAACTTATTGTGTATTTGCTTTTTTTAGAATGTCCCTTAACTACTGTGAGACAAAAATAACAATCATCCAGATGGTTGGTGGGTTCTCTCCACACCATTGGTACAGCAAATTTCATGAACCTCCGTTTCCCTTTGGCCCATGCAAGTAAAGTGACGTAGCACGACGCACAAATTATGTTGGGTGCCCAAGTTTTGTCCTGATCTCCCACACAACATCCGAAATATTTATAATATGCTAGTTTCACCGATGGCGTAATGGATCTACACTGTCCTTTAACTACAAACTGGCCACACACATAACAAAAACTATTTGGTGAGTTAACACACGAACGCCGTCCTCTTGACGCCATTATACTGATCACAAACTAAACTTCTGGTCTTAGTTGGGTATAATGCCGTTAAGATCAAACATGAAAGCACTCTTAGCAGCAAAGACAACTTTGAAAGTGAAGTAGTGTTAAACCACACGTCAATATAAAAATGTACAAAACTCCCTCACCAGGTGTCAAGAACACAAGAAAGAAAGAAATGCGCGGGGGAGGGGGGAAACGATACCGTAGTGGAAAATTCAGACTGCATTAGTTCATTGTTGTCAACAATGAGTCTGTATTCCATTCTTTCTTTCTTTTGCATTCTGTTACATTTGATAACAAATATTGATAACCATTTCATGAACAAAACGAAAAAACTTGGAGAATTGTATATATATGTATTAAGATATACATATACTGTACGTTTAAAAAAATATACGTTGGAAGTACATTCTATTTTTATACACGTTTCTAATTTACAGAGAGCAATACAATTGTATTGTTGACTATTGTAAATATTCATTTTTATGTCCGTGTTTGTAGTAATAAAGCAAATCGTTTTTACCCCAACTCAGGAGATCTGAAAGCATTACTATCAGGTGCAATAAACAGTGCACACAGTATACATACAAATATATTTATTTCTCTAGAAAGAACGAAGTGATTTTTACGAAACTTTTAGGGTTTATTAAATATAAATCAAGGTATACTTAGGTATAATTTCTATGTTACTATATGTAAGGGGACAGGAGCTAGGGGAATAAAATATCTGAAAAGGGAAATTTTTGAGGGAATTTCCCGAAAATCCCTCTGTTACGGGAAAACTGTACGTGATGGAGAGAAACCGAGTGCATATTCGAATTCAGCGCAAAAAGTTCCTTTAAGATCAGGTGATTTTTCTCATGTAACAAACAAAAAGTTTAAATTTGTTCACTAGTGATGATGTACTTACAATTTAGTTTAGTACCATTGTTTTATGGTAGAATTTATAGTAATTTGTCAAATGGTTTGTCTTCAAACTGTCAAATACAAATCGCCGTAAATTGTGTAATCTGCTGTCAAAAAAGTATACCATACTATTTTCGGATCGCAATAAGGTAGAAATACCATACTATTTTGTGATCGGTATGGTAAAATACTATTTTTCCATACTATTTTACCGTAAATTATTAATTATATGTAAACTTTGTTATTTTTAAATGACTGAAGCGAGGTAATTTCACGATGATGTTTTAACATCTGGTCATTAGGGGGCCAGGAAATCATTTGGGGGGCCTTTCCCCGATGCCCCCCCCCGCGTGGCTACACCCCTGCCCGTAGTGTAGTCGCCGAGGGACGTCATCGCTCATACGCGACTTTCTAACATGTACACTCATGTCCAAAATGATTGTCGCATATCTATAACTGTCTTCTTGTAAGAATATAATTTGATAGTGATCTTGCAGGGTACTTTTAATACTGATACTATGTGTATGATCGGGAAATGTATATTTGTGGTAAATTTCATAGGAAAAGAATTATAAATACGAAAATTAGAATGAGTAAAACAAAATGTTGCTAAATGGACAAGAAAGTTTTATTTTCGTTTTGTTGTTCTTATTTACTACTCTTTTAACCTGAAATTTGCCACATACATGTCTTTTCCGATTATACACATACTCACGTTATAAGAAATACCGGGCGAATTCGTTATCAAATAATATTCCTACAACAACATATTTATAGACATGCGACAATAATTTTGGACATGAGTGTACATAGATGCCGAAAACCCAGAAACCTAATTTCTAATTCTTCTTCTACTCGGCAGTGCCTTGAATTTTCCTTTTAAAAAGAAGATTTCTGCACATAAATGGATCCATTTTTTTAATGAAAATATGACATAGATTATTAGCCATTTGTAGTTCTTCACTCACATTTTTAAAAAGTAAATGTTATATTTTTGTACTACCTGCAGGTTCTTCTTCACTAAAATCGGTGTTAATCACTCCTTCCAATTCTGTTTCAGGTACGTCTTCATATTGTGATTCAAACCACTCTTGAATATCATTCGTTTCCAACTGTTCGAATGTTATTTCATTTTGAACAATGTTTTCAGTCACTGTTTGTACAATTTGCATGGAATTATAATTATTGTTCATAATCAAAGTTGGTCACTGATTTTTCCAGCATGGATTGGATCAACTCCTGTACCCAGACAACACGTACGTGTACGACACATGTGCACTATCCATGCATAAGCCGTACATTTGCACATGTGCATTTGTTCGGATGATGAACACATAAATAACCCGTGCATAAGCCGTACACGTGAATTTGCGTGGATGAAGCACACATACATAAACCGTGTATGTGCACAAGTGTATTAACGTGGGTTATGCACACGTACATAACCAGTGACTAAGTCGTGCATATGCACATGTGCATTTGCATGGATAAAGTACACATTTACATAACCCGTGCCTAAGCCGTTATATACACATGTGCATTTGTGTGGATGCAGCGCACGTACGTAACCCGTGCTTAAGCCATTATGTACACATGTGCTTTTACATGCATGAAGCACACGAAGCACACATTTATATAACCCGTGCTGTAGCCGTTATGTACACATGTGCATTTGCATGGATGCAGCGCACGTACATAACCCGTGCTGTAGCCTTTATGTACACATGTGCATTTGCATGGATGAAGCACATATTTATATAACCCATGCTTAAGCCGTTATGTACACATGTGCTTTTGCGTGGATGCAGCGCATGTACATAACCCATGGTTGAGCCGTGCATGTGCACATGTGCATTTACATGGATGAAGTACACATTTATATAACCCGTGCTGTAGCCGTTATGTACACATGTGCTTTTGCGTGGATGCAGCGCATGTACATAACCCATGCTTGAGCCGTGCATGTGCACATGTGCATTTGCGTGGATGAAGCACATTTAAATTACCGATGCTTAAGCCGTAGTGTGCACATGGGTATTTGCACGGCTACTGCACGTGTGTATGAGACGTCCATAATACCGTGCAAGTGTATACTTTTACTTTCATTCTTTTACTCTCATTCTCATCAACAGAAAGTAACCTCAATTTTTGGTAGGTGTCGTTTTTCCTCCAGCGGTGTTTTCGAGACTTTTTGGCGAATAACAGCTGAATGATTGTAAAAACTTCATAACGTCCACTGAGCTAGGATACAAGATCAACAGGTGGCAGCATTGCACTGATGTAACTACAGTCAGA
This sequence comes from Thermobia domestica, assembly GCF_964235325.1. Lineage (NCBI taxonomy): Eukaryota > Metazoa > Arthropoda > Insecta > Zygentoma > Lepismatidae > Thermobia > Thermobia domestica. Next base: position 47,243,393 of record NC_137459.1, read on the forward strand.
CAGTTCATAGGTTTACAAAATTATTTTCGTGACCTATTACACCAGAATATGTTGCGTTCTTTGTTACTTGGCAAACATGTCAAAGATACGCTAAAGCTTTGCTCGTTGCAAATAATAAACTCCAAAACTAAAATTCTCACTGACAATTATTAGTTACTTGTTATATACTTTGAAGGTGATGTCTTTGCAGTTATAGATGGTGTTACTGCGTAAGACATCAAATATATAATCTCCTTTTTTCGTTGCATCTCGAATTTGCTTTTGCATCACCTCTGTACTATGGCGAAATCATCTGTGAACTACATGTAAGTCATCTGGATACTGCATCAAATCACCTCTATCGTACATGTAAATCATCTGGGTACTGCGTGTAAATCACCTCTGTCCTACATGTAAATCACCTGTGTGTTACGTGTAAATCATCTCTGTCCTACATGTAAATCATCTGGGTACTGCGTGTAAATCACCGCTGTCCTACATGTAAATCACCTGTGTGCTACGTGTAAATCACCGCTGTCCTACATGTAAATCACCTGTGAACTACATGTAAATCGAATACGTGCTACTTGTAAATCACCTGCGGGGTAGGTGTAAATCACTTGTGCAAGACGTGTACGTGTGCATTGCACATGTTCTGTGCACGTGAAGATGTTGAATAGGACCCGGCATGTATATGTGCATCACATGTACAGGCGTGCATTTATACAGATGATGCACATGTTGCATCCGTGCAATTGTACATGTACTATACGGATAATGTACATGCATTGTGCTGTCTGGGTAATGACTCTTTTATGCAATACACCTTGTTATGTCAGAAATTTTCCATCATCTTATACTATCCATATTATGATCACCATAAATAATGTCAAGTATGATTTTAAAGGCTCTTCTTATGTAATAGGATTTAAAGGTCTGATTATTCCTTGGTCCAAATGTTGGAGTAAGGACGTGGCGTTTGGGGGGACAAACGTATCGCCGATTTTCGGTTTTGAACCTGAAAGCCAATTCTCGATTCCGAAACCAGGTACCTGATTCTAAGTTATGGATTCTGGTATCTGTTCTTCGGATTCTTATACATAATACACAGGAATATGAAGTATGATTGTGGCATTAAAACAAAGCAGAAAACTGCAATTCTAAAATGATGGGTCAGGGGGCACCTAGAAAAACTGTATTATTCATATTCACATTCGTGTTACTGTTCTCCCGTCCGTATCTAACCGATTATCTGACACATTTTTTTTCTGTCCAGTAGCTTGATTTACATGTTTAAAAACACGCAGTTTGAGTATTGAAAATGCTATGAAGATTATTTGCCTTGCATTTGCTATTTGGGTCTAGAAGCCACAGAATTCCTCACAGAGAGCACTGAAAAATCACAAAAATACCTGCTTTCAAACATTTTCCTATAGTTTGACTTAAGGCCGTGTCTAACGTTTTCGGACGAAATTATTCTTTTATATACGATAACATTGTGAATTTCGTCTCAAAGTACTGCGAACACTATTCGTAGTTTGTGGTTCAAAGTTTCTCCAGATGTTAACCTATCTGAATACTATTAACCTATCTGAATACTACATGTTCATTTTCTTATTTTTAAAGTAGCTTTGTTTTATATTTCATTTATATTATTTTTGATAAAAAAATATGTCAGCACTGGAGACAACATAAATATACATAAAAATACAGGTATTGGGAAATATATGACTTTTCTTTAATACCCGTCCAGCTATGCACTATTTCATAAAGAGAATGCGATAGGATTTGGAAGAGCAAAGGATTGGGGGAGGAAAGCCTGATCGCTATCAGAAATCAGACAATATTATTATTCATACGAATATTTGTATTTTACAACGTTCTGGTCAAACGAGGTGCGCTTCCCCTATTTAAGTCATTTTTCAATCATTTTTGATTCTCTTTTACTGTTTATTCTAATCTACAAGAATATTTATTAATCTACAATATATATCCTAACTATGTATAAAACTACATGAACTGGCATAAATTAAAGGGGTACTTGCGGTTAATGTGGAAAGTTGTAATTTGGTATGATTGTAGCTTTCCGGGGCTAACCGATAGGAAAGTTACCAAAAGTGAATATTCTTAATTTTTAGGGGGTCTAAAGGGGGGATGAAGAATTTTCCCATGTTATTTAAATGGGTCTTTTTTTGGACCTGTAGTCTCATGTTTTAGGTACTTGGAATTAGAATAAAAAGTTGAAATTCGACATGTTTGTACGTTTTCTTTAGCATTACCAAAGTAAATCAGTAAAAATAAAAAATTCTAAGTTTAGAGTGGTTTTATGGGGAACTGAAAAATCTTTCCCATGTTATTTATATGGGACACCTTTTACACCCCAAAATAATTGAGCACTTCCTGTAGGGCTACAATGATTAAATTTGACATGATTGTAGCTTTTCGGGACTAACCGACAGAAAAAAACTACCAAAAGTGAATATTTTTAATTTTTAGGGTGTCTAAAGGGGAGATGAAGAAATTCTCCATGTTAGAGTGGTTGTATGGGGAACTAAAAAATCTTTCCAATGTTATTTATGTCGGACGTCTTCTACTACATCCCAAAATATTTAGGTACTTCCTGCAGGGTTAGAATGATGAAATTTGGCATGATTGTAGTCTTTCGGGACTAACCTACAGGAAAACTGCCAAAAGTTAATATTTTTAATTTTTTAGGGGTCTAAAGGGGGATGAAGAAATCCCCATGTTATTTAAATAGGTGTTTCTTGGGATACAAAATCTTATCTTTTAGATAGTTGAAATACGAAGAGAATCTTGAAATTCGGCAGATTTGTGGGTTTAAGAGGTGCGAGGCCGTAAACCGAGCAAAACTGGGGAGGAAATTAAAAAAAAATGAAGAGCGAATGCATGAAATTCACTGTTGATACAAAGGCTGATACGTAAGAGATACAAGGCCGCAGGCCGAGCAAACGTGGGGGTCTGGAGGTGGAGCCCTCAGCTAACCGAAGGCTAGTTGTTTGTATAAAACCTAATTGGCGTTTTTTGTCCATTCATCAATTTGACTGATTTAAACCATTTCCGGTTTAAGCCTTAAGACTAGGAAGGGTTTTATATAATGTTTTTTGTTCAGTGTACAAAAGAGGATATGCGGCATAGAGAACGCAAAATTCAAAGCATTATCACCAAAAATGGCTCAGTTGATTTGCACTATTTTCGATACAAATTCAGGCATTTGCATTGTCCATGATCGCAGAACATTTAGTCAAAAGACAAGTTTTTGGCATTTTTTGATTAAACATTAATTTGGAAGTTGTTTGCACTTGTCAAAAAGTTCTTAAAAGTTTTTGATTAAAATATGTAGTTTGAAAATTGTTTAAATTTTTTCACTACTTAGACAATTTGTAGCTCGCTGAAAAAAAAATCAAATGTAAGAAAATAATCGAGACAATTTAATAATCGAAAGAGGAAGAAATTTGCCGATGCTCTCAAAAGAATGCTATCATCATGGTACAATGATCCATGTCAGAAGTTTATGAAACGTCTTCAAAATTGCATCACATCAGTTTATGATATGTAGATTCTAGTTCTCATATATAAATATGGTTCAAAATTGTTTCCGTCAGAACGTTATTATGTCTACTTGTTTACAGCTTCTAAACCCAAGTGATGTGGTAGAATCATTTACCAAAATTACTACTTTATAACCGAATGTGTCTTGTAAAAAAGGAATTCCTACAAAGTTTGGATTAAGATTACTGGCGATTCTTCAAAATGATGTAAACATTAATTTACCTGCAAAATATTTACCTATGCAAGCCACGAAACGAGAAATATTAAGCTTCTTAATCATCAGATCTGTATACTTATTCTACAGTGAATTGGTTGGAAAATGTCATTAACTTCAATTTAGTACGCAACCTCATAAAATGGCTTCACATCTAATGAACGCTTAGTGGATATATTTTTGCGTTCATGGGCGACGGTAGCGGATCTTACAATGCCAATACGACATCATCAACATTCCATTTTAATGACAACGACGTTGTATGTTACTTTATCCAACATTTAAGAGGAGTGCAACAATGTAATCATATCTTATAAAAGAGAATGGACCCTTGTACACACCCATATAACAGTATAAGATAATAAAGCCTTGTGAAACTGGATAAAATATGTCAAAAACCTCCGAAATTTGAATATTTGGCAATTCCTTTATTTGTAAAAGGAAACGAGATGGAACGTCCACACTCCAGAGGAACCCACAAGAGATGGAGCACAGAGGTATATAGCCTGGTTGTATACTACCATACCAAATTTTTAAATCTGACATTTTTTTTAAATGAATAGGTGATCCTATGCACCCTTCCAAAATTTAAGAGAGTAGCGTCAATGTACCCATCTCTTATGAAAGGGATGAACCCCAGTAGTCATCCCAGTAGATCCCAGTAGTATATACCCATATAATGTAATAAAATGACTCAAAGAGCATAAAATAGAGGAGAAAATCTCCGAAATTTATTTTTGACAATTTTTTCCCATGAAAGGAAACGAGATGGACCATCCAAACTTACAGGTACATACTTCGGTTCTAGACTATCATTTCAAATTTTAAAATTTAACAATTTCCCAAATTTAAAGGGTCATCATCAGGGCCCGGATCTTGTTGACCTAAAATTTTCTAAAATATGACCTATAAAATGACACTAAAATTCCTGTAAAATGACCCTAAAATTCTCAAAAATTGACCTTAAAACTTGCGTTTTCTTGAAAAGTTTATTTCGTTAAACATCGACATTTTTTAAATATCTATTGGATTTTAATTACCATTTGTCACTCATTTTCAAAAGTTTTGTTTCAGTTAGTTGCAGTCCATTGTACGGTATTGTACATACTGATGGTCGTGTGCACCAACAAAGTTCAACTTTTGAACGAGGGTCATAACCAAGCTTGGTGAAAATGTCTGATGCACCAACAACGTTCAAGGTGAAGTCTCATTCAAATGGTGGATAAACTTGGTTTTAGCTTGAACGGCCGAATTTGTTGGTTTAAACTTCGTTTGATCGAAGTCAGACTGTTTACATTCAATAATGTCTTTGTATTTTTCCACTAACGAAATTACAATACATTTCTCATGTTCGGAAAAATGTTTTGCTCGTGGTTTCATTACTTTACCATCACAATTACGATCACTGAAATTAGACTATGCACACAATCTCGAAAGTCGAAAATACCGGCTCGCGGTATGCTTTCTTCATTTGTTACTTTGTTAAACGAAGATTAGAGACAAAAGGCGACAACCAATCAGAGTCGATTTTACAAATTGACCGAAGTTTACTTAAACGAAATGTACTGGACTTCGACTTTCAATGGTGCAACGAAAGTCCTGGAACCACGTTTAAACTTGAAAGTTTAATGTTGAACGCATTTGAGTGAACGCTCGTTTAAATTTCGTTGGTGCACACGGCTGTGAAAGTGTCAATTCACTCCCGAGTTGAAACTAGGAAGCACACTTAAAGAACAGAATTTCGCAAGTGTAGACTGTATACACGAGAATAATAGATAAAACCCTGTTTAAAATCTTTGTCCGTCTTCTAATCCATTTTTAGTTATTCTCGTGATCACATCCTTTGTGGTCAACAACCCAAAATCATCTGTTTAGCCACCTACCAACCCCTACCCCTCGTCAACCAGCTACAGCTTAGTGTTCATTAGCTTTTTAGGAATGCAGTTTTCCATCCCGATAGTCAGAAAGCAGGAAAAGAGATAATCTAATTTTGTATTTTTCAAATTTGTAAACAGTGTTCATTTTACGATTTCCTTATGTAGAGGAAAAAGACTAAAAAGACCATAAGTGACCTGAAAGTTATTTTAAAATATTAAAAATGACCTGAAACTTCAAAACGGCAAAAAGTGACCAAAAGTTGACCGTGAACTTGCCTTGTCCTATGTGTAACAGTAAAAAGTTGACTTGTCAACAAGATCCGGGCCCTGGTCACCATAAATATGCCTCTCAAATTTAGGGGTGGCCGAACTTACAGCTGGGAAAAATTAGACGAGGTGGTCCTAGACACACCAAGGTTACTGACCCTGCGGTGGAAACCATAGCTCCTGATCCAGGGACTATGGGGCACAAAAGTTATGCCAAGTGATATCCGTACTACTCACGTTTCTAATCATCAACAGTCCATGTTGCATTTTCACAACAACATTGGGGTCGTGCTAAAGCGTTGTAGTCTCTTATCAGCGGTTAGGTTCGGGTAATTCGAACTATTTTTGCTACTTTGGTAGGAAGTGTTTAGAAGATAGTTGCTTCAGAAATATTTCTGACCCTCATACCTTAGATCAGTGGTTCTCAAACTTTCCGATAACGTGGACCCTCTGTTCATTCGGAAAGTGAGCTGCAGACCCCCTGTTCATTCGGGAAGTGATCTGCGGACCCCCTGTTCATTCGGAAAGTCAGCTGCGGACCCTGCGTTTATTCGGGAAGTGATCCGCGGACCCCCTTGCAATGCTAATTTGAAATTTCACATGCTATTAAAAATATACTAATTAGAATTATTACTGACAAGAAAAATAATGCAATAAGTAATTTATTCTAAAGATACATGATTGTTTCCTAGTGAAGGAAATTTCAATTGAAAATACAGTAACTTTCAAGACTAAAAATCATTGTTTTAAAAAAGGAAATTCACTTGATAAACAACGTTCTCAAATCTGTGGGGTCACTAATGTGAGAAATGAAATTCTTTGTGTTTCTCCATAATTGCATTGAAATGTAGAATAATTTTTGTCATCACCACCAATCTTAGGTCCGATTCCACATTAAGACGATTTCGCTTTAAAGGTTTAACACTGCAAAGAGCAGGAAAGGTCTGATTGCATAAGTAGGTGGTAGGGAAAGGCATCAAATGTTGCAATGCCTTTTTAGACAACTCTTCATACTGACAGCACACACACAAATTAATTTGAGTCAAAAGTTACTCGCAGTAGCGGATGTAGGAACATATTTTGGGAGGGTTTCTCATAGGTTTTTATTTTTTTAAATACCAGAATTGGGGGAGGATTGATGTTTATAAGCATAGAAATGAATAACATTTACTTTTAAAAAATCTGGAATTGGTGGTAGTGCTGGGAGCTTTCCGCCACTTGAAGATGAAATCCATGAAATTCCGAGGCATCGTACAGTTAATGTACAACTGCTCTTGAAAAAGCGCCTTAACAAAGAAGAAATTTCTCACTTGAAGTAGTCCTATATAACGGTTGACTAGCCTCAGGGCAGAAATTTAGTAAAGTAGGAAAACATTTAAATTTACACACGTAGGCATAATTTCTAATTGCTTGCTTTTAGTAACTGCTTTAGTAACCGAAAAAATACTTCTTGCCTAACAGGTGTGAGTTCCATCTTATTACAACACATTTCAATTTTTAGGAGTCACGGACCCACTGGCTAGATTCCACGGACCCCCAAGGATCCGCGGACCCCACTTTGAGAACTACTTCCTTAGATCAATCGTTAAGATCTTACGTAGATTGTCTTTTCTAAAGTTATCTCCATATATACCAGAGTCGAACACATATGATTCAGTTTTCATTAATTTAATGTACACTTTTAATTTTCAGGGCTCTGCTTTCCTTTCGGACACATTCTAAACTGGTTTGTCTCAACACAACGCAAAATTTGCGATTTAGTTTGTGATAAATCGGCTAGTGACTTTTCTACTTTTTGCTTTGAGTTTTTGTGCGTAGACTTTCGCGACGACTGGAAAGGAATAGACTGAAATAGTGTGACGTCACATCCGTCTCGTTGCTATGGTGATCGTAGTTTTATTTTCTAAACAAAATGGCCTTAGGACCTAAGTACAAAGCGAAAACAGTGGCGTGTTATCTTCAGGATTGCAAACATCAGAGTAAAAGAAACACTTGTATACGTTTTTAAAAGATTTCAATGAACAGAACTACGAAAACATAGAAAAAGCAAGGAATTAAGAAAATATGTTAAAATATGTCAAACGTTGAAAGTGAAATGTTTCCCCTGATAAAGCAGATTTTGTGTTTTATACATTTAGAGGTTACGTTAAGTGTCAAATTATATTTAGCTTATTTATTATCGGATATTACATTTAAATAATTGTGGAAAATTCTTATTTAGTACCATCGATATCACGCATTTCATTCCAAACGTGTAGGTCTACAAAAATAGTGTTTAAAACTTATGCTGAACCACCCATAATTGGATATTTCCTTGTTGTTATATTTTTAAGGTAAATAGGAAATATTAAGAAAGATCCGACGCATGTTAACTGATCAGAAATTGGTCCAGATTGAAAATTCTCAGAAAGCACATTGTTACATTCTTCGTGTCTTTTTTTTGATTGATTGTTTCTCTATTTTGTAGCCATTGTAACTAACTAACTAACTAACTAACTAACTCTGTGGCCTATGGAACCCGGAGGTTCAATGCCGCGTTCACAAAAGCTCTCCACTGACTTCTATCCTTAGCTAACTGCATCCAGTTTCTACTTTGTATTCCAATCTCTGCGAGATCCATCTTAATATTGTCCTCCCATCTGCGCCTAGGTCTTCCTAATGATCGTTTTCCGATTGGTCTTCCAGTCAAGACTTTGAAAGCGTTTCTACTTTCTTCCATTCTAGCTACATGACCCGCCCGCCTAAGCCTCCTAGACTTGACGACCCTAACAATGTTGGGTAAACTGTATAAATTATGTAGTTCCTCGTTATGAAGTTTCCGCCATTCCCCATTCCCGTTCTTCTTGGGTCCGAATATTCGTCTCAGGATCTTGTTCTCAAATACTTTCAGTCTATGTTCTTCCCTCAGAGTAAGTGACCATGTTTCGCAGCCATACAAAACAACAGGCATGATTATCGTTTTGTATATTTTAAGCTTCAAATTCCTCGACAGAATTCGCGACGACAATAGATTTTGAACCGAATAGTAACACGAATTCCCTGCTTTTAGTCGACATTTAATTTCTTCGTGGATATGATTTTCCTCTGTTAATATTGATCCTAGATATTTGAAACTATCCATTTTATCAAAAGTATTATTTAATATTTTAACGCATCTATAATTTGCTGTATTACGGTCCCGATGCACTTCCATGTATTTAGTTTTCTCTGCAATTACTTCTAAACCCATGTCCCTGCAAGCGTTTAATAAGATCTTTGCATTTCTTTGTATTGTTCTCCTATCATACCCTATTAAATTTACATCATCAGCATATGCCATAACCTGGTGAATACCGTTCAACTCTAGGCCCTGGGTGCTATCCACTGTAACTATGTACTCATACTTTAAACGGTGGACGTAAAATATCTAAATATGCCAATATAATTAACATCAAGGATTTCAGAGTGGACTATTATTTTTTCTTGCAGACAAATCAAGTATTTGTTCTATTTCCATTGTGCCGACAGCTCGTCAGTCTGCACCTTATGAATATTTGCATTGCATGTAGTTGCTTTTGTTCATTGTGGATTACCTGGTAATGGCGTTGGCATTACTTATGCAATTTCTATCTTATTAGATTACCTAGAGATGTGCCCCCTGTAGAAAAAGGTTCCTTATATGTTACTTCGTTAATAACTAGATTTCACTCAAAAATTTTCTGAATATTGGGCTTATATTCTTAATCTTATCTTTTCCTGTCAACTTTACTTTGTCCTCAAAATATTCTAAAATTATTATTAAATGTGTGTTTTTTTTATTAACAGTATACTTCATAGTATTCCTATGGCTTCATGCGTTTGTTTAGAAAACAACATGGCGATCACCATGGTAACGAAGAGGAAATGACGACATCACCATTTCAGTCTATGTGGACAATAATCGTCAAGTGCTCAGTCCTAACTACTTATTTAAATAGTTCCATTTTTGTTAAGAGACGGCCGTTAAATACAGCTAGTCAGTTGTTGAAGAAGAAGAAGAACATTTTGATTACACTTGAAACTGTGTAGATCTTTGTATGTATGCGCGCGCAAACCCCTAGCTTTCCATAACGGGGAAATCATAAGCAATGTGTTCTCAATCAGAGCCCACAATTTTGGGGGTAAGAAAAGAAGTGCCAACTGGAATTAGTTTCTAGGAATTATGAAGCTGGATTAAGATTATCATATACAGTGAAACCTCCCTTAACGGACACCTCTCAATAACGGACACCTCTATAATAAGGACAGATTTTTTTTTGTCCCGGCAAAAATATATGCTCTCTTACGGAACAAAATCCTCCCTTTTACGGACACTCTCAGATACGGACGCTGACAGTCCTTTTCTCCCCAAACGTTTGAATAACCTCTTCATAACGGACAAGAACTGTTCTCGGTTCTGCGATATATTACAGTATACAGAAAAGTCTTTTCCCCATAAGTGTATCTCTCGAGTCCAAACCTGGTGAACCATCAAACAGAACAGCTGAACTTGTAATTTTTTCCGCAATAAACTGCTTTCTGGCGGAAATCCTAGAAAATTTTCAATAAGCAATAACATTCATGCAGGGTTAGTCGTAAGGCCAGGAATTCTATGCGAAACATCTTCCCTTCCCTAACAAATTTAATCCTTTTCGTCTGGACCGTGCATCTTTACCGACAATTTCATAGATAACAAAACAAACATTGTTTGTTTTACAATAACATTTTCAACGAGCAATGCTACCTCTCTTACTTTTTTTTTTTTTTTTTTTTGAAAAGAAGCATTTTTCTTTTACTCATGATACTGGAACAAGTCTGGGTTGGAGTTTTCCCAGCTTCCTTTTTCATTTTCTCTAAAAGGATATTCTTTGTGATTGGGCCTGGGTCAATAAATATGCACCCCCAATAGCTTGCCTTTTCATCCATTTTGTCAACGAAGATGCTGCGCCAGTACACAAACACACACACACATGTTTCTTCTGCAATCGTACTGAGGACTTTTAGAGGACACTTGCTAATGAGTTTTATTACCGTTGTAGAGGAAAAAGCATGCCTTTTTCGTTAAACATTGCCCAGCAATAATAGGCTACGATTTATAGAAATGAATTTCTCCTTCATCCCTCCCAGTAATTCAAATTGTACTAAATAAGACTATTTTCATATTGAATTTTACGTATTTACGCCCATACATAATGTATTTACTGTATATTTGCATACAATTACCCTTATGAGCAATTAAATTTCTGTAACCTCTCTATAACGGACACCTCTCAGTAACGGACAAAACTTCATGTCCCATTGGTGTCCGCTATTGAGAGGTTTCACTGTATTTTGCAGTAACCGGTTCGTGGTCTGAGGAAGGATCAGTTGCAATATTAAAGATATGTGTGTACGTGGAGTGTATCCCTTACTGACGTTCTTGAATCTTATCCAAATAACATTCAGTTCTTCAAGCTATATTTGCATAGCTATTTATTGATTTAAGTACATTCTTTATTACTGATTATATTGATTTAATTTATAGACTATTTCCATTTTTTAAAACAAAAGGAACAACCACTGTCAAAACTTCTATTACCGCTGTTATTGAACAAGAGATAAGTAGAATATATAACATGTGTTGTAGGACGGCGTAAAGGAAAAAGAACAACAGAAAGAAAGAAACAAAATTGTATATACTTATGCACACATTTAAACCCAATGATTTAATTAAATAAACTATATGTTATTTAAAATGGAAGCTCATTCTTCTTCCTTTTCGAGTTGCAAACTTTTCTGTTACCTTTTTTTATTAAAATCTGGAATGTTCCCCAAGTGTTTCTGAATAGAAAGCATTACTAAAGCAAGTATTTCCCTCATTATTTTCTTTAGGTTTGAGAAGCACCTCTCTCCTCCGACAATCAGCATTTTGTTAGCATTTCTTTATACGAATATAAGAGACAGAAGTCCAATTTTCAGTGACCGTTTATTTTTGTCTGTTGCTCCACTGTAAAGAAATATAAAATCTAAACGTTTTTCCTTCGAAGATAAAATAAAATAAAATAAAATAAAATAAAATCTCATGCTTATGCCCTTTAGGTAGAGGAGAGAGATGATTATTGAAAGTGAATGATTGTGAGATTAATCTTTTGTGCTCTCTCACCGGAGTTCGAACACAAGACTATGTGCACCAAGAGCACACGAGCTAGGCGTTAGTCCAGCGGTAGGACTTTTTCTCTTTCAATATATATGTATCATTTACTAAATATTAATATTTTGGATGATTTGTCGGTTTTCAATCATTGGGAATTACCGTGAATTGGAAAACTATTGAACTTGATGCTGAACATACACTGAATACAGAAATTTTTCTTTTCTGAGTGATAGGATTAATATATTTTGAGGTAAGAGAAAAGAACGAACCACGATTCCAACCACTAGATATTTCTGATGTTATCAATGTTCATTTGATTTGAATTAGTTATTTACTCTGTACATCATATTATATGTATATTTGACTATTGAACCTTTCTAATTTCGGTTCTTAACTGTAACGATGTTTTAAATCGGAGATTTTGGTAGAAACAAAATTAAGGCACCGAATTAAGCATAAAATAATATTGCAGACTCTGTACGTAATAACATTATTATTTTTTCATTATTATCAATATTATTATTACCTAGATTTTAAGTTACTTTTAATCACTAGTTCGAAATGAAATAAACTAGACGAAATATTTCAGATTTAAGTCCCACGGTTATGCCGCCTAGGCTAAAGGGGGCGTTGATGATGAGAAATGAATGCAATGGTGGAATGAATAACTAACTAACTAACTCTATGGCCTATGGAACCCGGAGGTTCAATGCCGCGTTCACAAAAGCTCTCCACTGACTTCTATCCTTAGCTAACTGCTTCCAGTTTCTACTTTGTATTCCAATCTCTGCGAGATCCATCTTAATATTGTCCTCCCATCTGCGCCTAGGTCTTCCTAATGGTCTTTTCCGATTGGTCTTCCAGTCAAGACTTTGAAAGCGTTTCTACTTTCTTCCATTCTAGCTACATGACCCGCCCACCTAAGCCTCCTAGACTTGACGACCCTAACAATGTTGGGTAAACTGTATAAATTATGTAGTTCCTCGTTATGAAGTTTCCGCCATTCCCCATTCCCGTTCCTCTTGGGTCCGAATATTCATCTTAAAATCATGTTCTCAAATACTTTCAGTCTATGTTGTTCCCTCAGAGTAAGCGACCATGTTTCGCAACCATACAGTACAACAGGCATGATTATCGTTTTGTATATTTTAAGCTTCAGATTCCTTGATAGAATTCGCGACGACAAGAGATTTTGAACCGAGTAGTAACAGTGGGAGGAAACGGGAAAACGGTGTTTGTCACGTTCCATGCATACGGTGTTTGTCCACCCCAAAGTCCACTTGGCTCGAGCTGTGATCTAGCACTGAGCCACCTCGGCCTCGGGTTCATGGTTCGATCCTAGCTCTCGTCAAGTGGACTTTGTAGTGGACAAACACCGGGTACGTGAATTTTCTCGGATTCTCCTGTTTCCTTTATCTTTCTTCGTTCCATCACTTCGTTTATTCTCACCATCTTCTTTAGTCTATACGGTAGAACTATGGGTTTTAAAACTGGAGTATTTCATTTCATAACAGTTACTTATATGACAATGAAAAATGTTGATGAGAGATTAATTTGAAATTACTTAACTGGGTGAAATGAGAAGAAATATCATAAATATTAAGTCTATTACAGTTTTGTGCATCATTGGCTGCATTGATACTTCAGTTTTTCATTAGACATACCTTCTGGTATTCCATGTTGGAATATCCTGATTTCATGGCTAGTAGTATGACAAAAAATAATAAAGGAAAACATACCATAAGAGAGAGTGGTCATTCTTAAAAACTGCACCTACGTGAGCACAAAATTAAAATACGGAATTATTTCATATTTTGATAATTCCTCTGTTTTAACCACAATGAATATTTATGACCAGAAACGCCCGCAGGATTTTTCCCCACCTCAAGGAGAGGGAAGACTGATACACAAGCGAAGTCGCGAATATACACAACTTGATGCAGACTATATTCTTCATGTAATACAATTATTATTGACATATATTGCATAACTTTATTAGCCGCAGTAAACATATTAAATATTGTAGTGAGTAATTAAACAAAACATTCGTGCATATACATTTCGAAGAACCGAACCCCTTTCGAAATTCCAGGGGGAGGGGAGGGAATTTGGAATTTTTTCAATACTAATCAAACTTCTTCCCCGATAAACACCACCTTTCATCGTCTGAATCATTTTTATTTAATTGACTGTCCTTTTATGTGTTGACAACCTGTGAAGGAAATATTAATTTGTATTACGATCATAAAATCTTAATAATATTTTGAAATATTAACCAACCACTATATAATTTATAGTACTGTTTACAAACTGTGTGATTACATGTATGTTGTTAATAATTTGTAAGGTTTGAATCATCCATGTAGATAATTTTAGTTGCCTTAAACGACAAAACAAAAATTTTTAAAGAACAACGTAGACTGTCACTAGACTCAGCAGTCTCGAATTAGCAAAAGAGCAAGTCTTTACATTTGACCAGCCAATATACAATTGTCAGTGAAAATAGAAGGAATATCGTTTAATATTGAAGAACATTTTGCTTCCAACAGTTTCATTCTAAGTTTAAGAATTACAGTAGACACTCTTTAATGTGACACGTTCGGAATCACGAACGCGGCAGATTACCAATTTTGCTGGGTTATTGAACGGCAATTTAGTTTTTACGGGAATACTAAAGAAAATTACTCCAGATAAACGTGAAAGCGATTAAAACTTGAGTTTAATGTGTTTACACCTTTTCTGAAGATGTGAAGGTGATATATAATTATTCTACTGTACAATGTACTTCGTCATTCAAGTCACTGCGCAGTTCAAAATATTCCTTTTATGAGGGCTATTCAGAAAATCACTCACGTTTCGGCGGGATGACGCTAGGACGGAGTCAGCGCCGCCATTTTGTTCAGGGACTTCCACTCGTTCAGTGTGCATCCAGCTGTGGACGTGTGGAGTTCGCGTTTTCTCTGCTCTGTTCATAGTAACACATTGTTAACATGAGTGCTTGTGAAGTGAGGTCGGTCATATGATTTTGTTGACGAAAAACATTAAATCGATTGACACTCATCGACATTGGTGTGAAGTTCACGGTAAATATGTAGTGTATAAAAGTGGAGTGAGCCGTTGGTGCCTTGTGTAAAGATCACCGCATAAACCTTAACGATGAACACCGAAGTGAGAGACCGAGCGTTGTGGTAGATGAACTGGTCGCAAAAATCAATGGTAAGATTCGTGAAAATCGCCGTTTTACTATAAAGAGCTCTCGTTTGAGTTCCTGTAAGCTTCACGGAGGTTATAACTTGAATTTGTGACCCAAAAGTTAGATTACCAGGGTTTCATGCAAGGTGGGTTTCGCAAATTTTGACAGAGGAACACAAAACTCAGCGAAGGGCAGCCGTCTTAAAATTCCTTGATTTCTATTGTAATGAAACCATGAACTAAGAATTTAAAAAATCATCATTTTTATTTATAAAAATCATAATGGCAATTTGGTAGGTGAAAATGGAACGAAGTTTTTTTATATACATTGTATATCTTAACTGATGGATACGTGGATAACATTAGTTTTAAAAATCACAAGGACGGTATTTGTTATCAAGAAATCGTTGGAAGCAGAAGCAAAATAGTTCAGAATCACCTGTAGTCAAATAACAATGCTTGTCAGTTATAATTAACAATTTTGATAAAATGAAAGCAAACCTCAAGGTAAATTAAAGTTCAAAAATACTTATTTTTACATCATTAGATAACAGCAAAATGTAATAAGGACTTTTCTAAGATTTTGTAAATTTTTATGATTGCGTTTGGCAAACTAAAAAAGAAAAATAATTAAAACAAACAAGGATAATAGTCCATATAAAAAGACCAAGTTTGCAACTAGAAAAGCATTCTGCATTCTGGGTTCTGCATACAGCATCGCAATGGAAAGGTTTATAAGAAATTACAAATACCGCAAGAGAAACCATTGTTTGGTCGAAACCAAGCTAAATATGCAATAAGGTAAAGTATGACAGCAGAGAATTTTAACTGTCTATTTTGCATGTAACATGATATTAGAAGGTTGCTGAAAATGACAGGCAGATTTGAATGTTTAAATATTTAGCTTATTTCTGTTATAATTGGCCTAGCATTAAGTGATTCTAAAAATTATCTGTTGTACAGTTAAACTAACCTACTATGCCTGGTTTTAAACTCAGTACTCTTGATTGTTTACAGTCAAATAATTATATTGTTACAATAAACAATACTACCATTTTAAGCTAATTGATTCATCAATAAAATGTTGTCATTTGTAGCAATAAGAGATTGCAACCATTCGTTTAATTTCACTCTTTTAATAATGTACAAATTCGCTATTCCTTTTTAAATTAATATAACACAATTTATTTTAATCTTTATTTCTTTAACATTCTTTTTTTTTTACTTACGGTACACTATAAAGACAGCTATTCCTTTATTGATCCTGTCATTACTGAGGACGAGATTTGGGTTAGCAGGATAATTGCAGGGAAATAATAATAATAACAATAAACAATCCATGGATAGGGAAAGTGTACTGCTGCATGACTTTTTGGAACGTGGTGCAACAATTACCGTTGAAATACATTTTTAAAAATTTTAGGAATTGCGTAGAGCAATTTAAAAAATGTCGAGGAAAACTGAATGCAAAACCCTGCTGTTTTGTGACAACTCCCTCCCGTACTCGACCAAGCGGATTCAGAAATTCTTACAGACATTTCATTTCCGCCATATAGCCCGGATCTCATACCAAGTAACTACCACTTGTTTCCTCAGTTGAAGATCTGGCTAGAAACACAGCACTTTGATGAGGATTCAGTCCTTCAGGCTGGGTGCAGGAGTGTTTGAAGTCATATGCGACAACTTTTTATATCAATGGTCTTAATGAAAACTTGGTCATCGCATAACTATGAGCAGTGCCTACATTTGTACGGCTACTATGTCGAATATTAATGAAAGACTGACGCTTCAAAATGTACATAATAAAAATAAATTACACTTACACTTGTCTTCTTTTTCTGAATAGCTCCAGTGTTTATAATTCAATAATATAATACTTAGTACAATCTATTCGTCACTCAATTGTTCGACCACTGATACACTTTTGTCTATAGCTTCCTCACTCGATATGTGCGCTGGTGGTCAAGGTCAATAAATGCCGGAATCCATCTGAAAAAAAACTGCGAGTGGCTCGATCACTGTCGGATTACAGAATGTGCCGAACTGCAGAATGCCAGATTAAAGAACATTAGCTGTGTTGATGTGGATGAAACAAAATTTCAGATTAGACATAAACCACAAATCAGCCATACTGGAGAAATTAAGACTAGCTGGCTTCTTCCATGATTGAATTGTATGCTTACACAAAAGAGAAGTGTTACGAATATAAGCAAATCCATACAAACAATTGTAGATTGATATATGCCAATTCTCCTGAAATGAGGCATAAGTACTGTTATTTTTCCTTAACAAAATGCATTCCAATATTGGTAATAAAAATATGTGGATACGATAATGACGGGCATCGAACATTAAGGCATGTAAAATTTAAAATATTTAACGATAACATTTTCCATTATACTGTGATATACCATGTGATGTTGTAAACAAACAATTCTACATGTCAGTGTTTACAAACACCAACACGTGGTTCGGCAAGAAAACTTCACACCAGATGGGTCTACAATTACTTGCAGACGACGGCTTCTAGCCCCTCCGACGGAGCAGAAGACGACATCGGAGCAGCAGCGCCACCGTCACCCAAGGAACCCTAAAAATTTGATGGACAAAGGCAATTCAGTACCAGTTTTCTGGTGTCCCTCCTCTAGTCTGCTACGGGACTTTAGGAGTAACCTAACCCCAGGGCTCTAGTCTGCTACGGGACTACGCCTATCCCATCTTCTGGCTTAGCCTACTACGGGGCTTTGTTGGCCACTTAACCCGCCTCTGTTTGCTACGGTGCATTGGTTTCTTAATTCCACTCTGCTTAGCCTGCTACGGGGCTCTGTGGAGATCCTGTCTGCGACCTTACGGTCAAAGACAACCTATAACTAACCCTGTATATTAGAGAAATTATTAGTGTAGTATTTTGTAAAATGCTTTTATAGTGGAGAAGTTTTATAATAAAACTGTTAGTCGGAGATCGATTCCGGACACTCTTTTTATTAATGCTCTACCTATACCTATATGGGACAAAACTTTACATGGTAGAGGCTTTGACCGGCTCAGCATTGATCTGAATACTCCCCTACCGGACATTATTTTTATTAACTTTAAAGTGAGCTCTTTTTTAAGGTATATGACTTTCTTAAATGTACAATTAGTGAAATTAGTAACTCGTAATTGACTTTACTTAGTGCATACCTCATACTAGATGAGGAAACAACACTTTTCCGGAGGACGGTGCAAATATGCATTAGAATTCGCGGCCTTCTTTTAATATACCGCACCTCACTAAATATTCGGGACACGTTACGGAGGACCCCGATAGATTCTTTATGCTTTTCGACCATCTTGCATTATTGCATTCTTGGAATGCTGAGAAAAAGAAAGAACTGTTACCAATGTATATACAAGACGTGGCTCTCGATTTAGTGCTACAACTAAAAGCCCAGAACCAATTAATGTACTTTATTACGAACAATTAACGGATAAATTAGTTGAATTGAGCAGACCAAAATTACCGGCATATCGGGCGGAATTTGAAATTTTTCATGTCCAACAGGGCGAAAATGAGCCAATAGATGTGTATTTCTTAGGAAACTGAGAGTTCTAAAATATGGAGCTTTTTCATATCTGTATTTGGACAGATACCCTGTACATAACGTTAAGAGGCTGCAGAACCTAGCGAAGTTATACAACTTCGAATTTAAATTTTGTCCAGCGTATGACCACAAGACTCTGGGTGTAGTGGAAACATTCCACAAAATCATACAGAACGCTCTTAAATTTTTTGTACAGGAAAATTAAAATTGTTGGCCAAAACTAATTTCGTTTATAACATTCGCAATTAATACATTTGTACAAGCTGGAACTAAATATTCAAGTTTTTTCTTATGCATAGATATGAACGTAGGACCATCTCTGATATTGGGCTAGCACCTACTCCGACGCTATGTATCGACAAAGAATACCTGAATAAGATACGTGGAATCGTACAGGATAATTTAATTGCAAGTTATAACAAAGAGAAAATATATTTAGACCGTAAACATCAACAAAATAATTTTGATAAGGACCAGAAAGTACTTGTATTTTTCGCAATCGGCAAATTGGAATACAAGAATCCTTCTCAGCTAGGACATTTAGAAATCATCGAAAGAGTTAATCCTAATCTTTATAAGATCAAATTTCCAGACTCATATCGTCCAACAATACACGAGATTTCAGTAGACAGAATTAAGCCATATTATGAAGATAAGGAGAACATTGAGCAAGAATAAATAACCTCTTTTATTTTTTACACGAGCGAAGACTTTTAATTAAAATAATAATTAAAATATATATAATAGCCAGAGCAGAGCGCAAGATATACTATATGATCTGGAATATCTAGTCTTTTACATATTCCTCTTCTTTCAATTGGCAGTATGAAAAAAAGGAGAATAAGAAGAGAACATAAACGCAACTAAATTATTTAACTCAATTGGAAAGAACATTGAATAGCGTAAAACATTTTAATCATTCTCATTTCTTGCTTTTAAAAAATAAAACACACCACTAGGAAAAAGAAAATACGAAGACAAAACTTCAGACAGATAAAAACACTTGTCATAGCGATACAAACATTTCCTCTTTCTTTTATAAAAAGCTGATTCATTATTCTCCAACTGAATGAAAGAATGCTGACATTTGCATTTCCGCATTTAAAAGGCAATTGATCTTTACAAGGACAGCTAACCTATAATTTACAATATCTTGATTTTTTCTTTTTTCACTGTGAACTACATAGTGTGACTGACATTATGCAACATAAATATTATACAGGATGTTCAAAAAGTCAGGACCATTCTTTCATTATACAGGATGACCAAGTATTCTGGACCATCATTGCCATCATCATTGGCATTTAAAATTGGATTATTTTATTGAAATACATATCTTTAGTGCAAATATTTTAGAAATTTTACACCTTATACAGGGTGACCAAGAAATCACACCGTTCGCATAACGAAATTTCCAATATAAATTATCTTTTTATCTCTGTCTTAATAGCAACTTTTTTAGTACTTGTAATTCTTATAATTTAATATATATTACATATCCGTCTTTCCTCAATACCAGAAATATCCAAGAGACCTCGCTTAGAAATATCTCCTCCAATTCTAATGGACACATTTAATACAACTCATACAACTAAAGAGCGACCGAGTCTACACACTCCAAAACCCCTCACTATAAGTGAACTAATATACAGATGATGATCAGAAGAATGGATCACCTGAACGAAATTGCAACTTACCAGATTAGTATGGTGTCGGGCCATCTTTCGCCTTCAGAACAGCCTTGTTGCGACGTGGGATGGAGGCATAGAGGTCGTGAATGGTAGCAAGTGGAATTTTACAACATTCCTCGTGCAGGGCATCGGCCAGTTCTGTGAGAGAGGATGGAGGTGGAAATCGTCGCCGGAGTCGTGTTTCCAAGACGGACCACAGATGTTCAATTATGTTGAGATCTGGGGATTGGGCGAGCCAGGGGAGGTGTTGAACTTCATCACGATGTTCCTCAAACCACGCTGCAACAACGCCAGCTGTGTGAATGGGTGCATTATCATCCTGGAAGATGGCGTCATTGTACGGGAACAACATCCGGACCCTAAGATGCAAGTGGTCTCCTAAAATTGCGACATAACCGTGGCAGTGGTTCTTCCGCTAAGTGTGACCACAGGACCAAATGAAAACCATGATATGGTGGCCCACAGCATCACCGAGCCGCCGCCATGTTTCACAGTTGGGCGGAGACACTTCGGATCATAAGCTTCTTTGGGCGTTCGCCACAAATAAACACGGCCCGTGGTTGGGAATAGGGTGAAGGGTGACTCGTCCGACCGTATCACACGTTTCTAGCACTCAGCGGTCCAAGTTGAATGGTCGCGGCACCATTTGCGGCGTGCGAAAGCGTTATGGTCCCTGATGAGCGGTTTGGGCCGTGCAACACGACCCCGTAAGTTCATGTCATGAAATTCGCGGCGGACTGTGATTGTCGAAACAGGGTGGGGGAGGTGCTGATTGAGTTCCTCCGTCATTTGCTCCGCAATGGCACAACGGTTCTGCACGACCATGGGCGGCGATTAGGGAGCAAAGGGGGCAGTTGCCCCCCCACTTTTTTGATGTAACCCATTGGTGTATATAGTTTAATTTGGAAATGGAAAGTTTTTGTATGTATGTATGTTTATAGAAAAGTGAGTACGTGATGGTTATCCTCCCGTGGAGTTAAGAAAGGTGCAGAAATTGCGTTTTAATTGCCACGGAAAATAACTCAAAAATTAACCTATTGCAACAGAACAATTTCAGCACACTTTCACTTCTTATAAGGATTCAATATATTAATCAGCCGCTTTGAATTTTAAGACGTTCAAGAGCAAGGAATCAAATATCTGTTTAAGAGTACAAAGAGCTAGTACATACTTGCGTTGGTCTTGTCAATTTACTTAATAAAATATGAAATACTATTTACGGTATTTTAACAAAAAAAAAAAAAAAGATAGTATCCTACAGTGTTGGGCAAATTTCAATTGAATTAACAATTAACAATTAATCTGTAAATTTAATTGTTAATTGCAATTAACAATTGAAAAAAGTAATGGTTAATTGTTAATTGCAGTTGGCCATTAATAAAGGAGAATCAATTGCAATTGATCAATCGATTGAAAGTAATTGCAGTGGAAAGTAATTGCAATTGAATTCTGTAATTCAATTGCAATTGAAATTAATTGGCAATTGATTCAATTGCAATTGATTTCCACAGCAATTACTTTCAATTGATTGATCAATTGCAATTGATTTTCACTGATTAATTTTCAACACTGTAGTTCAGAGAGGGCGTGGGACAATGAAAACTTTAGCCACGACCAATTGACTCACCACCCGTCGTGACCCACGACCCACCGTGACCCACTGTGACCCACCACTCACCATAAACCACTCTTACCCACTGTGACCCACAGACCCACCAAAACCCATTGTCATCAACTCTGACCCATGATTCACGCCCTCTTCTCTACTGACTAAAGAGTTTAAACTTGTAATAAAACAAGCCTATAAAATTATCAATCATCGGAGTTTGAATTTCTACGACCAATCGCTCAAGCACCGCACTAATACAATAACGGCGGATCTGACCTTTCTAATATAAATAAAATAGAGTTAGTTCGTGTGTCTGTCTGTCTATCTTTGTGCGGCCTGTGGACGAGACGAGTGGACCGAAACTTTTCAAAATTTGTTCACGGGTAGCTTGGTCTAGGCCCCAGACCAAGACGAAGATTTTATTTTAAATTTCTTACTAGGGGGTCTCCAGGGGACGTTTACCGGGACCGGCCTGGGGACCAGAAAAGTCGACCGAGAGTTACCAAATTTGGGTCAAAGATACCTTGGTCCAGGTCCCACACCAAGGCAAAGCGTTTTCAACAAAATTCGAACCAGGGCGTCTCAGGGGGGCGTTTACCGGGACATGTAAAAGTAGAACGATATCAGTGTCGATTTCATAGTTTTTGCGGTCGCTGAGATCAATGGTGAAACTCCGATCGCATTAACTTCCAAATTCACCGTATTCGGCTGCGGGCCGTGGGTCAACGGGGGGGGGGATACCGAAACGTAAAAGTAATCCAAAATGACCGATATTAGTGTCAAATCCATAGTTTTCGCGGTTGCTGATATCAATGACGATACTACCACTAGCGATGACATTCAAATTCATCCACCGTTGTATGCGGGCCTTGGGTCACCAGAAGGGGGAATTCCGAGACATGTAAAAATAATCGAAAATGACCGATATTAATGTCAAATCCATAATTTTCGGGATAGCTGAGTTCAATGGTGAAACTCAAGACCGCGTTTACTTTCATAATTAGCCCCCATCAGCTAAGAAAGGGGGGCATTATAAAGGGGGGCATCACGAGACATGTAAAAATAATCCACAATGACCGATGTCAAATCCGTAGTTTTCGCGGTGGCTGAGATCAACGGTGATACTTTCATTAGCGATGGTTTTCAAATTTAGCCACCATTGTATGCGGGTCGGGAGTCACCGGGGGTGGGGAATTGCAAGACATGTAAAAATAATGGAAAGTGACCGATATTAGTGTCAAATCCATAGTTTTCGCTGTTGCTGAGATGAATGGTGATGCTTCCACAGGCGTTGACTTCTAAATACAGCCCCCATCGGCTGTGGGCCAGAGGCATTGTTTTTTCAAAATTGGAACCAGAGGATTATAGGGACTTTTACCGGCATATGTAAAAAGTAGTAGAAAATAGCAGATGTTAGTTTCACATTCATAGTTTTCGCGGTATTGGTTGGGGGTTGGTGGGGGCCAGAGGATTTTTTTTCACAATACGAACCAAGGGGGTCTGAGGGGGGTTCACCGGGACATGTAAAAGTAGTAGAATTTGTGTCGAATCCATATTTATTGGGGTTGCTCAGACGTATAGTGACACCCCCGATAGTGTTTACGTTCGAATTCAGCCCCCATCGGCCTTCCCAATGAAAACACATGTACGTTGTTGGGTATATATTCACACAAAATATATCCAATTTTAGAAATGTTTCTTAATTGTTCTCCCGTTGTTCAGTTTGTTTACATTGATATTTTATCTGATCCGTGCGAAGAACGGGCATAACAGCTAGTACGAAATGGTAAAGTGTTTGTTATGGAACAAATTACAATGAATTCAATTATATATATAATAATTATAATTATAATTATAATTAATAATTATTTTCTTGTTGAATTATATATACTTTTCAGTGGAAAACTGAATAAAATTTAAAAGTCCCAAATCAACGTAAAGTAGACCAACGTAAAGGAAAAATGTATAAAATTTTCCATATAATTAAGCTTACAAACTTAAATGGAAATTTAGCTTAATTACATGGAAATTTTTTGTATCGTTTTGTGCGCCTATTTCCTCGTTTTCTGCGTCACCGGAAATGGGTTAATGTTATCCTACAAATATGGCGGAACAAGTTAATGCTGTTCCGTCAGGAACGATTTCGAGGTCGTTTCCTTCACATCATCTTGTGCGTGTTTTCTACATTTTTGTAAGCCTATTTCCACGTTTTGTGAATCAATGGTAGGGGGTCAAAATGGGCATTCAACGTGGGAAGAAAAATGATCCACTCTCCCACCAGTATCGAATTTCAAGGTCGCTTTTTCGCATTGTTTAGTGCATGTTTTTACCGTTTCTGCGCATATTTTCACGTTTTGTAGGCCAACGAAAGTGGGTCAAAGACGACCTACAAATATGGCAGAAAAAGACATATTCATTCCACTTTAAAGGTCCATTTTGACCCTCTCCCACAGATGCACAAAGCGACACAAATCATGCATTAAAAATGTGAAGGAAACGACCTCGACATTCGATGGTGACGGAACAGCATTAAGTTATTCCGCTATACTTGTAGGCCATTTTGACCCATTTTCGTTGTCGCACTAAAGTGGAAATAGGAGCACAAAACAGTACAAAGCAGGCACTATACGATGCGAAAGAAACGACCTCCAAATTCGATAGTGGCGGAACAATGGCTCTATTTCCTCACACATTGATAGACCATTTTGACGCATTTCTGGTGATGCTCAAAACGTGGAAATAGGCGAACAGAACGGTACAAAATACACACTAAACGATGCGAAAGAACGAACCCCGAAATTCGATAGTGGCGGAACAGTGAGCCATTTAACTCCCACTTTAAAGCCCCGTTTAACTCACCTCGGGTGATGCACAACACGAGAAATAGGTGCAGAAAACTTTAAAAAAGGCACTAAACGATGCGAAAGTAACGATCTAGAAGTTCGATAGTGACGGAACAGTGGGTCATTTTCGTCACACCTTGGAGGCTCATCTTGAAAAACTTCTGGTGACGAACAAAACGTGGAAATAGGGGCACAAAACGTAACAAAACAGGCATTAGTCAATGCGAAAGGAAGGACCTCGAAATTCGGTAGTGGCGGAGGAGTGAGTCATTTTCGTCACACTTTGGAGGCCCATTTTGACACACTTCTGTTGACGCGCAAAACGTGGAAATAAGGGCACGAAATGCCACGAAACATTTACTAGTCGATGCGAAAGGAAGGACCACGAAATTCGGTAGTGACGGAAAAGTGGGTCATTTTCGTCACACTTTGGAAGCCCATTTTGACACACTTCTGGTGACGCACAAAACGTACAAAACAGGCTCTAAACGATGCGAAAGAACCGACCCCGAAATTCGATAGTGGCGGAACAGTGAGACATTTAACTCCCACTTTAAAGGCCTGTTTAACTCACTTCCGGTTGCGCACAAGACGAGGAAGTAGGCACAGAAAACTTTTTTTAAAAAAATACACTAAACGATGCGAAAGAAACGACCTAGAAATTCGATAGTGTCGGAACAATGGGTCATTTTGGTCACACTTTGGAGGCCCATTTTGACACACTTCTGGTGATGCGCAAAACGTGGAAATAAGGGCACGAAACGGCACGAAACATTCACTAGTCGATACGAAAGGAAGGAATACGAAATTTGGTAGTGGCGGAGCAGTGGGTCATTTTCGTCCCACATTCGAGGCCCATTTTGACCGTCTTCCAGTGACGCACAAAACGTCGAAATACACACACAAAAGGGTACGCGATGTGAAATTAACGACCTCGAAATTCGATAGTGGCTGAACAGTGGGTCATTTTCGTCCCATCTTGGAAGCCCATTTTGACCCACTTCTTGTAACGCACAAAACGTGGAAATGGGGGCACGAAACAACACGAAAATTCAGTAGTCGGTGCAAAAGGAAGGACCTCGAAATTCGGTAGTGGCGGAGCAGTGGGTCATTTTCGTCCCACATTCGAGGCCCATTTTGACCGTCTTCCAGTGACGCACAAAAGGGTACGCGATGTGAAATTAACGACCTCGAAATCCGATATTGGCGGAACAGTGGGTCATTTTCGTCTCATCTTGGAAGCCCATTTTGACCCACTTCTGGTGACGCACAAAACGTGGAAATGGGGGCACGAAACCACGAAAATTTAGTAATCGATGCAAAAGGATGGACCTCGAAATTCGGTAGTGGCGGAACAGTGGGTCATTTTCGTCCCACATTCGAGGCCCATTTTGACCGTCTTCCAGTGACGCACAAAACGTCGAAATAGGCGCACAAAAGGGTACGCGATGTGAAATTAACGACCTCGAAATTCGATAGTAGCAGCGAAACTCTTGGTCATTTTCGTCCCATCTTGCAAGCCCATTTTGACCCACTTCCCATGACGCACAAAACGGAAGTAGACGCACAAAACGGCACAAAACGATGTGAAGGAAACGACCTCGAAATTCATTGGTGGCGGAAGAGCAATAATTTGTTCCGCCATATTTGTAGGCCCATTTTGACCCACTTCCGGTGATGCACAAAATGTGGGAATAGGCGCACAAAGCGACACAAAACACGCACAAAAGATGCAAAACAAAGTACCTCGAAATTCGTTGGTGGTGGAACAAGTTAATGACGCCGTGAGCACCAATATAAGTATATACTGTAGTTCTTACCAGGGGGCGCGGTGGGTCAGTGGTAGAGCGTTCACCACCGGTGCTTGAGGTCCCTGGTTCAATCCCAACTCTCGCAGTTTGGACTTTGTGGTGGACAAACACCGTGCTCGTGGGTTTTCTCGGGGTTCTCACGTTTCCTCCCACTTTCTTCATTTCATTCATTTCCCATCATCACCGTCTCCTTTAGCCTAACCGGCATAATCGTGGGACGTAAAACTAATGATTTCATAACATTTTTTGTAGTTCTTACCATCAAGGCTGAGAACTGCACGGTCCAATTTTTTAGCCAAAGTAGAAGCCCAACCGGAATAGTGATGTCAACCGGCCCGGCTCGGTTCAACTGAGCGTACAGCTTGAGCTGGCTTGGTTGGGATTACCCATCGACTGGGCTCAATTGAGCCAATGGCTTGAACCGGGTCGGTAAAGACGACTTATCGACTCGGCTCGATTGGAGCCAATGGCTCGAACCAGCTCCGTTGAAACGAGTCCATTGGCTGGGTTCGAGTCAGCTTAACTGAGCCAATGGCTCGAACCGGCTCGGTTGGGGTAAGCAATCAGCTCGGTTCGGTTCGGCTCGGCTCGTGTGAGCCATCGGCTCGAACTGGCTCGGTTGGATGAGCTGTTGGCTCGGTTCACTTCTCGGTTCGGCTCGATAAGTGAATGAGCTGTGAGCGAGCCGCTTGAGTCATTCATAACCCTAAACCCGGGTCGAGCAGTTTTAAACATGTTTGGCTGGAATCCCATTACTTCTAACGATTTTTGGCTCGAGCCCGAATACTTGCTCCTCCTGAACTCAAACCAAGAACCTCGTGACCGATGTCCTTGCCTCCTGAAGATTTCTTGACTACCGAGATCGACAGTCAAGTAATTTTTAGTATTCCGATACAAACCGCCTATATTCCATGTTTATACAGGTACACGGTGTTATAATGATAATTAATTATAGTAGTAGTAGTAGTATCATTGATAATTATATTGTCTATGTAGGATACTTGAAGATAGTAGTACTTGGAACTACACAAAGTATTTAGCTCGAATTGGCTCGACTCGACTGGAAACTCGATCCGAATTCGAGTCGAGTTGGGGGAAATTTTTCGAGCCGAGATCTCGAGTCGAACTCAAATATGTCTGCTTCGAGTCGAGTCGAGTTTTAAAGAAAACTCGCTCGAACTCGCTCGTGCTCATTCCTATTGTATGCATGACGGGCATATGGAGTTCTTTCGAGGGGGATAGAACCATAAACATAATATATTTGAACAATACTTAGTTTCAAGACTTTCTTCCCAGGGGGGAAGGGATGGTAGGTATCCAGCATTTCTTATAAGTACCTTATTTGAAATATGTAAAACAGTAACAAGTGAACAATACAATATACACACATCTTCTTATCTTCAGTTTTAATTGCTGATTTCAATTGCAATTAACAATTACAATTAACAATTACAAGTTTCAATTGTCAATTGCAATTAACAATTGAATGTTTCAATTGCACCCTTTGCAATTGACAATTAACAATTAAAAGTTTCAATTGCCTGGTGACCAATTAACAATTAACAATTGACAAAAATTTAATTGCAAATTTTATGATTGAATTCAATTGCAATTGAAATTAATTGTCAATTACAAATTGAAATCAATTGCAATTGATTTTCAGAGCAATTACTTTCAATTGATTGATCAATTGCAATTGATTTCAATTGATTTTGCCCAACACTGGTATCCTATTAGTTATACAACCTCCCGTCAAGTCTTTCCCCCCACTTTTAACCTCCAATCGCCGCCACTGTGCGTGACAATGCGCTTTAATACCCGGCGTGACCTGTCACTCATGATTTTCTTTCGCCCACTGTTCCGCTTCCCCGATGTAGTTTTCCCGTGTGTTGTGTAGGCCGTCATCACTTTCGACACTGTCCCACGCGACACACCTAACACAGTAGCCACTGCCGTCACACTCACTGCACATAACCGCGCACCAACAATTTGCCCTCTTTGAAAATCTGAGAGGTCTCCAATTTTACACTATCTCCGTCTTCTGCACCCACTGGACACTGCTGTTCCACTGCGCCTGACGTAGTATGGAGATCAACCTAACACACCACCACCAGCGGTCCGGCGCTGCGGGCGCCACGACACCACTGCCAACCCATACATCTGACGTTTTGCCAACTACAGGTGTTTCCATTTTTCTGATCACCATCTGAATATATATTAAAGCAAAAGCTAAAAACAGCCCTACCTCGAGGAAAATGAAGTGACATAAAAAAAAAAAAAATGCACCGATCCTGCCTGTGATTAGGGAACAACTGTTTAGTGCTTTCTTCCGCTACCTTCTAGTGCTCCGAAAAGTGAAACTATTTTTTTAGTGTTACCAGTGTCGTTAATGTTTTCAGTGATTTTTTGTGATACCTCAGTGTTGCCAACCTCACATCTAGAAAAATAGCCCTTCGGCTTATTTTTTAAACAAGCCAGGGGGTGTAATATCCCATGTGATGTTGTAAACAAACAATTCTACATATCAGTGTTTACAAACACCAACACGTGGTTCGGCAAGAAAACTTCACACCAGATGGGTCTACAATCACTTGCAGACGACGGCTTCTAGCCCCTCCGACGGAGCAGAAGACGACATCGGAGCAGCAGCGCCACCGTCACCCAAGGAACCCTATAAATTTGATGGACAAAGGCAATTCAGTACCGGTTTTCTGGTGACCCTCCTCTAGTCTGCTACGGTACTTCTGGAGTAATCTAACCCCAGGACTCTAGTCTGCTACGGGATACGCCTATCTTATCTCCTGGCTTAGCCTGCTACGGAGCTCTGTCTGGGAATCCTAACCTCAGCCGCTTAGCCTGCTACGGGGCTCTGTTGGCCACTTGAACCGCCTCTCCTTGCTACGGAGCAGTGGTTCCTTAATTCCACTCTGCTTAGCCTGCTACGGGGCTCTGTAGAGATCCTGTCTGCAACCTTACGGTTAAAAGACAACCTATAACTAATCCTGTATATTAGAGAAATTATTAGTGTATTTTTTAAAAATATTTTATAGTGGAGAAGTTTCATAATAAAACTGGTAGTGGGAGATCGATTCCGGACACACTTTTTATTAAATGCTCTACATATACCTATATGGGACAAAACTTTACAATATAGACAACCCATTCGGCTGCCTAGGGCGGAAATCTTTAGGGGCGGATGGGCAGGCAATTTTTTACGTGAGGTTTATCAACATTAGTCAAAATGTACATGTTCCAGCGTCCTATACATTTAGGAAGAGGAAGTTAATGAAAAGTCGAATCACCCAAGATCGATTACTGCTCATCTATATGGAGCGGGGAAACATCTATCTGGCTATAGTACGTTTCCGTGTTCCCACATTTCACTCAGAAGATCTGCATTATCTTAATTGTTATCCAGACTCCGGATGCTCGCAGAAATATCACTGACCTAAAGTTTCTACATAAGATAGTAAATATCAACTTAAGGTCTGAAGCCCTACTTCACGAATTATCCCTCTACATTACTACCCGTGTAGCACCAAATACCCACTTCTTCCACCTTTCCCGCACTAGACTGTCGATTATTCAAAGGTCCTTCTTTCTCAGGGCACCAAATTTATATAATCAAATAACAACTGACGTGGATATTTTTTAAAGAGAATAATTGCACAAATTCAAAATAACTAATGAATTAAGAATCTCCACCTTTGTTTTGTATTTTATTATTTTTATTTTTTTCTATTGCTAACACGTGTTTGTCATGTTTCCCTGCCTAAATGGCACTCGTTATGCTGTATCTGAGTATCTGTTGAAATAAACAAATTAATTTTTTTAAAAAAATCTTCAATTTGGCAACTCAACGAAGAAATTCAGCTTCTACGAAGAATCGGAAGTGATGATAAAAGACATACTCATTACCTGGGAAAATATAAAAAATGAATTGATACATTTGTTAGCTAGTGTCATAAATAGAGAGACTTTTCCTCAGTTAAAAAGCTAAATATTTTCCCATCATATTGGACTACACCCCAGACGTTAGTCACACAGAGTAAATGACTGTGATCATTTGATTCGTATAAATATATATCTTTTAAGGTAACGTCAAAAAACGAATCTGAAGTCAATCAAGTTTTCGTAAAAGAGCACTTTTTGGGATTTATGGCCCTGCAATGAAAGTACTGGAGCGTCTATGACTGAGGAAATTTTTGAAAAGTTGAAAGTTGTGTCATTAACTGTTGAAAATATTTGAGGACAAGGTTACGACAGTGGCAATAATATGAAAGGAAAGGTGAGTAGTGTTCAGAAAGGGACACTTGGATATTAATCCATGTGCATTCTATGTTCCATGTTGCTCGCATACTCTAAACCTCGTGGTCAATGACGCAGCTTCATGCTGCTTGGAAGTAATCATCTATTTTGATGTAATCCAACTAATTTGTGTGTTCTTTTCAGCATAGACACGTCAATGGGAGATTTTACGCCGTCACGTGCCATAACTACTGAGTGATACACGATGATCCAGTAGAATTGATGAACTTAAGCCTTTGCGACAGGGGCATCATTTAAGAGGGGCAGGAGGGGTCAATTGCCCCCAAGTGTTTGAGGAATAAACATACTTTAATGGATTGTCTACTACTACGCATGTAAAAAACATGAAAGTCTTATGTTGGTGGTGCTCTTCTGCCCCTCAAGTGAAACCTGAAATGACGCCCCTGCTCTCTGTGTTATCAGTTGTCAAGTATGTGATGCTTTGGACAAAATATCTAAAGATACTTCTCTTACAGGCTCCAGTAGGATTAGAACAAAAGAAGAAACACTTGGGTTACTTAAAAACCTCTTAGACTTCAAGTTTGTATTTGCACTTGTCACATGGCACAACATTTTGTTTCACTTCAATTTAGCAAGTAACATACTACAAGAAATGGATTTATCACTCCAAAAAGCAATTAGTCACATGAAAAGAACAGTATTTAATCAGTGTTAGCAGTGATTTGGAATTCGAGGGAACTCTAGTTGATACTGGTGAAGTGGCAGAAGAAGTTGGAATAGAACCACTTTTTGAGAAAGAGAAGATCCGCATTGGAAATAAGAAGATAATGTTTGATTGCTAATCAATAGATGAATCGGCAAATGTAGCTGACCCCGCGAAAAATTTCCACCATATCCTCTAGCATGTCCCTCATAATAAAATTCCTCCTCTGCCGATGTCCCAACTAGTTTCTTAAGATTTATTTTTATTTTGCTGTTTGAGACACGGCTATGGATGCAGTCAAAGAATGATTTTCCCAGTTAAATGATGTACGTTTTGTCTTCGGAATTTGTACAACTTTCATGATCTTAAAAACAAAAACGCAATATAGGTCAAACTGTTGTGTGAAAACTTGGAAAAGTCCTTAACAACTGAAAATCAAAAAAGTTGTGAAGGAGTGTGATATTGATGCTATAGTGCTTGTTCTGAGCTCAGAGGAATTTATCATTATCTTAATGACTCAGTATTAAGCCCATGAAGAAGTACTAAGCTATATTTACCACCATAATCTTTAAAGTGGATTTCCTAACGTAAGTACAGCTCTTCGTATTTTGCTCACGTTGCCAGTGTCCGTGGCTAGTGCAGAAAAAAGTATCCAAACTAAAACTTATTAAAATATTTCTTCCTTCTACAATGTGCAGGAAAGACTAGTAGGTCTAGCCACAATTTCTATCGAAAGTGAGTTTTCAAGAACAGTCCGACAGTCCTAGTGGAGGAGTAAGCAAGGCAAGTACCGTTAAGGATATAAATGCTGCTGTTTATCAATTTATCTCAAACAGTGACTGACAGACTTATGTAAATATTAATATGTACTATCCCAACATCACCGAACTTTATGTTGTTTTTCACACTGTTGCAAACAGAACTGATTTTTCTATGTTATTTGTTGAATCTAGGTAAATCTACTCCAATCACAAAATGTATGTAAGAATAAAC
This sequence comes from Thermobia domestica, assembly GCF_964235325.1. Lineage (NCBI taxonomy): Eukaryota > Metazoa > Arthropoda > Insecta > Zygentoma > Lepismatidae > Thermobia > Thermobia domestica. The sequence goes on from NC_137459.1 coordinate 47,276,125, forward strand.
TTTTTATTACTACTTTAAACTAGTTATTAACGTATAATTGTTTAAAACACAAAGCTGTTTAGAGTACACCTCTTAACTTTTGATTTCCTTAAACAGGCAAAAAATATTTTTTTTGGACAGATTGCAGTCATTAATCACGTTTTCTATGGAATATTTTTAGAAAGAATTACAGCCATCTTTTGTTTTATATTTTCAGCATGGTATACATTTCAATAAAACTTGTAATTTCCTATTGCACTGTGGTTATATTAGCAAAATTTCATTCCAAATGCTACAGCAATAAAACGTTTCAAAAAATAATTGGCTTATTAATACCATAGAGCATTGGGAGTAAGCTTTATTTTATATAATGCTTAAACAAATGGTAAAAATGTGATGATGTGGTGGAAATGTCAGGGGTGACAAGACTTCAGTTTGGTTTGGGCTTGGCGGAGAAGGAGAATATGGGGATGCAGGGATGTTTTTTGCCTAGGGTATAAAATATCCTAGAGCCGCCCCTCAATCTAGTAGAGGTAGTTTACTCTAAGGAGGGACTTCTTTTCGAACGATTTTCTCCAAAACGATTCAGGCAATTTTGTTCATATTTCATAAGTAAATGTCCCATTAACAGACCCACTATAAGCCATTTTTCACTTAAAAATCATTAGAGGAATTCTACTCTTGAGGGTTAGCTCTTTCTGAATAATTTTCTGTGAAATTGAACTTTATTTTGTATTTATATGATAAATAAGTATTTCTTAATTAATACTATAATAGGACATAAATCATTTTGAATGAAAAAGTTCTCAATATATAGTTTACTCTTGGGTGACAATTCTATATGAACGATTTTCTTAAAAAAAAAAAAACTGCTTATGGAATGTTGTTCATATTTCATAAATAAAATCTCACAAACAAACCTACAACACTGAATACAGTGTTTCATTTAAAAATTTTAAGAAATAGTTTACCCCTAGGGGTGATTTTTTCAGGACGATTGTTTCAAAAACTGCTCACTTAATTTTGTTCATATTTCATGAATAAAAGTTACATCAAAATTATTTCATGACGTAATTCATTAGTCTTGAAATAATGCGCAAGAGGTAGTTTACCCTTGAGGTGAGTTTATTTACGAACAATTTTGTAAAAAAGTGTTGAGTTGATTTTGTTTCTATTTCATAAATAAATATTTCATTAACAAACATAAAATAAAACATATATGATTTTTCATAAAGCAATTCGTAAGGGCATCGTAAATAAATGTTTTCTCAATAGTTGCAGCATGATATTGCTTACTTTAAAAATTTAGAGCAAGAAAGTTTAGTGCGGTTACCATTAACTACTTATTTCTTTTGTACAATACAGAAAAAATAATGCACATAATAATTTTATTTCACATTATATTTATTTCTTCTCAAGGTAAGGTTCAAATAACGCGCACATAAGCGTACACTACTTTTATCATCACTAAATTTCTTATAGAGCTTGCGTATAGGTCTCGCGTAACAATATCAATTGAACAAGCGGCTAAAACTTCATTACTACACAAATAAATCGTATGAAGTTGACAGTAAAGTATCTCAATTATCCTAATAAAATTTTGTATAAAAACGTGAAGTCTGTTAGACCTACTAAACTGATTTTTCACGTGAAACAACTCATCAATTGGCTGTTTCCTTAATATACTATTGAGTTCAAAATCAAAATATGTAAAGTCAAATTACAAACATATCATATTGGATTCTATGTTCGCAGGCAAATTTCCGATAAAATAAGGTTTTCATATCTATAGTTACATTAATTTCAATACATTTTTTAGAACTGATTTAAAATTTTATAAATGTGTAAAAAGATCTCAACTACTTACACAATGTTCATCTACTTTTTCACAACCTTCCGGAGTTTATGTCTAATAATACTGATAATAACAATACATGTAATTTCTTGCTACCACTTTTTATATGTAAATCTTACATGTTATGTTTGTATCATATATAAGAAGTATCACTTTAGTAAAAATCGTCAGTTCTCATTTATATTTTAAGAGCTAACAATTAACTTAATCGTTGAATTACTCCCATTAAACACATTGCTCATATTCGCCCATCAAAATTATAATTGTCCTTACAAATATTGTTTAGGACTAACGTATTATTCCCCTTTGATGTTTAAATCTTACTAAGATAATAAATAGATATACAAACAACCACACTGAACACGAATAAAACGACTACACATTGGGAAATCAAACATTCACAAGAAAATACAGTTTCTGAGAAGAAGAGAAGAAATAATAATGTTTGTTTAGAAAGCTATAATCTGCCACTACTATAACAAAAGCGATGTTTAAGCTGTGATAATATAAAATTTATACGTGTGCAGAAACAATAGTCGAGGCAATCTACAACCAACCGAAAGTTGCTCAAGGATAAAGCGAGAACGGGCTCAGTTATATTCTGCTTTTTGAACACAGCTTACGGTTGGTGGAGATTTAAATTAAATTAAGTTGCTAATTACTTGGTTGTGAATCATCATTCCTTATTACGTCAATGAGTTTACATAAGCCATGGCCAGTGGGTATGCTCTATCGTTATTAAAGCCTTTCTAAACATCTCTCTTTCATTCAATAAAGTAACTTCGTTTTTTTTCTTTTTTAAATAAATGAGAATATGTTTGATCACAACATAAATAAGACATCAAACATAACCTCACAATTCATGCAGCTGGAGACAACACAAACCACTCAGAAGATGAATTTATGTAAGACAGTAATTAAACGCATTATTTATATTTTATATGTGAAGATATTACCATAAAACAGCAATAACAACATATTTTCTCTGAAGTATCCTTTACAGAATTCTGTATATCAATGTTACTACAGTAAATTATAGTTTTCTCACATTTAAATATTAGTTGTGCGACAAAGTCTATCTTATAATACAATAAACATGTTTATGAGAGTAGAAACTACACGATTTTACTTGGGCTAACACAAGTCACGAAAGCAAAAATACTTGGAGAGAAGTGGGATAATCTTAAACAGAGATTTTGTAGCACAGAAATATCTGTGTCTGTAGGATTAATGTAACACACTAGGGGCATGCAAATTTACTAAGAAGGAAAAAGGAAGTCCTTAATATTTATTCCTGATATATTATACCTTCAAAAGACTGTCGTATTAATCATCAAGCACACACAATACACACCATATATGGAAACTGAAGATATCTTACATGATAATACAAATTCATATTAAAGTACTTAAGTTTTGCTATCGACTAAAAATCCCTGTGGCAATCCCTCTTGTGGTTTACATTAAAAATATTACCACGACATTTCAGTCATTAGACATTAATAGTACAATAAGAACAAGAATAAACATTATCTCACTTTCAGCCATTTGTCTTAATATTAAATTATAGTCCTTACATTGATTCACGATTTATTAACGTAAGTATAGGTTAATATCATGTGTATCAGATACAAGAATACAAAGGTTACAACATTCACACGTCGAGTGTGCCTAAAATAATATGATTGAATGAGTCACATAATCATGAAATCCAAGGGACAAAGAGAGAATTAAACAGAGATGCATGATTATGAGCATATATAATTGTTCTTGGCTCCCGAATTGATGAACAATTATCCAGCATCGTCATTACTGTGCATAATTATGTGCTTGGTACTAAATGAATAACAATTCACTTTAGCCCACAGATTAGATACTTCGTAGCTCAAATTGCAGGCAGTGATGGCCAGGCTTGTACAGATAGCATCAGTGTAAACATAACTGCAGATTAATAAGCGATAAGAGGATAAACATTTTGGAGGTGAGGTTGAAAAATATATTAATTCCTTTATTGAACATTTGCTCAATTTTATTTATTTTTATTTAGTTCGTTTCTGATTGCGATTTCTTTTGTATCACAAATCAGATTTTTGAGTGAAAGAAGTTGCAATACAACAAATTAAGATGAAAGAGGGAATAATATCCATGAAACAATCATTGTTTCTTAATTATATAACATATATACAGGGTGTTAATGAACTATACCGATAAACTGTAACAGGTGACTCCTTACATCAAAACAAGAAAAAAACTACATATGAACCTTTGCGGAAAAGTGCATAGTTTCAGAGCTAGGGCTGTCCAAAATCGTGGAAAAGCAAAATTTCAACACGCACTATTTCGAATTCGAGATATCATGGAGTTTCGATCCATATCAACGTAAAGGAAATCATGCATACGCCATCCAAAAATGTACATTCCATTAATGTGCAGGGGTGCTCAAGGGTTTCTCTAGAGCAGCGTTTCCCAACCGGTGTGCCGCGGCACACTGGTGTGCCGTGAATGAGCTGCTGGTGTGCCGCGAGGAAATCGAAATAAAATTATTAATTCTATAGCAATCAAATTGCAAGACATAGGGAAAAATGAATATTTGTATTTAACATTACTATCGGCCTCTACTACGAATCTACAATTTTAAGTTTCAGACCTTGTTACTTTTCTGTACATTTTTAATGTTGAAAGAAATATTTGTTATAATTTTATGACCATTATGCTTCTTTATTGTTGCCGACTATTTCGTAACTTGAAATTTTAAAATATCATTCAATCCTTTCGACTAACCAAACATGCATATAAATTACCCACATTTGTGTTTTAAAAGACCAAGAGATTTGTTTGTTCGGTCGTTATTTAGTGATCTTTCTTCTTAGTAAAAGGTTGGATACAGTTTTCGGAAAAGAAAGCGTATGTTTAAAAACTTGAGTCCAACATTTTATTGCAATTGTTTTCTATTTTTAAATTACAATAAAAAAAATAAGCATAATGATTTACCAAGGGGGAAAACCAGTGATAGACCTTTTTCGCTATAAGAAGGAGATCAGTAATCACAGAAAAAATACCATGGTATTTTGTAATTACAAATAGGTAATAATGCCTATGAGTGTGCCGCGAGAATTCAAGTTATGCCCGTAGTGTGCCGCAAGTTAAAAAAGGTTGGGAAACGCTGCTCTAGAGGGCATAATTTCTAGACATGCTCCCAACAAAATTCTCAAACATGCTCTGATTTCAACATGCTTCCAAAGTGGGGATTTTGTAAGCCTTTACAACAGTAAACACAGAATACTTCGGCGGTAAATCGGAAGTGTTAGAGACCGTCAGCCCAACTGTCCCTAGTATTTGAAATAGTGCGTGCTGCGGCGTGTTGTTTCACGCTTATATGTAAAATAAACGTGTAATATATCGTGACAAACTTCATAGCAGCACGCGTTATTCCTAACGCGAGAGACCGTAGTGCTGACGGTCTCTAACACTTCCAATTTCCCGCCGAAGTATTCCGTGTTTACTGCTGTCAACACTTACCTTTTGCCTACTTTGGGCACACCTTGAAATGAAGCACATCTGAGAATTCTGTTGGGAGCATATCTGGGAATTATGCCCTCTAGGGAATCTCTTGCGCACTCATTGAACTTTGAAGAAATATGTATTTGTGGATTGGTACGTACGACCTACTTTACCCTGATATGAACTACCATTTGTGGGGTGCAGAGGTGGTATGTGAGAAGGAATATGAGAAGTGTTGAAGATGATTATGATTAATTAATATTAATAAGATGGCTGAAGGCCCAAATTTAGATACCTCTTACACACCAACTAATCGGTAAAGCAAAAGTTAAAAAGAAGAATAAAATAATTTGCCAAATAAAGATTTAAAAAAAAAAATATTACGTTAAATTTTGGTGAACATGAGACTCCAAATTTCAAGGTATATGTAGTTTTAATTCCAAGTGAAATCACCAAATAGATTACCCACGCAACAACAACAAAAAGTTACTGGCTTTCATGCCTCATAGGCTCTGCATACTCCCAGCAGCTGAAATAAAACAGGGTACATTTATAAATTTCTTGCACATACCTTTTGTTCTCCTGGAGAAGTCCAAGAAAGACGAAAGAGATCCTGGTAGAAACCATTTAATTTTCAAAAGCACACGGAAAAAAAACACAGTACAAAATATCACTCACTAATAATTTTTATAATATAATTAAATCGATTTTTTTTTACAACGTTGAACTTTTACTTTAAGGCCTTTTGTTTTCCCGGATATTGTTCGTGCACATAGTTTTAGTGTTCTGTTACGTTCGGTGTCGTCGTTAGCATCCTTGGTCCTCCATAGAAGACAGCATTCCACGTCGGCACACCTCTTCCCATTGGCATGCCCTGTTGCTTGTAGAAATCCTCTGGTGGACTTTTCACCGTCTTACTGGACCTGCAGCAGCATGATGAGATGGACTCCGCTGGTCTCGAGAATCTTGCAGCCCCTGTCGCTGTCTCGCCTGGAGTTCTCGAGGTTACGATATTAAATGGCCTGGCTGTTGATCAGCACTTGCATCGTGTTATAGCACAGACACTCGTTGCACCATGTTAGTGTGTTTTTGAGTTCGCTGATGCGGTTGGTAATGGCACAGTTAATTACCGCGGCTCACACAATGTTACAACAATAAGAATGAAAAGCACTTTAAATATGAAGATAAATGAAGATAAATACGAATATCTCTGTATGTACTAGTCTGTCTGGCTAGCGAAGAGTTTACTGGCTAGACGAAAAAGAATTTAATGTTTTTTTTTATCAAGTGCTCGCGTCCAGAGCCGGTTTTGTATGAAAGTTTCAGAAAAAAAAAAACTGTATGAAACTTATAATTTTGATAACATTGTTTTGTGTTTGAATTAACACACGTTAGTACACTTCATGGTTAATAAGTAACCAATTTCTGTAGTTTGTTACAACACAACACACACTGTCCAAGTGCGCCGTTACGATAAGCACTATATCGCAAACCTTCGCTATTCGCGACGAGAGAAAACAATCCTGTCTCTCCGCGTATCGAAATCAAAAAACTATGAACTACCTTGTCGCTTCGCGTCTTGAAAACCAACTTCCCTTGTCTCTGCCCTGCCAACTGTTTTTATATTTTTTCCATTTCAGGACAAAAATATAGGCTCGCGCCAAACATACCAAGTTTTCTTATGACGGGGCAGGGAGACGTCAGGGGAATCAGAGAAGCGTGTTTAGCTACCCCTTGTGACCTACATATTTTGTAAAAACACACTTTTTCACATTTTAATTATCATTGTGATTTTCTGTAATGTCTAACCCAGTGGCGGCTAATGTTAGTGTTGCAGCGTTGCGCAACGACCAAAGTATTTCAAGAAAAAAATATTATTATCAATAGTAGTAAAGAACAGAAAAAATACTTTTTAATACTCCCATATATACTTTAAATAACGTATTTTTTTTTACTTCTGTAACTGTCCGTTTTGTTAATCCGTTTTAAAAAGCGAAAAATAATCCGTCACAGAGTCTCTAATTTACATTGTGTTGCAGCGAGCATGCAACGACCAGATTCCTTCAGCGCGGGTATTGGAGCAAATGTTAAGTCTCCTTTCCCCTATCTCAGAAGTTAAAGGGACTGGTCGTTGCAGTGCTTCTGCAACACAGCACGGTTTGCAGTGAATGAGACGGATTTTCGCGCTAAATAAGCTATCTGAATTTTATTTCACTAGCAATTAACAAATGGAATTTGTTTTTACGCATTCATATTTTTAAATTACGGTACTTATACTAAAGCAAATCAATATAATGACAATTAAAAAAAGTGATAGCAGAGTTACAAAATAGAAACAAAATATGTAGTAAAGCAGAGATCAAATGAAAGTAGAACCGCATTTACAAGTTAAATCTTAGCTTATATAGATAATGAAGATTTGTTCTACAGTAATTTGTGAACCAAATATTAATAATTCAATATGCAGAATCCCCTCTTCCCTTCTGTGGATAGTATTTTAGTATATACAAATTTATTTTATAAAATAAGTGTATTTTATACTCTTGATAATTTCCACATAAAACTGTATGATGGGGAACGCCACATTGAATTTGGGACTAGTTAGGAATGCTCAGGGGCGTATCCACGAGGGGGTCCACCGGGTCAGGACCTCCCCAAAATTTCGAAACTAGACTAACATTTGTAGCCTTTCTTAACGAACTATACTTGTTTAACAGAGAAATGATTGATGTAAGCTAAATATTTTATTTTACGCCTCTTCATGTACTCTTTCTTTTCTTATAGAAATAATCGTTCTATCATTTTTTTCTACAAATATAGGTGACAGTAATTAAGACTTACTTATCTTTCCGGGTACAGTATAAGACAGGTTCGTTATTAGGTAGACGTATTGGACCTTCCTCAAATACTTTGGACCCCTCCCAGCTAACATGTTGTTCCTATATCTGGCGGGTTTCAAGGTTGCTTTCCAGAACGTATGACGTTGATAAACATTGTTTCCCCTCATGTGGAAGTATATTGAGTTCATCGTGCATTGCGTAACAACCAAGACGGATGATTTGGAATGTAGTTTTTTCTTTTACGCACATGTGTGTGTGTGTGTGTGTGTGTGTGTGTGTGTGTTGATGTATGAATAGGGTTGCCAACTCTGTAAAATAAAAAAAAACGGCACTTCCTCAAAATTCTCTATGATATAGTGTAGGTCTCAGCGTGAAGTATCTCTGTTCGGACCTATCCATGGAAAGGAAATGTACTATCGTGAACAAAAGTGCATTAACACATATATTCTGTATGTCCTTAGAACATTCACTAATAAGCTTAATAGATACATTGTGCTATAAATGAGAGACTGAAATTGATCAATCGGCATTGATCAATTTATTGTATTTACCAGTAACTACCATTTCTTTAAAATTATCGAAATAGATGAACAAAAGTATAATAATCTTTACGTGGCAATTTTGGATTTGGAAAATGAAATTTACTCTTCAAATATATAGTCTCTACTTCAACTATAGGAAATTGCTTTAAGAAATCCTTTTCCAGTCTTAATAAATGTATAAAATTCCTTGAAAGTAAATTTCAAATTTTCCCTGATACAGTCCCTGTCATCTCTAAAATTTTCTAAACAGGTGAACAAAATATATTAATCGTTGATACATGGTGAAAGGTAACAGTTTTGAGTTTACAGAATGACAGCTACTTTTCAATATCTATACTTCAAACTAGATACAAATTTGAAAAAAAAATGGTTATAAAGGGGCTGGTGAGAAGTTTGTACCCGTCACCGGCTTTAATCAAAATAACAGCAATTTTTCCGGCCAGGCCAATAAAAAGCCGGCCAGTTGACAGCCCTATGTATGAATATGTGACATTCGCAATTCATATACCAGTATCTCTTTTGTATCAGCTGTTTTGGTTATTAGTTATTAGATTTAATTTTATGGTGTGTGCTTTAATTCTGTACATAACCTACAAATTCTGAATGAATTGCATACCATGACTTCTGTAAATAACTTACAAAAAACATTGACCAGCTTTCAACTGAGGAAAAACTAGGAATTAAGGCTTAGACAAAACAAGCAAAGTGCAATTTAGGAGAGTGTTCGATAAAAAACGGTTTAAATTTACAGGATATCTTATGGCAGTAATGTTGTATGCACTAGATACATTTCCACAATTTATTTTGAATTTTCCTAGATAAATTGTGAATAAAGCGTGTTCAATGTACATTTCTTTATAATATTAATCTCTGCTACGAACTCTCTTCAGTCTACACTGAAGAGGAACTCGGATCACTGCCAGGGACTGCGTTTGCTAGAATGAATTGTTCACAGTAATGTAGAAAAAATATTTAGTGAATCTATAAAGCTTCTGAAATTAATATTAACTTAATATTAATTTAAGAAGCTTTGTAGATTCACTAAATTTTTTTCTAGATTACTGTGAACAATTCATTATTAACTGTACCTATGGCGTCAGTAAAAGAAGAAAACTTTTTTTTTCACATCAAAAAGAATTGACACTTTCAAGAAATTGAATGTCCAAGAAAGGTTATCACCATTGGTTATGGTTTCCATCGAAAAAGACCTGACAATAAGAATACTAGAGTTCAATCAGCATGTATTAGGCAGATTTGTTCCAATCAAAGAGAGAAGAATGAACTTACTAATTAAATAAGGTGATTAATGGGATTAAATGTTCTGCATTTTTTTTTAAAACAGAATTTTATTTAATTTAACATGTCAGATAGCATTTGCATCTAAAGTTATGCTGATTAGTCAATGAGTCCAATTTATATCTTCTGTCTCCGATCGTTCGTACTGCAACACCCGAAACCACAATCCACCGGCCGCCACTGGTCTAACCACAAAGTTGCTGCTATCACTTGAAAGTACAAACATGCAGCTTTCTAATGATGCCTGTTACTTGATATTTTATATTAAATTTGAATGAAAAAGCACTGTATAAAGATTTGAAACTTTTAAAAATGACTGTCCTCTCTTACCCTTTCTTGTGTCCATCCCAGGGAGACACCTGGTGAGTGACTTCGAAAGGTTTCCACCTGTATGAGAGGGGTGAGAGAGGTTCTTTAAGCACTGATTTTTCTTGTTTATAATATATTTCAGCACACGACTTGTTGAAACTCATTACAAAATGACTCTATAAGTAAAAATATGCATATATTGTAAATACCAAGTGCTGTCATCTGATAGTTAATAAGTTACAAATGAAAATTCTCCTTTCCGTCGTCTTGTCCCTTTGCAGGAAAACGTCTGCTGGAACATGGTGGTATGGCTCTTACGTATCCTATATCATTCACGTACTGTGGGAGCTACCACCCTTTTCAATATAAGCCTTTTATTTTACAATAATAAACACTAAAACTAGCTATGACCTAATTTAGTAAACAAATATAACGAATACATCAAGAGAACGTTTAACATATATATATAAAGAATTATGTGTGGATCATCTCTACACAAAGGAGGTGAAGACTGTTAACAGGAATAGCACCGAATCATAGCTTCTCAAGTATAGTTTGAAATTAGGGACTCGCTGCGCCAGCAAGAGGCGTCCGTTGGTATACGGACGCCTGCATACTAATATGTGCCAGAAGGAGGTGTGGCTTGCAAAAGTCACACGTCTTTGTATTCTCCGTTTTGACATGTACATGCTAGGTTCCAGCTCCTTCAAGTAACAATAGATTTTTCGGGCTCTCCGGCACCGAGCGGAGACGTTACTTCCTCACGCAGAAAAGACTAAATATAAGAATCCATATCTTGACCTATACTCCATGCGTCTAGGTACGTCTATAAACCGCAAAATTAGATGGATAATATGCTTCACTGTTCTCTTCCAAAACATCTAGCTTCTGCGTCCACACAAAGACTCTACTTTGAAAATATTCTTTTTTTTTAACTCTACGTTCTTCCAGAACGAGATACTGAAGCTATGGATTCCCATCCAAATCCATGATACATACAATTAATATCTAAATGAACATTGAATATACTTAATTATACGCTTCACTTCACGATAAATAACATAATAATATATATATAAACAAACTTAAATCTGATTAATGATTCCACACCTAATCCTTTATTTTAACAAAAATAAATGTAAATATAACACGAAAATTTAAATATCCCATATGCAATCAGGGCAAAAAGTTGATATGTAAAATAGGTATATGTACACACTATACACATTCCACAGTTAAGCTTTTCCACGATTTTGGACAACCCTTGCTCCGAAACTATGCACTTTTCCCCACGGATGCATATTGACAACCTCCTCAGTTCGTGTCTAAAAACGGGGATGAAACAGTGAACTGAAGGAGTCACCTTCCACTCACCATCTAAAATGAGTGGGAACGTTTTTCACTTCTACGCGAGAGGTTAATGTAACGTACATACTCTTACGGGGATTTTACCATAAAATGACAACTCAGATATAAATTTAATAATAGATGTTTGTATTTCTCATAGGAAATGTCTAAGTGTAAAATGTGATGTTTCTAGTTACGGGTATTTAGAAATATTGCCAGATTAAGCAACGCAAACCAAGCATTGAGCTGTTGATCACTGACTTTAAAGTTACACATACCTCTGGGTTCAAATTCAGCTGGTGCCTCTGTGGTGGTCCCTGGTGGTCTCTCCGTGACTGGTCTCCGGTTGAAAGATATCGCCTGGGTTGATATCTCCGTCGTGGTTCGTGCCTCAATTGGTAAGACACTCCGCAAAGTCATCGACAATTAAGATGTGATTGGACTCCACATCCAAGGTACTCAATGTATAACTCGAACGTTAGTTCGCTAAACGTAGTAGGATCGTGACTAAGGGTTAGTCACATCGGAACTAGACTTCTCTCAGATCGACTCCTGGGCTTCTGTATGAACTTCTGCCTCCTGTCCTTCTGTCGCACTTCTGTCTCGAGACCTCTCGTCCCTCCGTTTTTGTTTGAACTTCCGTACCATGGAATTCGACTGTAGCGAATGACGTCAGAAACACGTGTGTTCCTTTCTTGAGGAAAACGAGGTCGTTTTCTCATAGCGATCAACAACTGGCAACACTTGGAATGCTTTGTCTCATGATTCTTGACAATTTCTACATACCCGTGAATGTGTCTTCTGTTCACAATAATTGTACAAATGCATGATCGTAGAATTCTGTCGTAGAATTATAAATATTAATGATAACACCACTACAAAATTAATTAGTTTCATAAATGCTATAAATTACCATGCCATTAGTGGGATAATAAAACTAGAACGCATGACAATACGCTAACTGTATCAACTGGGAATCGAACTCTCAGTAGTCTCTATCTTAACAATGGTGTACTAATATGAACTATTATCTTACTCGTGCTGGGATTGAACTCATGACTACTGCACCATAACATAGTTACGGTGGGCGGGATGGGATTTATATGTTATATACTTTAAACTAAACTTCTAAAATCTCTTATCATGTTATACTGAGGGGCTTAAAACTAGAATCGCTACATAGGCGTAAATCACCAGCATTTCTGTACCATGACACTGCGTTATGTACTACTAAAACCCAAAGCATACTTCACCATGACATTGGTGAGGGTGGGCGGGCGGTAATTATATTCTATTGACTACACAACTTAAAACCATAATTAATAATAGACCGGGAACGAACCAATAGCATCTGCACCATGACAACCCGTGCTGAGATCGACCCAGATCATCTCCGCCATGACAACCCGTTATGTGCATCCCTCTTATTGGGATTTTATCATATAAATTAAACTCAGCTATAAATTTAATAATCGACCGGGAACGAACCTCTAGCATCTCCACTATGCCAACCTCCTCAGTTCGTGTCTAAAAACGGAGATGAAACAGTGAACTGAAGAAGTCACCTTCCACTCACCATCTAAAATGAGTGGGAACGTTTTCTACTTCTACGCGAGAGGTTAATGCAGCGTACATACTCTTACGGGGATTTTACCATAAAATGACAACTCAGATAAATTTAATAATAGATGTTTGTATTTCTCATAGGAAATGTCTAAGTGTAAAATGTGATGTTTTTAGTTACGGGTATTTAGAAATATTGCCAGATTAAGCAACGCAAACCAAGCATTGAGCTGTTGATCACTGACTTTAAAGTTACACATACCTCTGGGTTCAAATTCAGCTGGTGCCTCTGTGGTGGTCCCTGGTGGTCTCTTCGTGACTGGTCTCCGGTTGAAAGATATCGCCTGGGTTGATATCTCCGTCGTGGTTCGTGCCTCAATTGGTAAGACACTCCGCTGTAGTCATCGACAATTAAGATGTGATTGGACTCCACATCCAAGGTACTCAATGTATAACTCGAACGTTAGTTCGCTAAACGTAGTAGGATCGTGACTAAGGGTTAGTCACATCGGAACTAGACTTCTCTCAGATCGACTCCTGGGCTTCTGTATGAACTTCTGCCTCCTGTCCTTCTGTCGCACTTCTGTCTCGAGACCTCTCGTCCCTCCGTTTTTGTTTGAACTTGAATTCGACTGTGGCGAATGACGTCAGAAACACGTATGTTCCTTTCTTGAGGAAAACGAGGTCGTTTCCTCATATCGATCAACAACTGGCAACACTTGGAATGCTTTGTCTCATGATTCTTGACAATTTCTACATACCCGTGGATGTGTCTTCTGTTCACAATAATTGTACAAATGCATGATCGTAGAATTCTGTCAATTGTTCTCGTCTACACATTTGCAGAATTCAGTTCCTGAATTCTCAGACAGAGAACAATGTGCTACGATGTTTTTAAAGAGCTGACAATACAAGTATGTAAATTTACTAAGAATTGCATTCGTGAAGTTACTTATACTAACATTAATTATTTCCGTGTTTTTAATCCTTCACCAAAACAAAAATAAAATCTTTTAATAAAATGAATATCACAAAATATACATGAAAATTAACGATAAAATATGGGCTCTGCCACAATATGGACATTTCCCTTTATTTTGATGTAAGAAATCACCTGTTACAGTTGGTCGGTATAGTTTATTAACACCCTGTATAAACATCTTTAAGGAGTGCACTTCCAGAACATTGGTAAAATTTGTACTGAGAGCTTTGTCGCCAAAAGGATTATGGCAGCAACACTTAGTTTTATGGAAACGGTTTGTTGGTGAGGAGAAGAGAAAGATAAGGTGCAATCTATGGAATATAAAAAACTGATGGAGCGGTATATTCTTAATGAACAAATATTATCTTCCTGGTTGTTAAGTATAGGGTAGAAACCTTACGATCTTATGATGAAATGATGTACAAGATTCTCAATAAAAATGGAGACAATCATCCCTTGTCATCTCAGTCAACGTTCTTCCAGATCAAGGAAGAATACGTGCAAATTTTGACTTGAAATGAGAATAATTATTTATATGCTAATCTTAAAATTTAATGTTAATAATGAGAGAGTAAGTGAAGTGAACAGAGAGAAGTTAACTAATATATATTTTCTTCTTTCCATAAATGAATAGTTAGAACCTATGCATTAGTGTACAAATAGCCATTCTGTATATCGAATATCTATGGTTATAATTATTGTAATTAATTAATTTTGAAAATACTTCAGGCAACAACTTAGAATTCAAAACGATATTCTAGTTAATTTCCGTTTCAACTGTTTCAGCTTAGAATTCTTGCACATTAAGTACCATGCCAGAGATTAGATTCTGTATCGGAATAATAAATATAATCATTTCAATTATTTTATTATTATTTTCCTGCTTGACTTACATCTTCATTTATAAAATTAGTAATAATACCAAAACACATTTGATTAGTATGACGTAGTAGTTGAGTACTTCCACTAAACATTTTGAACACCATATCATTGCAATAAAGGTTTGAATTCATACAATACCAAATATCAGGTGCTCACCCCTTGTTAAGTGTATAATGCATATGTTTTATGTGCACATAGTCCCAGGTTCAATCAAGGGTATAGGCACTTAGCCTCAGTGTTTTTGGCTAAGTTTCTCTTTAAGCAGTATATTCTATCTTATATAATTTAGGCATTGAAAAGGAACATTAGAGCTGCAACCATTCAATCGAATATCAATAAGAACGGAAAACGGCATCAATGTATTAATATAATTTGGACATTAACAAAAAGTAACTATCAATATATATAGAAACAAATAAATAAATAAATAGTGAACATATAAACTACTGTATGTGTTTTCTTTAAATTATTTTTAATTACATTATTCAATTTCATGGTACGCTAGAACAACGTTCCTCAACCGCTGTGCCGCAACACATTGGTGTGTCATAAATACATGTCAGGTGCGTTGGGAGATTTTTAATGTCTTCAAAGAAATTATCTTTAGAAAAAAAGAAGTCATAAGTTTCTTTTATGCTAATATGTTTTTTATTCAAGCGTCTTACTTAATTTGCTTGTGAGATTTCTATTTCATTGTTGTTCCAGAATAATTAAAAAAATGCATTTTATGTATTTTTGTGTTTGCTTTATTGCATCTAGGAAAAAAATCACATGCAGGGGTATCGCAAAAGTTTGAAACGTACGCTAGTGTGCACCAAAGAAAAAAAGGTTGAGAAACGCTGCGCTAGTAGACACTTTCTAGTTTTAACATTGTCATGTAAAATAAGTCGAAATAAACAAATAACCTTTAAGTTAATTGGATCACGAAAAGTCATATAAATGAACTCAAGGTAAATGCAGAATCTTCTATATAAGCTCAAAAACTACTAACAACACTGCTAATAATTAATTTTTAACCTTTATGAAGAATTATCAATTCGAATCAGAAAGCTGATGATATAGTGTACAATACTGACATTAAAATATGAAGAAATAGGGAAGCTTAGTTTCCTTGTAGTTCACAGTTAACCTTCTACATAACACTAATAAATTATCTCCAATAATAAGTAACTATTTAATATAAGTGGACATCATAATTGTAATACCAAAGCGTAGTTTTAATCAGAATCGAAATAAAATAGAAGCTAATTTAATTCTTTCAACACAATTAAATTTGTGCTAAGCATTATCAACCGATAATAATATTGTTATTACAGTAACATATTTAATTAATAGTTGTATGTAATAATTGTAACAATTGTAATAATTAAAAGTTTGTGGTGGAGAAGATCGTATCATGTGTTTTTAGTCAGGGTACTCCCGCTTCTTCACATTTTTCATTCTATCAATTCCTCTATTATGATTGATTTGCCTCAATCCTTGAGCGCAATGGCTCACTAGTAGAGCGTTTACTCTGGTGGGCCAAGTAAGTTTGTGGTGTACAAGATCGTATCCGTGGGTTTATTCAGGGTACTCCCGCTTCCTCCCACATTTCATTCCACCATTTTTCTATTACTATTGACTTGCTCCAATCATTGAGCGCAGTGGCTCAGTGCTAAAGCGCTTCCACTGTTGGGCAAATTACGTTTGTGGTGGACAATATTGTATCCGTGGGTATACTTACGGTACTCCCGTTTCTTCCCACTTTTCATTCCACCAATTTCTCTATTATCATTGACTTGGTTCAATCATTGGGGGCAGTCGCTCAGTGGTAGAGCGCTTCCTCTGGTGGACTAAGTAAGTTTGAAGTGGACAAGATCGTATCCGTAGGTTTTGTCAGGGTATTCCCGTTTCTTTAAACATTTAATTCCACCAATTCCCCTCTTATCATTTACTTGTTTTAATCATTGAGTGTGGTGCCTCACTGGTAGAACGCTTCCTCTGGTGGTCATGGACAAGATCGTATCCGTGGGATTTTTCAGGGTACTTTCGCTTCCTATCACATTTCATTCCACCAATTCCTCTATTATCATTGATTTACTTTAATCATTGGGTGCAGTGGCTCAGTGGTAGAGCGCTTCGTGTGGTGTGCCAAGTAAGTTTGTGGTGTCAAAGATCGTATCCGTGGATTTCGTCAGGGTACTCCCGATTTTTCCAAATTTTTTTTCCACCAATTCCTCTATTATCTTTGACCTACCTGAATCACTGGGCGTCGTGGCTCAGTGGTCGAGCGCTTCCTCTAATGGGTCAAGCAAGTTTGTGGTGTCAAAGATCGTATCCGTGGGTTTGGTCAGGGTACTCCCGTTTCCTTCTACATTTTATTCCACAAATTATTCTATTATTATTGAATTGGTTTAATCATTGGACACTGTGGCTCAGTGGTAGAGCGCTTCCTCTGGTAGGTCAAGTAAGTATGTGGTGTAGAAGATCGTATCCGTGGGTTTTGCCAGGGTACTCCCGCTTCCTCCCACATTTCATTACTCCAATTATTCTATTATCATTGACTTTTTTTAATAACTGGGCGCGGGGCTCATTGGTAGAGCGCTTCCTCTGGTTTGCCAAGTAAGTTTGTGGTGGACAAGATTGTATCCTTGGGTTTTTCAGGGTACTCCCACTTCTTCCCACTTTTCATTCCATCAATTCCTCTATTATCATTGACTTGCTTCAATCATTGGGCACTGTGGCTTAGTGCTAGAGTGTTTCGTCTGGTGGGTCAAGTAAGTTTGTGGTCTACAAGATCGTATCTGTGGGTTTTGTCTGGGTACTCTCGCTTCCTCCCACATTTTATTCCTCCAATTATTCTATTATCATTGACTTGTTTTAATAACTGAGCGCGGGGTCAGTGGTAGAGCGCCTTCTCTGGTGTGCCAAGTAAGTTTGTAATGGACAAGATCGTATCCGTGGGTTATCTCACGGTACTCCCGCTTCTTCCCACTTTTCATTCCATCAATTCCTCTATTATCGTTGACTTGTTTCAATCATTGGGCACGGTGGCTCAGTGGTGGAACGCTCGTCTGGTGCATGGGGTCCTTACTGTTTCGATCTCCGGGCTGGTAAGTTTGTGGTTAACAAGATCGTATCTGTGGGTTTTGTCAGAGTACTCCGTTTTCCTCCCACATATAATCGTATCTGTGGGTTTTGTCTGGGTACTCTTGCTTGCTCCCACATTTTATTCCCCCAATTATTCTATTATCATTGACTTGTTTTAATATCTGGGCGCGGGGCTCAGTGGTAGAGCGCTTTCTCTGGTTTGCCAAGTAATTTTGTAATGGACAAGATCGTATCCGTGGGTTATCTCACGGTACTCCCACTTCTTCCCACTTTTCATTCCATCAATTCCTCTATTATCATTGACTTGCTTCATTCATTGGGCACTGTGGCTTAGTGCTAGAGTGTTTCGTCTGGTGGGTCAAGTAAGTTTGTGGTCTACAAGATCGTATCTGTGGGTTTTGCCTGTGTACTCTCGCTTCCTCCCACATTTTATTAAACCAATTCTTCTATTATCATTAACTTGGTTCAATCATTGGGCGCAATGGCTAAGGGGTAGAGCGCTTCCTCTGGTGGGCCAAGTAAGCTTGTGGTGGACATGATCGTATTAGTCAGTTTTCTCAGGGTACTCCCGGTTCTTCCCACTTTTCACTCCACCAATTCCTTTATTATCATTGACTTACTTTAATCATTGGGCGAAATGGTTTAGTGGCAGAGCGCTTCCTCTGGTGGGCAAATTAAGTTTGTTTTGGACAAGAGCATATCCGTTTTTTTTCAGGGTACTTTCGCTTCATCCCATGTTTCATACCACCAATTCCTCGATTATCATTGAGTTACTTTAATCATTGGGCGCGATGGCTCAGTGATAGAGCGCTTTCTCTGGTGGGCCAAGTACGTTTGTAGTGGACAAGAACGTATCCGTGGGTTTTATCAGGGTACTCCCACTTCTTCCCACTTTTCACCCCACCAATTCCTGTATTATCATTGACTTACTTTAATCATTGGGCGCAGTGGCTCTGTGGTAGAGCACTTCCTCTGGCGGACTAAGTAAGTTTGAAGTGGACAAGATCGTATCCATGGGTTTCGACAGGGTACTCCCGTTTCCTTCCACATTTAATTCCACCAATACCTCTATTATCATTGACTCACTTTAATCATTGGGCGCAATGGTTCAGTGGGAGAGCGCTTCCTCTGGTGGGCAAATTATGATTGTTTTGGACAAGATCGTATCCGTGGGTTTTTTCAGGGTACTTTGTTTCATGCCACATTTCATTCCACCAATTCATCTTTTATCATTTACTTGTTTTAATCATTGAGCGTGGTAGCTCAGTGGTAAAGCCCTTTCTCTGGAGCATGGGGACCAGATTTCGATTCCCTGCTGAGTAAGTTTGTTGTGAACAAGGTCGTATCCGTGGATTTTCTCAGGGTACTCCCGCTTCCTCCCACATTTCATTCAACCAATTCTTCTATCATCATTTACTTTCTTTAATGATTGGAGAGGTCTTGGTCCCTCTAGCATTGCGTTGATGTCAGAAATCAGATACCGTTCCAAGCATTTGTTTTCTGATGTAAACCTTTGCTGTGGTTCAATCTCAGTATTTTATTGCGCGAGATAAAACCATCCATACAGCTATAAATGTTTTTCTATCTTGCGCAGCCAGGTACTCTGATTGAGCCAATTCGGAAACTCATTTCTGGCGCTTTGAGGGCAGGAACCAATTTCGGGCATTATGCTGTCCTCAAACGACTAGGATCTTTCCAATGTTACCATCCGCTTCCAACAGCCCCATGTTTAAAAGGGGAATAGAAATGACCCGCGTCTGAAACTTCGGGATCAATTTTGTTGAGGTTCAAGGCTAGGGATCGATTTCTGACATCACAATTGTGCTCAATGGATCAAAACCTTTCAAATGCCGCCAATGCCGTCCAACAACTTCATGTTTTATAGGTGAATAGAAGGGACCCGATTCCATAAGGTAAGGACCCCATTCCTTGAGCTTCGTGGCCTGGGCCTGATTTCTGACATTACTACTATGCTCAGGGGCCCCGGACCTTTCAACGCTACCACTCGCGTCCACCAAATGCATGTTAACATGATCCCCCTAACGTAGGAAAATCGACACCTTGCTTTTTTCATAATTATTCTTCAAATGGATTTGTATACAAGGTAGTTTTGTCAAGTTTAGCAGCAGGTCTAAAATAAACCTCTTGGGAGCAGTTCTTACTTGTTAAAGAATATATAACGATCGCTTTTGGCTGTTGCAATGGTCTGTCCAAGCGCCTTGATAAAGTCAAAGCTTGGTAACGTGAGTGTCGGGGGACGCCGAATTCTACTTCGCCGCGGGCAACGAAATTTCTAGCTACAGCTCTGAGCTCCAATACTTATCGGTCTTTCAGAGTCTCATCCCTTACCTGCAACAACGTAGTTTGATTAACCTGTTATACCAAAACGTTTTTAATGAACCTGCGAGTGTTACTTATTGATAGCTATGCAATATATTGACAGAATGTCAGTCTTCAATCTAGCAACGAAATGCCCTTAGGCGAAATATCACGTGGCTCTTTACTTTTGTCTGTGCCATGTAAATCGTAACATTGTGTTTAAAGGCAAACAGAAACAAGATCAGTTGTTTAGTACTTTGTAGAACAACTTGATAAGACGTTTGTGTCATTTACACAAATACTTTTTGCCAGATTGTTGTTTGAAGCCTTCTTGCATTATACACTATAAAACAACATATCCAGATTCATAGAAGCGCACAAAAATATCTTTATTATTCAAATGCTTTATTATTTTTATTATTATTATTATTATTATTATTATTATTATTATTGTTATTATTATCAGAGTTAGTAGAACAGCTTCTCTTGATAAAAATCGTAATTTGGCATTTATTAAAAGTAATCTTATTGCCAGATATAAAACTGAGAACATTGTTCAACAGTGACTACGTATTAAATTAACAAACGTATTGATTGCACCTTTTTTAAAAGAAAAATTAGTATAATTAGTAAAAAATGCATTCATTGAAAAACTCTGGGATACCAAAGGGTAACGTGCTACCCACGAGACCAGCGGGGTGGACACCAACTCGCCCACATAGTTAGGTTAATGATTTCTGACATTACCACTGCCCTGGAAGTAATACCCTGGAGTGCAGTAGTAATGTCAGATATAAGGCCCAAGCCAAGAAGCTCAAGGAATGAGGTCCTGGCGTTATGGCCTCGGGTCCCTTCTATTAAACATGAAGTTGTTGGACGGCGTAGCGGCATTTGAAAGGTTTTGTTTCCTTGAGCACAGTTGTGATGTCAGGAATCGATCCCTAGCCTTGAACCTCAAGAAACTGGGTCCCGAAGTTTTAGACGCGGGTCATTTCTATTCCCCTTTTAAACATGAGGTTGTTGGACGCGGATGGTAACATTGGAAAGATCTTAGTCGTTTGAGGACAGCGAAATGTCCGAATTTGGTTCCTGGCTTCAAAGCGCCAGAAATAAGTTCCCGAATTGGCTCAATCTCAATACCTGGCTGCGCAAGATAGAACAACATTTATAGCTGTATGGATGGTTTTATCTCGCGTAATACAATACTGATATTGAACCACATCAAAGGTTTACATCACAACCCAAATGCTTGGAACCGTATCTTATTTCTGACATCACCGCAATGCTCAAGGGCCAAGACCTCTCCAATGATTAAAGCAAGTAAATGATGAAAGAAGAATTGGTTGAATGAAATGTGGGAGGAACGGAAGTACCCTGAGAAAACCCATGGACACGATCTTGTTCACCACAAACTTACTAGGCCTTGAATCGAAACAATACGGATTCCATGCTCCAGAAAAAGGGCTCCATCATTGCGCTACCACGCCCAAAGATTAAAGAGTCAATTATAATAGAAAAAATTGGTGGACTAAAAAGTGAGAAGAAGCGGGAGTACCCTGAGAAAACCCACGGATACGATCTCCAAAACAAACTTACATGACCAACCAGAGGAAGCTCTCTACCACTGAGTCACCGCGCCCAATGATTAAAGCAAGTTAATGATAATAGAGGAATTGGTGGAATGACAAGTGGGAAGAAGTGGGAGTACCCGGAGAAAACTCACAGATACGATCTTGTCCACCTCAGACTTAATTAGCTCACCAAAGGAAGCGCTCTACCGTCGAGCCACTGCGCACAACGATTGAACCCAGTAAATGATAATAGAGGAATTGGTGGAATGAAATGTGGAAAGAAGCGGAAGTGCTGTTAAGAAAACCATGGATACAACCTTGTCCACTGCAAACTTAATTGGCCCACCAGAGGAAGCGCTTTGCCAGTGAGCCACCGCGCTCAATGATTAATGTAAGTCAATGATAATAGATGAATTGGTGGAATTAAAAATGGGAAGAAGCAGGCGTTCCCTCAGAAAACCCACGTATACAATCTTGTCTTTCACAAACTTACTTGGTCCACCAGAGGAAGCGCTTTACCACTGACCCACTGCGCCCAATGATTGAAGCAAGTCAATGATAGTAGAAGAATTGCTGGAATGAAATGTGGGAGGAAGCGGGAGTAACCTGAGAAAACCCACGGATACGATATTGTCCACCACAAATCTATCAGGCAGGAGATCGAAACATTAAGGACCCCACATAAAAGAGGAATTGGTGGAGTGAAAATTGGGAAGAAGCGGGAGCACCCTGAGAGAACCCACGGATACTATCTTGTCTAGCACAAACTTATTTGGCCCACCAGAGGAAGCGCTCTACCACTGAGCCAGAGAGCCCAATGATTAAACCAATTCAATAATAATAGAAACATTGGTGGAATGAAATGTGGGAGGAAGCGGGAATTCCTGACAAAATCCACGGATACGATCTTGTCCACCACAATCTTGCTTAGCCCACCAGAAGAAGCGCTCTACCACTCATCCAACGCGTCCCATGATTAAACCGGTTCAATGGTAATAGAGGAGTTGCTGGACTCAAAAGTGGGAAAAAGCAGGAGTATCCTGAGGAAACCTACGGATATGATCTCGTCCACAACAAAACTTACTTGGCCCACCAGAGGAAGTGATTCACCACTGAGCCACCGCGTCCAATGATTAAAGTAAGGCAATGACAATAGAAGAATTTGTGGAATGAAATGTGGGAGGATGCGAGAGTTCCCTGACAAAACGCACAGATACAATCTTGTAAACAACAAACTTAGTTGACCCACCAGAGGAAGCGGTCTACCACTGATCCACTGCTCCCCATGATTGAAGCAAGTCAATTATGTTAGAGGAATTGGTGGAATGGAATGTGGCAGGAAGCGGGAGTACCCTGGTAAAACCCACGGATACGATATTCTCTACCAGAAATTTATGAAGCAGGGGATCGAAACAGTAAGGAACCCGCGCACCAGATGAAACGTTCTACCACTGAGCCACCCTGCTTAATGATTGAAGCAAGTCAATGATAAAAGAGGAATTGTTGGATTGAAAAGTGGGAAGAAGCGGGAGTACCCTGACAAAACCCACGGATACAATGTTGTAAACCAGAAACTTACTTGGCCCACCAGAGGAAGCACTCTACCACTGAGCCACAGCGCCCAATGATTAAACCAAGTCAATGATGATAGAGGAATTGGTGGAATGAACAGTGGGAAGAAACGGGAGTAGCCTGAGTAAACTCAGGGATACGATCTTGTCAACCACAAACTTAATTAGTCCAGCAGAGGAAGCGCTTTACCACTGAGCCAACCCGCCCAATGATTAAACCAAGTCAATGATAATAGATCAATTGGGGGTATCAAAAGTGGGAAGAAGCGGTAGTACCCTGAGAAAAACCACGGATACGATCTTGTCCACTACAAATTTACTTGGGTGGGGATCGAAACAATAAGGATCTCACATACCAGAGGAAGCGCTCTGCCACTGAGCAGCCGTCCCAATGACTAAAGCAAGTCAATGATAATACAGGAATTGGTTGAATGTAATGTGGGAACAAGCGGTAGTACCCTGAGAAAACCCACGTGTAAGGTCCTGTCCACCACACAACTTACTTGGCTGTGGAACGAAACAATAGGGACCCCATGTACGAGAGGAAGCGCTCTACCACTGAGCCAACGTGCCCAATGATGAAAGCAAAGCAATGATTATAGAGGATTAAGTGGAATGAAAAGAGGGAAGAAGCGGGAGTACCCTGAGAAAACCCACGGGATATGATCTTTTCCACCACAAACTTATTTGGCAGAATATCGAAACAATAAGAACTCCACTCACCAGAGGAAGCGCTCTGCCACTGAACCACAGCTCCCAATTATTACAGCACGTCAATGATAATAGAGGAATTGATGGAATGAAAAGTGCCAAGAACCGGGAGTACCTTGAGAGAACCTACGGATACGATCTTGTCCACCGCAAACTTACTTGCCCTGGATCGAAACAATAAAGATTCCACGCACCAGAGGAAGCGCTCTGCCACTGAGCTGCCGCGTCCAATGATTAAAGCAAGTCAATGATAATAGAGGAATTGGTGGAATGAAATGTGGGAACAGAGGGAGTACCCTGAGAAAACCCGCGGATACGATCCTGTTTACCACACAACTTAATTGGCTGGGGAACGGAACAATAAGGACCCCAAGAAGAAGACGAAGGGCTCTACCACTGAGCCACCGTGCCCAATGAATAAAGTAAGTCAGTGATAATAGAGGGATTGGTGGAATGAAAAGCGGGAAGAAGAGGGAATACCCTGCGAAAACCCACGTATACGATCCTGTGCTAACAGAAGTAACTTGGCTGCGGTTCGAAAAATTAAGGACCCCACGCACGAGATGAAGCGCTCTACCACTGAGCCACCGCGCACAATGATTAAAGCAAGTCAACGATAATAGAAGAATAGTTGGAATGCAAGTGGCAAGAAGCGTGAGTACCTTGAGAGAACATGCGGATACGATCTTGTCCAACGCAAACTTACTTGGCTGGGGTCGAAACAATAAAGGCCCCACGCATAAGAGTAAGCGCTCTACCATAGAGCCAGCGCGCCGCACAACAACAACAAGAGAATTGGAAGTTACTAGGAAACATTTTAATAAGCAATATCTTTCAATGGTAAAGACCACTGCCCGATGATCGTCTTTTAATAACTCCATGTTAAGAAAAGACTGACACTTCCCTCTCCTATTATGTCTTTTTAAAACCATATACGTTATCCGGTTATTATACTTTATTCGTCATCCGGATGTAATCAGTTATCCTAATGTTGTATTATCCAGATATTGTCCGTTATCTTAATTTTATATATTATCCGGATATTATCCGACATCCAGATATTATCCCTATCCGTCATCCGGATATCATCCTTTATCCGGATCTTATCCGTCATCCGTTATCCGGATATTATCCGTTATCTTTCATCCGTTTTGATATCCGTCAACCGGATATTGAAAATCCGGATAAGTTTCGTTGTAATATCAGAATAAAAATTATCCAGATGTGGCCATCCCTAATCAGCATCGTCAGAAGCATACACGAACTAAATGTCTTCAAAGTCTGCTACACAAGAGCAGGGGCGGATCCAGGGGGCGATCATGACGATTGGCGCCAGAAAGAGAATCTTTCTTATTTTATATATAAATTAAACCCATTCCAGAGTTTGGAGCTCTTAAAAGTTGCTCTAAGTAGGAGTATTATCAATCACCGAGCCCCCAGAAGTCCATCGTAGATCCGCCTCTGGACAAGAGATTGGGAAACACTTATTATTCACATTCAGTTTGCCCATCTCAACAAATATACAATAGTTTATTTCACTTCAATCTACTACTGCATTCTACTGAACTGTAACGACTTTTTATGTATAAAATAATTATTCGTTTTTCAATAATTGTAAAAGTTTATAAGTTCAGTAATTTACCATGAATAGAGTCAACTAGAAGTGTTTTTGTAACGAAGAAATAACAACATGAACTGCGAAATCTATTCTCACAAACTGGCGAGATTTGAGAGTCGATAATCTTTACTCTTTCTTTTACCGATTACCTCGAAACCACTTTAGCCAGAATTAGCCCAGAATAGGGGACTTATATTAAGAAAATGAAAATCTCAGCAAAATGCAGAAGTCTTTTAGTCTGAGAGAAAAAAAGGAATTAAATCTTTAATTTCTTGTTCTGTTAGTATTGTAGCTCTTAGTCCGTACCAAAGTACTGATAGAAATATGACCAATGAATTATGACTATTTTGTAGAACATTCCACTTTAATATCACAGGAAATGCATCTTCCGGCTTACTTGGTTGTGAAAAGTTATAGATTGTATTGATATACTATGCAAAATATGTGTACTGTCGCTGATTTGTGATAACAATCAGAAACAGAAGTAAAAGGTAAATTACAGTAATAGTTTTCTGTTAATTTTTGTATTCAAGGGGAGGCGGAAAACCTACTTTTATCTTAACATTTGTTTTTCTTAAAATTTCTATTCGGGTTCCCACCCTTGCCTCTCAACATTGAATACGGAAATGGAGAACTTATTTAGAATTTGATTGTTGATTCCAGTATATTTCAAGCATCACTTCTCGGACCTGGGCCTGTGATATATCGATACATCGCTATCGTCGATATTTTTATTATCATATATCAACATTCGAAATCGCGAATATATGGACATGAATATATCATTCTAAATTTTCGATATCGATATTTGGGGGGCGGCGAGGTATAAGGGACCCCTAAGACTTTCGATGGATGAAGAAATTAAACTTACTTTTTACAATATTGTTTTGTAATCATAATATCTTTATTACCACAAATTGCAATGTAAATACATCCACTTCCAAATTTGCAATATTATATGGTATAATTTCTTAGGCGCCAGAACTTTTCTGTTCCCTGAAGAAAGTAACAAAAAGTCACGTGCAAAAGCAACTGCTTCGAACTTTGAACTAGAATTTACCCGAAGAAAGTCTTTTTTTCTCTCTCTTGGAGATTTCCACCCCTTTTAGCCTTTGGGACCGCTTATTGACAAAACGTGCACACATGATCGCTATATGCATTCATGCTCTTAGGCAGAGTCAGAGATTTTGAAAAGGAAATGACTTTTTAATAATAATAATAATAATAATAATAATAATAATAATAATAATAATAATAATAATTATTATTATTATTATTATTATTATTATTATTATTATTATTATTATTATTATAACAATGGGGTTTACAACTAGGGTCTCATTTCTTTTTCTTGCATGGGAGGGCCGCAAGTCTGCTACGCCACTGGTGTCCCCTATTCTGTGTTTGTCTTTTTTTCCTTTCGTTTAGCTATTTGTTTTTGTGCTGTTAGGCTTTTATATGAAACCTTTATATTATAATACTTTTTCTTTTTATGAGTTTTTTGGCTGGGGAGGGGGGAAAGAGAGAAATTATTTCTTGTTATATCTGTTTCTTAGTATTCACCTTGTTTTGAACTGCTTAAGTAAGTCATTTTGTAACTTTTGATTTCATCCAACTCCGTCACAATAATAAAATTGTCATTCTTAACAATTTGTTCTATTCTCTTATTTGCAGTTTGCCACACTGATATATTTGTGACAAAATTGAGGTTTAGTCCAGCGCCTTTCGAATTTGCAACCAACCCAACCGCCGAGGTTTATGGGTTGCCTGTTATTGCAGGAAAAGGAGAATTGCAAGTGGTAATGCACTTTTGGAGTCGTGTATACAAATGTGGTGTAAACCACAATTTGAAACATAAAAAAAACGAATGGGTCCATTTTGACCCAGAGAAGCTTGTGTATGCAAAAATCGAAGGACGTATAAGGGTTAACATACAATTCGAGCTACATGAGCTCCCATAATGAAATGAATCTGGATTTACAATAACAAAAACGTAAATCATTTGAAAGAGCATGCATGCCATCTGAATTGTTGAACTGCTAGCTGGGATATGCTTATCAAAAGAATTTTTGCAAGGTTTTCATCTTTTAATTACATATGTATGTACTCGTCCGGAATATTTTTAGTCGCTTACTTTTGAGCACAAACACAAACCAAGTTCCGGTAAAGAAAAATGAAACTCACTTGGTATCAGCTTGAAAGCAATGAGTGATCAATTAAGTTTATCGCAATATTAATTATGTCCAAATTGAGTTGAAATGTGAACATTAGCTTAAAGCGAAAACACCGTGGAGAATATGATTGCATTAAACGGAGAACTAAAAGCAGTTCTTTCATATGTCGGGCTTTATGCCTTCCATACTAAACGTTCAAACACGAGGAAAGAAAGAAGAAAACAAGTCAAATGGTTGTATCTCCATAGAAATAAAATTAAATTATTTCATGAATATGGATGCATTCCTGTCAATATAACAACAATAATAATGAAATTACTTTTGTAAACTAGAGTACTCTTGCGGAAAATAAAATATTTCAATATAATAGTGAGTAAAACAAACTAAATTATCCCTGCTCGAAACAGGAAATTGAACAAAGTAGGAAGTTTGTGATGTCCATTTTAGATTTTAATTTAGAAAGAAAACATACATTGCACTATAAGAACAAACGCGGTAAAACTTTGTTTTTTCTAAATGTATATCGCTTCTATTTTGATTAATTGTATGGCGACATAGATATAACTATGTTTAGTGTATGCAAATCATGTCTTCAGAAATATTGAGAGAAACCTTGAATAATTAGACTAAAAGTAATGGAAAATTAAATTAGAAGCATGCAGAATATATTTTTGTATTGTAGATTGTTTTTATCGCAACTGCTACCTAGTAAACACTTTAGTATAATTTAAATATCATCTTATGAATCTCAGGTAACTGAGTTACAGGAACTTTTGAATATATTGTGTTGAACAATCAAACTGAAAAATAGATGGTTCAATTTCAAACTTAGTTGAAAATTCAAACTGAAAAAAGAAAATAAATCAAATTTTAACTGAAAAAGATAAATAACTTTTAAATACATAGTAACAGCACAGGCTATCCGCATAAACATTTCATGATATTAACATATCTAGCGTGGCTGTTGTTAATCATATTTAACTGAAACTTTTGGTATTGGAATGTGAAATTCACAAACTCGTTGTTAACTTTGTAAACATCCAACATGTGTTCCACGTGTCACGCTGCACATGTCAAGTAGGGATGGCCATATATTTTCTGATCCAGATATTCCGGACCCAATGAGATCCGGATCCGGACCTAGATCCAGATCTCAGATCTTGATTCGTATCCAAACCTACATCTGAAATTGTGGTGATAAATTTGAATATCTAAAATTCGTCAAACTTTTTACGGATTCACTAATATAATGCTTTCAAATGATTCCATAACACACTTGTGCTACCTTTGTTCTTTATTTTACTTTAACCTTGCAATATTTACATGTTGCACTTTCTCTGTAAGTCTCTTTAGTAAAATGTTTCCCAGTTTCACTTCTTCCCATTTTAGAGTATACCGAACTTAACTGTCTGAAAACTGATGTAAATGGTAACAAATTCTTCGGTTTAACTCCTCTTCAAAACTTAATGTTAGCCTCACATTGAAAACAATTATTATATTCTTAGAAAATAAACTTTACTATTTTCTCGTATGCAAATGAAACATCATTTAAATAAGGCCCTTCCAATCGCAGGAATAATAGACAAAATAAGCTCTTTATTAATTGTAGTTTCTGACTCACTAGAGTCCAACCATCAACAAATGTAATAATGAATATATTTCACTTCGAAGATACAACAAAAAAATATAGACTGGTTGGCGTGTCAAATCCGTGGAAAATCCTCAGTCAGGATGGTCAGTCTCCGAATTCGAACCAGGTATTACCCAATTGCGAAGCATGAATCCTAACAACTAGACTAAGCTCGCTCCATATTATTATTATTACTTAGCTAATAATTAACGTAATGTTCTAAAAATGGGTGAAAATTAAACCCTACTTTCAGTATTGCTGATGTTACAGTTAAGAGGGATTACATGAAACTTCAGTCCCCCTGGTCCCATCTACCATTAAATGGGCCTTGCTCAAGAGAGAATACTAGAGCTGGAATTGATCAAGCAAGGGTGGAGAGATTAATGAGGATGAGGAAACTATGTACAATGCAGAAACTGAGTAATTATGACTTCATTACAGATGTATTCCCTTACAATACATATAAAATTCTCTGATATAGGGCACTCTTACTTTCTAAAGTATCAGGAAAAAGTCCCGCTTTTCTACACGAACACACTAAACACGTGCTTATAGGCGTAACGACCATGCAAAGAAACATAGGTAGATATAGAAAACACATAGGAAAAACAAGCGGAAAATGATAAAACACCCTTCAACTAAATAAAAACTAAAAATAACTAAACTTAGAGCTGCGAAGGACGCGAGATGAATTTATTGAAAAGATTGTTTTTTCCTTAGTGATTAGTTGTGCTAACTATGACCATGAATTAAAGAGAAAACAAGTAACTATCTCTGAGTCTCGCAAACTAGTTGAAAAGAAAATATTGAATAAACTTTTATAATAAAGAAAGCATTTACGATAATTAAAACAAACTAAACTCTTGGCACGACAGTCCCTTGCTCGCTGCCAGCAGGCTTACGTTTCACATCTCTTTTGGTTTACGCTAAAAGTGGAGATGCGTGGTCAGCGGAACGACACCCAAAGTCCCTAATATCGGCTTTCTAGACTAAAGCCCGCTACTTCAGATAACTTCCCGATTGTCCTCACGATGCTGGGTCAACACCGAAATTTTTGAGTGCCTCTCCGGAAATTGAACTCATGACCACGGATACCCAAGGCACGAGCTAACCACTGTTTTTTTAAAGTAACCAATTTTTACCAAATTATGTCTATTTAACCTGCTGAAAGATTTGCACGGATTACACTGTAATCGTTACGACACCACACAGACATAGAAGTAAACGAGAAGAGTTAAAAACCCCGTGCCCGAAGTGGGATTTGAATCCACGACACTCACAGCAAACGATCCACAGCCTATTGCCGCAGACCACTTGATTATGCCTGTCGGGTTTTCTCGGTTAAGCGTTAGCATATTTAAGGTAACTGATCGTCTTAAATGTTGCTTCTAAATACTAACAATCTAAGTTTTATTTATCAAATATTTCCTGCGATATCATACATCCTCCGTCTTCTAGACGGAAAGCGATAGTTACCAATATTATCTAGTACAGAAATAAGTTCTAATTTCGTAATAGCTGCTGATTGTAATAGTCAAGGTTCACCGAAGCATGATCTCCCAAACCGAAACTTAGATATTTATGTTACTGGAATGGCTGAAATGTCATTGTGGATAAGTAAATTGCCCACTTGTCAGGATGAAGGGCGCTGATGACGTGAAATGCGGGGCTGTCAGAGGTACTACTTATACGTAAACCCTCTTAGCTTTGAAAATGTTACATAAGGAGTCTTATTGCTATCTTTAGGTTGCATATAAAATTTTTTTGCCGGAATTATCGGATTTATTTTAACGCTCAACTTTCACATCTCTTTTGATTTATGAATATTTAAATCACGATTGTCCCCTTAAGGTCAAATAGGACTTTAACTCATTTCGAACCAACTACATATTTGGTTATTCTTGTTATGTGGGAATAATTGAGACCAGAAACATTCTACAGGCCCTTTCATGAAAAGAAAGAGCTACCAAAAATCAAATTTCGGAGGTTATTGACCCCATTTGATGAGGTCTTATTACCTTATATGATTATATTGACATGTATAGGGGTCTCTTCTATTTCTTAAGATATAGATATATTGGTGCGTCCGTTAAAAAATTGAAGGAGTACATTGGCTCCCCACCTTAAATTTTGGAAATTGTCAAATGTAAACATTTAATATAGTACTATAGGACCCTAATATGTATTAGTATAAATTTGAGTGGTCCATTTTTGTTCCCTTTTATGGGTAAAAAATTGTTAAAAACTCAAATTTCGGAGGTTATTGACCCCCTTTGATGCGGTTTTATTACATGAACATATGAATGTGTTCAGGGGTTTATTTTCTTTTATAAGGCATGAAAACATCGATGCTTCTGGTAGAGATACATTGTTAAAGTTAGGAAATTGCCCAATTTGGTATAATAATATAGGTTCTTATAAATTTCGTTCCCTTTCATGGGTAAAAATTACCAGAAATTAGTATGACCATGTGTTCGATTATTGACTTAAAATGAACCCACTGATAAGGATGAATGTATACAGAGGTTTATTACCTTTATATTTTTATGCTCCCTTTTAATGTTGTGGTACATAGAACCATTCCTTAAATTTGGGAATTATCAAATAACAAGTTGGTGTCCCCCTTATGGACAAATATTCAAATTTTAATGGTTATTGACCGGCTTTATTATTGAATAACTACAGGATTTATTACATTTTCATAAGACAGAGGTGTATTTGTGTGCCAATCTTAAATTTTGGGAGGGGTACATTTCTTATTGTTAAACTAATAATTTGGTAATTGTTCTTAGAATTGGGTGATTTATCATTCTTTGGGTAAATCATTGTCAAATATGAGTATGGTCACGTGATCTGTTATTGACCTATGATGGGATTAGCAGTCCACAACATTGATACATTGAAACTTTGTAGGATAATTTGAGAATTGTCAAAATGAAATTACGTCATTGGTTTGATTATTCCCGCCAAAGATAAACGTAAGCAATACGATATACCACGTGATTGACCTTATGAGGTAGTGTACAGGGATTCATTTCCTTTGTTATGGTACTTCTTAAGTTTGAGTACACACTTCTAGAAAACAGTTGGCTCTACTAAGGTAAACAATTGACGGACATTATTGACCTTATTGAACATATAATGATATGATTAATTCTAAGACTTAGGTATATCGAGAGAAGTATTCTTTAAATTTGGGAATTGTGATAAACAGAATTTTAGCATGAGGCGCGAAATTTGAAACAATACTTTGAACTTTAGTCACAGCTCATAGTCTAAGATCATTGGTGGTGGTTGATTTGACCTTGAGCTTTAGAAATCTGATAGCTAACCTTATTGAATCTTATGACTCATACTCTAAAGGCAATACATGCTACAACACTGAAATTTAGTAACAAGGTGATGTAATCTGACACTGTCAAAGTTATTGTTGATGCAATTTGATTGGTTGATCACTATCTTTCGTGCAATCTGATTGGCTGGTCACTATCTTTCTTGCAACCTGATTGG
This sequence comes from Thermobia domestica, assembly GCF_964235325.1. Lineage (NCBI taxonomy): Eukaryota > Metazoa > Arthropoda > Insecta > Zygentoma > Lepismatidae > Thermobia > Thermobia domestica. The sequence goes on from NC_137459.1 coordinate 47,309,415, forward strand.
TTGATGATTATCAAATCTTTGCTGCATTCAGTTTTAAGTTTAGTTTAACATTTATCAATTAATGTTTAAAAATCTTGGTTTCGTTCAACATTTTACACTCACTGATAAATATGATCAAAACCGTTTATTTGTTAATCGAATAGTTAAAACGGGATAAAGTTTGACGGTTAACCGTGAAACGTAATTTCTTTAGTTTGAAAATTTTTTGTTTGGAATTTTTTTATGATTTTTTTTTCGTTTCAATTTTTTTGGAAATTTTTGTTTTTTTTTTTCGTTTTAAAATTTTGTTTGAAAATCTTGTTTATTTTTTTTTGTTTGAAATTTTTTGGTTTCAACTTTTGTTCGACATTTTTTTGTTTGAAATTTGTCGTTCCCCAAGTTTTTGTTTGTAAAATTTGTTTCAAAATTTTTGTTTGAAATTTTTTTTGTTTGAAATTTTTGTTTCGAAATGTATGTTTGAAATTTTTGTTTGGAAAATTTTGGTTTCAAATTTTTAAGTTTGTGCACTCATTGGTAAAGAACCGTTTCGTAACTGTTTAGAACAAAACCATCTGGCAACACTGTTTATCATGATGCAATAGTACAAGTCAGAACATGGTAATGCAACGTCATCAGTTTTGCATCATCGTTCGAGATAGTATTCTTCATGGCTACTTGCCTGCAGTTTCTAAACTCACGTGATGTGATGAAATCATTTACCGATTTACAACAGAATCTTAGCTAGCCAAATGATCTCTACAAAGTTTGGATTAGGAATCGTAGTGATAAGAATATATATTTATCAGCAAGATATTTACCCATGGAAGCATCAAAACAAGAAGAACTGTTACGTTTCTTAAATACTGGATCTGTATCTTTATGTTATAAAAAAAACTCGTTGGACGGAGCCATCAATTTGAATTTAGTACACAGCCAGATCTGTGAATTTGGTTTGGTTAGCACTTTCCTTTTCAATGACGTCAGCCGTAAAAAGAGTACATTTCATGATGGTTTTGCTCTAATCTTACTAGTTAGGGCTTGCGCTTACTAATCCTAAGGGACTCCCGTTCACTCGGACTCGTGCTCACTTCTCTCAACTGAGCTCGCACTCAATTGGGCTCGCGCTTACTTCCCTCAACCGGGATCGATGTCGCGGTCACTTCTCTCAACTAGACTCGCTATCATATCTCCAATCTGGGCATGCGATCACATGGGCTCGCACTCAATTCTGTCGAAATGGCTTGCGCTCACTAATTCTGAATGGGCTTGCATTCACTCGAACTCTCTTTCACTTCTCTTGACTGAGCACGCGCTAGTGATCACTTCTCTCAATGGACTCGCGCTCACTCGGGCTCGCAATCACTTCCCCAACCTGGGCTCGCGTTCGCACTTACTTCTTTTGACTGGCCTCACTCTCACTCGGACTCGCTCTCACTTATATAATTGAGGCTCGGGCTCGCGCTCAATTATTGAGCCCGAGCCCAGCTGAAGACGAGTGGGCTCGCGAGCCCGAGCTCGTGAGTTTGGACACCTATGACAAAAAAAAGCGCATGCATGGCCCGCAGTGCACATTCTTTTCCAAAGGAAACGTTGAACAATTCTTGATATCTCAATAGATAGTATAGCGTTTATACTTTTTATATTGTGTTCTCTTTATAGATCAAGTCATCGGTTCGGTTTTGTATATACATAGCGTATTGGTATACAACATTTCCCATATCTATTCCATATATCAAAACGAAGCTTGATACACTCATTTTTTAACCTCTGTAGTATTTTTCAAGATACATTTGGATCGTGTGCTTATATCTGGGACCACTCCAGAGGGTACCAAATTTGATGGCAGGTATATTTGGAGGGAACTTTTCTCAATTTCCTGTTTTCAAATACATTATGGACGCCAATACATAGCACCTTTAGAGAACTTGTTTTATGCTAAACAGAAAAAATGAAATGAAATCTTTGAGTTTTACGTCCCACGATTATGCCGGTTAGGTGATGATGAGAGATGAGTGAAATGGTGGAATGAAGAAAGTGGGAGGAAACGGGAGAACCCCGAGAAAACTAACGCACACGGTGTTTCTCCACCACAAAACTCACATGGCGGGAGCTATGATCGAACCCGGGACCCCTAGCACCACAGGTGAACGCTCTACCACTGAGCCACCGCGGCCCTCTACGTTTCGTCGGATAAGGACTTGCTCTTTATTAGATTGGTTGATTTTTGTCTATGCTCTTTTTCAGCAGCGAGTCTATTTAGAATAGGACCTACAGTTTAAAGTAGAATATGAACTACTGGATTGCATTTGACTCTCAGTGAAAAAAAAATGAAATGAAATCTTTAAGTTTAACGTCCCACGGTTATGCCGGTTAGGCTAAAGGAGACGGTGATAATGAGAGATGAGTGAAACGGTGGAATGAATAAAGTGGGAGGAAACGGGAGAACCCCGAGAAAACCCACGAGCACGGTGTTTGTCCACCACAAAGTCCACACGGCGCGAGCTGGGATCGAACCAGGGAACTCACTGAAAATCAAACCCAAGATCTTGTGCAACAATGACACACAGTTTAGCTACACAAGGAGAACCGCTTATTTCGGAACAGGTCATCCAGAGAGGACTGAATTACAAGTGCATGGGGATGAAAGCAGTTACGTAAAAAAAAAAAAAAGTAACCCTCGCTAAGCATTGTCGGAAATATGGTCCGAGGGAAAGAATTTCTTAGCTCCGGAGGAATGTTTTCCTCCGGGCCACTCCCTGAAATCTCACTGGAGAGGAAGGTTTGTTTTACTTTCTAGGAAGGGAAAGTACTTTCTAGGGGGCCCACTCACATGTACGTACTGCTCCCTCCCCCGACAATAAAAGAAATGAAGGAATGTCACTCGGATCAAGTACACTGAAAAGTTTTAAAATGCAGATTAAACATTTTTAAGGCAGTAATATCTCCCCTGACACTGACGTAATTAGTGTTGTAAAAAAACGGTTTTTTTTTCTGTGAAGTTTTTTTTCAATAAAAAACATCGTTCTTTTTCATGTTTTTTTTTTTCAAATGTCTGTTTTTTTTTCTGGCAGCTATTATTTATTAATGTATGTTGAAAATTATTGAAATAATCAATAGAACTTGAGTCGAAGCCCTCGTAACTTACAAATCAATTGTTTCCTTGTACATATACGAGCAAAATCGTTCCTTTCGGATCCAGATCATTTTTGGAGTTTTCCTACTTTGTCAGTTAGTGACGTATTCTTCAAAAACCATTTACCCTATTGATATGGTTAAGACCTTGTTTTTTAGAAAAGGAATGTGGCTATTTTTTGGTGTACGTTACATTGCAGTGTTGCGAGCGGGTGGGAAATTACTGAGGGAAATGTAGGGGTGAAAATTTGCAAAAAAATCCCTAACCGAAATTCAAGACTTTTTGTATCTAACACCACTGTTGCCATATGGGTCTAAGTCACCTAAAAAGATTCTTTGATGCGTTGACAAGGTACAGTGAAAACCTGAAGTCGTTGGCTTCCATTCAAAGAGAGAAAGAAAAAAATCTGTTGCCATACACATGAAATTTTGACACTTTTTACACTTCAAAAGCAAAAATCAACAGATATGCCGACGCTACAGCTTCTCTAATTATCCTATTTGAAACTTTTTATGGTGTGTTCTTTAGGCTAAAGAGAAGGCTTTCAGGTAGTTGTACATTTGTTCCAACGTAGCGAGCAAGAGGGAAATAATAGAGGGGAAAGGAAAATTTGCCGAATTTTTCACTTAAAATCGGGTATTAATTGTTTTGGCTGGAAACATTGCCATAAAACATACGTAAACTATCTGAAAGTAAACCTTGATACCCTAAGAATGTATCCTACAAGTATCATTGCGATATCTAACAAAGTAAACATGAAATTTAGAAAAAAAAAATCTCATTCTAAATTAGAAATGCACAATTTTCATACCATTTACAGAACATGGTTTATTATAAGCCACAACTGTACTTCCCCTAATTATTCTACCGAAACTTTTTATGGTGCGCTGTGTCGGCTAAAGACGGGGCTTTCAGACAGTGGTACGTTTGTTCGAATGTAGCCAACAAGAGGGAAATAATAGAGACAAAAATGGAATTTTTGCAAAATTTCCTCCTAAAATCGGAAAGTAAAATTTTCTGTAGCTGGCAACAATGCTAGCAGACACACACAAATTATCTTAAAAGAAGCTTTGGTATCCCTATTATATACCCTACAAGTATTGTGACGATATCTAATAAAGTAAGCAGATCATTAAAAAATATTTCAGTCTACGTAAAAAAATCAATTATCTTTCCACTTAGAGAACAAGGTCTACTGTAAACCTCAACTGTACTTCCCCTAACTATCGTATTGAAACTTTCTATAGTGCGTTGTGAAGAGCAAAGACAAGACTTTCAGATACTGGTACTTTTGTTCCTATGTAATCAACAAGAGGGATATAATAGACAAAACAAGTAATTTTCCCCTAACATCTTGAATTAAAATTTTCCGTAGCTGGCAACACTGCTACCAGACAGACGAAAACTATCTTAAAATAATCACTGGTACATTACTAATATATCCTACAAGTATCATGGCGATATTTAAGAAACAATTCTTTTAATTACCAAAAATATATTTCGATAAACAGAAAAGTAGGGAAAATCAAAGTTAGAACCTAAATCCGAATTTTTCGTGCGTTCCCTAATTACTCCACTGTAACGATATGTACCCGAGTTTGTTCAGTAAGAACAAATGTTCGACTGGCGTAAGTTGACTTGCATTGGGACGTATAGGTAGGTTTATAACAAAAATTTCGAATTATTTGCCCAAATTTTAGGAGATTTTAATTTCCGTAGTTGGCAACACTGCGCGCAAGCCCATCCAATTGATGTCAACAATTAGGTATCCATCCGACGTATCTACCTGGCAAGTCTTAAGGAGGTCTCTCTACAACGAATGAAGCTACAGGGGAAAAGTAATAAAGAAAATTCGAAAATTCTTGAATTTTTGACGGGTGAAATTTGAGAAGGAAATTCGACACACAGAAGAAGAGGAAACTAAAATGATAAACTATGGACTAACCATATTTGGCAAAAAAAATATATACCGATATCTTAATTAGTGACCATACAGGAGCGGATTTAAAAAGTGACACACGCGTATGTGCCACTTTGGCCATGTGGGTCCGAAAGGGTTACGAGTGTACATTTAATTAAATTTTTTTGACTACTAACTTGTGTTGTTGTAGTAATTACAGTCTTGACTAATAATAATATCGTTGTTGTAAACAATCATAATCTCTCCTTTTTACATCTTTGTTCCAATACTGATGCTGAGAAATGCAGGGTGTTTCAAAATGAATATCGGAGAATTAAGTCTTCGTAGTACTTATTACATTTTACGCACAATTATAAACAATACATCAAATAAAAGAACACCTCAAACAGTTTTTGCTTCAAGTGTTCGATGTGAGCTTCATTCGTCACATGGCACACATTAAGTCAATAGCTGAGAAAGGCCCATAAACTTTCCGCCATATGGCACAAAACATTCAATTCATACAGACGGTTGCACTGTAACTACAGATTCAGTCTTTGCAAAATTAAAATACACAAAGCTTTCTGGTCTCTAGTCTCCATTTTTGCTACTTGCTCTTTCTAACGGCAGACAGAGGAAACAATGCATGGCATGCGTGTGTACAAAACTGTTTGAGTTGCTCTTTCATTTGATAATACTTATAATTGTAAGTTAATTGTAATAGTTTCAAACCTTAATATTCATTTTGAAACACCCTGCATTACTTCAAATTGTCATCCTATATTCATGTCTTGTACATTCATGTCCAAAATTATTGTTCCAAGTCTATAAATATGTTGTTCTAGGAATATAATTTGATAACGAATCCGCCTGGTATTTCTGATAATGTTAGTATGTGTATAATCGGTAAAGACATGTATGTGGAAAATTTCATGTCAAAACAGCAGTAAATAAGAACAATAAAACGAAAATAAAACTTTCTTGTCCATTTAGCAACATTTTCTTTTACTCTTTCTCATTTTCGTATTTATAATTCTTTTCCATTGAAATTTACCATAAATATACATTTTCAGATTATACATACAGCATCAGTATTAAAAGTACCCTGCAAAATCATTATCAAATTATATTCTTACAAGAAGACAGTTATAGATATGCGACAATCATTTTGGACATGAGTGTACATATCATCGGGCCTGCCCTAGGCAATTTGTCGCCCGCGCAATGATGTAATTTGCCGCCTCCCTCTTTCTCCAGAAAGAACAAATCTTAAAAGTCACGATTTTAAGTATGCTACTCCAGCATGAACAACGAAAGGGAGGGAAACTACACCCGCACTCAGAAAGGCTTATGTACTTACTACAAATACAATATTGTTGTGTCTGTTTTTTTTTCTTTAAATATTAATCTATTATGTTAGTGAAAGATAAAGCAAATACATCTGAAAGATGGTGATCCATTTTATAGAATTCAATATCAAGTTTCAATCTCAACATATCAGTTTGCAATTATAGTGCAACTAGCTCTTTTACCTTTATTTCTTGATTTTCCTTCTACATCTGTTTTTTTTAAGTGTTTCCACCTTCAATGATAAAGATCCTATTTGCGACAAAGACAAGAGAACCTCTGCTAACTAACCAAAGGGGGCAGGCATTCGAGAATTGAGTTCCTGTATTTGACAACAATCAAGCAGTTTATTCTGGGATTTATTTTACAATTTGCTTTAGCACTGATCATGAGAATTAAACTAATAAGACCTAAACATAATTTATGAATGTAATATTCAAATAGAAGGTCAGCTTAGTAAATTTAGCTACCATGATCATGAAGTCTGTCTCCAACAAGAAATGTTTATTTTAAATAAAATACTTATGACAGATATTGCAGCCCCGTGGAAATGCACGTGTTGCACATATGATAGAGCCAGCAATGCATATCATATATCAAGTCGACAAATTATTTATATATGATATTCAGAAAAATATTAGTAGGCAAATTAGTTTTAGTTTTTACCTTTAGACAAGTTATTTGCGTTTTATACTGTTCGTTATATTATTTTCGTACTTATTAAAGGCCTACTTTCACGAAAAAAAAATGTTCATTTCTACTTTTATTTCTTCGTTGATATTGGTGAAACAGTATAGAAACCCGGATTCTTAGTAGGTACACTACTCATATAAATTGTAAAATATTTGTACCGTATCAGTTTCTAGTGTTTAATTTATGTTGCATTTTATGCTAATTACACCTACATAAAAATACTTCAGACTTAAATGACGTAAGATACATTACAAATGACTATTTGAAAAAAAAAAACGAAATTTAGAAAAAAAACGAGAGGCAATGTTTTTTTTTCTAAAAAAAACGTACAGTTCTGAAAAAAACGAACGGTTTTTTTTCTATTTACAACACTAGACGTAATGCCTAATCCTCCATTATTTTTCTCTTGCAACTGTACAATCATCTGCTCAGGCTCGATTACTTCATATCTCCCCCTAAAATAACAATGCCGCACTTTTGCCATAAACCTTTTATGGGCGCCCCTGGCGCATATACAAATATATATATGAAACATCACACGTAATTAGGGATGCACGCGAGACGAGACACGAGACGAGACTGAAAATTTTATGCGAGACGCGAGACGAGACTAAACCATGCGAGACGAGACGCGAGACGAGACGCGAGACGAGACTCGGTTAAGTCACGCACGAGAAGTCTCGCGAGACTTCTAGCAGTCTCGCAACATTTATGAATTACATGTAATTGTATATTTAGTGATTTTACATTTATTGAGTTTTCTAAGTTGAGCGTTAATGTCTCGAACAAAAAATGAACAAAACGTGAAGGCTTTAATGAACAAAAAAGTGATTGGGGCAATAGACATTTTATGAGCTTTATTATTATTCAAGGTTGATTTTCAGAATTAAAGCCTTCTTTACTTTGTAAATTGGAAAAGCTTTGTAAATTGGAAATTTATTACAGCATCGATTTAGGACTTTATTTTGCTACACAAACACATACACGCGGGCGCGCACGAATACATGAACTTCTGTTTTTGATCTGAAAAGCGAATAAGACTCCCTATTGCTGCGAAATGTGATATTTCTGTTGTTTCTGTCTTTTTCACATTACTGCTAGCGATTAATGTTGGGGGATGGCGGGGAAATCCCCGGTCCGGCTCGCAGAAATATGATCTTTTTACATGGAATAAGTATTTTCTTTCTATATATTTATCAAAAACATCCCCCTCTAGTTCGGAAGTTTAATTCAAACACTGGTGTGGTAGGATGGCCCTATAGGTTTGGTGGGAGATGGTAGGAATGGCCCTATATCTGTCAGTAATTTTATTTTCTAGATATGGCAACACTATATAAGTTGAAAGCGAAAGTTGATAAAATGCGATAATGCAACATTGCTATAAGTGCGAACGAACCAAAAGAATTGGGTCGTATTGTGTTGTGAGTTCTTTTGTTATCTACAAGCGTTTTTGGTGGTATAAAAACATCTTTATAATGGAAAATCACCCTTCAAGGAAACGACTAAAACGTGTAAATGTTGATAGTGGCGACGATATTGTAGAAGAGTCAAATGGGGACCCAGTTGAAAGTGAAACGTATTCAGGTATTATCTGTCAGGAAAGTAAATGTACACCTATTTTTCGAGTCTGGCATTCCTGCGCTCCATCCGTGGAGAGTATGAGAATTAAATCAATCAAATGTTTACTAAGGGGCAAAAGGAAAAGTTTAATCTGAATAAGACACTGCAGAGGGGCACAAGCTGTGAATACGAATAGTGCATAGTGTAAATAAAGGACGACGCCGAAAGAGAAAGCCAGAAACAGCTGTTAAACTTAGAAAAAAGAGTAAAAATTATCGAAGTGAGAACATAAAACATAAATACAACAAATACGCCGACAACTAAACATTCACCACGCCGTGGTCTTGGTGTAGTGGTTAAGGTGCTGGCTTACAAATGCAAATGTCGCCAGTTCGAATCTTCGGGGAGGACGTTTTTAAAAATTTTTGTTAATAATACATGCAGCTCGTGAGAGATGGTAAAAGAGGTCTATTTAGTTTTTCGTAGCAATTATTATTGGCAATGTTTAGTACTGATAATACTTTTCGTCTTTGCGTATTGCTTTTATTCTTGTCTTAATTTTGAAAGAGAAGAAAAGCCGAACAAATGCCACCAAAATTCCTCATATTTTGAATGTAAACGCCATTTGCAATTAGTAAAGAATAAAATTTGAACATTCCGATGTAGCTGCAAAAAGTAAAAAGAAAAACATGGAAGTGGAGTGTTCGAATCCATACTCATGGTTATTAAAAATACAATTTCTACATGCCTTACACCTCCCGACCACGTTTCTACGTTAGCAAGTGAGAGGTTTCTGTTTAGGTTAGGCTGCTCAATAAGTTTTGCAAAGGGGCCCGGTTTAGCTCTGACGCACCACAGGTGCGAGAAGGGAGCAAAACACTTTTTCTCTCTTCCTCTGTGTGTCTATTTATCTATCTATCTCTCTCTATATATAACGCTATTCGTGAATGCATTAACCACCCTAATTTTCAGCGGATTGAGACGAAACTTGACACAAACATTAATTGTTGAAATATCTTGATGAGTTCGTTAACCAGAATAATCAGATGAAAATGTTCAAAATAGTGGCCCTTCAAACTCTTAAAAACTTCCAAGGGAACCAAATTTCGCCCATAAATAGGTATTCAGAAAGTTTGAATAACTTTTCCTCTTTTACTGAAATATTTGTGTGCAGAGACTTATTGAAATATTGGACCCGATTAATCGTCTAAAGCAGGTTCACGCCCTTTCGCTACGGTCAGGCTTTTTTTTTGTAGAAGGGGGTTCTTTTCGTACCGGAACAAGATGATTATTAGTGATAATATAAAATTACACATTGAGAGTGAAGTAACTTCTTAAACGTGTTATTTGAAAGAAATAAATGAAATCTTTAAGTTTTACGTCCCACGGTTATGCCGGTTAGGCTAAAGGAGACGGTGATGATGAGTAATGAATGAAATGGTGGAATGAAGAAAGTGGGAGGAAACGGGAGAACCCCGAGAAAACCCACGCACACGGTGTTTGTCCACCACAAAGTTCACTTGGCGGGGGCTGGGATCGAACCCGGGACCCCAAACACCAGAGGTGAACGCTCTACCACTGAGCCACCGCGGCCCCTGTTATTTGAAAGAATAATATAATAAATGTGCTTTCCTCTAACACAGAGAACTGTAAATCATGTATTTCGAGTTCGGGAGCCTGAATGGCGAGGAGTGTTATTTGATTTGCTTTTTAGTAACACATTGCATTGCAAATAAAGGTAGGCAACATTAGTGGTAAGTAAAACAATAATAATAATAATAATAATAATAATAATAATAATAATAATAATAATAATAATAATAATAATAGGTGTTGTTTGTAGCAAGGCAAAATCTTTTTCAATTCTTCTTCAAACGAAATGATTGTAACGCCATATCTCCCTTACAAACAAAATATTAGCAACTTATATCGAGAGAACGGGAAATTATAGAGTGATGGGAGCAACGTTGGACAGTATGCACTCATAGTACTCAGAAAAATAAGCGATTTCAATGCAAAATGAACGAAGAGTCATTGTCATGGGTAGTCATGGGGCCACGGCACAGTCCTCTTTAGGCAAAATGTCAATAACTTATATCGAGAGAACAGGAGGTGATAGTGAGATGGGACCAACGTTGGACACCGTGGACCCATAAGGCGCATCGAAAAAAATTAAGAGGGCGGGCGCCAGCCAGCCTTACTTACTTCTACATAATAATATAAAATTATATTGTCGAAATACACACACGAGTTAGCTAGTAATATTTCATATTATTATTATTATTATTATCAACAGCGTTTTTTCATTACGTGTGCATGTTTGGCATGAAGCCAAAGAGAAGATGCATCATTCGAAGAAAAAATAAGAATAGTCAGTTACTTTAACTGTGAACGACGGAGAAAAATACGAAAAGAGTGGCTACCTGTAGCGGAAACAAACAATACTTTCTCTCAAATGGATAAAAAATCAAGCCGAGATAGATTCGAACTCGCATGGACGGCGCAAAAAGCCATTGTTTTGTCCAGTTTTTCTTTTAATTGACTCACCGAACGTGTTTCAGTAACTTACTTATTGATAATTTTACTTGCATCACTCGTTTAACTTGCTTTTTCTAATAACTTACAACAACAGGGACACGAACACAGAAACACCGAGGACAGTTAAAAAATCAGAGAGGCTCTCCTGCCGGGAATCGAACCCGGGACCCCATACACCATACATTCGGCGCACGTGCTAGCCACTAGACCAGCGGGGATGACACCGCTTGCTCCCTGTGTCGTTAGGGATTAGGACCACTGTATTGCCAGGTATCACTTCTGTGGGTTGTATACTATGATCACATGTTTCTTCTTTGCTGGAAGAGTAAAACCTACATTCTATGTAATACATGAGCTATTTAGGCCTACATGCTCTTCATATAATGTAATAAAAGGGTCATGCTGGGAATAAGGAAAAGAACGTTAGGGAGTTTAACTGAATTCCATAATTTTCCGAAATCCGGAAAGTGAAAGTTACGCTTCCGAAAAATGAATTTATTTTTGTTAATATGAATCGTGGCGGAAATAAGTCTTTGACCAGGTAATGGCGACTGCTTTGAAAGAAATGGGGTGTATTCAATTCAATTCAATCTGTCATATTTGTAGTTTCGTGTGGAGAAAAACCAAACTTGTGAACCAACGGTTTAAGAAAAACTCAAGTTATTAATGGAAACTTTTCCGACATCATAAAAGAAATACGAAAGACATTTTGAATCGAAGAAATATAACATACAAGTTTGCAAGCGGAGACAAAGAAAACTAACGTAACCAGACTATAGACAAATCGTTTACCGCGTAGCGATCAAGGTCAACTGTTTTCGAGGGCGAATTTCGAGTTGAGTCGAGTTTGATTTTGGTTCGCTCGCTCGTTGAGCTCGTTTTAACTCGTTTTGAAATAATGATCTGATTAGAATGGAAAGCGAAAGCCATGAGAAATGTAAGCAGTAATGTGGAATACTTTTAGTGTTGCTCACGACAGAGGTGCGTCTCGTCTCGTAATTTTAGTGCATCTCGTGGGGCAATTTTAGTGTATCTCGTCTCGTCTAGATAACGAGAAGACAAGAGTTTTTTTTTTAAATTATTATTATTACGAGACAGCCTCAAATGTTGTAGTCACCAATATAAGTATATACGGTAGTTCTTAAAATCAAGGCTGAGACCTTCACTGTCGAATTCTTGAGCCCAAGCAGAAGACCAACTCGGGTAGTGATATCAACCGGCTCGGCTCGTATCAACTGAGCGAACAGCTCGAGTCGGCTCGGTTGGGATAAGCCGATGACCCGAGCCGGCTCAGTTGGAACGAACCATCGACTCAGCTCAATTGAGCCAATGGCTCGAGCTTTCTCGGTTGGGATGGGTCCTCTACTCGGATCATGTAAACCGGTTCAAGCCAGCTAAGTTGAAACTAGTCCATCGGCACATTTAGATTCAGCTCAACTAAGCCGATGGCTCAAATCGGCTCGGTTGGGTGAGCTGTTGGCTTGGCTCACTTCTCGGTTCGGTTCAAAGTGAATGAGCTGTAAGCCGAGCCGCTCGGGCCGTTGAGAAGCCTAAACCCGGTCCCAGCTGTTTTGAACATGTTTGGCTGAAGCCTATAACTTTTAACAATTTTTGGCTCGAGCCCGAATACTTGCCTCTTCGGAACTCAAACCCAGAGCGTGACCGCTGTCCTTCCCTCCTGAAGACTTCTCGACGACCGAGATCGACAGTCAATTAGTTTTTATTATTCAGATACAAACCGTATATCTTTTAAAGATTATACAAGGTGTTGATATAATAATAATAATAATAATAATAATAATAATAATAATAATAATAATAATAATAATAATAATAATAATAATAATAATAATAAAAGTTTTAAACTTGCCGTTGAAATTTGGCAAATCTTACTTAAAAGTAGAGATTTCGGGGAAAGGGTTCCGTACCTTCAAGACACACCTCTGCAACTACCAAAATTTTAAACTGCAACGTTCCATTGAAGTTTCATGTAGAAAGTATTCTACTGTATGTTTTAAGGAAATAACTGTAATAAATATAACTGAATATCACGCAACAGTAAGGCATATAATAAACTAATTTTTAGAATATGCAGAGGCAAATATAAAAGCTTTGCTACAAAATACCTACACAGAGCATAATTCAATGAGCTCTGAAATATAATGTAACGAAATAGCCTATGAGATTCAGTCTACAGAGCAATTGTTACTTAAAGAATGGACATACACTATTTCGAGAATCGAGACAAGACGGGAAATGTTTACCATACTTTTCGTCTCGTCTCGATTCTCATCTCCAAAGAGAGACGAAAATTTTGAGTTAGCCTTGACCCGTCTCGAATGTAAAATATTAATTCTCATATTATTTTATTTGTTTTAGAAACGAGATGAGAAACTCCTCTTCTCGTGAGCAACATTAAACCAAACCAAAATATTCTTTCCAAATGTCACGTTTCTGCTTGTAATGGTATGACCTGAGCGATAATTAGCTCCTAGCTTTTAACCTTCTACGAGATAATAATAATTATTATTAGTTTATTATTATTATTATTATTATTATTATTATTCCTGAAGATTTGATAGTTCAAGTATTGAAACATCCGAGTATTCAAATATCTCAATATAATAAAACGTATGTTATCGCCGATCAATCGCCATTCGCACCAGCACCATGACAACTGAACCGCGATCGCTACGCGGTAAAAGATTCATTTTTAGTCTGGTTACGTTAGGATTTCTTTGTCTCCGCTTGCAAACTTGTATGTTATATTTCTTCGATTCAAAATGTCTTTCGTATTTCTTTTATGAAGTCGGAAAAGTTTACATTAATAACTTGAGTTGTTCTTAAGCCGCTGGTTCACAAGTTTGTTTTTTTCTCCACACGAAACTACAAATATGACAAATTGAATTCTCATACACCCCATTTCTTTCAAAGCAGTCGCCATTACCTGGTCAAAGACTTATTCTCGCCACGATTCATATTAACCAGAATAAATTCATTTTTCGGAAGCGGGACTTTCACTTTTCGGATTTCGGAAAATTATGGAATTCAGTTAAACTCCGAAATTCAGAAGAATTCCGGAAGTCGGAAACAATCCGGAATTTAGAATATTCCGGAATTGAGAAAGCTCCGGATTTCGAAAAAATCGGATTTTTCGGAATTCCGGAATGTTAACAAAATCAGAAATTTATAAATGCCGGATTTTTCCAAATTCCGGAATTATTCCAAAATCGGAATTTTCCGAATTCCGGAATTTGTCCGGTTTGACCTTCGGGAGTCCGGAAAGTAATAATTCCGGAATTGGCTATCCCTAGTTTATACACAACCTTTCAGAACACTAAGCTAGTAGCTGTCTACAAACAAACATGTAATGCAAAGCATTTTGTATCCTGTAATACGTCATGTATTAAAATCCGACAGCAGTTTCAGTATCTAACCAGAAATTGCATGTATCTAGTTACCGGAAGCTGAGGTATGAAGAATTGTATTGTGTCTTATCTTTTTGTGTCTTATACAACCCTGCAAACCACTGAATATCTAAACGGCTTTCGTTAAATCCAAGTTGTAGTACTCACAGTTACAGCCATTTGTGTCTGTATGATCGTGTTACTAAAGCTTTCTATATGACAGCGTTAGTAAGTCTTTCTCTGCTCTCCCGTAAAGTTGTGATACGATCTACTACAGAATAAAGAACCAATTATCAATTTAACAAAGTTGTTGTATTACTACACATCTGCTTCCGCCTCTGTCAATTTCGATTTCGTTGGTCGATTTCGTTGACGAGACATAATTGCTTTTTTATACCCCTTTCTTCGTTTACTGAACTAAACAGTAACTATTCTGAAATATACTACTGTGCATGCCTCGTAGATAAATATTTCTGATGCCAATAGTTTCCGTTTTGTCCAAGGAATCTTCTTTTTCTTATTCCCAGCATAACCCTTTTACTACATTATATGAAGAGCATGTAGGCCTAAATACCTCATGTATTACATATAATGTAGGTTTAACTCTTCCAGCAAAGAAGAAACATGTGATCATAGGATACACCCCACAGAAGTGATACCTGGCAATACAGTGGTCGTAATCCCTAACGACACAGGGAGTGAGCAGTGCCCTCCTCGCTGGTCTAGTGGCTAGCACGTGCGCCGGATGTATGGTGTATGGGGTCCCGGGTTCGATTCCCGGCGGGAGAGCCTCTCTGATTTTTTAACTGTCCTTGGTGTTTCTGTGTTCTTGTCCCTGTCGTTGTAAGTTATTAGAAAAAGCAAGTTAAACCAGTGAAGCAAGTAAAATTATCAATAAGTAAGTTACTGAAACACGTTCGGTGAGTCAGTTAAAAAAAAGTAGACAAAGCACTGACATTTCGCGTCGTCCATTCGAGTTCGAATCTATCTCGGCTTGATTTTTTATCCATTTGAGAGAAAGTATTGTTTCTTTTCACTACAGGTAATCACTCTTTTCGTATTTTTCGCTGTCGTTCACAGTTAAAGTAACTGACTACTCTTATTCTTCCTACGAATGATGGATCTTCTCTTTCGCTTCATGTCAAACATGCACACGTAATGAAAAGACACTGTACATAATAATAATAATAATATGAAATATTACTAGCTAACTCGTGTGTGTATTTCGACAATATAATTTTATATTATTATGTGGAAATAAGTAATGCTGGCTAGCCCCCTAATTTTTTTCAATGCGCCTTATTGGTCCACGGTGTCCAACGTTGGTCCCATCTCACTAACGCCTCCTGTTCTCTCGACATAAGTTATCGACATTTTGCCTAAAGAGGGCTCTGCCGTGGCTCCATGACTACCCATGACAGTGACTCTTCGTTCATTTCGCATTGAAATCGCTTATTTTTCTGAGTACTATGAATGCATACTGTCCAACGTTGCTCCCATCACTCAACAATTTCCAGTTCTCTCGATATAAATTTTGTTTGTAAGGGAGATATGGCGTTACAATCATTTCGTTTGAAGAAGAATTGAAAAAGATTTTGCCTTGCTACAAACAACACCTATTATTATTATTATTATTATTATTATTATTATTATTATTATTATTATTATTATCATTATTATTATTATTGTTTTACTTACCACTAATGTTGCCTACCTTTATTTGCAATGCAATGTGTTACTAAAAAGGAAATCAAATAACACTCCTCGCCATTCAGACTCCCGAACTCGAAATACATGATTTACAGTTCTCTGTGTTAGATGAAAGCACATTTATTATATTATTCTTTCAAATAACACGTTTAACAAGTTACTTCACTCTCATGTGTAATTTTATATTATCACTAATAATCATCTTGTTCCGGTACGAAAAGAACCCCCTTCTACAAAAAAAAAGCCTGACCGTAGCGAAAGGGCGTGAACCTGCTTTAGACGATTAATCGGGTCCAATATTTCAATAAGTCTCTGCACACAAATATTTCAGTAAAAGAGGAAAAGTTATTCAAACTTTCTGAATACCTATTTATGGGCGAAATTTGGTTCCCTTGGAAGTTTTTAAGAGTTTGAAGGGCCACTATTTTGAACATTTTCATCTGATTATTCTGGTTAACGAACTCATCAAGATATTTCAACAATTAATGTTTGTGTCAAGTTTCGTCTCAATCCGCTGAAAATTAGGGTGGTTAATGCATTCACGAATAGCGTTATATATATATATACAGATAGATAGATAAATAGACACACAGAGGAAGAGAGAAAAAGTGTTTTGCTCCCTTCTCGCACCTGTGGTGCGTCAGAGCTAAACCGGGCCCCTTTGCAAAACTTATTGAGCAGCCTAACCTAAACAGAAACCTCTTACTTGCTAACGTAGAAACGTGGTCGGGAGGTGTAAGGTATGTAGAAATTGTATTTTTAATAACCATGAGTATGGATTCGAACACTCCACTTCCATGATTTTCTTTTTACTTTTTGCAGCTACATCGGAACGTTCAAATTTTATTCTTTACTAATTGCAAATGGCGTTTACATTCAAAATATGAGGAATTTTGGTGGCATTTGTTCGGCTTTTCTTCTCTTTCAAAATTAAGACAAGAATAAAAGCAATACGCAAAGACAAAAAGTATTATCAGTACTAAACATTACCAATAATAATTGCTACAAAAAACTAAATACGACCTCTTTTACCATCTCTCACGAGCTGCATGTATTATTAACAAAAATTTTTAAAAACGTCTTCACCGAAGATTCGAACTGGCGACCTTTGCATTTGTAAGCCAGCACCTTAATCACTACACCAAGATCACGGCGTGGTGAATGTTTAGTTGTCGGCGTATTTGTTGTATTTATGTTTTATGTTCTCACTTCGATAATTTTTACTCTTTTTTCTAAGTTTAACAGCTGTTTCTGGCTTTCTCTTTCGGTGTCGTCCTTTATTTACACTATGCACTATTCGTATTCACAGCTTGTGCCCCTCTGCAGTGTCTTATTCAGATTAAACTTTTCTTTTTGCCCCTCAGTAAACATTTGATTGATTTAATTCTCATACTCTCCACGGATGGAGCGCAGGAATGCCAGACTCGAAAAATAGGTGTACATTTACTTTCCTGACAGATAATACTGTTTCTGCAAGTTCGAGTCTTGATCCATCCGAAACAGCAGGGCGTAAAAGTAAGTTCCAGGATTACTTTGAAATTGCGACGAATGCTGAGTTGGCTATTTGTAAATTATGTAAGCCAAAGAAGATAGAATTGAAAATGCATTCTCGTAATATAACGGGGTGAAGAAACACTTGCAAAATATTCACAAGAAAGAGTACGCGATTCTCTACCCCGACAGCAACAAAGATCAGAAGAGTAGCTGCAGGAAGGAGGATATAACAACATATTTCCCTCAGAAGAAGGAAACTAAGGTAAGTGCATAGCATACTTGACAGTGTCTAAAGTGTTGAAAATTAATTATCACTATTCCCCGCGGCACTCCAGCCATTGATATAATTGTTATTAGTATATAACATAATTATGTTGTATATCAGTTATTTAGTTTAGTATATTAGTATATGTTATCCACAAGTCCGTTGACACTAGTAATGTTATTCCTTGGTGGCTGGTGTAAAGGGAGATAGGCGACAATAGATGGCAGCGCTGTTCTCCTACACAAGTAACGTATTTTTATATTTTCTCTGCTGCTTCCACAAATTTAATGCTAGAGAGTTTAAACTTTCTGAAAAGAAAGTTCAAACCTATTCTAAGGGATCAATCCGTGTCAATTTTGGATATTGTGACGTTAGAGCATTCCTTGGACTAGAAGCAGGCAAAGACAAGGTTGAAATCCGGTTAAATAAAGACGAAGAAATTTACATATAGATATATTAAAAGGATCCGGGTTTGGTTCAATGAGTTCCAAAAAACAGATACGAAAACGTTATATTCTTTATATCCTAATTACATTGGCGACTTTTTTTCGGGGCTAAAATGTGCCCGCATGCAGGGGCGGACTGGTCCACCCTGCTACCCTGCAGATGCAGGGAAGGCCTCCATAACAGGTGGGCCCCCTCCACCAAATTTTAAAAGATGTGCTCAATTAAACCTACCATCATCAAAAATATGGCAGGGTAACTCCCGCAAACTTGTGTTTTGCATAAAAAAGACGTAAAGTTAAACTTTCATGAACAGACCTTATTCTTCTTCACGTTTATCGACTTGAAAAGGTTCCGTCTGTGAGACAATCAGGCCCTAAAACATTGTGGGGTTTGTGATACAGCAGCTGTTAAAAACGAGCACGTTAACTACTACTTTTTTAAATATAAGAAACACAGTAGATTTCAGGCTGTTATTGGATTTGGATACCATTGCCTACTCCGGTCCTTTTACAAGCCGGCGAGTGACGATGTTTTAAAGAAACAGTAGTTTCGTAGATATTGTTATTGGGTAAAGTGGAGGTGGAGCCGGAACGCTTTTGAACTGCATTGTCCTCAGACCAAGCTTCGAAGAAAGAAATCGGTTCAGTTTTCTTTTTTTTTTTTTCAGTGCGGTAAAGCGAAAAGAAATTAGTCGCCACTATCAACGATTGTTTTATACAAACCTCAAACAATTACTATGAAGTTGCTGCCCACTGCTCGTGTTTTATTTGTATATTACATCGAAGAGCAAATCCGATAGCAGCAATTCAATTATTGGAACACTAGTTACGTGTCGTTTGTCGTGGAAGACAGAGGAACTGCTCCAATTTGCTCGTCAATATAGGGACTATAATCCACCAATATGTAAAAAGCAGGATATTTTAAGAAATGAGCATGGCAGTGAGCAATATGCTCATAGTAGTGAAAAAGAGAAAAATGAAGAAGAGGAAGATAATGAAACTGAGAGTGAGGAGGAAGATGAATGGAAATGCAAACCTGCAAGGCAGTGTAAAGTGTGTCTAGTTTGTGCACTGCACCTGCTTCACGAATTAAATCTTTATGGTCCATTATATCCATCGTTGTATAAAGCGTGTAAGTATGTTCTAACTCTATCGTGTACCCAAGTATCATGTGAAAGAATTTTCTCGATTATGAAAGTGATCAAAAATCGGTTGTGTTCATCGCTTGGACAAGATTTGTTGGAAGACTTTATTCTTTTATACATAGAAAGATCATATACGTTTGATTACGACAAAGTGATTGACGATCTTGTATCTAGCTCCAAAGAATTAGGTAGATATTTGAAATTGTGAGTGTAACTGGGGCATGATGAAGATATTAATATTAGGATACATTTCTGGCATTCATATTAATATTATATTATATTAGGTTACAGTATGCAATTCAGTAGAAAATTTCAACCAATTTGATATTAGAACTGATTTATGAGGAAAGAAACATTATTTCTGTCAGTGCTTTAATTATTTATGTTTCAAAGTTGACTTGAGATTAGTTTTTACTTATTGCACATGTATATATTTTGGGTTTTCTAAAACATGACATTCATTTGTTTAAATAAATGGTTTAAATTCATTACATAAAAAACAATAGCACTATATAAATAACTGAAAGCACCAATTCCGGTATTGTGTGTGTTTACAATAAAAAATGATAATGCCAATTACACACTGTATGAGTTACTATTAAAATGTTCCTACTTCAGATTTTTTGTAATTAATGTTTTGCTTTTGTATGAATATATGGGATACTATTTATAGGTTCGAAGATGGACTTTTATATGTAATACATATGAAAAATGCCAAGTACATTTTTTACATTTTTATATAGTGGGCCCTCATTTCAGTTTAGCAGGGTGGGCCCTATGGTTGCCAGTCCGCCCCTGCCCGCATGGCATATTGCTGAGAACTCTAAGCTGGAAAACAATGTTGGATGCAGCAACAATTTATGCTGGTTTTGCTGTAAATTATGCTATGCGAAAATTAATGGTCCAGCAATCAAATTCCAGCACAACTTTTCTTTTAATTTGGAGCGGAATGGACACAAGTTCGGATACCATGTTGAACTCTAGTTTCCGTCTCCTTAGGATGTTATGAACATTCATCCCATGGAAAGCAATGGCAAACCACCATGGATTCACCTTGCCAAGGGACTTTTAGGTCAAATACCTGCCTTCGGACAGAATATCACATCATTATTCATTAACAGCCATATAATAACACATTGCAAAATTTTGACCCAGAATATATGCGAGACTGTGAGACCATGTGAGAAAGTCTCGCGCGAGACGCGAGACGAGACTCAAAATTTTATGCGAGACGCGATTTCACATTTACGAGACGAGACGAGACGCGAGACGAGACCAACATTTGAGGCTGCGAGACGAGACGAGACTTTTCCATTTCTCGTCTCGTCTCGTCTCGCGTGCATCCCTACACGTAATTTATACTTTATACAAATGCGATACTTCTCCATTATCCTGTACTAACAGCAGAATCGTAGCTAGGGAGGTGGGCGAGCGAGGCCGTAGCCCCGTGCCCTGATAGCAAGAGGGTGCCGAACGAACAAGAAGAAAGAAAAATTGTTGGAAAGGAAAAAGTTTTGACGCCCTATTAACTCAATATTGTGGGATTGCAAAGGAAAAGAAAATTTTTTTAAATCATCTTCGCTTTCCTTGCAACGCAAACGTTTCAAGAAGTCGCAACAAACTTTTACTTATTACTTAAAGAAAGTCACTATATATGATTTGTAATTGACAATGTGATATAGAAGGCCGCAAGCTGCTGTTTGTGCGAGAATATTAGAAATAAAGGTAAGCAAGGGGGGGGGGGATAATAACATTTTCGAAATTGATGCAACTGTAGAATAGGGGCTTATGGAGTCAGAACTTAACCCAACGCATTCCGTTTTTTTTTCAAAGACTGGTCACTACCAGCGATCTTTTTTTTATTCCATTGGCATGAAATGCTTCCAATTTGAAGGAATCTATTGGTATGATTTCACCATCAACTGCTTCTATCGCCAGGATATATATATTAACATATGTGTGTATGACTTAGTGTATTTTCAACATGTTATTTAATAATAAGTAGCCTTAAATTCAGAACTTTCAAGTAATTGCTAAAATTTCAAACATATGTAGCAACCAAACCACATTTGTATTTTAAAAAGATACATTATACATATTCTTCATCTCCATGATCAATATTGAGAAATTCGCAAAGAAGGTTCCTTCTGAATTTCCGTTATGTTTCACAAAATTTTTTTTTACCGTAAAAGAATCGAAATTTAAAATGCTATTTGTGTGGTTACATACAGATTAAAATTTGAAAAGTTTACAATTATTACTAGAAATAATGGTGTCACCCATTTCGAACATTTTAAAAGCACATAGATCATAATGCATTGAAATTTCATTTATTATCGATAGTATGAAACGTTGTAAATAGTTGTAAATTTCTATAACTGTACACCAGTTGGATTTGCATACAACAAAAGGTAGTTTTTTTTTTTTTTTTTTTTTTTTAGTTTAACGAAACTAATATAAGCCTCTTTAAAAAAAGCTCTTATCTGTAAAAGAACACTAAGCGTGGTGAGGTGAGTGTAGGGGAGGAGAGCGTCGAATTCTACTTCATCTCGAGCGCCGAAATCTCTAGCTACGGCTCTGATTGACAGCGACCAATGGGATCCCAAAAAATTTTTAAACTTACTGAAAACGTTTTCACCATAAAAGTTTTAAAAAACATGCCATAAGCCACTCGTATATAATTCATGGATTCTTTTGAACACGTTGAGAGAGGGCCAACATGAAAGTTTTGGTGCGGTTCCCTTTTATTTTCCGCTCCAGGGCCCTAATTGTCTTAATCAGGCCCTTATATTTTCTATACGGGAAACAAGGTGCTGTAAAGAGTAAATTATTATTTAATTTCAAGTTATGGCATTATTTGAGATTCCAATTTAGCTTAATACTTCAATATTAGCAAAAGTGTCAAGCAGAGTGAGAAATCAGGAATCTTTCAAGTTTTGAATTACGAAAAATGTGAAAGCTGTTTCCGCAACATCATGGGCTAGCAACGCTGGTCTTGGATTAGCTGACTGTATTGCCGGTACTCGACGTGTGCCTTTTTGTTCATATACCGCTAGTTACAATACGAGGCGGAGGGCCCACTAAAAATTCACCGTCCAGGGCGCACAAGGAAATTTTCCGGTTTCCCGCCTGGCCAGTATGGCCCTACTCCTTAGACTACAGAAAACGGATTAATCCATGAAAATGAATGGCTATTAAGTAATTGTTAAAATCAGAATATGGGAGGAAAGGGCAGAACCCTGAGAGAACCACCGACACAATGTTGTCCAGCACAAACGTGCGTGGCTGGGGATCGAAACAGTGCCCCTCACACTAGATGTGAGCGTTCTACCTCTGAGCCAACGTGCCCTCTCTTTATTATATTAGAGAATTTATACATTTGCTAGGTATCCTTGCCGAGGGAATTGCTTTGACAGCCCTAAGAATTATGAAACTGGACAGAGCCAAGGTAGATTAGATGCAGAGTTGGTTCAGAAGTATAAACTACTATTTCCATTCATTGTCAGCTTTTAGCAATCCTTGATGAGGTTACACACTATGCAGTTGTCCCATTCTGTTCTCGCAAAAATTGACTTCTTTTAGAATTAGAAATTTTTCTAATTAGAATTAGGCAATTAGAATTTTTTCTTTTGAAGTAATTCAATTCTACCTAAAACTTCGTTCTTTTTTGACCTGAATACTTACAACCTGTATCCTAATTACCTTATAAGGTTTACCAAATCCACCTAGATCCTACTCCAGTATCTAGTAAATATAACCCTTATCCGACGAAACGTAGAGGGCCGCGGTGGCTCAGTGGTAGAGCGTTCACCTGTGGTGCTAGGGGTCCCGGGTTCGATCATAGCTCCCGCCAAGTGACCTTTGTGGTGGAGAAACACCGTGTGCGTTAGTTTTCTCGGGGTTCTCCCGTTTCCTCCCACTTTCTTCATTCCACCATTTCATTCATTACTCATCATCACCGTCTCCTTTAGCCTAACCGGCATAATCGTGGGACGTAAAATTCAAAGATTTCATTTCATTTTTCCGACGTAACGTAAACTACTACATATGAAATTAATGATTTTAGTTAAACGTCCGATGGCTTTGCTCTTTATGCTAAATCATACGGATAGTTCACCAATGTGAAAAATGTGAAATTACTGTTTTGTTTTCTTCCACCGGTAATCAAACCTGGGACCACATACACGTAAATATTACGTTCTTTCTTCTTGATAAGATCATAAATTGTATCATCTGTACAACAGTTCATTTTAGAAAAACGAGATGGTAGATGAAAAATAAACAAAGTGCACCATTCTCGTTTAATCGTATGTACTGTATTCGTCATCTTACCAAAAGCGAGAGAAAAGCCTCAACATGGTAGAAAGAACTATATGCACTGATATACGTTCTTCGAAAATTTCGATATTTCTTATTGTATAGAACATTTAAATTATTTATAGATGCTAAATATTTGGCTTCACTCAATACCCAACCGGACAATGTCGGGAAATTTAGTCGTTATAAAATATTCTTGGCGGATTACAATTTTGAAATTCAACACATTAAAAGTCAGCAGCATCCTGCAGACATTTTTAGCCGCTTAGAAGACAAGGTAAGCTATAGAACAGGACGAGAATCAAGAACTTGATAACTTCTTCTACACAGACGACGCTAGAGTTTTTGCTTTGCACTTTTTAGAGCACACCTTTCAAATTAACCAGTCCATTATGTTACCCAATTTAGCAGATGAACAAAGGAAGAACCCTTCATTTTCAGACATCATTACTGTATTGGAAAATAAGAATCTAACAAGTTATCTACACTCCGAGCGGTGAAATACTTTTCTCTTAAAAGTGGACTGTTATATAGGACTCAGAAACACCCTCAATTAGGACTGCTGTATTTACTTTGCGTACCATGATCTTTACTAAGCTAATGGTTTGAGGCTATCCATAACAACCCAATGGCACCACATTTTGGGTATACTAAGACATACCAATCGGCACTCAGAAAATATTAATTTCCTAATATGAAAGCTTACATAGAAAATAGAATAAAGACATGCAATCTCTGCCAAAGTATCAAGAAGTTACCAGTTAAGCCGGCGGGCCAATTGCTTCAACATCCTCATGAACCGATTGCGACAGCGTGGCAGTATGATTCAATTGGAAAAATTCCAATCGCAGTAGGAAGATTCAAACATATACTAGTTGCCATTGAAATGTCTACGCGATACTGTCTGTGCGATACCAGGGTTGTAGACAATATTACACCAGGAGAAATTGAACAATTTCTTATATTTGACATTATTCTATAATATGGAGCTGTTTCATACCTGTATTTGGACAGACACCCTCTACATAACGTTAAGAGGCTGCAGAACCTAGCGAAGTTATAAAACTTAGAATTTAAATTTTTTCCAGCGTATGACCACAAGACTGGGGGTGTAGTGGAAACATTCCACAAAATCATACAGAACGCTCTTAAATTTTTTGTACAGGAAAATCAAAATCGTTGGCCAAAACTAATTCCGTATATAACATTCGCAATTAATACATTTGTACAAACTGGAACTAAATATTCAAGTTTTTTTCTTATGCACAGATATGAACGTAGGACCATCTCTGATATTGCGCTAGCACCTACTCCGACGCTATGTATCGACAAAGAATACCTGAATAAGATACGTGGAATCGTACAGGATAATTTAATTGCAAGTTATAACAAACATAAAATATATTTCGACCGTAAACATCAACAAACTAATTTTGATAAGGGCCAGAAAGTACTTGTATTTTTTTCCCAATCGGCAAATTGGAATACCAGAATCCTTCTCAGCTAGGACATTTAGAAATCATCGAAAGAGTTAATCCTAATCTTTATAAGATCAAATTTCCAGACTCATATCGTCCAACAATACACGAGATTTCAGTAGACAGAATTAAGCCATATTATGAAGATAAGGAGAACATTGAGCAAGAATAAATAACCTCTTTTATTTTTTACACGAGCGAACTTTTAATTAAAAATAATAATTAAAATATATATAATAGCCAGAGCAGAGCGCAAGATATACTATATGATCTGGAATATCTAATATTTTACATATTCCTCTTCTTTCAATTGGCAGTATGAAAAGAAGGATAATAAGAAGAGAACATAAACGCAACTAAATTATTTAACTCAATTGGAAAAGAACATTGAATAGCGTAAAACATTTCAATCATTCTCACTTCTTACTTTAAAAAATTAAAACACACCACTAGGAAGAAGAAAATACGAAGACAACACTTCAGACAGGTAAAAACACTTTTCATAGCGATACAAACATTTCCCATTTCTTTTATGAAAAAGCTGATTCATTATTCTCCAACTGATTGAAAGAATGCTGACATTTGCATTTCCGCATTTAAAAGGCAACTGATCTTTACAAGGACAGCTAACCTATAATTTTACAATACCTTGATTTTTTTCTTTTTCCACTGTGAACTAGATAGTGTGACTGGCATTATGCAACATAAATATTATACACGATGTTCAACAAGTCAGGACCTATCTTACATTATACAAGATGACCAAGTATTCTGGACCATCATTGTCATCATCATCGGCATTTAAAATTGGATTATTTTATTGAAATACATATCTTTAGTGCAAATATTTTAGAAAATTTACACCTTATACCGGGTGACCAAGAAATCACATCGTTCGCATAACGAACCTCCCAATATAAATTATCTTTATATCTCTGTCTTAATAGCAACTTTTTAGTACTTGTAATTCTTATCATTTAATATATATTATATATCCGTATTTGCTCAATACCAAAAATATCCAAGAGATCTCGCTTAGAAATATC
This sequence comes from Thermobia domestica, assembly GCF_964235325.1. Taxonomy (NCBI): domain Eukaryota; kingdom Metazoa; phylum Arthropoda; class Insecta; order Zygentoma; family Lepismatidae; genus Thermobia; species Thermobia domestica. The sequence continues at coordinate 47,335,873 of NC_137459.1, forward strand.
TCCTTAATTTCTAATGGACAAATTTAATACAATTCATCCAACTAAAGAGCGACCGAGCCTACACACTCCAAAATCCCTCACTGTAAGTGAATATATATATATATATATATATATATATATATATATATATATATATTAAAGCCAAAGCTAAAAACAGCCCTACCTCGAGGGAAATGAGGTGACATAAAAAATGCACCGATCCTGCCTGTGATTAGGGAACAACTGTTTGGTGCTTTCTTTCGCTACCTTCTAGTGCTCTGAAGAGTGAAACTATTTTTTCAATGTTACCAGTGTCGTTAATGTTTTCAGTGATATTTGTGATACCTCAGTGTTGCCAACCCTCACATCTAGAAAAATAGCCCTTCGGCTTATTTTTTAAACAAGCCAGGGGGTGTAATATCCCATGTGATGTTGCAAACAAACAATTCTACATATCAGTGTTTACAAACATCAGCACGTGATTCGGCAAGAAAACTTCACACCAAATGGATCTACAATCACTTGCAGAAGACGGCTTCTAGCCCCTCCGACGGAGCAGAAGACAACATCGGAGCAGCAGCGCCACCGTCACCCAAAGAACTCTATAAATTGGATGGACAAAGGCAATTCAGTACCGGTTTTCTGGTGACCCTCCTCTAGTCTGCTACGGTACTTCTGGAGTAATCTAACCCCAGGACTCTAGTCTGCTACGGGATACGCCTATCTTATCTCCTGGCTTAGCCTGCTACGGAGCTCTGTCTGGGAATCCTAACCTCAGCCGCATAGCCTGCTACGGGGCTCTGTTGGCCACTTGAACCGCCTCTCCTTGCTACGGAGCAGTGGTTCCTTAATTACACTCTGCTTAGCCTGATACGGGGCTCTGTAGAGATCCTGTCTGCAACCTTAAGGTTAAAAGACAACCTATAACTAATCCTGTATATTAGAGAAATTATTAGTGTAGTATTTTGCAAAAATGCTTTTATAGTGGAGAAGTTTTATAATAAAACTGGTAGTGGGAGATCGATTCCGGACACACTTTTTATTAAATGCTCTACATATACCTATATGGGACAAAACTTTACAATATAGACAACCCAATCGGCTGCCTAGGGCGGAAATCTTTAGGGGCGGATCGGCAGGCAATTTTTTACGTGAGGTTTATCAACATTAGTCAAAATGTACATGTTCCAGCGTACTCAATACCCAACCGGACAATGTCGGGAAATTTAGTCGTTATAAAATATTCTTGGCGGATTACAATTTTGAAATTCAACACATTAAAAGTCAGCAGCATCCTGCAGACATTTTTAGCCGCTTAGAAGACAAGGTAAGCTATAGAACAGGACAAGAATCAAGAACTTGATAACTTCTTCTACACAGACGACGCTAGAGTTTTTGCTTTGCACTTTTTAGAGCACACTTTTCAAATTAACCAGTCCATTATGTTACCAAATTTAGCAGATGAACAAAGGAAGAACCCTTCATTTTCAGACATCATTACTGTATTGGAAAATAAGAATCTAACAAGTTATCTACACTCCGAGCGGTGAAATACTTTTCTCTTAAAAGTGGACTGTTATATAGGACTCAGAAACACCCTCAATTAGGACTGCTGTATTTACTTTGCGTACCATAATCTTTACTAGGCTAATGGTTTGAGGCTATCCATAACAACCCAATGGCACCACATTTTGGGTATACTAAGACATACCAATCGGCACTCAGAAAATATTAATTTCCTAATATGAAAGCTTACATAGAAAATAGAATAAAGACATGCAATCTCTGCCAAAGTATCAAGAAGTTACCAGTTAAGCCGGCGGGCCAATTGCTTCAACATCCTCATGAACCGATTGCGACAGCGTGGCAGTATGATTCAATTGGAAAAATTCCAATCGCAGTAGGAAGATTCAAACATATACTAGTTGCCATTGAAATGTCTACGCGATACTGTCTGTGCGATACCAGGGTTGTAGACAATATTACACCAGGAGAAATTGAACAATTTCTTATATTTGACATTATTCTATAATATGGAGCTGTTTCATACCTGTATTTGGACAGACACCCTGTACATAACGTTAAGAGGCTGCAGAACCTAGCGAAGTTATAAAACTTAGAATTTCAATTTTTTCCAGCGTATGACCACAAGACTGGGGGTGTAGTGGAAACATTCCACAAAATCATACAGAACGCTCTTAAATTTTTTGTACAGGAAAATCATAATCGTTGGCCAAAACTAATTCCGTATATAACATTCGCAATTAATACATTTGTACAAACTGGAACTAAATATTCAAGTTTTTTTTCTTATGCACAGATATGAACGTAGCACCATCTCTGATATTGCGCTAGCACCTACTCCGACGCTATGTATCGACAAAGAATACCTGAATAAGATACGTGGAATCGTACAGGATAATTTAATTGCAAGTTATAACAAACATAAAATATATTTCGACTGTAAACATCAACAAACTAATTTTGATAAGGGCCAGAAAGTACTTGTATTTTTTTCCCAATCGGCAAATTGGAATACAAGAATCCTTCTCAGCTAGGACATTTAGAAATCATCGAAAGAGTTAATCCTAATCTTTATAAGATCAAATTTCCAGACTCATATCGTCCAACAATACACGAGATTTCAGTAGACAGAATTAAGCCATATTATGAAGATAAGGAGAACATTGAGCAAGAATAAATAACCTCTTTTATTTTTTACACGAGCGAAGACTTTTAATTAAAAATAATAATTAAAATATATATAATAGCCAGAGCAGAGCGCAAGATATACTATATGATCTGGAATATCTAATATTTTACATATTCCTCTTCTTTCAATTGGCAGTATGAAAAGAAGGATAATAAGAAGAGAACATAAACGCAACTAAATTATTTAACTCAATTGGAAAAGAACATTGAATAGCGTAAAACATTTCAATCATTCTCACTTCTTACTTTAAAAAATTAAAACACACCACTAGGAAGAAGAAAATACGAAGACAACACTTCAGACAGATAAAAACACTTTTCATAGCGATACAAACATTTCCCATATCTTTTATGAAAAAGCTGATTCATTATTCTCCAACTGATTGAAAGAATGCTGACATTTGCATTTCCGCATTTAAAAGGCAACTGATCTTTACAAGGACAGCTAATCTATAATTTTACAATACCTTGATTTTTTTCTTTTTCCACTGTGAACTAGATAGTGTGACTGGCATTATGCAACATAAATATTATACACGATGTTCAACAAGTCAGGACCTATCTTACATTATACAAGATGACCAAGTATTCTGGACCATCATTGTCATCATCATCGGCATTTAAAATTGGATTATTTTATTGAAATACATATCTTTAGTGCAAATATTTTAGAAAATTTACACCTTATACCGGGTGACCAAGAAATCACATCGTTCGCATAACGAACCTCCCAATATAAATTATCTTTATATCTCTGTCTTAATAGCAACTTTTTAGTACTTGTAATTCTTATCATTTAATATATATTATATATCCGTATTTGCTCAATACCAAAAATATCCAAGAGATCTCGCTTAGAAATATCTCCTTAATTTCTAATGGACAAATTTAATACAATTCATCCAACTAAAGAGCGACCGAGCCTACACACTCCAAAATCCCTCACTGTAAGTGAATATATATATATATATATATATATATATATATATATATATATATATATATATATATATTAAAGCCAAAGCTAAAAACAGCCCTACCTCGAGGGAAATGAGGTGACATAAAAAATGCACCGATCCTGCCTGTGATTAGGGAACAACTGCTTGGTGCTTTCTTTCGCTACCTTCTAGTGCTCTGAAGAGTGAAACTATTTTTTCAATGTTACCAGTGTCGTTAATGTTTTCAGTGATATTTGTGATATCTCAGTGTTGCCAACCCTCACATCTAGAAAAATAGCCCTTCGGCTTATTTTTTAAACAAGCCAGGGGGTGTAATATCCCATGTGATGTTGCAAACAAACAATTCTACATATCAGTGTTTACAAACATCAGCACGTGATTCGGCAAGAAAACTTCACACCAAATGGATCTACAATCACTTGCAGAAGACGGCTTCTAGCCCCTCCGACGGAGCAGAAGACAACATCGGAGCAGCAGCGCCACCGTCACCCAAAGAACTCTATAAATTGGATGGACAAAGGCAATTCAGTACCGGTTTTCTGGTGACCCTCCTCTAGTCTGCTACGGTACTTCTGGAGTAATCTAACCCCAGGACTCTAGTCTGCTACGGGATACGCCTATCTTATCTCCTGGCTTAGCCTGCTACGGAGCTCTGTCTGGGAATCCTAACCTCAGCCGCATAGCCTGCTACGGGGCTCTGTTGGCCACTTGAACCGCCTCTCCTTGCTACGGAGCAGTGGTTCCTTAATTACACTCTGCTTAGCCTGATACGGGGCTCTGTAGAGATCCTGTCTGCAACCTTACGGTTAAAAGACAACCTATAACTAATCCTGTATATTAGAGAAATTATTAGTGTAGTATTTTGCAAAAATGCTTTTATAGTGGAGAAGTTTTATAATAAAACTGGTAGTGGGAGATCGATTCCGGACACACTTTTTATTAAATGCTCTACATATACCTATATGGGACAAAACTTTACAATATAGACAACCCAATCGGCTGCCTAGGGCGGAAATCTTTAGGGGCGGATCGGCAGGCAATTTTTTACGTGAGGTTTATCAACATTAGTCAAAATGTACATGTTCCAGCGTCCTATACATTTAGGAAGAGGAAGTTAATGAAAAGTCGAATCACCCAAGATCGATTACTGCTCATCTATATGGAGCGGGGAAACATCTATCTGGCTATAGTACGTTTCCGTGTTCCCACATTTCACTCAGAAGATCTGCATTATCTGAATTGTTATCCAGACTCCGGATGCTCGCAGAAATATCACTGACCTAAAGTTTCTACATAAGATAGTAAATATCAACTTAAGGTCTGAAGCCCTACTTCACAAATTATCCCTCTACATTACTACCCGTGTAGCACCAAATACCCACTTCTTCCACCTTTCCCGCACTAGACTGTCGATTATTCAAAGGTCCTTCTTTCTCAGGGCACCAAAATTATATAATCAAATAACAACTGACGTGGATATTTTTTAAAGAGAATAATTGCACAAATTTAAAATAACTAATGAATTAAGAATCTCCACCACCTTTGTTTTGTATTTTATTATTTTTATTTTTTTCTATTGCTAACACGTGTTTGTCATGTTTCCCTGCCTAAATGGCACTCGTTATGCTGTATCTGAGTATCTGTTGAAATAAACAAATTAATTTTTTTAAAAAAAATCTTCAATTTGGCAACTCAACGAAGAAATTCAGCATCTACGAAGAATCGGAAGTGATGATAAAAGACATACTCATTACCTGGGAAAATATAAAAAATGAATTGATACATTTGTTAGCTAGTGTCATAAATAGAGAGACTTTTCCCCAGTTAAAAAGCTAAATATTTTCCCATCATATTGGACTACACCCCAGACGTTAGTCACACAGAGTAAATGACTGTGATCATTTGATTCGTATAAATATATATCTTTTAAGGTAACGTCAAAAAACGAATCTGAAGTCAATCAAGTTTTCGTAAAAGAGCACTTTTTGGGATTTATGGCCCTGCAATGAAAGTACTGGAGCGTCTATGACTGAGGAAATTTTTGAAAAGTTGAAAGTTGTGTCATTAACTGTTGAAAATATTTGAGGACAAGGTTACGACAGTGGCAATAATATGAAAGGAAAGGTGAGTAGTGTTCAGAAAGGGACACTTGGATATTAATCCATGTGCATTCTATGTTCCATGTTGCTCGCATACTCTAAACCTCGTGGTCAATGACGCAGCTTCATGCTGCTTGGAAGTAATCATCTTTTTTGATGTAATCCAACTAATTTGTGTGTTCTTTTCAGCATAGACACGTCAATGGGAGATTTTACGCCGTCACGTGCCATAACTACTGAGTGATACACGATGATCCAGTAGAATTGATGAACTTAAGCCTTTGCGACAGGGGCATCATTTAAGAGGGGCAGGAGGGGTCAATTGCCCCCAAGTGTTTGAGGAATAAACATACTTTAATGGATTGTCTACTACTACGCATGTAAAAAACATGAAAGTCTTATGTTGGTGGTGCTCTTCTGCCCCTCAAGTGAAACCTGAAATGACGCCCCTGCTCTCTGTGTTATCAGTTGTCAAGTATGTGATGCTTTGGACAAAATATCTAAAGATACTTCTCTTACAGGCTCCAGTAGGATTAGAACAAAAGAAGAAACACTTGGGTTACTTAAAAACCTCTTAGACTTCAAGTTTGTATTTGCTCTTGTCACATGGCACAACATTTTGTTTCACTTCAATTTAGCAAGTAACATACTACAAGAAATGGATTTATCACTCCAAAAAGCAATTAGTCACATGAAAAGAACAGTATTTAATCAGTGTTAGCAGTGATTTGGAATTCGAGGGAACTCTAGTTGATACTGGTGAAGTGGCAGAAGAAGTTGGAATAGAACCACTTTTTGAGAAAGAGAAGATCCGCATTGGAAATAAGAAGATAATGTTTGATTGCTAATCAATAGATGAATCGGCAAATGTAGCTGACCCCGCGAAAAAAATCCACCATATCCTCTAGCATGTCCCTCATAATAAAATTCCTCCTCTGCCAATGTCCCAACTAGTTTCTTAAGATTTATTTTTATTTTGCTGTTTGAGACACGGCTATGGATGCAGTCAAAGAATGATTTTCCCAGTTAAATGATGTACGTTTTGTCTTCGGAATTTGTACAACTTTCATGATCTTAAAAACAAAAACGCAATATAGGTCAAACTGTTGTGTGAAAACTTGGAAAAGTCCTTAACAACTGAAAATCAAAAAAGTTGTGAAGGAGTGTGATATTGATGCTATAGTGCTTGTTCTGAGCTCAGAGGAATTTATCATTATCTTAATGACTCAGTATTAAGCCCATGAAGAAGTACTAACAAGGGACATCACCCAATTGTCCGGCTCCGATTTTAATGAAATTTTTGTTGCTGATAGAGGACATGTATTCATTACTTGTGATGACAGAAATTTTTGCCATCGTGCATGTTTTCTATTTTTTAATAATTTTTAAAAGGTTGTGATGTGGTTAATAGAGATTAGTGCAGAAGTCCCTTACTACCCTTTGTAAACGGAGTGTTAATGAAAGAACAACCATGTAGATACGTATAGGGCCTAGGGGGAAGTCGTATGGTACGTATGACCTTGACGGCAGCCATCTTGAAATCCGCCATTTTGAATTAAGGTCAAGTTTTTTAAATGGGAATAGGGTAATATGATACATAATTTCGGGCTAAAATTTAATCAGAAAGACAATGTTGAAGTTAGTTTTAAGATGCGGTCGTTTGGTGAAAAGTTACAGGCATATTAATTGTTTATACTTACTATGTACGTAAGTCCCTTATCTCCACTTCTAACCCGCGTATTAATGATAATAAGTGGATAAAGGTTTCGGTAATACATATTATGCCTAGAGGGAAGTAGTACAATAAGGGTATCTTGACGACAGCCATCTTGAAATCCGCCATTTTGAATTAAAGTGAAGTTTTGAAAACTGAAAACCATAGCATGTGGCACCTCATTTTAATAGTAAATTTTCCCCAAAAGCCAATGGTATGCTTATTTTTGTTCTATAGTTAACTAGTATGAATTTATGACTCTTCTAATGTGCACGAAACGTCCATTATTCGATCTTCCAAATTGGCAACACTCCTAATTTTCATCGCATGTTTTAAGATTCCAACTGGCACTTTGCAATTGTTTCCATGGCTCATATTTTCTAAATTTATTACATTTTTTTTAAGAGTTGCGATTTGTCAGTTCATGAATAGTGTTGGGATAAGCATCCAGCAATCTTTCTGAATTTTGAAGACTTGCCATGTAATTATTAATTTCCTAGGCAGTGTAATTATTTATTTTATCCCAGAGTACATGAGGAACCTATGGACCTATGTGATGTAAAGAAATACAAATGAAATTATAAGAAATTTGTGTAACACGAACTCACAATTATCATGAAATATAGCCTACATGTTGCGCAAACGACAAACAGTATTTTTTTTAATAAATACAACTTTACAACTTTAAAGGAACAGCAGCAATGATAGAATATATCAAACAGGCATAATATCACTGTTCCCAACACACTGTTTGTACCATGAACAAAATATGAAAACTGGTAACTTGTTTACAAAAAGGTGTAACTTAATCGAGTTCCCGATCAATACTGATTATAAATCTTACAAATATGAACCATCGACAACAATCACTAGAAAACGAATGACTTTTTTGTCTGACTAGCTAAAATATTGCCATAGAAAATAAATAAATAAATAAATAAATAAATATACAATAAACAAATAAATATAAAACAAAACAAAAGACCATTTATTTACACAACAATTATATTTCGTTTCCTTTTTTGAAGTGAATTTTCAACTTATTTCTCGTCTCATCTACTATCCATTATAAGCTACGTCTCCGGTATTACCTGAATGCAAAGTTGGAGTTATTTCGTTCTGCGTTGATTCATGTCAGTAAACGAGTTTTTGAATTGCAGGTATAGGAAATAAATAATTACATTGCCTATGAAATTAATAATTACATGGCAAGTCTTCAAAATTCAGAAAGATTGCTGGATGCTTATCCCAACACTATTCATGAGCTGACAAATCGCAACTCTTAAAAAATGTAATAAATTTAGAAAACATGAACCATGGAAACAATTGCAAAGTACCAGTTGGAATCTTAAAACATGCGGTGAAAATTAGGAGTGTTGCCAGTTTGAAAGATCAAATAATGGACGTTTCGTGCACATTAGTAGAGTCATAAATTCATACTGGTTAACTATAGAACAAAAATAAGCATACCATTGGCTTTTGGGGAAAATTTACTATTAAAATTTGGTGCCACATGCTATGGTTTTCAGTTTTCAAAACTTCACTTTAATTCAAAATGGCGGATTTCAAGATAGCTGCCGTCAATGATACCCTTATCGTACCACTTCCCTCAGACATAATGTGTATTACCGAAACCTTTATCCACTTATTATCATTAATACGCGGGTTAGAAGCGGAGATAAGGGACTTACGCACATAGTAAGTATAAACAATTAATATGCCTGTAACTTTTTACCAAATGAGCGCATCTTAAAACTAACTTCACCTTTGTCATTCTGATTAAATTCTAGCCTGAAATTATGTATCATATTACCCTATTCCCATTTAAAAAACTTGACCTTAATTCAAAATGGCGGATTTCAAGATGACGGATTTCAATCACAAAATGTATGTAAGAATAAACTTTTTATTACTACTTTAAACTAGTTATTAACGTATAATTGTTTAAAACACAAAGCTGTTTAGAGTACACCTCTTAACTTTTGATTTCCTTAAACAGGCAAAAAATATTTTTTTTGGACAGATTGCAGTCATTAATCACGTTTTCTATGGAATATTTTTAGAAAGAATTACAGCCATCTTTTGTTTTATATTTTCAGCATGGTATACATTTCAATAAAACTTGTAATTTCCTATTGCACTGTGGTTATATTAGCAAAATTTCATTCCAAATGCTACAGCAATAAAAACGTTTCAAAAAAATAATTGGCTTATTAATACCATAGAGCATTGGGAGTAAGCTTTATTTTATATAATGCTTAAACAAATGGTAAAAATGTGATGATGTGGTGGAAATGTCAGGGGTGACAAGACTTCAGTTTGGTTTGGGCTTGGCGGAGAAGGAGAATATGGGGATGCAGGGATGTTTTTTGCCTAGGGTATAAAATATCCTAGAGCCGCCCCTCAATCTAGTAGAGGTAGTTTACTCTAAGGAGGGACTTCTTTTCGAACGATTTTCTCCAAAACGATTCAGGCAATTTTGTTCATATTTCATAAGTAAATGTTCCATTAACAGACCCACTATAAGCCATTTTTCACTTAAAAATCATTAGAGGAATTCTACTCTTGAGGGTTAGCTCTTTCTGAATAATTTTCTGTGAAATTGAACTTTATTTTGTATTTATATGATAAATAAGTATTTCTTAATTAATACTATAATAGGACATAAATCATTTTGAATGAAAAAGTTCTCAATATATAGTTTACTCTTGGGTGACAATTCTATATGAACGATTTTCTTAAAAAAAAAAAACTGCTTATGGAATGTTGTTCATATTTCATAAATAAAAATCTCACAAACAAACCTACAACACTGAATACAGTGTTTCATTTAAAAATTTTAAGAAATAGTTTACCCCCAGGGGTGATTTTTTCAGGACGATTGTTTCAAAAACTGCTCACTTAATTTTGTTCATATTTCATGAATAAAAGTTACATCAAAATTATAACATGACGTAATTCATTAGTCATGAAATAATGCGCAAGAGGTAGTTTACCCTTGAGGTGAGTTTATTTACGAACAATTTTGTAAAAAAGTGTTGAGTTGATTTTGTTTCTATTTCATAAATAAATATTTCATTAACAAACATAAAATAAAACATATATGATTTTTCATAAAGCAATTCGTAAATAAATGTTTTCTCAATAGTTGCAGCATGATATTACTTACTTTAAAAATTTAGAGCAAGAAAGTTTAGTGCGGTTACCATTAACTACTTATTTCTTTTGTACAATACAGAAAAAATAATGCACATAATAATTTTATTTCACATTATATTTATTTCTTCTCAAGGTAAGGTTCAAATAACGCGCACATAAGCGTACACTACTTTTATCATCACTAAATTTCTTATAGAGCTTGCGTATAGGTCTCGCGTAACAATATCAATTGAACAAGCGGCTAAAACTTCATTACTACACAAATAAATCGTATGAAGTTGACAGTAAAGTATCTCAATTATCCTAATAAAATTTTGTATAAAAACGTGAAGTCTGTTAGACCTACTAGACTGATTTTTCACGTGAAACAACTAATCAATTGGCTGTTTCCTTAATATACTATTGAGTTCAAAATCAAAATATGTAAAGTCAAATTACAAACATATCATATTGGATTCTATGTTCGCAGGCAAATTTCCGATAAAATAAGGTTTTCATATCTATAGTTACATTAATTTCAATACATTTTTTAGAACTGATTTAAAATTTTATAAATGTGTAAAAAGATCTCAACTACTTACACAATGTTCATCTACTTTTTCACAACCTTCCGGAGTTTATGTCTAATAATACTGATAATAACAATACATGTAATTTCTTGCTACCACTTTTTATATGTAAATCTTACATGTTATGTTTGTATCATATATAAGAAGTATCACTTTAGTAAAAATCGTCAGTTCTCATTTATATTTTAAGAGCTAACAATTAACTTAATCGTTGAATTACTCCCATTAAACACATTGCTCATATTCGCCCATCAAAATTATAATTGTCCTTACAATTATTGTTTAGGACTAACGTATTATTCCCCTTTGATGTTTAAATCTTACTAAGATAATAAATAGATATACAAACAACTACACTGAACACGAATAAAACGACTACACATTGGGAAATCAAACATTCACAAGAAAATACAGTTTCTGAGAAGAAGAGAAGAAATAATAATGTTTGTTTAGAAAGCTATAATTTGCCACTACTATAACAAAAGCGATGTTTAAGCTGTGATAATATAAAATTTATACGTGTGCAGAAACAATAGTCGAGGCAATCTACAACCAACCGAAAGTTGCTCAAGGATAAAGCGAGAACGGGCTCAGTTATATTCTGCTTTTTGAACACAGCTTACGGTTGGTGGAGATTTAAATTAAATTAGTTGCTAATTACTTGGTTGTGAATCATCATTCCTTATTACGTCAATGAGTTACACATAAGCCATGGCCAGTGGGTATGCTCTATCGTTATTAAAGCCTTTCTAAACATCTCTCTTTCATTCAATAAAGTAACTTCGTTTTTTTCTTTTTTTAAATAAATGAGAATATGTTTGATCACAACATAAATAAGACATCAAACATAACCTCACAATTCATGCAGCTGGAGACAACACAAACCATTCAGAAGATGAATTTATGTAAGACAGTAATTAAACGCATTATTTACATTCTATATGTGAAGATATGACCATAAAACAGCAATAACAACATATTTTCTCTGAAGTATCCTTTACAGAATTCTGTACATCAATGTTACTACAGTAAATTATAGTTTTCTCACATTTAAATATTAGTTGTGCGACAAAGTCTATCTTATAATACAATAAACATGTTTTATGAGAGTAGAAACTACACGATTTTACTTGGGCTAACACAAGTCACGAAAGCAAAAATACTTGGAGAGAAGTGGGATAATCTTAAACAGAGATTTTGTAGCACAGAAATATCTGTGTCTGTAGGATTAATGTAACACACTAGGGGCATGCAAATTTACTAAGAAGGAAAAAGGAAGTCCTTAATATTTATTCCTGATATATTATACCTTCAAAAGACTGTCGTATTAATCATCAAGCACACACAATAGACACCATATATGGAAACTGAAATTATCTTACATGATAATACAAATTCATATTAAAGTACTTAAGTTTTGCTATCGACTAAAAATCCCTGTGGCAATCCCTCTTGTGGTTTACATTAAAAATATTACCACGACATTTCAGTCATTAGACATTAATAGTACAATAAGAACAAGAATAAACATTATCTCACTTTCAGCCATTTGTCTTAATATTAAATTATAGTCCTTACATTGATTCACGATTTATTAACGTAAGTATAGGTTAATATCATGTGTATCAGATACAAGAATACAAAGGTTACAACATTCACACGTCGAGTGTGGCTAAAATAATATGATTGAATGAGTCACACAATCATGAAATCCAAGGGACAAAGAGAGAATTAAACAGAAATGCATGATTATGAGCATATATAACTGTTCTTGGCTCCCGAATTGATGAACAATTATCCAGCATCGTCATTACTGTGCATAATTATGTGCTTGGTACTAAATGAATAACAATTCACTTTAGCCCACAGATTAGATACTTCGTAGCTCAAATTGCAGGCAGTGATAGGCAGGCTTGTACAGATAGCATCAGTGTAAACATAACTGCAGATTAATAAGCAATAAGAGGATAAACATTTTGGAGGTGAGGTTGAAAAATATATTAATTCCTTTATTGAACATTTGCTCAATTTCATTTATTTTTATTTAGTTCGTTTCTGATTGCGATTTCTTTTGTATCACAAATCAGATTTTTGAGTGAAAGTAGTTGCAATACAACAAATTAAGATGAAAGAGGGAATAATATCCATGAAACAATCATTGTTTTTTAATTATATAACATATATACAGGGTGTTAATGAACTATACCGATAAACTGTAACAGGTGACTCCTTACATCAAAACAAGAAAAAAACTACATATGAACCTTTGCGGAAAAGTGCATAGTTTCAGAGCTAGGGCTGTCCAAAATCGTGGAAAAGCAAAATTTCAACACGCACTATTTCGAATTCGAGATATCATGGAGTTTCGATCCATATCAACGTAAAGGAAATCATGCATACACCATCCAAAAATGTACATTCCATTAATGTGCAGGGGTGCTCAAGGGTTTCTCTAGAGGGCATAATTTCTAGACATGCTCCCAACAAAATTCTCAAACATTCTCTGATTTCAACATGCTTCCAAAGTAGGGATTTTGTAAGCCTTTACAACAGTAAACACAGAATACTTCGGCGGTAAATCGGAAGTGTTAGAGACCGTCAGCCCAACTGTCCCTAGTATTTGAAATAGTGCGTGCTGCGGCGTGTTTTTTCACGCTTATATGTAAAATAAACGTGTAATATATCGTGACAAACTTCATAGCAGCACGCGTTATTCTTAACGCGAGAGACCGTAGTGCTGACGGTCTCTAACACTTCCAATTTCCCGCCGAAGTATTCCGTTTTTACTGCTGTCAACACTTACCTTTTGCCTATTTTGGGCACACCTTGAAATGAAGCACATCTGAGAATTCTGTTGGGAGCATATCTGGGAATTATGCCCTCTAGGGAATCTCTTGCGCACTCATTGAACTTTGAAGGAATATGTATTTGTGGATTGGTACGTACGACCTACTTTACCCTGATATGAACTACCATTTGTGGGGTGCAGAGGTGGTATGTGAGAAGGAATATGAGAAGTGTTGAAGATGATTATGATTAATTAATATTAATAAGATGGCTGAAGACCCAAATTTAGATACCTCTTACACACCAACTAATCGGTAAAGCAAAAGTTAAAAAGAAGAATAAAATAATTTGCCAAATAAAGATTTAAAAAAAAAATGTTACGTTAAATTTTGGTGAACATGAGACTCCAAATTTCAAGGTATATGTAGTTTTAATTCCAGGTGAAATCACCAAATAGATTACCCACGCAACAACAACAAAAAGTTACTGGCTTTCATGCCTCATAGGCTCTGCATACTCCCAGCAGCTGAAATAAAACAGGGTACATTTATAAATTTCTTGCACATACCTTTTGTTCTCCTGGAGAAGTCCAAGAAAGACGAAAGAGATCCTGGTAGAAACCATTTAATTTTCAAAAGCACACGGAAATAAAAACAGTACAAAATATCACTCACTAATAATTTTTATAATATAATTAAATCGATTTTTTTACAACGTTGAACTTTTACTTTAAGGCCTTTTGTTTTCCCGGATATTGTTCGTGCACATAGTTTTAGTGTTCTGTTACGTTCGGTGTCGTCGTTAGCATCCTTGGTCCTCCATAGAAGACAGCATTCCACGTCGGCACACCTCTTCCCATTGGCATGCCCTGTTGCTTGTAGAAATCCTCTGGTGGACTTTTCACCGTCTTACTGGACCTGCAGCAGCATGATGAGATGGACTCCGCTGGTCTCGAGAATCTTGCAGCCCCTGTCGCTGTCTCGCCTGGAGTTCTCGAGGTTACGATATTAAATGGCCTGGCTGTTGATCAGCACTTGCATCGTGTTATAGCACAGACACTCGTTGCACCATGTTAGTGTGTTTTTGAGTTCGCTGATGCGGTTGGTAATGGCACAGTTAATTACCGCGGCTCACACAATGTTACAACAATAAGAATGAAAAGCACTTTAAATATGAAGATAAATGAAGATAAATACGAATATCTCTGTATGTACTAGTCTGTCTGGCTAGCGAAGAGTTTACTGGCTAGACGAAAAAGAGTTTAATGTTTTTTTTATCAAGTGCTCGCGTCCAGAGCTGGTTTTGTATGAAAGTTTCAGAAAAAAAACTGTATGAAACTTATAATTTTGATAACATTGTTTTGTGTTTGAATTAACACACGTTAGTACACTTCATGGTTAATAAGTAACCAATTTCTGTAGTTTGTTACAACACAACACACACTGTCCAAGTGCGCCGTTACGATAAGCACTATATCGCAAACCTTCGCTATTCGCGACGAGAGAAAACAATCCTGTCTCTCCGCGTATCGAAATCAAAAAACTATGAACTACCTTGTCGCTTCGCGTCTTGAAAACCAACTTCCCTTGTCTCTGCCCTGCCAACTGTTTTTATATTTTTCCATTTCAGGACAAAAATATAGGCTCGCGCCAAACATACCAAGTTTTCTTATGACGGGGCAGGAAGACGTAAGGGGAATCAGAGAAGCGTGTTTAGCTACCCCTTGTGACCTACATATTTTGTAAAAACACACTTTTTCACATTTTAATTATCATTGTGATTTTCTGTAATGTCTAACCACAAAGTTGCTGCTATCACTTGAGAGTACAAACATGCAGCTTTCTAATGATGCCTGTTACTTGATATTTTATATTAAATTTGAATGAAAAAGCACTGTATAAAGATTTGAAACTTTTAAAAATGACTGTCCTCTCTTACCCTTTCTTGTGTCCATCCCAGGGAGACACCTGGTGAGTGACTTCGAAAGGTTTCCACCTGTATGAGAGGGGTGAGAGAGGTTCTTTAAGCACTGATTTTTCTTGTTTATAATATATTTCAGCACACGACTTGTTGAAACTCATTACAAAATGACTCTATAAGTAAAAATATGCATATATTGTAAATACCAAGTGCTGTCATCTGATAGTTAATAAGTTACAAATGAAAATTCTCCTTTCCGTCGTCTTGTCCCTTTGCAGGAAAACGTCTGCTGGAACATGGTGGTATGGCTCTTACGTATCCTATTTCATTCACGTACTGTGGGAGCTACCACCCTTTTCAATATAAGCCTTTTATTTTACAATAATAAACACTAAAACTAGCTATGGCCTAATTTAGTAAACAAATATCATAACGAATACATCAAGAGAACGTTTAACATATATATAAAGAATTATGTGTGGATCATCTCTACACAAAGGAGGTGAAGACTGTTAACAGGAGTAACACCGAATCATAGCTTCTCAAGTATAGTTTGAAATTAGGGGCTCGCTGCGCCAGCAAGAGGCGTCCGTTGGTATACAGACGCCTGCATACTAATATGTGCGAGAAGGAGGTGTGGCTTGCAAAAGTCACACGTCTTTGTATTCTCCGTTTCGACATGTACATGCTAGGTTCCAGCTCCTTCAAGTAACAATAGATTTTTCGGGCTCTCCGGCACCGAGCGGAGACGTTACTTCCTCACGCAGAAAAGACTAAATATAAGAATCCATATCTTGA
The DNA here is from genome assembly GCF_964235325.1 of Thermobia domestica. NCBI lineage: Eukaryota > Metazoa > Arthropoda > Insecta > Zygentoma > Lepismatidae > Thermobia > Thermobia domestica. The sequence goes on from NC_137459.1 coordinate 47,352,569, forward strand.
CCTATACTCCATGCGTCTAGGTACGTCTATAAACCGCAAAATTAGATGGATAATATGCTTCACTGTTCTCTTCCAAAACATCTAGCTTCTGCGTCCACACAAAGACTCTACTTTGAAAATATTCTTTTTTTTTTAACTCTACGTTCATCCAGAACGAGATACTGAAGCTATGGATTCCCATCCAAATCCATGATACATACAATTAATATCTAAATGAACATTGAATATACTTAATTATACGCTTCACTTCACGATAAATAACATAATAATATATATATAAACAAACTTAAATCTGATTAATGATTCCACACCTAATCCTTTATTTAAAAAAAATAAATGTAAATATAACACGAAAATTTAAATATCCCATATGCAAATAGGGCAAAAAGTTGATATGTAAAATAGGTATATGTACGCACTATACACATTCCACAGTTAAGCTTTTCCACGATTTTGGACAACCCTTGCTCCGAAACTATGCACCTTTCCCCACGGATGCATATTGACAACCTCCTCAGTTCGTGTCTAAAAACGGGGATGAAACAGTGAACTGAAGAAGTCACCTTCCACTCACCATCTGAAATGAGTGGGAACGTTTTTCACTTCTACGCGAGAGGTTAATGTAACGTACATACTCTTACGTTTGTATTTCTCATAGGAAATGTCTAAGTGTAAAATGTGATGTTTCTAGTTACGGGTATTTAGAAATATTGCCAGATTAAGCAACGCAAACCAAGCATTGAGCTGTTGATCACTGACTTTAAAGTTACACATACCTCTGGGTTTAAATTCATCTGGTGCCTCTGTGGTGGTCCCTGGTGGTCTCTCCGTGACTTGTCTCCGGTTGAAAGATATCGCCTGGGTTGATATCTCCGTCGTGGTTCGTGCCTCAATTGGTAAAACACTCCGCTGTAGTCATCGACAATTAAGATGTGATTGGACTCCACATCCAAGGTACTCAATGTATAACTCGAACGTTAGTTCGCTAAACGTAGTAGGATCGTGACTAAGGGTTAGTCACATCGGAACTAGACTTCTCTCAGATCGACTCCTGGGCTTCTGTATGAACTTCTGCCTCCTGTCCTTCTGTCGCACTTCTGTCTCGAGACCTCTCGTCCCTCCGTTTTTGTTTGAACTTCCGTACCATGGAATTCGACTGTGGCGAATGACGTCAGAAACACGTGTGTTCCTTTCTTGAGGAAAACGAGGTCGTTTTCTCATAGCGATCAACAACTGGCAACACTTGGAATGCTTTGTCTCATGATTCTTGACAATTTCTACATACCCGTGAATGTGTCTTCTGTTCACAATAATTGTACAAATGCATGATCGTAGAATTCTGTCAATTGTTCTCGTCTACACATTTGCAGAATTCAGTTCCTGAATTCTCAGACAGAGAACAATGTGCTACGATGTTTTTAAAGAGCTGACAATACAAGTATGTAAATTTACTAAGAATTGCATTCGTGAAATTACTTATACCAACATTAATTATTTCCGTGTTTTTAATCCTTCACCAAAACAAAAATAAAATCTTTTAATAAAATGAATATCACAAAATATACATGAAAATTAACGATAAAATATGGGCTCTGCCACAATATGGACATTTCCCTTTATTTTGATGTAAGAAATCACCTGTTACAGTTGGTCGGTATAGTTTATTAACACCCTGTATAAACATCTTTAAGGAGTGCACTTCCAGAACATTGGTAAAATTTGTACTGAGAGCTTTGTCGCCAAAAGGATTATGGCAGCAACACTTAGTTTTATGGAAACGGTTTGTTGGTGAGGAGAAGAGAAAGATAAGGTGCAATCTATGGAATATAAAAAACTGATGGAGCGGTATATTCTTAATGAACAAATATTATCTTCCTGGTTGTTAAGTATAGGGTAGAAATCTTACGATCTTATGATGAAATGATGTACAAGATTCTCAATAAAAATGGAGACAATCATCCCTTGTCATCTCAGTCAACGTTCTTCCAGATCAAGGAAGAATACGTGCAAATTTTGACTTGAAATGAGAATAATTATTTATATGCTAATCTTAAAATTTAATGTTAATAATGAGAGAGTAAGTGAAGTGAACAAAGAGAAGTTAACTAATATATATTTTCTTCTTTCCATAAATGAATAGTTAGAACCTATGCATTAGTGTACAAATAGCCATTCTGTATATCGAATATCTATGGTTATAATTATTGTAATTAATTAATTTTGAAAATACTTCAGGCAACAACTTAGAATTCAAAACGATATTCTAGTTAATTTCCGTTTCAACTGTTTCAGCTTAGAATTCTTGCACATTAAGTACCATGCCAGAGATTAGATTCTGTATCGGAATAATAAATATAATCATTTCAATTATTTTATTATTATTTTCCTGCTTGACTTACATCTTCATTTATAAAATTAGTAATAATACCAAAACACATTTGATTAGTATGACGTAGTAGTTGAGTACTTCCACTAAACATTTTGAACACCATATCATTGCAATAAAGGTTTGAATTCATACAATACCAAATATCAGGTGCTCACCCCTTGTTAAGTGTATAATGCATATGTTTTATGTGCACATAGTCCCAGGTTCAATCAAGGGTATAGGCACTTAGCCTCAGTGTTTTTGGCTAAGTTTCTCTTTAAGCAGTATACTCTATCTTATATAATTTACGCATTGAAAAGGAACATTAGAGGTGCAACCATTCAATCGAATATCAATAAGAACGGAAAACGGCATCAATGTATTAATATAATTTGGACATTAACAAAAAGTAACTATCAATATATATAGAAACAAATAAATAAATAAATAGTGAACATATAAACTACTGTGTGTGTTTTCTTTTAATTATTTTTAATTACATTATTCAATTTCATGGTACGCTAGAACAACGTTCCTCAACCGCTGTGCCGCAACACATTGGTGTGTCATAAATACATGTCAGGTGCGTTGGGAGATTTTTAATGTCTTCAAAGAAATTATCTTTAGAAAAAAAGAAGTCATAAGTTTCTTTTATGCTAATATGTTTTTTATTCAAGCGTCTTACTTAATTTGCTTGTGAGATTTCTATTTCATTGTTGTTCCAGAATAATTAAAAAAAATGCATTTTATGTATTTTTGTGTTTGCTTTATTGCATCTAGGAAAAAATCACATGCAGGGGTATCGCAAAAGTTTGAAACGTACGCTAGTGTGCACCAAAGAAAAAAAGGTTGAGAAACGCTGCGCTAGTAGACACTTTCTAGTTTTAACATTGTCATGTAAAATAAGTCGAAATAAACAAATAACCTTTAAGTTAATTGGATCACGAAAAGTCATATAAATGAACTCAAGATAAAGGCAGAATCTTCTATATAAGCTCAAAAACTACTAACAACACTGCTAATAATTAATTTTTAACCTTTATGAAGAATTATCAATTCGAATCAGAAAGCTGATGATATAGTGTACAATACTGACATTAAAATATGAAGAAATAGGGAAGCTTAGTTTCCTTGTAGTTCACAGTTAACCTTCTACATAACACTAATAAATTATCTCCAATAATAAGTAACTATTTAATATAAGTGGACATCATAATTGTAATACCAAAGCGTAGTTTTAATCAGAATCGAAAAAAAATAGAAGCTAATTTAATTCTTTCAACACAATTACAATTTGTGCTAAGCATTATCAACCGATAATAATATTGTTATTACAGTAACATATTTAATTAATAGTTGTAAGTAATAATTGTAACAATTGTAATAATTAAAAGTTTGTGGTGGAGAAGATCGTATCCGTGTTTTTAGTCAGGGTACTCCCGCTTCTTCACATTTTTCATCCTATCAATTCCTCTATTATGATTGACTTGCCTCAATCCTTGAGCGCAATGGCTCACTAGTAGAGCGTTTACTCTGGTGGGCCAAGTAAGTTTGTGGTGTACAAGATCGTATCCGTGGGTTTATTCAGGGTACTCCCGCTTCCTCCCACATTTCATTCCACCAATTTTTCTATTATTATTGACTTGCTCCAATCATTGAGCGCAGTGGCTCAGTGCTAGAGCGCTTCCACTGGTGGACAAATTACGTTTGTGGTGGACAATATTGTATCCGTGGGTATACTTACGGTACTCCCGTTTCTTCCCACTTTCCATTCCACCAATTTCTCTATTATCATTGACTTTGTTTAATCATTGGGCGCGGTGGCTCAGTGGTAGAGCGCTTCGTCTGGTGTGCCAAGTAAGTTTGTAATTGACAAGATTGTATCCGTGGGTTTGTCAGAGTACTCCTGATTTGTCCCACTTTTTTATTCTACCAATTCCTCTATTATCATTGACTTTCCTTAATCACTGGGCGCTGTGGCTCAGTGGTAGAGCGCTTCCTCTGGTTTCCCAAATAAGTTAATGGTGAACAAGACTGTATTCTTGGGTTTTTTCAGGGTACTCCCACTTCCTCCCACTTTTCATTTCACCAATTCCTCTATTATCGTTGATTTGTTTCAATCATTGGGCACGATGGCTCAGTGGTAGAACGCTCATCTGTTGTGTGGGGTCCTTACTGTTTCGATCCCCGGTCTAGTAAGTTTGTGGTTGGCAAGATCGTATCTGTGGCTTTTTCAGAGTACCACCCTTCCTCCCACATCTCATTCTACCAATTTTTCTATCACCATTGACTTGGTTCAATCATTGGGGGCAGTCGCTCAGTGGTAGAGCGCTTCCTCTGGTGGACTAAGTAAGTTTGAAGTGGACAAGATCGTATCCGTAGGTTTTCTCAGGGTACTCCCGTTTCTTTAAACATTTAATTCCACCAATTCCCCTCTTATCATTTACTTGTTTTAATCGTTGAGTGTGGTGGCTCACTGGTAGAACGCTTCCTCTGGAGGTCATGGACAAGATCGTATCCGTGGGATTTTCAGGGTACTTTCGCTTCCTATCACATTTCATTCCACCAATTCCTCTATTATCATTGATTTACTTTAATCATTGGGTGCAGTGGCTCAGTGGTAGAGCGCTTCGTCTGGTGTGCCAAGTAAGTTTGTGGTGTCAAAGATCGTATCCGTGGGTTTCGTCAGGGTACTCCCGATTTTTCCCAATTTTTGTTCCACCAATTCCTCTATTATCTTTGACCTACCTGAATCACTGGGCGTCGTGGCTCAGTGGTCGAGCGCTTCCTCTAATGGGTCAAGCAAGTTTGTGGTGTCAAAGATCGTATCTTTGGGTTTTTCAGGGTACTCCCACTTCTTCCCAATTTTCATTCCATCAATTCCTCTATTATCATTGACTTGCTTCAATCATTGGGCACTGTGGCTTAGTGCTAGAGTGTTTCGTCTGGTGGGTCAAGTAAGTTTGTGGTCTACAAGATCGTATCTGTGGGTTTTGTCTGGGTACTCTCGCTTCCTCCCACATTTTATTCCTCCAATTATTCTATTATCATTGACTTGTTTTAATAACTGGGCGCGGGGTCAGTGGTAGAGCGCCTTCTCTGGTGTGCCAAGTAAGTTTGTAATGGACAAGATCGTATCCGTGGGTTATCTCACGGTACTCCCGCTTCTTCCCACTTTTCATTCCATCAATTCCTCTATTATCGTTGACTTGTTTCAATCATTGGGCACGGTTGCTCAGTGGTGGAACGCTCATCTGGTGCATGGGGTCCTTACTGTTTCGATCTCCGGGCTGGTAAGTTTGTGGTTAACAAGATCGTATCTGTGGGTTTTGTCAGAGTACTCCGTTTTCCTCCCACATATAATCGTATCTGTGGGTTTTGTCTGGGTACTCTCGCTTGCTCCCACATTTTATTCCCCAATTATTCTATTATCATTGACTTGTTTTAATATCTGGGCGCGGGGCTCAGTGGTAGAGCGCTTTCTCTGGTGTGCCAAGTAATTTTGTAATGGACAAGATCGTATCCGTGGGTTATCTCACGGTACTCCCACTTCTTCCCACTTTTCACTCCACCAATTCCTTTATTATCATTGACTTACTTTAATCATTGGGCGAAATGGTTCAGTGGCAGAGCGCTTCCTCTGGTGGGCAAATTAAGTTTGTTTTGGACAAGAGCATATCCGTTTTTTTTTCAGGGTACTTTCGCTTCATCCCATGTTTCATACCACCAATTCCTCGATTATCATTGAGTTACTTTAATCATTGGGCGCGATGGCTCAGTGATAGAGCGCTTTCTCTGGTGGGCCAAGTACGTTTGTAGTGGACAAGAACGTATCCGTGGGTTTTATCAGGGTACTCCCACTTCTTCCCACTTTTCACCCCACCAATTCCTGTATTATCATTGACTTACTTTAATCATTGGGCGCAGTGGTTCTGTGGTAGAGCACTTCCTCTGGCGGACTAAGTAAGTTTGAAGTGGACAAGATCGTATCCATGGGTTTCGACAGGGTACTCCCGTTTCTTTCCACATTTAATTCCACCAATACCTCTATTATCATTGACTCACTTTAATCATTGGGCGCAATGGTTCAGTGGGAGAGCGCTTCCTCTGGTGGGCAAATTATGATTGTTTGGGACAAGATCGTATCCGTGGGTTTTTTCAGGGTACATTGTTTCATCCCACATTTCATTCCACCAATTCATCTTTTATCATTTACTTGTTTTAATCATTGAGCGTGGTAGCTCAGTGGTAAAGCCCTTTCTCTGGAGCATGGGGACCAGATTTCGATTCCCTGCTGAGTAAGTTTGTTGTGAACAAGCTCGTATCCGTGGGTTTTCTCAGGGTACTCCCGCTTCCTCCCACATTTCATTCAACCAATTCTTATATCATCATTTACTTTCTTTAATGATTGGAGAGGTCTTGGTCCCTCTAGCATTGCGTTGATGTCAGAAATCAGATACCGTTCCAAGCATTTGTTTTCTGATGTAAACCTTTGCTGTGGTTCAATCTCAGTATTTTATTGCGCGAGATAAAACCATCCATACAGCTATAAATGTTTTTCTATCTTGCGCAGCCAGGTACTCTGATTGAGCCAATTCGGAAACTCATTTCTGGCGTTTTGAGGGCAGGAACCAATTTCGGGCATTATGCTGTCCTCAAACGCCTAGGATCTTTCCAATGTTACCATCCGCGTCCAACAGCCCCATGTTTAAAAGGGGAATAGAAATGACCCGCGTCTGAAACTTCGGGACCAATTTTGTTGAGGTTCAAGGCTAGGGATCGATTTCTGACATCACAATTGTGCTCAATGGATCAAATCCTTTCAAATGCCGCCAACGCCGTCCAACAACTTCATGTTTTATAGGTGAATAAAAGGGACCCGATCCCATAAGGTAAGGACCCCATTCCTTGAGCTTCGTGGCCTGGGCCTGATTTCTGACATTACTACTATGCTCAGGGGCCCCGGACCTTTCAACGCTACCACTCGCGTCCACCAAATGCATGTTAACATGATCCCCCTAACTTAGGAAAATCGACTCCTTGCTTTTTTCATAATTATTCTTCAAATGGATTTGTATACAAGGTAGTTTTGTCAAGTTTAGCAGCAGGTCTAAAATAAACCTCTTGGGAGCAGTTCTTAGTTGTTAAAGAATATATAACGATCGCTTTTGGCTGTTGCAATGGTCTGTCCAAGCGCCTTGATAAAGTCAAAGCTTGGTAACGTGAGTGTCGGGGGACGCCGAATTCTACTTCGCCGCGGGCAACGAAATTTCTAGCTACAGCTCTGAGCTCCAATACTTATCGGTCTTTCAGAGTCTCATCCCTTACCTACAACAACGTAGTTTGATTAACCTGTTATACCAAAACGTTTTTAATGAACCTGCGAGTGTTACTTATTGATAGCTATGCAATATATTGACAGAATGTCAGTCTTCAATCTAGCAACGAAATGCCCTTAGGCGAAATATCACGTGGCTCTTTACTTTTGTCTGTGCCATGTAAATCGTAACATTGTGTTTAAAGGCAAACAGAAACAAGATCAGTTGTTTAGTACTTTGTAGAACAACTTGATAAGACGTTTGTGTCATTTACACAAATACTTTTTGCCAGATTGTTGTTTGAAGCCTTCTTGCATTATACACTATAAAACAACATATCCAGATTCATAGAAGCGCACAAAAATATCTTTATTATTCAAATGCTTTATTATTTTTTATTATTATTATTATTATTATTATTATTATTATTATTATTATTATTATTATCAGAGTTAGTAGAACAGCTTCTCTTGATAAAAATCGTAATTTGGCATTTATTAAAAGTAATCTTATTGCCAGATATAAAACTGAGAACATTGTTCAACAGTGACTACGTATTAAATTAACAAACGTATTGATTGCACCTTTTTTAAAAGAAAAATTAGTATAATTAGTAAAAAATGCATTCATTGAAAAACTCTGGGATACCAAAGGGTAACGTGCTACCCACGAGACCAGCGGGGTGGACACCAACTCGCCCACATAGTTAGGTTAATGATTTCTGACATTACCACTGCCCTGGAAGTAATACCCTGGAGTGCAGTAGTAATGTCAGATATAAGGCCCAAGCCAAGAAGCTCAAGGAATGAGGTCCTGGCGTTATGGCCTCGGGTCCCTTCTATTAAACATGAAGTTGTTGGACGGCGTTGGCGGCATTTGAAAGATTTTGATCCGTTGAGCACAGTTGTGATGTCAGAAATTGATCCCTAGCCTTGAACCTCAAGAAACTGGGTCCCGAAGTTTTAGACGCGGGTCATTTCTATTCCCCTTTTAAACATGAGGTTGTTGGACGCGGATGGTAACATTGGAAAGATCTTAGTCGTTTGAGGACAGCGAAATGTCCGAATTTTGTTCCTGGCTTCAAAGCGCCAGAAATAAGTTCCCGAATTGGCTCAATCTCAATACCTGGCTGCGCAAGATAGAACAACATTTATAGCTGTATGGATGGTTTTATCTCGCGTAATACAATACTGATATTGAACCACATCAAAGGTTTACATCACAACCCAAATGCTTGGAACCGTATCTTATTTCTGACATCACCGCAATGCTCAAGGGCCAAGACCTCTCCAATGATTAAAGCAAGTAAATGATGAAAGAAGAATTGGTTGAATGAAATGTGGGAGGAACGGAAGTACCCTGAGAAAACCCATGGACACGATCTTGTTCACCACAAACTTACTAGGCCTTGAATCGAAACAATACAGATTCCATGCTCCAGAAAAAGGGCTCCATCATTGCGCTACCACGCCCAAAGATTAAAGAGTCAATTATAATAGAAAAGATTGGTGGAATAAAAAGTGAGAAGCAGCGGGAGTACCCTGAGAAAACCCACGGATACGATCTTCTCCAAAACAAACTTACATGACCAACCAGAGGAAGCTCTCTACCACTGAGTCATCGCGCCCAATGATTAAAGCAAGTTAATGATAATAGAGGAATTGGTGGAATGACAAGTGGGAAGAAGTGGGAGTACCCGGAGAAAACTCACAGATACGATCTTGTCCACCTCAGACTTAATTAGCTCACCAAAGGAAGCGCTCTACCGTCGAGCCACTGCGCACAACGATTGAACCCAGTAAATGATAATAGAGGAATTGGTGGAATGAAATGTGGAAAGAAGCGGAAGTGCTGTTAAGAAAACCATGGATACAACCTTGTCCACTACAAATTTAATCGGCCCACCAGAGGAAGCGCTCTGCCAGTGAGCCACCGCGCTCAATGATTAATGTAAGTCAATGATAATAGATGAATTGGTGGAATTAAAAATGGGAAGAAGCAGGCGGACCCTCAGAAAACCCACGTATACAATCTTGTCTTTCACAAACTTACTTGGTCCACCAGAGGAAGCGCTTTACCACTGACCCACTGCGCCCAATGATTGAAGCAAGTCAATGATAGTAGAAGAATTGCTGGAATGAAATGTGGGAGGAAGCGGGAGTAACCTGAGAAAACCCACGGATACGATATTGTCCACCACAAATCTATCAGGCAGGAGATCGAAACATTAAGGACCCCACATAAAAGAGAAATTGGTGGAGTGAAAAATGGGAAGAAGCGGGAGCACCCTGAGGGAACCCACGGATACTATCTTGTCCAGCACAAACTTATTTGGCCCACCAGAGGAAGCGCTCTACCACTGAGCCAGAGAGCCCAATGATTAAACCAATTCAATAATAATATAAACATTGGTGGAATGAAATGTGGGAGGAAGCGGGAATTCCTGACAAAATCCACGGATACGATCTTGTCCACCACAATCTTGCTTAGCCCACCAGTAGAAGCGCTCTACCACTCATCCAACGCGTCCCATGATTAAACCGGTTCAATGGTAATAGAGGAGTTGCTGGACTCAAAAGTGGGAAAAAGCAGGAGTATCCTGAGGAAACCTACGGATATGATCTCGTCCACAACAAAACTTACTTGGCCCACCAGAGGAAGTGATTCACCACTGAGCCACCGCGTCCAATGATTAAAGTAAGACAATGACAATAGAAGAATTTGTGGAATGAAATGTGGGAGGATGCGAGAGTTCCCTGACAAAACGCACGGATACAATCTTGTAAACAACAAACTTAGTTGACCCACCAGAGGAAGCGGTCTACCACTGATCCACTGCTCCCCATGATTGAAGCAAGTCAATTATGTTAGAGGAATTGGTGGAATGGAATGTGGCAGGAAGCGGGAGTACCCTGATAAAACCCACGGATACGATATTCTCTACCAGAAATTTATGAAGCAGGGGATCGAAACAGTAAGGAACCCGCGCACCAGATGAAACGTTCTACCACTGAGCCACCCTGCTTAATGATTGAAGCAAGTCAATGATAAAAGAGGAATTGTTGGATTGAAAAGTGGGAAGAAGCGGGAGTACCCTGACAAAACCCACGGATACAATCTTGTAAACCAGAAACTTACTTGGTCTACCAGAGGAAGCGCTCTACCACTGAGCCACCGCGCCCTATCCTTAAGGTAGGTCGCTGATAATGGAGGAATTGGTGGAATGAAAAATGGGAAGAATCGGGAGTACCCTGAGAGAAACCACAGATACTATCTTGTCCATTACAAACTTACTTGGCACACCAGACGAAGCGCTCTACCCCTGAGCCACCCTGCTTAATGATTAAAGTAAGTCGATGATAATAGAAGAATTGTTGGAATGAAATGTGGGAGGAAGCGAGAGTATCCTGACAAAACCCACGGATACAATGTTGTAAACCAGAAACTTACTTGGCCCACCAGAGGAAGCACTCTACCACTGAGCCACAGCGCCCAATGATTAAACCAAGTCAATGATGATAGAGGAATTGGTGGAATGAACAGTGGGAAGAAACGGGAGTAGCCTGAGTAAACTCAGGGATACGATCTTGTCAACCACAAACTTAATTAGTCCAGCAGAGGAAGCGCTTTACCACTGAGCCAACCCGCCCAATGATTAAACCAAGTCAATGATAATAGATCAGTTGGGGGTATCAAAAGTGGGAAGAAGCGGTAGTACCCTGAGAAAAACCACGGATACGATCTTGTCCACTACAAATTTACTTGGGTGGGGATCGAAACAATAAGGATCTCACATACCAGAGGAAGCGCTCTGCCACTGAGCAGCCGTCCCAATGACTAAAGCAAGTCAATGATAATACAGGAATTGGTTGAATGTAATGTGGGAACAAGCGGTAGTACCCTGAGAAAACCCACGTGTAAGGTCCTGTCCATCACACAACTTACTTGGCTGTGGAACGAAACAATAGGGACCCCATGTACGAGAGGAAGCGCTCTACCACTGAGCCACCGTGCCCAATGATGAAAGCAAAGCAATGATAATAGAGGATTAAGTGGAATGAAAAGAGGGAAGAAGCGGGAGTACCCTGAGAAAACCCACGGGATATGATCTTTTCCACCACAAACTTATTTGGCAGAATATCGAAACAATAAGAACTCCACTCACCAGAGGAAGCGCTCTGCCACTGAACCACAGCTCCCAATTATTACAGCACGTCAATGATAATAGAAGAATTGATGGAATGAAAAGTGCCAAGAACCGGGAGTACCTTGAGAGAACCTACGGATACGATCTTGTCCACCGCAAACTTACTTGCCCTGGATCGAAACAATAAAGATTCCACGCACCAGAGGAAGCGCTCTGCCACTGAGCTGCCGCGTCCAATGATTAAAGCAAGTCAATGATAATAGAGGAATTGGTGGAATGAAATGTGGGAACAGGGGGAGTACCCTGAGAAAACCCGCGGATACGATCCTGTTTACCACACAACTTAATTGGCTGGGGAACGGAACAATAAGGACCCTAAGAAGAAGACGAAGGGTTCTACCACTGAGCCACCGTGCCCAATGAATAAAGTAAGTCAGTGATAATAGAGGGATTGGTGGAATGAAAAGCGGGAAGAAGAGGGAATACCCTGCGAAAACCCACGTATACGATCCTGTGCTAACAGAAGTAACTTGGCTGCGGTTCGAAAAATTAAGGACCCCACGCACGAGATGAAGCGCTCTACCACTGAGCCACCGCGCACAATGATTAAAGCAAGTCAACGATAATAGAAGAATAGTTGGAATGCAAGTGGCAAGAAGCGTGAGTACCTTGAGAGAACATACGGATACGATCTTGTCCAACGCAAACTTACTTGGCTGGGGTCGAAACAATAAAGGCCCCACGCATAAGAGTAAGCGCTCTACCATAGAGCCAGCGCGCCGCACAACAACAACAAGAGAATTGGAAGTTACTAGGAAACATTTTAATAAGCAATATCTTTCAATGGTAAAGACCACTGCCCGATGATCGTCTTTTAATAACTCCATGTTAAGAAAAGACTGATACTTCCCTCTCCTATTATGTCTTTTTAAAACCATATACGTTATCCGGTTATTATACTTTATTCGTCATCCGGATGTAATCAGTTATCCTAATGTTGTATAATCCAGATATTATCCGTTATCTTAATTTTATATATTATCCGGATATTATCCGACATCCAGATATTATCCCTATCCGTCATCCGGATATCATCCTTTATCCGGATCTTATCCGTCATCCGTTATCCGGATATTATCCGTTATCTTTCATCCGTTTTGATATCCGTCAACCGGATATTGAAAATCCGGATAAGTTTCGTTGTAATATCAGAATAAAAATTATCCAGATGTGGCCATCCCTAATCAGCATCGTCAGAAGCATACACGAACTAAATGTCTTCAAAGTCTGCTACACAAGAGCAGGGGCGGATCCAGGGGGCGATCATGACGATTGGCGCCAGAAAGAGAATCTTTCTTATTTTATATATAAATTAAACCCATTCCAGAGTTTGGAGCTCTTAAAAGTTGCTCTAAGTAGGAGTATTATCAACCACCGAGCCCCCAGAAGTCCATCGTAGATCCGCCTCTGGACAAGAGATTGGGAAACACTTATTATTCACATTCAGTTTGCACATCTCAACAAATATACAATAGTTTATTTCACTTCAATCTACTACTGCATTCTACTGAACTGTAACGACTTTTTATGTATAAAATAATTATTCGTTTTTCAATAATTGTAAAAGTTTATAAGTTCAGTAATTTACCATGAATAGAGTCAACTAGAAGTGTTTTTGTAACGAGGAAATAACAACATGAACTGCGAAATCTATTCTCACAAACTGGCGAGATTTGAGAGTCGATAATCTTTACTCTTTCTTTTACCGATTACCTCGAAACCACTTTAGCCAGAATTAGCCCAGAATAGGGGACTTATATTAAGAAAATGAAAATCTCAGCAAAATGCAGAAGTCTTTTAGTCTGAGAGAAAAAAAGGAATTAAATCTTTAATTTCTTGTTCTGTTAGTATTGTAGCTCTTAGTCCGTACCAAAGTACTGATAGAAATATGACCAATGAATTATGACTATTTTGTAGAACATTCCACTTTAATATCACAGGAAATGCATCTTCCGGCTTACTTGGTTGTGAAAAGTTATAGATTGTATTGGTATACTATGCAAAATATGTGTACTGTCGCTGATTTGTGATAACAATCAGAAACAGAAGTAAAAGGTAAATTACAGTAATAGTTTTCTGTTAATTTTTGTATTCAAGGGGAGGCGGAAAACCTACTTTTATCTTAACATTTGTTTTTCTTAAAATTTCTATTCGGGTTCCCACCCTTGCCTCTCAACATTGAATACGGAAATGGAGAACTTATTTAGAATTTGATTGTTGATTCCAGTATATTTCAAGCATCACTTCTCGGACCTGGGCCTGTGATATATCGATACATCGCTATCGTCGATATTTTTATTATCATATATCAACATTCGAAATCGCGAATATATGGACATGAATATATCATTCTAAATTTTCGATATCGATATTTGGGGGGCGGCGAGGTATAAGGGACCCCTAAGACTTGCGATGGATGAAGAAATTAAACTTACTTTTTACAATATTGTTTTGTAATCATAATATCTTTATTACCACAAATTGCAATGTAAATACATCCACTTGCAAATTTGCAATATTATATGGTATAATTTCTTAGGCGCCAGAACTTTTCTGTTCCCTGAAGAAAGTAACAAAAAGTCACGTGCAAAAGCAACTGCTTCGAACTTTGAACTACAATTTACCCGAAGAAAGTTTTTTTCTCTCTCTTGGAGATTTCCACCCCTTTTAGCCTTTGGGACCGCTTATTGACAAAACGTGCACACATGATCGCTATATGCATTCATGCTCTTAGGCAGAGTCAGAGATTTTGAAAAGGAAATGACTTTTTAATAATAATATTAATAATAATAATAATAATAATAATAATAATAATAATTATTATTATTATTATTATTATAACAATGGGGTTTACAACTAGGGTCTCATTTCTTTTTCTTGCATGGGAGGGCCGCAAGTCTGCTACGCCACTGGTGTCCCCTATTCTGTGTTTGTCTTTTTTTCCTTTCGTTTAGCTATTTGTTTTTGTGCTGTTAGGCTTTTATATGAAACCTTTATATTATAATACTTTTTCTTTTTATGAGTTTTTTGGCTGGGGAGGGGGGAAAGAGAGAAATGATTTCTTGTTATATCTGTTTCTTAGTATTCACCTTGTTTTGAACTGCTTAAGTAAGTCATTTTGTAACTTTTGATTTCATCCAACTCCGTCACAATAATAAAATTGTCATTCTTAACAATTTGTTCTATTCTCTTATTTGCAGTTTGCCACACTGATATATTTGTGACAAAATTGAGGTTTAGTCCAGCGCCTTTCGAATTTGCAACCAACCCAACCGCCGAGGTTTATGGGTTGCCTGTTATTGCAGGAAAAGGAGAATTGCAAGTGGTAATGCACTTTTGGAGTCGTGTATACAAATGTGGTGTAAACCACAATTTGAAACATAAAAAAACGAATGGGTCCATTTTGACCCAGAGAAGCTTGTGTATGCAAAAATCGAAGGACGTATAAGGGTTAACATACAATTCGAGCTACATGAGCTCCCATAATGAAATGAATCTGGATTTACAATAACAAAAACGTAATGCATTTAAAAGAGCATGCATGTCATCTGAATTGTTGAACTGCTAGCTGGGATATGCTTATCAAAAGAATTTTTGCAAGGTTTTCATCTTTTAATTACATATGTATGTACTCGTCCGGAATATTTTTAGTCGCTTACTTTTGAGCACAAACACAAACCAAGTTCCGGTAAAGAAAAATGAAACTCACTTGGTATCAGCTTGAAAGCAATGAGTGATCAATTAAGTTTATCGCAATATTAATTATGTCCAAATTGAGTTGAAATGTGAACATTAGCTTAAAGCGAAAACACCGTGGAGAATATGATTGCATTAAACGGAGAACTAAAAGCAGTTCTTTCATATGTCGGGCTTTATGCCTTCCATACTAAACGTTCAAACACGAGGAAAGAAAGAAGAAAACAAGTCAAATGGTTGTATCTCCATAGAAATAAAATTAAATTATTTCATGAATATGGATGCATTCCTGTCAATATAACAACAATAATAATGAAATTACTTTTGTAAACTAGAGTACTCTTGCGGAAAATAAAATATTTCAATATAATAGTGAGTAAAACAAACTAAATTATCCCTGCTCGAAACAGGAAATTGAACAAAGTAGGAAGTTTGTGATGTCCATTTTAGATTTTAATTTAGAAAGAAAACATACATTGCACTATAAGAACAAACGCGGTAAAACTTTGTTTTTTCTAAATGTATATCGCTTCTATTTTGATTAATTGTATGGCGACATAGATATAACTATGTTTAGTGTATGCAAATCATGTCTTCAGAAATATTGAGAGAAACCTTGAATAATTAGACTAAAAGTAATGGAAAATTAAATTAGAAGCATGCAGAATATATTTTTGTATTGTAGATTGTTTTTATCGCAACTGCTACCTAGTAAACACTTTAGTATAATTTAAATATCATCTTATGAATCTCAGGTAACTGAGTTACAGGAACTTTTGAATATATTGTGTTGAACAATCAAACTGAAAAATAGATGGTTCAATTTCAAACTTAGTTGAAAATTCAAACTGAAAAAAGAAAATAAATCAAATTTTAACTGAAAAAGATAAATAACTTTTAAATACATAGTAACAGCACAGGCTATCCGCATAAACATTTCATGATATTAACATATCTAGCGTGGCTGTTGTTAATCATATTTAACTGAAACTTTTGGTATTGGAATGTGAAATTCACAAACTCGTTGTTAACTTTGTAAACATCCAACATGTGTTCCACGTGTCACGCTGCACATGTCAAGTAGGGATGGACATATATTTTCTGATCCAGATATTCCGGACCCAATGAGATCCGGATCCGGACCTAGATCCAGATCTCAGATCTTGATTCGTATCCAAACCTACATCTGAAATTGTGGTGATAAATTTGAATATCTAAAATTCGTCAAACTTTTTACGGATTCACTAATATAATGCTTTCAAATGATTCCATAACATACTTGTGCTACCTTTGTTCTTTATTTTACTTTAACCTTGCAATATTTACATGTTGCACTTTCTCTGT
This sequence comes from Thermobia domestica, assembly GCF_964235325.1. NCBI lineage: Eukaryota > Metazoa > Arthropoda > Insecta > Zygentoma > Lepismatidae > Thermobia > Thermobia domestica. The sequence continues at coordinate 47,369,502 of NC_137459.1, forward strand.
AAGTCTCTTTAGTAAAATGTTTCCCAGTTTCACTTCTTCCCATTTTAGAGTATACCGAACTTAACTGTCTGAAAACTGATGTAAATGGTAACAAATTCTTCGGTTTAACTCCTCTTCAAAACTTAATGTTAGCCTCACATTGAAAACAATTATTATATTCTTAGAAAATAAACTTTACTATTTTCTCGTATGCAAATGAAACATCATTTAAATAAGGCCCTTCCAATCGCAGGAATAATAGACAAAATAAGCTCTTTATTAATTGTAGTTTCTGACTCACTAGAGTCCAACCATCAACAAATGTAATAATGAATATATTTCACTTCGAAGATACAACAAAAAAATATAGACTGGTTGGCGTGTCAAATCCGTGGAAAATCCTCAGTCAGGATGGTCAGTCTCCGAATTCGAACCAGGTATTACCCAATTGCGAAGCATGAATCCTAACAACTAGACTAAGCTCGCTCCATATTATTATTATTACTTAGCTAATAATTAACGTAATGTTCTAAAAATGGGTGAAAATTAAACCCTACTTTCAGTATTGCTGATGTTACAGTTAAGAGGGATTACATGAAACTTCAGTCCCCCTGGTCCCATCTACCATTAAATGGGCCTTGCTCAAGAGAGAATACTAGAGCTGGAATTGATCAAGCAAGGGTGGAGAGATTAATGAGGATGAGGAAACTATGTACAATGCAGAAACTGAGTAATTATGACTTCATTACAGATGTATTCCCTTACAATACATATAAAATTCTCTGATACAGGGCACTCTTACTTTCTAAAGTATCAGGAAAAAGTCCCGCTTTTCTACACGAACACACTAAACACGTGCTTATAGGCGTAACGACCATGCAAAGAAACATAGGTAGATATAGAAAACACATAGGAAAAACAAGCGGAAAATGATAAAACACCCTTCAACTAAATAAAAACTAAAAATAACTAAACTTAGAGCTGCGAAGGACGCGAGATGAATTTATTGAAAAGATTGTTTTTTCCTTAGTGATTAGTTGTGCTAACTATGACCATGAATTAAAGAGAAAACAAGTAACTATCTCTGAGTCTCGCAAACTAGTTGAAAAGAAAATATTGAATAAACTTTTATAATAAAGAAAGCATTTACGATAATTAAAACAAACTAAACTCTTGGCACGACAGTCCCTTGCTCGCTGCCAGCAGGCTTACGTTTCACATCTCTTTTGGTTTACGCTAAAAGTGGAGATGCGTGGTCAGCGGAACGACACCCAAAGTCCCTAATATCGGCTTTCTAGACTAAAGCCCGCTACTTCAGATAACTTCCCGATTGTCCTCACGATGCTGGGTCAACACCGAAATTTTTGAGTGCCTCTCCGGAAATTGAACTCATGACCACGGATACCCAAGGCACGCGCTAACCACTGTTTTTTTAAAGTAACCAATTTTTACCAAATTATGTCTATTTAACCTGCTGAAAGATTTGCACGGATTACACTGTAATCGTTACGACACCACACAGACATAGAAGTAAACGAGAAGAGTTAAAAACCCCGTGCCCGAAGTGGGATTTGAATCCACGACACTCACAGCAAACGATCCACAGCCTATTGCCGCAGACCACTTGATTATGCCTGTCGGGTTTTCTCGGTTAAGCGTTAGCATATTTAAGGTAACTGATCGTCTTAAATGTTGCTTCTAAATACTAACAATCTAAGTTTTATTTATCAAATATTTCCTGCGATATCATACATCCTCCGTCTTCTAGACGGAAAGCGATAGTTACCAATATTATCTAGTACAGAAATAAGTTCTAATTTCGTAATAGCTGCTGATTGTAATAGTCAAGGTTCACCGAAGCATGATCTCCCAAACCGAAACTTAGATATTTATGTTACTGGAATGGCTAAAATGTCATTGTGGATAAGTAAATTGCCCACTTGTCAGGATGAAGGGCGCTGACGACGTGAAATGCGGGGCTGTCAGAGGTACTACTTATACGTAAACCCTCTTAGCTTTGAAAATGTTACATAAGGAGTCTTATTGCTATCTTTAGGTTGTATATAAAATTTTTTTGCCGGAATTATCGGATTTATTTTAACGCTCAACTTTCACATCTCTTTTGATTTATGAATATTTAAATCACGATTGTCCCCTTAAGGTCAAATAGTGATACTTTAACTCATTTCGAACCAACTACATATTTGGTTATTCTTGTTATGTGGGAATAATTGAGACCAGAAACATTCTACAGGCCCTTTCATGAAAAGAAAGAGCTACCAAAAATCAAATTTCGGAGGTTATTGACCCCATTTGATGAGGTCTTATTACCTTATATGATTATATTGACATGTATAGGGGTCTCTTCTATTTCTTAAGATATAGATGTATTGGTGCGTCCGTTAAAAAATTGAAGGAGTACATTGGCTCCCCACCTTAAATTTTGGAAATTGTCAAATGTAAACATTTAATATAGTACTATAGGACCCTAATATGTATTAGTATAAATTTGAGTGGTCCATTTTTGTTCCCTTTTATGGGTAAAAAATTGTTAAAAACTCAAATTTCGGAGGTTATTGACCCCCTTTGATGTGGTTTTATTACCTTATATGAACATATGAATGTGTTCAGGGGTTTATTTTCTTTTATAAGGCATGAAAACATCGATGCTTCTGGTAGAGATACATTGTTAAAGTTAGGAAATTGCCCAATTTGGTATAATAATATAGGTTCTTATAAATTTCGTTCCCTTTCATGGGTAAAAATTACCAGAAATTAGTATGACCATGTGTTCGATTATTGACTTAAAATGAACCCACTGATAAGGATGAATGTATACAGAGGTTTATTACCTTTATATTTTTATGCTCCCTTTTAATGTTGTGGTACATAGAACCATTCCTTAAATTTGGGAATTATCAAATAACAAGTTGGTGTCCCCCTTATGGACAAATATTCAAATTTTAATGGTTATTGACCGGCTTTATTATTGAATAACTACAGGATTTATTACATTTTCATAAGACAGAGGTGTATTTGTGTGCCAATCTTAAATTTTGGGAGGGGTACATTTCTTATTGTTAAACTAATAATTGGTAATTGTTCTTAGAATTGGGTGATTTATCATTCTTTGGGTAAATCATTGTCAAATATGAGTATGGTCACGTGATCTGTTATTGACCTATGATGGGATTAGCAGTCCACAACATTGATACATTGAAACTTTGTAGGATAATTTGAGAATTGTCAAAATGAAATTACGTCATTGGTTTTATTATTCCCGCCAAAGATAAACGTAAGCAATACGATATACCACGTGATTGACCTTATGAGGTAGTGTACAGGGATTCATTTCCTTTGTTATAGTACTTCTTAAGTTTGAGTACACACTTCTAGAAAACAGTTGGCTCTACTAAGGTAAACAATTGACGGACATTATTGACCTTATTGAACATATAATGATATGATTAATTCTAAGACTTAGGTATATCGAGAGAAGTATTCTTTAAATTTGGGAATTGTGATAAACAGAATTTTAGCATGAGGCGCGAAATTTGAAACAATACTTTGAACTTTAGTCACAGCTCATAGTCTAAGATCATTGGTGGTGGTTGATTTGACCTTGAGCTTTAGAAATCTGATAGCTAACCTTATTGAATCTTATGACTCATACTCTAAAGGCAATACATGCTACAACACTGAAATTTAGTAACAAGGTGATGTAATCTGACACTGTCAAAGTTATTGTTGATGCAATTTGATTGGTTGATCACTATCTTTCGTGCAATCTGATTGGCTGGTCACTATCTTTCTTGCAACCTGACTGGTTGATGATTATCAAATCTTTGCTGCATTCAGTTTTAAGTTTAGTTTAACATTTATCAATTAATGTTTAAAAATCTTGGTTTCGTTCAACATTTTACACTCACTGATAAATATGATCAAAACCGTTTATTTGTTAATCGAATAGTTAAAACGGGATAAAGTTTGACGGTTAACCGTGAAACGTAATTTCTTTAGTTTGAAAATTTTTTGTTTGGAATTTTTTTATGATTTTTTTTTCGTTTCAATTTTTTTGGAAATTTTTGTTTTTTTTTTTTCGTTTTAAAATTTTGTTTGAAAATCTTGTTTATTTTTTTTTGTTTGAAATTTTTTGGTTTCAACTTTTGTTCGACATTTTTTTGTTTGAAATTTGTCGTTCCCCAAGTTTTTGTTTGTAAAATTTGTTTCAAAATTTTTGTTTGAAATTTTTTTTTGTTTGAAATTTTTGTTTCGAAATGTATGTTTGAAATTTTTGTTTGGAAAATTTTGGTTTCAAATTTTTAAGTTTGTGCACTCATTGGTAAAGAACCGTTTCGTAACTGTTTAGAACAAAACCATCTGGCAACACTGTTTATCATGATGCAATAGTACAAGTCAGAACATGGTAATGCAACGTCATCAGTTTTGCATCATCGTTCGAGATAGTATTCTTCATGGCTACTTGCCTGCAGTTTCTAAACTCACGTGATGTGATGAAATCATTTACCGATTTACAACAGAATCTTAGCTAGCCAAATGATCTCTACAAAGTTTGGATTAGGAATCGTAGTGATAAGAATATATATTTATCAGCAAGATATTTACCCATGGAAGCATCAAAACAAGAAGAACTGTTACGTTTCTTAAATACTGGATCTGTATCTTTATGTTATAAAAAAAACTCGTTGGACGGAGCCATCAATTTGAATTTAGTACACAGCCAGATCTGTGAATTTGGTTTGGTTAGCACTTTCCTTTTCAATGACGTCAGCCGTAAAAAGAGTACATTTCATGATGGTTTTGCTCTAATCTTACTAGTTAGGGCTTGCGCTTACTAATCCTAAGGGGCTCCCGTCCACTCGGACTCGTGCTCACTTCTCTCAACTGAGCTCGCACTCAATTGGGCTCGCGCTTACTTCCCTCAACCGGGATCGATGTCGCGGTCACTTCTCTCAACTAGACTCGCTATCATATCTCCAATCTGGGCATGCGATCACATGGGCTCGCACTCAATTCTGTCGAAATGGCTTGCGCTCACTAATTCTGAATGGGCTTGCATTCACTCGAACTCTCTTTCACTTCTCTTGACTGAGCACGCGCTAGTGATCACTTCTCTCAATGCACTCGCGCTCACTCGGGCTCGCAATCACTTCCCCAACCTGGGCTCGCGTTTGCACTTACTTCTCTTGACTGGCCTCACTCTCACTCGGACTCGCTCTCACTTATATAATTGAGGCTCGGGCTCGCGCTCAATTATTGAGCCCGAGCCCAGCTGAAGACGAGTGGGCTCGCGAGCCCGAGCTCGTGAGTTTGGACACCTATGACAAAAAAAAGCGCATGCATGGCCCGCAGTGCACATTCTTTTCCAAAGCAAACGTTGAACAATTCTTGATATCTCAATAGATAGTATAGCGTTTATACTTTTTATATTGTGTTCTCTTTATAGATCAAGTCATCGGTTCGGTTTTGTATATACATAGCGTATTGGTATACAACATTTCCCATATCTATTCCATATATCAAAACGAAGCTTGATACACTCATTTTTTAACCTCTGTAGTATTTTTCAAGATACATTTGGATCGTGTGCTTATATCTGGGACCACTCCAGAGGGTACCAAATTTGATGGCAGGTATATTTGGAGGGAACTTTTCTCAATTTCCTGTTTTCAAATACATTATGGACGCCAATACATAGCACCTTTAGAGAACTTGTTTTATGCTGAACAGAAAAAATGAAATGAAATCTTTGAGTTTTACGTCCCACGATTATGCCGGTTAGGTGATGATGAGAGATGAGTGAAATGGTGGAATGAAGAAAGTGGGAGGAAACGGGAGAACCCCGAGAAAACTAACGCACACGGTGTTTCTCCACCACAAAGCTCACATGGCGGGAGCTATGATCGAACCCGGGACCCCTAGCACCACAGGTGAACGCTCTACCACTGAGCCACCGCGGCCCTCTACGTTTCGTCGGATAAGGACTTGCTCTTTATTAGATTGGTTGATTTTTGTCTATGCTCTTTTTCAGCAGCGAGTCTATTTAGAATAGGACCTACAGTTTAAAGTAGAATATGAACTACTGGATTGCATTTGACTCTCAGTGAAAAAAAATGAAATGAAATCTTTAAGTTTAACGTCCCACGGTTATGCCGGTTAGGCTAAAGGAGACGGTGATAATGAGAGATGAGTGAAACGGTGGAATGAATAAAGTGGGAGGAAACGGGAGAACCCCGAGAAAACCCACGAGCACGGTGTTTGTCCACCACAAAGTCCACACGGCGCGAGCTGGGATCGAACCAGGGAACTCACTGAAAATCAAACCCAAGATCTTGTGCAACAATGACACACAGTTTAGCTACACAAGGAGAACCGCTTATTTCGGAACAGGTCATCCAGAGAGGACTGAATTACAAGTGCATGGGGATGAAAGCAGTTACGTAAAAAAAAAAAAAGTAACCCTCGCTAAGCATTGTCGGAAATATGTTCCGAGGGAAAGAATTTCTTAGCTCCGGAGGAATGTTTTCCTCCGGGCCACTCCCTGAAATCTCACTGGAGAGGAAGGTTTGTTTTACTTTCTAGGAAGGGAAAGTACTTTCTAGGGGGCCCACTCACATGTACGTACTGCTCCCTCCCCCGACAATAAAAGAAATCAAGGAATGTCACTCGGATCAAGTACACTGAAAAGTTTTAAAATGCAGATTAAACATTTTTAAGGCAGTAATTTCTCCCCTGACACTGACGTAATGCCTAATCCTCCATTTTTCTCTTGCAACTGTACAATCATCTGCTCAAGCTCGATTACTTCATATCTCCCCCTAAAATAACAATGCCGCACTTTTGCCATAAACCTTTTATGGGCGCCCCTGGCGCATATACAAATATATATATGAAACATCACACGTAATTAGAGATGCACGCGAGACGCGAGAAGTCTCGTATCGTCTCGCGTCTCGTCTCGCAAATGCGAGACGAGACACGAGACGAGACTGAAAATTTTATGCGAGACGCGAGACGAGACTAAACCATGCGAGACGAGACTTCTAGCAGTCTCGCAACATTTATGAATTACATGTAATTGTATATTTAGTGATTTTACATTTATTGAGTTTTCTAAGTTGAGCGTTAATGTCTCGAACAAAAAATGAACAAAACATGAAGGCTTTAATGAACAAAAAAGTGATTGGGGCAATAGACATTTTATGAGATTTATTATTATTCAAGGTTGATTTTCAGAATTAAAGCCTTCTTTACTTTGTAAATTGGAAAAGCTTTGTAAATTGGAAATTTATTACAGCATCGATTTAGGACTTTATTTTGCTACACAAACACATACACGCGGGCGCGCACGAATACATGAACTTCTGTTTTTGATCTGAAAAGCGAATAAGACTCCCTATTGCTGCGAAATGTGATATTTCTGTTGTTTCTGTCTTTTTCACATTACTGCTAGCGATTAATGTTGGGGGATGGCGGGGAAATCCCCGGTCCGGCTCGCAGAAATATGATCTTTTTACATGGAATAAGTATTTTCTTTCTATATATTTATCAAAAACATCCCCCTCTAGTTCGGAAGTTTAATTCAAACACTGGTGTGGTAGGATGGCCCTATAGGTTTGGTGGGAGATGGTAGGAATGGCCCTATATCTGTCAGTAATTTTATTTTCCAGATATGGCAACACTATATAAGTTGAAAGCGAAAGTTGATAAAATGCGATAATGCAACATTGCTATAAGCGCGAACGAACCAAAAGAATTGGGTCGTATTGTGTTGTGAGTTCTTTTGTTATCTACAAGCGCTTTTGGTGGTATAAAAACATCTTTATAATGGAAAATCACCCTTCAAGGAAACGACGAAAACGTGTAAATGTTGATAGTGGCGACGATATTTTAGAAGAGTCAAATGGGGACCCAGTTGAAAGTGAAACGTATTCAGGTATTATCTGTCAGGAAAGTAAATGTACACCTATTTTTCGAGTCTGGCATTCCTGCGCGCCATCCGTGGAGAGTATGAGAATTAAATCAATCAAATGTTTACTAAGGGGCAAAAAGAAAAGTTTAATCTGAATAAGACACTGCAGAGGGGCACAAGCTGTGAACACGAATAGTGCATAGTGTAAATAAAGGACGACGCCGAAAGAGAAAACCAGAAACAGCTGTTAAACTTAGAAAAAAGAGTAAAAATTATCGAAGTGAGAACATAAAACATAAATACAACAAATACGCCGACAACTAAACGTTCACCACGCCGTGATCTTGGTGTAGTGGTTAAGGTGCTGGCTTACAAATGCAAAGGTCGCCAGTTCGAATCTTCGGGGAGGACGTTTTTAAAAATTTTTGTTAATAATACATGCAGCTCCTGAGATGGTAAAAGAGGTCTATTTAGTTTTTCGTAGCAATTATTATTGGCAATGTTTAGTACTGATAATACTTTTCGTCTTTGCGTATTGCTTTTATTCTTGTCTTAATTTTGAAAGAGAAGAAAAGCCGAACAAATGCCACCAAAATTCCTCATATGTTGAATGTAAACGCCATTTGCAATTAGTAAAGAATAAAATTTGAACGTTCCGATGTAGCTGCAAAAAGTAAAAAGAAAAACATGGAAGTGGAGTGTTCGAATCCATACTCATGGTTATTAAAAATACAATTTCTACATGCCTTACACCTCCCGACCACGTTTCTACGTTAGCAAGTAAGAGGTTTCTGTTTAGGTTAGGCTGCTCAATAAGTTTTGCAAAGGGGCCCGGTTTAGCTCTGACGCACCACAGGTGCGAGAAGGGAGCAAAACACTTTTTCTCTCTTCCTTTGTGTGTCTATTTATCTATCTATCTGTATATATATATAACGCTATTTGTGAATGCATTAACCACCCTAATTTTCAGCGGATTGAGACGAAACTTGACACAAACATTAATTGTTGAAATATCTTGTTGAGTTCGTTAACCAGAATAATCAGATGAAAATGTTCAAAATAGTGGCCCTTCAAACTCTTAAAAACTTCCAAGGGAACCAAATTTCGCCCATAAATAGGTATTAAGAAAGTTTGAATAACATTTCTTCTTTTACTGAAATATTTGTGTGCAGAGACTTATTGAAATATTGGACCCGATTAATCGTCTAAAGCAGGTTCACGCCCTTTCGCTACGGTCAGGCTTTTTTTTTTTTTTTTTTGTAGAAGGGGGTTCTTTTCGTACCGGAACAAGATGATTATTAGTGATAATATAAAATTACACATTGAGAGTGAAGTAACTTGTTAAACGTGTTATTTGAAAGAATAATATAATAAATGTGCTTTCCTCTAACACAGAGAACTGTAAATCATGTATTTCGAGTTCGGGAGCCTGAATGGCGAGGAGTGTTATTTGATTTGCTTTTTAGTAACACATTGCATTGCAAATAAAGGTAGGCAACATTAGTGATAAGTAAAACAACAACAACAATAATAATAATAATAATAATAATAATAATAATAATAATAATAATAATAATAATAATAATAATAGGTGTTGTTTGTAGCAAGGCAAAATCTTTTTCAATTCTTCTTCAAACGAAATGATTGTAACGCCATATCTCCCTTACAAACAAAATATTAGCAACTTATATCGAGAGAACGGGAAATTGTAGAGTGATGGGAGCAACGTTGGACAGTATGCACTCATAGTACTCAGAAAAATAAGCGATTTCAATGCAAAATGAACGAAGAGTCATTGTCATGGGTAGTCATGGGGCCACGGCAGAGCCCTCTTTAGGCAAAATGTCAATAACTTATATCGAGAGAACAGGAGGTGATAGTGAGATGGGACCAACGTTGGACACCGTGGACCCATAAGGCGCATCGAAAAAAATTAAGAGGGCGGGCGCCAGCCAGCCTTACTTACTTCTACATAATAATATAAAATTATATTGTCGAAATACACACACGAGTTAGCTAGTAATATTTCATATTATTATTATTATTATTATTATTATCAACAGCGTTTTTCATTACGTGTGCATGTTTGGCATGAAGCCAAAGAGAAGATGCATCATTCGAAGAAAAAATAAGAATAGTCAGTTACTTTAACTGTGAACGACGGAGAAAAATACGAAAAGAGTGGCTACCTGTAGCGAAAACAAACAATACTTTCTCTCAAATGGATAAAAAATCAAGCCGAGATAGATTCGAACTCGCATGGACGGCGCAAAAAGCCAGTGTTTTGTTCAGTTTTTCTTTTAATTGACTCACGGAACGTGTTTCAGTAACTTACTTATTGATAATTTCACTTGCATCACTCGTTTAACTTGCTTTTTCTAATAACTTACAACAACAGGGACACGAACACAGAAACACCGAGGACAGTTAAAAAATCAGAGAGGCTCTCCTGCCGGGAATCGAACCCGGGACCCCATACACCATACATTCGGCGCACGTGCTAGCCACTAGACCAGCGGGGATGACACCGCTTGCTCCCTGTGTCGTTAGGGATTAGGACCACTGTATTGCCAGGTATCACTTCTGTGGGTTGTATACTATGATCACATGTTTCTTCTTTGCTGGAAGAGTTAAACCTACATTGTATGTAATACATGAGCTATTTAGGCCTACATGCTCTTCATATAATGTAATAAAAGGGTCATGCTGGGAATAAGGAAAAGAACATTAGGGAGTTTAACTGAATTCCATAATTTTCCGAAATCCGGAAAGTGAAAGTTACGCTTCCGAAAAATGAATTTATTTTTGTTAATATGAATCGTGGCGGAAATAAGTCTTTGACCAGGTAAAGGCGACTGCTTTGAAAGAAATGGGGTGTATTCAATTCAATTCAATCTGTCATATTTGTAGTTTCGTGTGGAGAAAAACCAAACTTGTGAACCAACGGTTTAAGAAAAACTCAAGTTATTAATGGAAACTTTTCCGACATCATAAAAGAAATACGAAAGACATTTTGAATCGAAGAAATATAACATACAAGTTTGCAAGCGGAGACAAAGAAAACTAACGTAATCAGACTATAGACAAATCGTTTACCGCGTAGCGATCAAGGTCAACTGTTTTCGAGGGCGAATTTCGAGTTGAGTCGAGTTTGATTTTGGCTCGCTCGCTCGTTGAGCTCGTTTTAACTCGTTTTGAAATAATGATCTGATTAGAATGGAAAGCGAAAGCCATGAGAAATGTAAGCAGTAATGTGGAATACTTTTAGTGTTGCTCACGACAGGGGTGCGTCTCGTCTCGTAATTTTAGTGCATCTCGTGGGGCAATTTTAGTGTATCTCGTCTCGTCTAGATAACGAGAAGACAAGAGTTTTTTTTTATTATTATTACGAGACAGCCTCAAATGTCGTAGTCACCAATATAAGTATATACGGTAGTTCTTAAAATCAAGGCTGAGACCTTCACTGTCGAATTCTTGAGCCCAAGCAGAAGACCAACTCGGGTAGTGATATCAACCGGCTCGGCTCGTATCAACTGAGCGAACAGCTCGAGTCGGCTCGGTTGGGATAAGCCGATGACCCGAGCCGGCTCAGTTGGAACGAACCATCGACTCAGCTCAATTGAGCCAATGGCTCGAGCTTTCTCGGTTGGGATGGGTCCTCTACTCGGATCATGTAAACCGGTTCAAGCCAGCTAAGTTGAAACTAGTCCATCGGCACGTTTAGATCCAGCTCAACTAAGCCGATGGCTCAAATCGGCTCGGTTGGGTGAGCTGTTGGCTTGGCTCACTTCTCGGTTCGGTTCAAAGTGAATGAGCTGTAAGCCGAGCCGCTCGGGCCGTTGAGAAGCCTAAACCCGGTCCCAGCTGTTTTGAACATGTTTGGCTGAAGCCTATAACTTTTAACAATTTTTGGCTCGAGCCCGAATACTTGCCTCTTCGGAACTCAAACCCAGAGCGTGACCGCTGTCCTTCCCTCCTGAAGACTTCTCGACGACCGAGATCGACAGTCAATTAGTTTTTATTATTCAGATACAAACCGTATATCTTTTAAAGATTATACAAGGTGTTGATATAATAATAATAATAATAATAATAATAATAATAATAATAATAATAATAATAATAATAATAATAAAAGTTTTAAACTTGCCGTTGAAATTTGGCAAATCTTACTTAAAAGTAGAGATTTCGGGGAAAGGGTTCCGTACCTTCAAGACACACCTCTGCAACTACCAAAATTTTAAACTGCAACGTTCCATTGAAGTTTCATGTAGAAAGTATTCTACTGTATGTTTTAAGGAAATAACTGTAATAAATATAACTGAATATCACGCAACAGTAAGGCATATAATAAACTAATTTTTAGAATATGCAGAGGCAAATATAAAAGCTTTGCTACAAAATACCTACACAGAGCATAATTCAATGAGCTCTGAAATAAAATGTAACGAAATAGCCTATGAGATTCAGTCTACAGAGCAATTGTTACTTAAAGAATGGACATACACTATTTCGAGAATCGAGACAAGACGGGAAATGTTTACCATACTTTTCGTCTCGTCTCGATTCTCATCTCCAAAGAGAGACGAAAATTTTGAGTTAGCCTTGACCCGTCTCGAATGTAAAATGTTAATTCTCACGTTATTTTATTTGTTTTAGAAACGAGATGAAAAACTCCTCTTCTCGTGAGCAACATTAAACCAAACCAAAATATTCTTTCCAAATGTCACGTTTCTGCTTGTAATGGTATGACCTGAGCGATAATTAGCTCCTAGCTTTTAACCTTCTACGAGATAATAATAATTATTATTAGGTTATTATTATTATTATTATTATTATTATTATTATTATTATTATTATTATTCCTGAAGATTTGATAGTTCAAGTATTGGAAACATCCGAGTATTCAAATATCTGAATATAATAAAACGTATGTTATCGCCGATCAATCGCCATTCGCACAAGCACCATGACAACTGAACCGCGATCGCTACGCGGTAAAAGATTCATTTTTAGTCTGGTTACGTTAGGTTTCTTTGTCTCCGCTTGCAAACTTGTATGTTATATTTCTTCGATTCAAAATGTCTTTCGTATTTCTTTTATGAAGTCGGAAAAGTTTACATTAATAACTTGAGTTGTTCTTAAGCCGCTGGTTCACAAGTTTGTTTTTTTCTCCACACGAAACTACAAATATGACAAATTGAATTCTCATACACCCCATTTCTTTCAAAGCAGTCGCCATTACCTGGTCAAAGACTTATTCTCGCCACGATTCATATTAACCAGAATAAATTCATTTTTCGGAAGCGGGACTTTCACTTTTCGGATTTCGGAAAATTATGGAATTCAGTTAAACTCCGAAATTCAGAAGAATTCCGGAAGTCGGAAACAATCCGGAATTTAGAATATTCCGGAATTGAGAAAACTCCGGATTTCGAAAAAATCGGATTTTTCGGAATTCCGGAATGTTAACAAAATCAGAAATTTATAAATGCCGGATTTTTCCAAATTCCGGAATTATTCCAAAATCGGAATTTTCCGAATTCCGGAATTTGTCCGGTTTGACCTTCGGGAGTCCGGAAAGTAATAATTCCGGAATTGGCTATCTCTAGTTTATACACAACCTTTCAGAACACTAAGCTAGTAGCTGTCTACAAACAAACATGTAATGCAAAGCATTTTGTATCCTGTAATACGTCATGTATTAAAATCCGACAGCAGTTTCAGTATCTAACCAGAAATTGCATGTATCTAGTTACCGGAAGCTGAGGTATGAAGAATTGTATTGTGTCTTATCTTTTTGTGTCTTATACAACCCTGCAAACCACTGAATATCTAAACGGCTTTCGTTAAATCCAAGTTGTAGTACTCACAGTTACAGCCATTTGTGTCTGTATGATCGTGTTACTAAAGCTTTCTATATGACAGCGTTAGTAAGTCTTTTTCTGCTCTCCCGTATAGTTGTGATACGATCTACTACAGAATAAAGAACCAATTATCAATTTAACAAAGTTGTTGTATTACTACACATCTGCTTCCGCCTCTGTCAATTTCGATTTCGTTGGTCGATTTCGTTGACGAGACATAATTGCTTTTTTATACCCCTTTCTTCGTTTACTGAACTAAACAGTAACTATTCTGAAATATACTACTGTGCATGCCTCGTAGATAAATATTTCTGATGCCAATAGTTTCCGTTTTGTCCAAGGAATCTTCTTTTTCTTATTCCCAGCATAACCCTTTTACTACATTATATGAAGAGTATGTAGGCCTAAATACCTCATGTATTACATATAATGTAGGTTTAACTCTTCCAGCAAAGAAGAAACATGTGATCATAGGATACACCCCACAGAAGTGATACCTGGCAATACAGTGGTCGTAATCCCTAACGACACAGGGAGTGAGCAGTGCCCTCCTCGCTGGTCTAGTGGCTAGCACGTGCGCCGGATGTATGGTGTATGGGGTCCCGGGTTCGATTCCCGGCGGGAGAGCCTCTCTGATTTTTTAACTGTCCTTGGTGTTTCTGTGTTCTTGTCCCTGTCGTTGTAAGTTATTAGAAAAAGCAAGTTAAACCAGTGAAGCAAGTAAAATTAGCAATAAGTAAGTTACTGAAACACGTTCCGTGAGTCAATTAAAAGAAAAACTGGACAAAACACTGGCTTTTTGCGCCGTCCATGCGAGTTCGAATCTATCTCGGCTTGATTTTTTATCCATTTGAGAGAAAGTATTGTTTGTTTTCACTACAGGTAATCACTCTTTTCGTATTTTTCGCTGTCGTTCACAGTTAAAGTAACTGACTACTCTTATTCTTCCTACGAATGATGGATCTTCTCTTTCGCTTCATGTCAAACATGCACACGTAATGAAAAGACACTGTACATAATAATAATAATAATAATAATATGAAATATTACTAGCTAACTCGTGTGTGTATTTCGACAATATAATTTTATATTATTATGTGGAAATAAGTAATGCTGGCTAGCCCCCCTAATTTTTTCAATGAGCCTTATGGGTCCACGGTGTCCAACGTTGGTCCCATCTCACTAACGCCTCCTGTTCTCTCGACATAAGTTATCGACATTTTGCCTAAAGAGGGCTCTGCCGTGGCTCCATGACTACCCATGACAGTGACTCTTCGTTCATTTTGCATCGAAATCGCTTATTTTTCTGAGTACTATGAGTGCATACTGTCCAACGTTGCTCCCATCACTCTACAATTTCCCGTTCTCTCGATATAAATTGCTAATATTTTGTTTGTAAGGGAGATATGGCGTTACAATCATTTCGTTTGAAGAAGAATTGAAAAAGATTTTGACTTGCTACAAACAACACCTATTATTATTATTATTATTATTATTATTATTATTATTATTATTATTATTATTATTATTATTATTATTCATTATTATTATTGTTTTACTTACCACTAATGTTGCCTACCTTTATTTGCAATGCAATGTGTTACTAAAAAGCAAATCAAATAACACTCCTCGCCATTCAGGCTCCCGAACTCGAAATACATGATTTACAGTTCTCTGTGTTAGATGAAAGCACATTTATTATATTATTCTTTCAAATAACACGTTTAACAAGTTACTTCACTCTCAATGTGTAATTTTATATTATCACTAATAATCATCTTGTTCCGGTACGAAAGGAACCCCCTTCTAAAAAAAAAAGCCTGACCGTAGCGAAAGGGCGTGAACCTGCTTTAGACGATTAATCGGGTCCAATATTTCAATAAGTCTCTGCACACAAATATTTCAGTAAAAGAAGAAATGTTATTCAAACTTTCTGAATACCTATTTATGGGCGAAATTTGGTTCCCTTGGAAGTTTTTAAGAGTTTGAAGGGCCACTATTTTGAACATTTTCATCTGATTATTCTGGTTAACGAACTCATCAAGATATTTCAACAATTAATGTTTGTGTCAAGTTTCGTCTCAATCCGCTGAAAATTAGGGTGGTTAATGCATTCACAAATAGCGTTATATATATATACACAGATAGATAGATAAATAGACACACAGAGGAAGAGAGAAAAAGTGTTTTGCTCCCTTCTCGCACCTGTGGTGCGTCAGAGCTAAACCGGGCCCCTTTGCAAAACTTATTGAGCAGCCTAACCTAAACAGAAACCTCTTACTTGCTAACGTAGAAACGTGGTCGGGAGGTGTAAGGTATGTAGAAATTGTATTTTTAATAACCATGAGTATGGATTCGAACACTCCACTTCCATGATTTTCTTTTTACTTTTTGCAGCTACATCGGAACGTTCAAATTTTATTCTTTACTAATTGCAAATGGCGTTTACATTCAAAATATGAGGAATTTTGGTGGCATTTGTTCGGCTTTTCTTCTCTTTCAAAATTAAGACAAGAATAAAAGCAATACGCAAAGACAAAAAGTATTATCAGTACTAAACATTACCAATAATAATTGCTACAAAAAACTAAATACGACCTCTTTTACCATCTCTCACGAGCTGCATGTATTATTAACAAAAATTTTTAAAAACGTCTTCACCGAAGATTCGAACTGGCGACCTTTGCATTTGTAAGCCAGCACCTTAATCACTACACCAAGATCACGGCGTGGTGAATGTTTAGTTGTCGGCGTATTTGTTGTATTTATGTTTTATGTTCTCACTTCGATAATTTTTACTCTTTTTTCTAAGTTTAACAGCTGTTTCTGGCTTTCTCTTTCGGTGTCGTCCTTTATTTACACTATGCACTATTCGTATTCACAGCTTGTGCCCCTCTGCAGTGTCTTATTCAGATTAAACTTTTCTTTTTGCCCCTCAGTAAACATTTGATTGATTTAATTCTCATACTCTCCACGGATGGAGCGCAGGAATGCCAGACTCGAAAAATAGGTGTACATTTACTTTCCTGACAGATAATACTGTTTCTGCAAGTTCGAGTCTTGATCCATCCGAAACAGCAGGGCGTAAAAGTAAGTTCCAGGATTACTTTGAAATTGCGACGAATGCTGAGTTGGCTATTTGTAAATTATGTAAGCCAAAGAAGATAGAATTGAAAATGCATTCTCGTAATATAACGGGGTGAAGAAACACTTGCAAAATATTCACAAGAAAGAGTACGCGATTCTCTACCCCGACAGCAACAAAGATCAGAAGAGTAGCTGCAGGAAGGAGGATATAACAACATATTTCCCTCAGAAGAAGGAAACTAAGGTAAGTGCATAGCATACTTGACAGTGTCTAAAGTGTTGAAAATTAATTATCACTATTCCCCGCGGCACTCCAGCCATTGATATAATTGTTATTAGTATATAACATAATTATGTTGTATATCAGTTATTTAGTTTAGTATATTAGTATATGTTATCCACAAGTCCGTTGACACTAGTAATGTTATTCCTTGGTGGCTGGTGTAAAGGGAGATAGGCGACAATAGATGGCAGCGCTGTTCTCCTACACAAGTAATGTATTTTTATATTTTCTCTGCTGCTTCCACAAATTTAATGCTAGAGAGTTTAAACTTTCTGAAAAGAAAGTTCAAACCTATTCTAAGGGATCTATCCGTGTCAATTTTGGATATTGTGACGTTAGAGCATTCCTCGGACTAGAAGCAGGCAAAGACAAGGTTGAAATCCGGTTAAATAAAGACGAAGAAATTTACATATAGATATATTAAAAGGATCCGGGTTTGGTTCAATGAGTTCCAAAAAACAGATACGAAAACGTTATATTCTTTATATCCTAATTACATTGGCGACTTTTTTTCGGGGCTAAAATGTGCCCGCATGCAGGGGCGGACTGGTCCACCCTGCTACCCTGCAGATGCAGGGTGGGCCTCCCAAACAGGTGGGCCCCCTCCACCAAATTTTAAAAGATGTGCTCAATTAAACCTACCATCATCAAAAATATGGCAGGGTAACTCCCGCAAACTTGTGTTTTGCATAAAAAAGACGTAAAGTTAAACTTTCATGAACAGGCCTTATTCTTCTTCACGTTTATCGACTTGAAAAGGTTCCGTCTGTGAGACAATCAGGCCCTAAAACATTGTGGGGTTTGTGATACAGCAGCTGTTAAAAACGAGCACGTTAACTACTACTTTTTTAAATATAAGAAACACAGTAGATTTCAGGCTGTTATTGGATTTGGATACCATTGCCTACTCCGGTCCTTTTACAAGCCGGCGAGTGACGATGTTTTAAAGAAACAGTAGTTTCGTAGATATTGTTATTGGGTAAAGTGGAGGTGGAGCCGGAACGCTTTTGAACTGCATTGTCCTCAGACCAAGCTTCGAAGAAAGAAATCGGTTCAGTTTTCTTTTTTTTTCAGTGCGGTAAAGCGAAAAGAAATTAGTCGCCACTATCAACGATTGTTTTATACAAACCTCAAACAATTACTATGAAGTTGCTGCTCACTGCTCGTGTTTTATTTGTATATTACATCGAAGAGCAAATCCGATAGCAGCAATTCAATTATTGGAACACTAGTTACGTGTCGTTTGTCGTGGAAGACAGAGGAACTGCTCCAATTTGCTCGTCAATATAGGGACTATAATCCACCAATATGTAAAAAGCAGGATATTTTAAGAAATGAGCATGGCAGTGAGCAATATGCTCATAGTAGTGAAAAAGAGAAAAATGAAGAAGAGGAAGATAATGAAACTGAGAGTGAGGAGGAAGATGAATGGAAATGCAAACCTGCAAGGCAGTGTAAAGTGTGTCTAGTTTGTGCACTGCACCTGCTTCACGAATTAAATCTTTATGGTCCATTATATCCATCGTTGTATAAAGCGTGTAAGTATGTTCTAACTCTATCGTGTACCCAAGTATCATGTGAAAGAATTTTCTCGATTATGAAAGTGATCAAAAATCGGTTGCGTTCATCGCTTGGACAAGATTTGTTGGAAGACTTTATTCTTTTATACATAGAAAGATCATATACGTTTGATTACGACAAAGTGATTGACGATCTTGTATCTAGCTCCAAAGAATTAGGTAGATATTTGAAATTGTGAGTGTAACTGGGGCATGATGAAGATATTAATATTAGGATACATTTCTGGCATTCATATTAATATTATATTATAATAGGTTACAGTATGCAATTCAGTAGAAAATTTCAACCAATTTGATATTAGAACTGATTTATGAGGAAAGAAACATTATTTCTGTCAGTGCTTTAATTATTTATGTTTCAAAGTTGACTTGAGATTAGTTTTTACTTATTGCACATGTATATATTTTGGGTTTTCTAAAACATGACATTCATTTGTTTAAATAAATGGTTTAAATTCATTACATAAAAAACAATAGCACTATATAAATAACTGAAAGCACCAATTCCGGTATTGTGTGTGTTTACAATAAAAAATGATAATGCCAATTACACACTGTATGAGTTACTATTAAAATGTTCCTACTTCAGATTTTTTGTAATTAATGTTTTGCTTTTGTATGAATATATGGGATACTATTTATAGGTTCGAAGATGGACTTTTATATGTAATACATATGAAAAATGCCAAGTACATTTTTTTTACATTTTTATATAGTGGGCCCTCATTTCAGTTTAGCAGGGTGGGCCCTATGGTTGCCAGTCCGCCCCTGCCCGCATGGCATATTGCTGAGAACTCTAAGCTGGAAAACAATGTTGGATGCAGCAACAATTTATGCTGGTTTTGCTGTAAATTATGCTATGCGAAAATTAATGGTCCAGCAATCAAATTCCAGCACAACTTTTCTTTTAATTTGGAGCGGAATGGACACAAGTTCGGATACCATGTTGAACTCTAGTTTCCGTCTCCTTAGGATGTTATGAACATTCATCCCATGGAAAGCAATGGCAAACCACCATGGATTCACCTTGCCAAGGGACTTTTAGGTCAAATACCTGCCTTCGGACAGAATATCACATCATTATTCATTAACAGCCATATAATAACACATTGCAAAATTTTGACCCAGAATATATGCGAGACTGTGAGACCATGCGAGAAAGTCTCGCGCGAGACGCGAGACGAGACTCAAAATTTTATACGAGACGCGACATCACATTTGCGAGACGAGACGAGACGCGAGACGAGACCAACATTTGAGGCTGCGAGACGAGACGAGACTTTTCCATTTCTCGTCTCGTCTCGTCTCGCGTGCATCCCTACACGTAATTTATACTTTATACAAATGCGATACTTCTCCATTATCCTGTACTAACAGCAGAATCGTAGCTAGGGAGGTGGGCGAGCGAGGCCGTAGCCCCGTGCCCTGATAGCAAGAGGGTGCCGAACGAACAAGAAGAAAGAAAAATTGTTGGAAAGGAAAAAGTTTTGACGCCCTATTAACTCAATATTGTGGGATTGCAAAGGAAAAAAAATTTTTTTAATCATCTTCGCTTTCCTTGCAACGCAAACGTTTCAAGAAGTCGCAACAAACTTTTACTTATTACTTAAAGAAAGTCACTATATATGATTTGTAATTGACAATGTGATATAGAAGGCCGCAAGCTGCTGTTTGTGCGAGAATATTAGAAATAAAGGTAAGCAAGGGGGGGGGGGGATAATAACATTTTCGAACTTGATGCAACTGTAGAATAGGGGCTTATGGAGTCAGAACTTAACCCAACGCATTCCGTTTTTTTTTCAAAGACTGGTCACTACCAGCGATCTTTTTTTTATTCCATTGGCATGAAATGCTTCCAATTTGAAGGAATCTATTGGTATGATTTCACCATCAACTGCTTCTATCGCCAGGATATATATATTAACATATGTGTGTATGACTTAGTGTATTTTCAACATGTTATTTAATAATAAGTAGCCTTAAATTCAGAACTTTCAAGTAATTGCTAAAATTTCAAACATATGTAGCAACCAAACCACATTTGTATTTTAAAAAGATACATTATACATATTCTTCATCTCCATGATCAATATTGAGAAATTCGCAAAGAAGGTTCCTTCTGAATTTCCGTTATGTTTCACAAAATTTTTTTTTACCGTAAAAGAATCGAAATTTAAAATGCTATTTGTGTGGTTACATACAGATTAAAATTTGAAAAGTTTACAATTATTACTAGAAATAATGGTGTCACCCATTTCGAACATTTTAAAAGCACATAGATCATAATGCATTGAAATTTCATTTATTATCGATAGTATGAAACGTTGTAAATAGTTGTAAATTTCTATAACTGTACACCAGTTGGATTTGCATACAACAAAAGGTAGTTTTTTTTTTTTTTTTAGTTTAACGAAACTAATATAAGCCTCTTTAAAAAAAGCTCTTATCTGTAAAAGAACACTAAGCGTGGTGAGGTGAGTGTAGGGGAGGAGAGCGTCGAATTCTACTTCATCTCGAGCGCCGAAATCTCTAGCTACGGCTCTGATTGACAGCGACCAATGGGATCCCAAAAAATTTTTAAACTTACTGAAAACATTTTCACCATAAAAGTTTTAAAAAACATGCCATAAGCCACTCGTATATAATTCATGGATTCTTTTGAACACGTTGAGAGAGGGCCAACATGAAAGTTTTGGTGCGGTTCCCTTTTATTTTCCGCTCCAGGGCCCTAATTGTCTTAATCAGGCCCTTATATTTTCTATACGGGAAACAAGGTGCTGTAAAGAGTAAATTATTATTTAATTTCAAGTTATGGCATTATTTGTGATTCCAATTTAGCTTAATACTTCAATATTAGCAAAAGTGTCAAGCAGAGTGAGAAATCAGGAATCTTTCAAGTTTTGAATTACGAAAAATGTGAAAGCTGTTTCCGCAACATCATGGGCTAGCAACGCTGGTCTTGGATTAGCTGACTGTATTGCCGGTACTCGACGTGTGCCTTTTTGTTCATATACCGCTAGTTACAATACGAGGCGGAGGGCCCACTAAAAATTCACCGTCCAGGGCGCACAAGGAAATTTTCCGGTTTCCCGCCTGGCCAGTATGGCCCTACTCCTTAGACTACAGAAAACGGATTAATCCATGAAAATGAATGGCTATTAAGTAATTGTTAAAATCAGAATATGGGAGGAAAGGGCAGAACCCTGAGAGAACCACCGACACAATGTTGTCCAGCACAAACGTGCGTGGCTGGGGATCGAAACAGTGCCCCTCACACTAGATGTGAGCGTTCTACCTCTGAGCCAACGTGCCCTCTCTTTATTATATTAGAGAATTTATACATTTGCTAGGTATCCTTGCCGAGGGAATTGCTTTGACAGCCCTAAGAATTATGAAACTGGACAGAGCCAAGGTAGATTAGATGCAGAGTTGGTTCAGAAGTATAAACTACTATTTCCATTCATTGTCAGCTTTTAGCAATCCTTGATGAGGTTACACACTATGCAGTTGTCCCATTCTGTTCTCGCAAAAATTGACTTCTTTTAGAATTAGAAATTTTTCTAATTAGAATTAGGCAATTAGAATTTTTTCTTTTGAAGTAATTCAATTCTACCTAAAACTTCGTTCTTTTTTGACCTGAATACTTACAACCTGTATCCTAATTACCTTATAAGGTTTACCAAATCCACCTAGATCCTACTCCAGTATCTAGTAAATATAACCCTTATCCGACGAAACGTAGAGGGCCGCGGTGGCTCAGTGGTAGAGCGTTCACCTGTGGTGCTAGGGGTCCCGGGTTCGATCATAGCTCCCGCCAAGTGACCTTTGTGGTGGAGAAACACCGTGTGCGTTAGTTTTCTCGGGGTTCTCCCGTTTCCTCCCACTTTCTTCATTCCACCATTTCATTCATTACTCATCATCACCGTCTCCTTTAGCCTAACCGGCATAATCGTGGGACGTAAAATTCAAAGATTTCATTTCATTTTTCCGACGTAACGTAAACTACTACATATGAAATTAATGATTTTAGTTAAACGTCCGATGGCTTTGCTCTTTATGCTAAATCATACGGATAGTTCACCAATGTGAAAAATGTGAAATTACTGTTTTGTTTTCTTCCACCGGTAATCAAACCTGGGACCACATACACGTAAATATTACGTTCTTTCTTCTTGATAAGATCATAAATTGTATCATCTGTACAACAGTTCATTTTAGAAAAACGAGATGGTAGATGAAAAATAAACAAAGTGCACCATTCTCGTTTAATCGTATGTACTGTATTCGTCATCTTACCAAAAGCGAGAGAAAAGCCTCAACATGGTAGAAAGAACTATATGCACTGATATACGTTCTTCGAAAATTTCGATATTTCTTATTGTATAGAACATTTAAATTATTTATAGATGCTAAATATTTGGCTTCACTCAATACCCAACCGGACAATGTCGGGAAATTTAGTCGTTATAAAATATTCTTGGCGGATTACAATTTTGAAATTCAACACATTAAAAGTCAGCAGCGTCCTGCAGACATTTTTAGCCGCTTAGAAGACAAGGTAAGCTATAGAACAGGACGAGAATCAAGAACTTGATAACTTCTTCTACACAGACGACGCTAGAGTTTTTGCTTTGCACTTTTTAGAGCACACCTTTCAAATTAACCAGTCCATTATGTTACCCAATTTAGCAGATGAACAAAGGAAGAACCCTTCATTTTCAGACATCATTACTGTATTGGAAAATAAGAATCTAACAAGTTATCTACACTCCGAGCGGTGAAATACTTTTCTCTTAAAAGTGGACTGTTATATAGGACTCAGAAACACCCTCAATTAGGACTGCTGTATTTACTTTGCGTACCATGATCTTTACTAAGCTAATGGTTTGAGGCTATCCATAACAACCCAATGGCACCACATTTTGGGTATACTAAGACATACCAATCGGCACTCAGAAAATATTAATTTCCTAATATGAAAGCTTACATAGAAAATAGAATAAAGACATGCAATCTCTGCCAAAGTATCAAGAAGTTACCAGTTAAGCCGGCGGGCCAATTGCTTCAACATCCTCATGAACCGATTGCGACAGCGTGGCAGTATGATTCAATTGGAAAAATTCCAATCGCAGTAGGAAGATTCAAACATATACTAGTTGCCATTGAAATGTCTACGCGATACTGTCTGTGCGATACCAGGGTTGTAGACAATATTACACCAGGAGAAATTGAACAATTTCTTATATTTGACATTATTCTATAATATGGAGCTGTTTCATACCTGTATTTGGACAGACACCCTGTACATAACGTTAAGAGGCTGCAGAACCTAGCGAAGTTATAAAACTTAGAATTTAAATTTTTTCCAGCGTATGACCAAAAGACTGGGGGTGTAGTGGAAACATTCCACAAAATCATACAGAACGCTCTTAAATTTTTTG
Organism: Thermobia domestica; assembly: GCF_964235325.1. Taxonomy (NCBI): domain Eukaryota; kingdom Metazoa; phylum Arthropoda; class Insecta; order Zygentoma; family Lepismatidae; genus Thermobia; species Thermobia domestica. Next base: position 47,393,672 of record NC_137459.1, read on the forward strand.
TACAGGAAAATCAAAATCGTTGGCCAAAACTAATTCCGTATATAACATTCGCAATTAATACATTTGTACAAGCTGGAACTAAATATTCAAGTTTTTTTCTTATGCACAGATATGAACGTAGGACCATCTATGATATTGCGCTAGCACCTACTCCGACGCTATGTATCGACAAAGAATACCTGAATAAGATACGTGGAATCGTACAGGATAATTTAATTGCATGTTATAACAAACATAAAATATATTTCGACCGTAAACATCAACAAACTAATTTTGATAAGGGCCAGAAAGTACTTGTATTTTTTTCCCAATCGGCAAATTGGAATACCAGAATCCTTCTCAGCTAGGACATTTAGAAATCATCGAAAGAGTTAATCCTAATCTTTATAAGATCAAATTTCCAGACTCATATCGTCCAACAATACACGAGATTTCAGTAGACAGAATTAAGCCATATTATGAAGATAAGGAGAACATTGAGCAAGAATAAATAACCTCTTTTATTTTTTACACGAGCGAACTTTTAATTAAAAATAATAATTAAAATATATATAATAGCCAGAGCAGAGCGCAAGATATACTATATGATCTGGAATATCTAATATTTTACATATTCCTCTTCTTTCAATTGGCAGTATGAAAAGAAGGATAATAAGAAGAGAACATAAACGCAACTAAATTATTTAACTCAATTGGAAAAGAACATTGAATAGCGTAAAACATTTCAATCATTCTCACTTCTTACTTTAAAAAATTAAAACACACCACTAGGAAGAAGAAAATACGAAGACAACACTTCAGACAGGTAAAAACACTTTTCATAGCGATACAAACATTTCCCATTTCTTTTATGAAAAAGCTGATTCATTATTCTCCAACTGATTGAAAGAATGCTGACATTTGCATTTCCGCATTTAAAAGGCAACTGATCTTTACAAGGACAGCTAACCTATAATTTTACAATACCTTGATTTTTTTCTTTTTCCACTGTGAACTAGATAGTGTGACTGGCATTATGCAACATAAATATTATACACGATGTTCAACAAGTCAGGACCTATCTTACATTATACAAGATGACCAAGTATTCTGGACCATCATTGTCATCATCATCGGCATTTAAAATTGGATTATTTTATTGAAATACATATCTTTAGTGCAAATATTTTAGAAAATTTACACCTTATACCGGGTGACCAAGAAATCACATCGTTCGCATAACGAACCTCCCAATATAAATTATCTTTATATCTCTGTCTTAATAGCAACTTTTTAGTACTTGTAATTCTTATCATTTAATATATATTATATATCCGTATTTGCTCAATACCAAAAATATCCAAGAGATCTCGCTTAGAAATATCTCCTTAATTTCTAATGGACAAATTTAATACAATTCATCCAACTAAAGAGCGACCGAGCCTACACACTCCAAAATCCCTCACTGTAAGTGAATATATATATATATATATATATATATATATATATATATATATATATATATATATATATATATATATTAAAGCCAAAGCTAAAAACAGCCCTACCTCGAGGGAAATGAGGTGACATAAAAAATGCACCGATCCTGCCTGTGATTAGGGAACAACTGTTTGGTGCTTTCTTTCGCTACCTTCTAGTGCTCTGAAGAGTGAAACTATTTTTTCAATGTTACCAGTGTCGTTAATGTTTTCAGTGATATTTGTGATACCTCAGTGTTGCCAACCCTCACATCTAGAAAAATAGCCCTTCGGCTTATTTTTTAAACAAGCCAGGGGGTGTAATATCCCATGTGATGTTGCAAACAAACAATTCTACATATCAGTGTTTACAAACATCAGCACGTGATTCGGCAAGAAAACTTCACACCAAATGGATCTACAATCACTTGCAGAAGACGGCTTCTAGCCCCTCCGACGGAGCAGAAGACAACATCGGAGCAGCAGCGCCACCGTCACCCAAAGAACTCTATAAATTGGATGGACAAAGGCAATTCAGTACCGGTTTTCTGGTGACCCTCCTCTAGTCTGCTACGGTACTTCTGGAGTAATCTAACCCCAGGACTCTAGTCTGCTACGGGATACGCCTATCTTATCTCCTGGCTTAGCCTGCTACGGAGCTCTGTCTGGGAATCCTAACCTCAGCCGCATAGCCTGCTACGGGGCTCTGTTGGCCACTTGAACCGCCTCTCCTTGCTACGGAGCAGTGGTTCCTTAATTACACTCTGCTTAGCCTGATACGGGGCTCTGTAGAGATCCTGTCTGCAACCTTACGGTTAAAAGACAACCTATAACTAATCCTGTATATTAGAGAAATTATTAGTGTAGTATTTTGCAAAAATGCTTTTATAGTGGAGAAGTTTTATAATAAAACTGGTAGTGGGAGATCGATTCCGGACACACTTTTTATTAAATGCTCTACATATACCTATATGGGACAAAACTTTACAATATAGACAACCCAATCGGCTGCCTAGGGCGGAAATCTTTAGGGGCGGATCGGCAGGCAATTTTTTACGTGAGGTTTATCAACATTAGTCAAAATGTACATGTTCCAGCGTACTCAATACCCAACCGGACAATGTCGGGAAATTTAGTCGTTATAAAATATTCTTGGCGGATTACAATTTTGAAATTCAACACATTAAAAGTCAGCAGCATCCTGCAGACATTTTTAGCCGCTTAGAAGACAAGGTAAGCTATAGAACAGGACAAGAATCAAGAACTTGATAACTTCTTCTACACAGACGACGCTAGAGTTTTTGCTTTGCACTTTTTAGAGCACACTTTTCAAATTAACCAGTCCATTATGTTACCCAATTTAGCAGATGAACAAAGGAAGAACCCTTCATTTTCAGACATCATTACTGTATTGGAAAATAAGAATCTAACAAGTTATCTACACTCCGAGCGGTGAAATACTTTTCTCTTAAAAGTGGACTGTTATATAGGACTCAGAAACACCCTCAATTAGGACTGCTGTATTTACTTTGCGTACCATAATCTTTACTAGGCTAATGGTTTGAGGCTATCCATAACAACCCAATGGCACCACATTTTGGGTATACTAAGACATACCAATCGGCACTCAGAAAATATTAATTTCCTAATATGAAAGCTTACATAGAAAATAGAATAAAGACATGCAATCTCTGCCAAAGTATCAAGAAGTTACCAGTTAAGCCGGCGGGCCAATTGCTTCAACATCCTCATGAACCGATTGCGACAGCGTGGCAGTATGATTCAATTGGAAAAATTCCAATCGCAGTAGGAAGATTCAAACATATACTAGTTGCCATTGAAATGTCTACGCGATACTGTCTGTGCGATACCAGGGTTGTAGACAATATTACACCAGGAGAAATTGAACAATTTCTTATATTTGACATTATTCTATAATATGGAGCTGTTTCATACCTGTATTTGGACAGACACCCTGTACATAACGTTAAGAGGCTGCAGAACCTAGCGAAGTTATAAAACTTAGAATTTAAATTTTTTCCAGCGTATGACCACAAGACTGGGGGTGTAGTGGAAACATTCCACAAAATCATACAGAACGCTCTTAAATTTTTTGTACAGGAAAATCATAATCGTTGGCCAAAACTAATTCCGTATATAACATTCGCAATTAATACATTTGTACAAACTGGAACTAAATATTCAAGTTTTTTTTCTTATGCACAGATATGAACGTAGGACCATCTCTGATATTGCGCTAGCACCTACTCCGACGCTATGTATCGACAAAGAATACCTGAATAAGATACGTGGAATCGTACAGGATAATTTAATTGCAAGTTATAACAAACATAAAATATATTTCGACTGTAAACATCAACAAACTAATTTTGATAAGGGCCAGAAAGTACTTGTATTTTTTTCCCAATCGGCAAATTGGAATACCAGAATCCTTCTCAGCTAGGACATTTAGAAATCATCGAAAGAGTTAATCCTAATCTTTATAAGATCAAATTTCCAGACTCATATCGTCCAACAATACACGAGATTTCAGTAGACAGAATTAAGCCATATTATGAAGATAAGGAGAACATTGAGCAAGAATAAATAACCTCTTTTATTTTTTACACGAGCGAAGACTTTTAATTAAAAATAATAATTAAAATATATATAATAGCCAGAGCAGAGCGCAAGATATACTATATGATCTGGAATATCTAATATTTTACATATTCCTCTTCTTTCAATTGGCAGTATGAAAAGAAGGATAATAAGAAGAGAACATAAACGCAACTAAATTATTTAACTCAATTGGAAAAGAACATTGAATAGCGTAAAACATTTCAATCATTCTCACTTCTTACTTTAAAAAATTAAAACACACCACTAGGAAGAAGAAAATACGAAGACAACACTTCAGACAGATAAAAACACTTTTCATAGCGATACAAACATTTCCCATTTCTTTTATGAAAAAGCTGATTCATTATTCTCCAACTGATTGAAAGAATGCTGACATTTGCATTTCCGCATTTAAAAGGCAACTGATCTTTACAAGGACAGCTAATCTATAATTTTACAATACCTTGATTTTTTTCTTTTTCCACTGTGAACTAGATAGTGTGACTGGCATTATGCAACATAAATATTATACACGATGTTCAACAAGTCAGGACCTATCTTACATTATACAAGATGACCAAGTATTCTGGACCATCATTGTCATCATCATCGGCATTTAAAATTGGATTATTTTATTGAAATACATATCTTTAGTGCAAATATTTTAGAAAATTTACACCTTATACCGGGTGACCAAGAAATCACATCGTTCGCATAACGAACCTCCCAATATAAATTATCTTTATATCTCTGTCTTAATAGCAACTTTTTAGTACTTGTAATTCTTATCATTTAATATATATTATATATCCGTATTTGCTCAATACCAAAAATATCCAAGAGATCTCGCTTAGAAATATCTCCTTAATTTCTAATGGACAAATTTAATACAATTCATCCAACTAAAGAGCGACCGAGCCTACACACTCCAAAATCCCTCACTGTAAGTGAATATATATATATATATATATATATATATATATATATATATATATATATATATATATTAAAGCCAAAGCTAAAAACAGCCCTACCTCGAGGGAAATGAGGTGACATAAAAAATGCACCGATCCTGCCTGTGATTAGGGAACAACTGCTTGGTGCTTTCTTTCGCTACCTTCTAGTGCTCTGAAGAGTGAAACTATTTTTTCAATGTTACCAGTGTCGTTAATGTTTTCAGTGATATTTGTGATATCTCAGTGTTGCCAACCCTCACATCTAGAAAAATAGCCCTTCGGCTTATTTTTTAAACAAGCCAGGGGGTGTAATATCCCATGTGATGTTGCAAACAAACAATTCTACATATCAGTGTTTACAAACATCAGCACGTGATTCGGCAAGAAAACTTCACACCAAATGGATCTACAATCACTTGCAGAAGACGGCTTCTAGCCCCTCCGACGGAGCAGAAGACAACATCGGAGCAGCAGCGCCACCGTCACCCAAAGAACTCTATAAATTGGATGGACAAAGGCAATTCAGTACCGGTTTTCTGGTGACCCTCCTCTAGTCTGCTACGGTACTTCTGGAGTAATCTAACCCCAGGACTCTAGTCTGCTACGGGATACGCCTATCTTATCTCCTGGCTTAGCCTGCTACGGAGCTCTGTCTGGGAATCCTAACCTCAGCCGCATAGCCTGCTACGGGGCTCTGTTGGCCACTTGAACCGCCTCTCCTTGCTACGGAGCAGTGGTTCCTTAATTACACTCTGCTTAGCCTGATACGGGGCTCTGTAGAGATCCTGTCTGCAACCTTACGGTTAAAAGACAACCTATAACTAATCCTGTATATTAGAGAAATTATTAGTGTAGTATTTTGCAAAAATGCTTTTATAGTGGAGAAGTTTTATAATAAAACTGGTAGTGGGAGATCGATTCCGGACACACTTTTTATTAAATGCTCTACATATACCTATATGGGACAAAACTTTACAATATAGACAACCCAATCGGCTGCCTAGGGCGGAAATCTTTAGGGGCGGATCGGCAGGCAATTTTTTACGTGAGGTTTATCAACATTAGTCAAAATGTACATGTTCCAGCGTCCTATACATTTAGGAAGAGGAAGTTAATGAAAAGTCGAATCACCCAAGATCGATTACTGCTCATCTATATGGAGCGGGGAAACATCTATCTGGCTATAGTACGTTTCCGTGTTCCCACATTTCACTCAGAAGATCTGCATTATCTGAATTGTTATCCAGACTCCGGATGCTCGCAGAAATATCACTGACCTAAAGTTTCTACATAAGATAGTAAATATCAACTTAAGGTCTGAAGCCCTACTTCACAAATTATCCCTCTACATTACTACCCGTGTAGCACCAAATACCCACTTCTTCCACCTTTCCCGCACTAGACTGTCGATTATTCAAAGGTCCTTCTTTCTCAGGGCACCAAAATTATATAATCAAATAACAACTGACGTGGATATTTTTTAAAGAGAATAATTGCACAAATTTAAAATAACTAATGAATTAAGAATCTCCACCACCTTTGTTTTGTATTTTATTATTTTTATTTTTTTCTATTGCTAACACGTGTTTGTCATGTTTCCCTGCCTAAATGGCACTCGTTATGCTGTATCTGAGTATCTGTTGAAATAAACAAATTAATTTTTTTAAAAAAAATCTTCAATTTGGCAACTCAACGAAGAAATTCAGCATCTACGAAGAATCGGAAGTGATGATAAAAGACATACTCATTACCTGGGAAAATATAAAAAATGAATTGATACATTTGTTAGCTAGTGTCATAAATAGAGAGACTTTTCCCCAGTTAAAAAGCTAAATATTTTCCCATCATATTGGACTACACCCCAGACGTTAGTCACACAGAGTAAATGACTGTGATCATTTGATTCGTATAAATATATATCTTTTAAGGTAACGTCAAAAAACGAATCTGAAGTCAATCAAGTTTTCGTAAAAGAGCACTTTTTGGGATTTATGGCCCTGCAATGAAAGTACTGGAGCGTCTATGACTGAGGAAATTTTTGAAAAGTTGAAAGTTGTGTCATTAACTGTTGAAAATATTTGAGGACAAGGTTACGACAGTGGCAATAATATGAAAGGAAAGGCGAGTAGTGTTCAGAAAGGGACACTTGGATATTAATCCATGTGCATTCTATGTTCCATGTTGCTCGCATACTCTAAACCTCGTGGTCAATGACGCAGCTTCATGCTGCTTGGAAGTAATCATCTTTTTTGATGTAATCCAACTAATTTGTGTGTTCTTTTCAGCATAGACACGTCAATGGGAGATTTTACGCCGTCACGTGCCATAACTACTGAGTGATACACGATGATCCAGTAGAATTGATGAACTTAAGCCTTTGCGACAGGGGCATCATTTAAGAGGGGCAGGAGGGGTCAATTGCCCCCAAGTGTTTGAGGAATAAACATACTTTAATGGATTGTCTACTACTACGCATGTAAAAAACATGAAAGTCTTATGTTGGTGGTGCTCTTCTGCCCCTCAAGTGAAACCTGAAATGACGCCCCTGCTCTCTGTGTTATCAGTTGTCAAGTATGTGATGCTTTGGACAAAATATCTAAAGATACTTCTCTTACAGGCTCCAGTAGGATTAGAACAAAAGAAGAAACACTTGGGTTACTTAAAAACCTCTTAGACTTCAAGTTTGTATTTGCTCTTGTCACATGGCACAACATTTTGTTTCACTTCAATTTAGCAAGTAACATACTACAAGAAATGGATTTATCACTCCAAAAAGCAATTAGTCACATGAAAAGAACAGTATTTAATCAGTGTTAGCAGTGATTTGGAATTCGAGGGAACTCTAGTTGATACTGGTGAAGTGGCAGAAGAAGTTGGAATAGAACCACTTTTTGAGAAAGAGAAGATCCGCATTGGAAATAAGAAGATAATGTTTGATTGCTAATCAATAGATGAATCGGCAAATGTAGCTGACCCCGCGAAAAAAATCCACCATATCCTCTAGCATGTCCCTCATAATAAAATTCCTCCTCTGCCAATGTCCCAACTAGTTTCTTAAGATTTATTTTTATTTTGCTGTTTGAGACACGGCTATGGATGCAGTCAAAGAATGATTTTCCCAGTTAAATGATGTACGTTTTGTCTTCGGAATTTGTACAACTTTCATGATCTTAAAAACAAAAACGCAATATAGGTCAAACTGTTGTGTGAAAACTTGGAAAAGTCCTTAACAACTGAAAATCAAAAAAGTTGTGAAGGAGTGTGATATTGATGCTATAGTGCTTGTTCTGAGCTCAGAGGAATTTATCATTATCTTAATGACTCAGTATTAAGCCCATGAAGAAGTACTAACAAGGGACATCACCCAATTGTCCGGCTCCGATTTTAATGAAATTTTTGTTGCTGATAGAGGACATGTATTCATTACTTGTGATGACAGAAATTTTTGCCATCGTGCATGTTTTCTATTTTTTAATAATTTTTAAAAGGTTGTGATGTGGTTAATAGAGATTAGTGCAGAAGTCCCTTACTACCCTTTGTAAACGGAGTGTTAATGAAAGAACAACCATGTAGATACGTATAGGGCCTAGGGGGAAGTCGTATGGTACGTATGACCTTGACGGCAGCCATCTTGAAATCCGCCATTTTGAATTAAGGTCAAGTTTTTTAAATGGGAATAGGGTAATATGATACATAATTTCGGGCTAAAATTTAATCAGAAAGACAATGTTGAAGTTAGTTTTAAGATGCGGTCGTTTGGTGAAAAGTTACAGGCATATTAATTGTTTATACTTACTATGTACGTAAGTCCCTTATCTCCACTTCTAACCCGCGTATTAATGATAATAAGTGGATAAAGGTTTCGGTAATACATATTATGCCTAGAGGGAAGTAGTACAATAAGGGTATCTTGACGACAGCCATCTTGAAATCCGCCATTTTGAATTAAAGTGAAGTTTTGAAAACTGAAAACCATAGCATGTGGCACCTCATTTTAATAGTAAATTTTCCCCAAAAGCCAATGGTATGCTTATTTTTGTTCTATAGTTAACTAGTATGAATTTATGACTCTTCTAATGTGCACGAAACGTCCATTATTCGATCTTCCAAATTGGCAACACTCCTAATTTTCATCGCATGTTTTAAGATTCCAACTGGCACTTTGCAATTGTTTCCATGGCTCATATTTTCTAAATTTATTACATTTTTTTTAAGAGTTGCGATTTGTCAGTTCATGAATAGTGTTGGGATAAGCATCCAGCAATCTTTCTGAATTTTGAAGACTTGCCATGTAATTATTAATTTCCTAGGCAGTGTAATTATTTATTTTATCCCAGAGTACATGAGGAACCTATGGACCTATGTGATGTAAAGAAATACAAATGAAATTATAAGAAATTTGTGTAACACGAACTCACAATTATCATGAAATATAGCCTACATGTTGCGCAAACGACAAACAGTATTTTTTTTAATAAATACAACTTTACAACTTTAAAGGAACAGCAGCAATGATAGAATATATCAAACAGGCATAATATCACTGTTCCCAACACACTGTTTGTACCATGAACAAAATATGAAAACTGGTAACTTGTTTACAAAAAGGTGTAACTTAATCGAGTTCCCGATCAATACTGATTATAAATCTTACAAATATGAACCATCGACAACAATCACTAGAAAACGAATGACTTTTTTGTCTGACTAGCTAAAATATTGCCATAGAAAATAAATAAATAAATAAATAAATAAATATACAATAAACAAATAAATATAAAACAAAACAAAAGACCATTTATTTACACAACAATTATATTTCGTTTCCTTTTTTGAAGTGAATTTTCAACTTATTTCTCGTCTCATCTACTATCCATTATAAGCTACGTCTCCGGTATTACCTGAATGCAAAGTTGGAGTTATTTCGTTCTGCGTTGATTCATGTCAGTAAACGAGTTTTTGAATTGCAGGTATAGGAAATAAATAATTACATTGCCTATGAAATTAATAATTACATGGCAAGTCTTCAAAATTCAGAAAGATTGCTGGATGCTTATCCCAACACTATTCATGAGCTGACAAATCGCAACTCTTAAAAAATGTAATAAATTTAGAAAACATGAACCATGGAAACAATTGCAAAGTACCAGTTGGAATCTTAAAACATGCGGTGAAAATTAGGAGTGTTGCCAGTTTGAAAGATCAAATAATGGACGTTTCGTGCACATTAGTAGAGTCATAAATTCATACTGGTTAACTATAGAACAAAAATAAGCATACCATTGGCTTTTGGGGAAAATTTACTATTAAAATTTGGTGCCACATGCTATGGTTTTCAGTTTTCAAAACTTCACTTTAATTCAAAATGGCGGATTTCAAGATAGCTGCCGTCAATGATACCCTTATCGTACCACTTCCCTCAGACATAATGTGTATTACCGAAACCTTTATCCACTTATTATCATTAATACGCGGGTTAGAAGCGGAGATAAGGGACTTACGCACATAGTAAGTATAAACAATTAATATGCCTGTAACTTTTTACCAAATGAGCGCATCTTAAAACTAACTTCACCTTTGTCATTCTGATTAAATTCTAGCCTGAAATTATGTATCATATTACCCTATTCCCATTTAAAAAACTTGACCTTAATTCAAAATGGCGGATTTCAAGATGGCTGCCGTCAAGGTCATACGTACCATACGACTTCCCCCTAGGCCCTATACGTATCTACATGGTTGTTCTTTCATTAACACTCCGTTTACAAAGGGTAGTAAGGGACTTCTGCAGTAATCTCTATTAACCACATCACAACCTTTTAAAAATTATTAAAAAATAGAAAACATGCACGATGGCAAAAATTTCTGTCATCACAAGTAATGAATACATGTCCTCTATCAGCAATAAAAATTTCATTGAAATCGGAGGCGGACAATTGGGTGATGTCCCTTGTAAGCTATATTTACCACCATAATCTTTAAAGTGGATTTCCTAACGTAAGTACAGCTCTTCGTATTTTGCTCACGTTGCCAGTGTCCGTGGCTAGTGCAGAAAAAAGTATCCAAACTAAAACTTATTAAAATATTTCTTCCTTCTACAATGTGCAGGAAAGACTAGTAGGTCTAGCCACAATTTCTATCGAAAGTGAGTTTTCAAGAACAGTCCGACAGTCCTAGTGGAGGAGTAAGCAAGGCAAGTACCGTTAAGGATATAAATGCTACTGTTTATCAATTTATCTCAAACAGTGACTGACAGACTTATGTAAATATTAATATGTACTATCCCAACATCACCGAACTTTATGTTGTTTTTCACACTGTTGCAAACAGAACTGATTTTTCTATGTTATTTGTTGAATCTAGGTAAATCTACTCCAATCACAAAATGTATGTAAGAATAAACTTTTTATTACTACTTTAAACTAGTTATTAACGTATAATTGTTTAAAACACAAAGCTGTTTAGAGTACACCTCTTAACTTTTGATTTCCTTAAACAGGCAAAAAATATTTTTTTTGGACAGATTGCAGTCATTAATCACGTTTTCTATGGAATATTTTTAGAAAGAATTACAGCCATCTTTTGTTTTATATTTTCAGCATGGTATACATTTCAATAAAACTTGTAATTTCCTATTGCACTGTGGTTATATTAGCAAAATTTCATTCCAAATGCTACAGCAATAAAAACGTTTCAAAAAAATAATTGGCTTATTAATACCATAGAGCATTGGGAGTAAGCTTTATTTTATATAATGCTTAAACAAATGGTAAAAATGTGATGATGTGGTGGAAATGTCAGGGGTGACAAGACTTCAGTTTGGTTTGGGCTTGGCGGAGAAGGAGAATATGGGGATGCAGGGATGTTTTTTGCCTAGGGTATAAAATATCCTAGAGCCGCCCCTCAATCTAGTAGAGGTAGTTTACTCTAAGGAGGGACTTCTTTTCGAACGATTTTCTCCAAAACGATTCAGGCAATTTTGTTCATATTTCATAAGTAAATGTTCCATTAACAGACCCACTATAAGCCATTTTTCACTTAAAAATCATTAGAGGAATTCTACTCTTGAGGGTTAGCTCTTTCTGAATAATTTTCTGTGAAATTGAACTTTATTTTGTATTTATATGATAAATAAGTATTTCTTAATTAATACTATAATAGGACATAAATCATTTTGAATGAAAAAGTTCTCAATATATAGTTTACTCTTGGGTGACAATTCTATATGAACGATTTTCTTAAAAAAAAAAAACTGCTTATGGAATGTTGTTCATATTTCATAAATAAAAATCTCACAAACAAACCTACAACACTGAATACAGTGTTTCATTTAAAAATTTTAAGAAATAGTTTACCCCCAGGGGTGATTTTTTCAGGACGATTGTTTCAAAAACTGCTCACTTAATTTTGTTCATATTTCATGAATAAAAGTTACATCAAAATTATAACATGACGTAATTCATTAGTCATGAAATAATGCGCAAGAGGTAGTTTACCCTTGAGGTGAGTTTATTTACGAACAATTTTGTAAAAAAGTGTTGAGTTGATTTTGTTTCTATTTCATAAATAAATATTTCATTAACAAACATAAAATAAAACATATATGATTTTTCATAAAGCAATTCGTAAATAAATGTTTTCTCAATAGTTGCAGCATGATATTACTTACTTTAAAAATTTAGAGCAAGAAAGTTTAGTGCGGTTACCATTAACTACTTATTTCTTTTGTACAATACAGAAAAAATAATGCACATAATAATTTTATTTCACATTATATTTATTTCTTCTCAAGGTAAGGTTCAAATAACGCGCACATAAGCGTACACTACTTTTATCATCACTAAATTTCTTATAGAGCTTGCGTATAGGTCTCGCGTAACAATATCAATTGAACAAGCGGCTAAAACTTCATTACTACACAAATAAATCGTATGAAGTTGACAGTAAAGTATCTCAATTATCCTAATAAAATTTTGTATAAAAACGTGAAGTCTGTTAGACCTACTAGACTGATTTTTCACGTGAAACAACTAATCAATTGGCTGTTTCCTTAATATACTATTGAGTTCAAAATCAAAATATGTAAAGTCAAATTACAAACATATCATATTGGATTCTATGTTCGCAGGCAAATTTCCGATAAAATAAGGTTTTCATATCTATAGTTACATTAATTTCAATACATTTTTTAGAACTGATTTAAAATTTTATAAATGTGTAAAAAGATCTCAACTACTTACACAATGTTCATCTACTTTTTCACAACCTTCCGGAGTTTATGTCTAATAATACTGATAATAACAATACATGTAATTTCTTGCTACCACTTTTTATATGTAAATCTTACATGTTATGTTTGTATCATATATAAGAAGTATCACTTTAGTAAAAATCGTCAGTTCTCATTTATATTTTAAGAGCTAACAATTAACTTAATCGTTGAATTACTCCCATTAAACACATTGCTCATATTCGCCCATCAAAATTATAATTGTCCTTACAATTATTGTTTAGGACTAACGTATTATTCCCCTTTGATGTTTAAATCTTACTAAGATAATAAATAGATATACAAACAACTACACTGAACACGAATAAAACGACTACACATTGGGAAATCAAACATTCACAAGAAAATACAGTTTCTGAGAAGAAGAGAAGAAATAATAATGTTTGTTTAGAAAGCTATAATTTGCCACTACTATAACAAAAGCGATGTTTAAGCTGTGATAATATAAAATTTATACGTGTGCAGAAACAATAGTCGAGGCAATCTACAACCAACCGAAAGTTGCTCAAGGATAAAGCGAGAACGGGCTCAGTTATATTCTGCTTTTTGAACACAGCTTACGGTTGGTGGAGATTTAAATTAAATTAGTTGCTAATTACTTGGTTGTGAATCATCATTCCTTATTACGTCAATGAGTTACACATAAGCCATGGCCAGTGGGTATGCTCTATCGTTATTAAAGCCTTTCTAAACATCTCTCTTTCATTCAATAAAGTAACTTCGTTTTTTTCTTTTTTTAAATAAATGAGAATATGTTTGATCACAACATAAATAAGACATCAAACATAACCTCACAATTCATGCAGCTGGAGACAACACAAACCATTCAGAAGATGAATTTATGTAAGACAGTAATTAAACGCATTATTTACATTCTATATGTGAAGATATGACCATAAAACAGCAATAACAACATATTTTCTCTGAAGTATCCTTTACAGAATTCTGTACATCAATGTTACTACAGTAAATTATAGTTTTCTCACATTTAAATATTAGTTGTGCGACAAAGTCTATCTTATAATACAATAAACATGTTTTATGAGAGTAGAAACTACACGATTTTACTTGGGCTAACACAAGTCACGAAAGCAAAAATACTTGGAGAGAAGTGGGATAATCTTAAACAGAGATTTTGTAGCACAGAAATATCTGTGTCTGTAGGATTAATGTAACACACTAGGGGCATGCAAATTTACTAAGAAGGAAAAAGGAAGTCCTTAATATTTATTCCTGATATATTATACCTTCAAAAGACTGTCGTATTAATCATCAAGCACACACAATAGACACCATATATGGAAACTGAAATTATCTTACATGATAATACAAATTCATATTAAAGTACTTAAGTTTTGCTATCGACTAAAAATCCCTGTGGCAATCCCTCTTGTGGTTTACATTAAAAATATTACCACGACATTTCAGTCATTAGACATTAATAGTACAATAAGAACAAGAATAAACATTATCTCACTTTCAGCCATTTGTCTTAATATTAAATTATAGTCCTTACATTGATTCACGATTTATTAACGTAAGTATAGGTTAATATCATGTGTATCAGATACAAGAATACAAAGGTTACAACATTCACACGTCGAGTGTGGCTAAAATAATATGATTGAATGAGTCACACAATCATGAAATCCAAGGGACAAAGAGAGAATTAAACAGAAATGCATGATTATGAGCATATATAACTGTTCTTGGCTCCCGAATTGATGAACAATTATCCAGCATCGTCATTACTGTGCATAATTATGTGCTTGGTACTAAATGAATAACAATTCACTTTAGCCCACAGATTAGATACTTCGTAGCTCAAATTGCAGGCAGTGATAGGCAGGCTTGTACAGATAGCATCAGTGTAAACATAACTGCAGATCAATAAGCAATAAGAGGATAAACATTTTGGAGGTGAGGTTGAAAAATATATTAATTCCTTTATTGAACATTTGCTCAATTTCATTTATTTTTATTTAGTTCGTTTCTGATTGCGATTTCTTTTGTATCACAAATCAGATTTTTGAGTGAAAGTAGTTGCAATACAACAAATTAAGATGAAAGAGGGAATAATATCCATGAAACAATCATTGTTTTTTAATTATATAACATATATACAGGGTGTTAATGAACTATACCGATAAACTGTAACAGGTGACTCCTTACATCAAAACAAGAAAAAAACTACATATGAACCTTTGCGGAAAAGTGCATAGTTTCAGAGCTAGGGCTGTCCAAAATCGTGGAAAAGCAAAATTTCAACACGCACTATTTCGAATTCGAGATATCATGGAGTTTCGATCCATATCAACGTAAAGAAAATCATGCATACACCATCCAAAAATGTACATTCCATTAATGTGCAGGGGTGCTCAAGGGTTTCTCTAGAGGGCATAATTTCTAGACATGCTCCCAACAAAATTCTCAAACATTCTCTGATTTCAACATGCTTCCAAAGTAGGGATTTTGTAAGCCTTTACAACAGTAAACACAGAATACTTCGGCGGTAAATCGGAAGTGTTAGAGACCGTCAGCCCAACTGTCCCTAGTATTTGAAATAGTGCGTGCTGCGGCGTGTTTTTTCACGCTTATATGTAAAATAAACGTGTAATATATCGTGACAAACTTCATAGCAGCACGCGTTATTCTTAACGCGAGATACCGTAGTGCTGACGGTCTCTAACACTTCCAATTTCCCGCCGAAGTATTCCGTTTTTACTGCTGTCAACACTTACCTTTTGCCTATTTTGGGCACACCTTGAAATGAAGCACATCTGAGAATTCTGTTGGGAGCATATCTGGGAATTATGCCCTCTAGGGAATCTCTTGCGAACTCATTGAACTTTGAAGGAATATGTATTTATGGATTGGTACGTACGACCTACTTTACCCTGATATGAACTACCATTTGTGGGGTGCAGAGGTGGTATGTGAGAAGGAATATGAAAAGTGTTGAAGATGATTATGATTAATTAATATTAATAAGATGGCTGAAGACCCAAATTTAGATACCTCTTACACACCAACTAATCGGTAAAGCAAAAGTTAAAAAGAAGAATAAAATAATTTGCCAAATAAAGATTTTAAAAAAAAATGTTACGTTAAATTTTGGTGAACATGAGACTCCAAATTTCAAGGTATATGTAGTTTTAATTCCAGGTGAAATCACCAAATAGATTACCCACGCAACAACAACAAAAAGTTACTGGCTTTCATGCCTCATAGGCTCTGCATACTCCCAGCAGCTGAAATAAAACAGGGTACATTTATAAATTTCTTGCACATACCTTTTGTTCTCCTGGAGAAGTCCAAGAAAGACGAAAGAGATCCTGGTAGAAACCATTTAATTTTCAAAAGCACACGGAAATAAAAACAGTACAAAATATCACTCACTAATAATTTTTATAATATAATTAAATCGATTTTTTTACAACGTTGAACTTTTACTTTAAGGCCTTTTGTTTTCCCGGATATTGTTCGTGCACATAGTTTTAGTGTTCTGTTACGTTCGGTGTCGTCGTTAGCATCCTTGGTCCTCCATAGAAGACAGCATTCCACGTCGGCACACCTCTTCCCATTGGCATGCCCTGTTGCTTGTAGAAATCCTCTGGTGGACTTTTCACCGTCTTACTGGACCTGCAGCAGCATGATGAGATGGACTCCGCTGGTCTCGAGAATCTTGCAGCCCCTGTCGCTGTCTCGCCTGGAGTTCTCGAGGTTACGATATTAAATGGCCTGGCTGTTGATCAGCACTTGCATCGTGTTATAGCACAGACACTCGTTGCACCATGTTAGTGTGTTTTTGAGTTCGCTGATGCGGTTGGTAATGGCACAGTTAATTACCGCGGCTCACACAATGTTACAACAATAAGAATGAAAAGCACTTTAAATATGAAGATAAATGAAGATAAATACGAATATCTCTGTATGTACTAGTCTGTCTGGCTAGCGAAGAGTTTACTGGCTAGACGAAAAAGAGTTTAATGTTTTTTTTATCAAGTGCTCGCGTCCAGAGCCGGTTTTGTATGAAAGTTTCAGAAAAAAAAACTGTATGAAACTTATAATTTTGATAACATTGTTTTGTGTTTGAATTAACACACGTTAGTACACTTCATGGTTAATAAGTAACCAATTTCTGTAGTTTGTTACAACACAACACACACTGTCCAAGTGCGCCGTTACGATAAGCACTATATCGCAAACCTTCGCTATTCGCGACGAGAGAAAACAATCCTGTCTCTCCGCGTATCGAAATCAAAAAACTATGAACTACCTTGTCGCTTCGCGTCTTGAAAACCAACTTCCCTTGTCTCTGCCTTGCCAACTGTTTTTATATTTTTCCATTTCAGGACAAAAATATAGGCTCGCGCCAAACATACCAAGTTTTCTTATGACGGGGCAGGAAGACGTAAGGGGAATCAGAGAAGCGTGTTTAGCTACCCCTTGTGACCTACATATTTTGTAAAAACACACTTTTTCACATTTTAATTATCATTGTGATTTTCTGTAATGTCTAACCACAAAGTTGCTGCTATCACTTGAGAGTACAAACATGCAGCTTTCTAATGATGCCTGTTACTTGATATTTTATATTAAATTTGAATGAAAAAGCACTGTATAAAGATTTGAAACTTTTAAAAATGACTGTCCTCTCTTACCCTTTCTTGTGTCCATCCCAGGGAGACACCTGGTGAGTGACTTCGAAAGGTTTCCACCTGTATGAGAGGGGTGAGAGAGGTTCTTTAAGCACTGATTTTTCTTGTTTATAATATATTTCAGCACACGACTTGTTGAAACTCAGTACAAAATGACTCTATAAGTAAAAATATGCATATATTGTAAATACCAAGTGCTGTCATCTGATAGTTAATAAGTTACAAATGAAAATTCTCCTTTCCGTCGTCTTGTCCCTTTGCAGGAAAACGTCTGCTGGAACATGGTGGTATGGCTCTTACGTATCCTATTTCATTCACGTACTGTGGGAGCTACCACCCTTTTCAATATAAGCCTTTTATTTTACAATAATAAACACTAAAACTAGCTATGGCCTAATTTAGTAAACAAATATCATAACGAATACATCAAGAGAACGTTTAACATATATATAAAGAATTATGTGTGGATCATCTCTACACAAAGGAGGTGAAGACTGTTAACAGGAGTAACACCGAATCATAGCTTCTCAAGTATAGTTTGAAATTAGGGGCTCGCTGCGCCAGCAAGAGGCGTCCGTTGGTATACAGACGCCTGCATACTAATATGTGCGAGAAGGAGGTGTGGCTTGCAAAAGTCACACGTCTTTGTATTCTCCGTTTCGACATGTACATGCTAGGTTCCAGCTCCTTCAAGTAACAATAGATTTTTCGGGCTCTCCGGCACCGAGCGGAGACGTTACTTCCTCACGCAGAAAAGACTAAATATAAGAATCCATATCTTGACCTATACTCCATGCGTCTAGGTACGTCTATAAACCGCAAAATTAGATGGATAATATGCTTCACTGTTCTCTTCCAAAACATCTAGCTTCTGCGTCCACACAAAGACTCTACTTTGAAAATATTCTTTTTTTTTAACTCTACGTTCATCCAGAACGAGATACTGAAGCTATGGATTCCCATCCAAATCCATGATACATACAATTAATATCTAAATGAACATTGAATATACTTAATTATACGCTTCACTTCACGATAAATAACATAATAATATATATATAAACAAACTTAAATCTGATTAATGATTCCACACCTAATCCTTTATTTAAAAAAAATAAATGTAAATATAACACGAAAATTTAAATATCCCATATGCAAATAGGGCAAAAAGTTGATATGTAAAATAGGTATATGTACGCACTATACACATTCCACAGTTAAGCTTTTCCACGATTTTGGACAACCCTTGCTCCGAAACTATGCACCTTTCCCCACGGATGCATATTGACAACCTCCTCAGTTCGTGTCTAAAAACGGGGATGAAACAGTGAACTGAAGAAGTCACCTTCCACTCACCATCTGAAATGAGTGGGAACGTTTTTCACTTCTACGCGAGAGGTTAATGTAACGTACATACTCTTACGTTTGTATTTCTCATAGGAAATGTCTAAGTGTAAAATGTGATGTTTCTAGTTACGGGTATTTAGAAATATTGCCAGATTAAGCAACGCAAACCAAGCATTGAGCTGTTGATCACTGACTTTAAAGTTACACATACCTCTGGGTTTAAATTCATCTGGTGCCTCTGTGGTGGTCCCTGGTGGTCTCTCCGTGACTTGTCTCCGGTTGAAAGATATCGCCTGGGTTGATATCTCCGTCGTGGTTCGTGCCTCAATTGGTAAAACACTCCGCTGTAGTCATCGACAATTAAGATGTGATTGGACTCCACATCCAAGGTACTCAATGTATAACTCGAACGTTAGTTCGCTAAACGTAGTAGGATCGTGACTAAGGGTTAGTCACATCGGAACTAGACTTCTCTCAGATCGACTCCTGGGCTTCCGTATGAACTTCTGCCTCCTGTCCTTCTGTCGCACTTCTGTCTCGAGACCTCTCGTCCCTCCGTTTTTGTTTGAACTTCCGTACCATGGAATTCGACTGTGGCGAATGACGTCAGAAACACGTGTGTTCCTTTCTTGAGGAAAACGAGGTCGTTTTCTCATAGCGATCAACAACTGGCAACACTTGGAATGCTTTGTCTCATGATTCTTGACAATTTCTACATACCCGTGAATGTGTCTTCTGTTCACAATAATTGTACAAATGCATGATCGTAGAATTCTGTCAATTGTTCTCGTCTACACATTTGCAGAATTCAGTTCCTGAATTCTCAGACAGAGAACAATGTGCTACGATGTTTTTAAAGAGCTGACAATACAAGTATGTAAATTTACTAAGAATTGCATTCGTGAAATTACTTATACCAACATTAATTATTTCCGTGTTTTTAATCCTTCACCAAAACAAAAATAAAATCTTTTAATAAAATGAATATCACAAAATATACATGAAAATTAACGATAAAATATGGGCTCTGCCACAATATGGACATTTCCCTTTATTTTGATGTAAGAAATCACCTGTTACAGTTGGTCGGTATAGTTTATTAACACCCTGTATAAACATCTTTAAGGAGTGCACTTCCAGAACATTGGTAAAATTTGTACTGAGAGCTTTGTCGCCAAAAGGATTATGGCAGCAACACTTAGTTTTATGGAAACGGTTTGTTGGTGAGGAGAAGAGAAAGATAAGGTGCAATCTATGGAATATAAAAAACTGATGGAGCGGTATATTCTTAATGAACAAATATTATCTTCCTGGTTGTTAAGTATAGGGTAGAAATCTTACGATCTTATGATGAAATGATGTACAAGATTCTCAATAAAAATGGAGACAATCATCCCTTGTCATCTCAGTCAACGTTCTTCCAGATCAAGGAAGAATACGTGCAAATTTTGACTTGAAATGAGAATAATTATTTATATGCTAATCTTAAAATTTAATGTTAATAATGAGAGAGTAAGTGAAGTGAACAAAGAGAAGTTAACTAATATATATTTTCTTCTTTCCATAAATGAATAGTTAGAACCTATGCATTAGTGTACAAATAGCCATTCTGTATATCGAATATCTATGGTTATAATTATTGTAATTAATTAATTTTGAAAATACTTCAGGCAACAACTTAGAATTCAAAACGATATTCTAGTTAATTTCCGTTTCAACTGTTTCAGCTTAGAATTCTTGCACATTAAGTACCATGCCAGAGATTAGATTCTGTATCGGAATAATAAATATAATCATTTCAATTATTTTATTATTATTTTCCTGCTTGACTTACATCTTCATTTATAAAATTAGTAATAATACCAAAACACATTTGATTAGTATGACGTAGTAGTTGAGTACTTCCACTAAACATTTTGAACACCATATCATTGCAATAAAGGTTTGAATTCATACAATACCAAATATCAGGTGCTCACCCCTTGTTAAGTGTATAATGCATATGTTTTATGTGCACATAGTCCCAGGTTCAATCAAGGGTATAGGCACTTAGCCTCAGTGTTTTTGGCTAAGTTTCTCTTTAAGCAGTATACTCTATCTTATATAATTTAGGCATTGAAAAGGAACATTAGAGCTGCAACCATTCAATCGAATATCAATAAGAACGGAAAACGGCATCAATGTATTAATATAATTTGGACATTAACAAAAAGTAACTATCAATATATATAGAAACAAATAAATAAATAAATAGTGAACATATAAACTACTGTGTGTGTTTTCTTTTAATTATTTTTAATTACATTATTCAATTTCATGGTACGCTAGAACAACGTTCCTCAACCGCTGTGCCGCAACACATTGGTGTGTCATAAATACATGTCAGGTGCGTTGGGAGATTTTTAATGTCTTCAAAGAAATTATCTTTAGAAAAAAAGAAGTCATAAGTTTCTTTTATGCTAATATGTTTTTTATTCAAGCGTCTTACTTAATTTGCTTGTGAGATTTCTATTTCATTGTTGTTCCAGAATAATTAAAAAAAATGCATTTTATGTATTTTTGTGTTTGCTTTATTGCATCTAGGAAAAAATCACATGCAGGGGTATCGCAAAAGTTTGAAACGTACGCTAGTGTGCACCAAAGAAAAAAAGGTTGAGAAACGCTGCGCTAGTAGACACTTTCTAGTTTTAACATTGTCATGTAAAATAAGTCGAAATAAACAAATAACCTTTAAGTTAATTGGATCACGAAAAGTCATATAAATGAACTCAAGATAAAGGCAGAATCTTCTATATAAGCTGAAAAACTACTAACAACACTGCTAATAATTAATTTTTAACCTTTATGAAGAATTATCAATTCGAATCAGAAAGCTGATGATATAGTGTACAATACTGACATTAAAATATGAAGAAATAGGGAAGCTTAGTTTCCTTGTAGTTCACAGTTAACCTTCTACATAACACTAATAAATTATCTCCAATAATAAGTAACTATTTAATATAAGTGGACATCATAATTGTAATACCAAAGCGTAGTTTTAATCAGAATCGAAAAAAAATAGAAGCTAATTTAATTCTTTCAACACAATTACAATTTGTGCTAAGCATTATCAACCGATAATAATATTGTTATTACAGTAACATATGTAATTAATAGTTGTAAGTAATAATTGTAACAATTGTAATAATTAAAAGTTTGTGGTGGAGAAGATCGTATCCGTGTTTTTAGTCAGGGTACTCCCGCTTCTTCACATTTTTCATCCTATCAATTCCTCTATTATGATTGACTTGCCTCAATCCTTGAGCGCAATGGCTCACTAGTAGAGCGTTTACTCTGGTGGGCCAAGTAAGTTTGTGGTGTACAAGATCGTATCCGTGGGTTTATTCAGGGTACTCCCGCTTCCTCCCACATTTCATTCCACCAATTTTTCTATTATTATTGACTTGCTCCAATCATTGAGCGCAGTGGCTCAGTGCTAGAGCGCTTCCACTGGTGGACAAATTACGTTTGTGGTGGACAATATTGTATCCGTGGGTATACTTACGGTACTCCCGTTTCTTCCCACTTTCCATTCCACCAATTTCTCTATTATCATTGACTTTGTTTAATCATTGGGCGCGGTGGCTCAGTGGTAGAGCGCTTCGTCTGGTGTGCCAAGTAAGTTTGTAATTGACAAGATTGTATCCGTGGGTTTGTCAGAGTACTCCTGATTTGTCCCACTTTTTTATTCTACCAATTCCTCTATTATCATTGACTTTCCTTAATCACTGGGCGCTGTGGCTCAGTGGTAGAGCGCTTCCTCTGGTTTCCCAAATAAGTTAATGGTGAACAAGACTGTATTCTTGGGTTTTTTCAGGGTACTCCCACTTCCTCCCACTTTTCATTTCACCAATTCCTCTATTATCGTTGATTTGTTTCAATCATTGGGCACGATGGCTCAGTGGTAGAACGCTCATCTGTTGTGTGGGGTCCTTACTGTTTCGATCCCCGGTCTAGTAAGTTTGTGGTTGGCAAGATCGTATCTGTGGCTTTTTCAGAGTACCACCCTTCCTCCCACATCTCATTCTACCAATTTTTCTATCACCATTGACTTGGTTCAATCATTGGGGGCAGTCGCTCAGTGGTAGAGCGCTTCCTCTGGTGGACTAAGTAAGTTTGAAGTGGACAAGATCGTATCCGTAGGTTTTCTCAGGGTACTCCCGTTTCTTTAAACATTTAATTCCACCAATTCCCCTCTTATCATTTACTTGTTTTAATCGTTGAGTGTGGTGGCTCACTGGTAGAACGCTTCCTCTGGAGGTCATGGACAAGATCGTATCCGTGGGATTTTCAGGGTACTTTCGCTTCCTATCACATTTCATTCCACCAATTCCTCTATTATCATTGATTTACTTTAATCATTGGGTGCAGTGGCTCAGTGGTAGAGCGCTTCGTCTGGTGTGCCAAGTAAGTTTGTGGTGTCAAAGATCGTATCCGTGGGTTTCGTCAGGGTACTCCCGATTTTTCCCAATTTTTGTTCCACCAATTCCTCTATTATCTTTGACCTACCTGAATCACTGGGCGTCGTGGCTCAGTGGTCGAGCGCTTCCTCTAATGGGTCAAGCAAGTTTGTGGTGTCAAAGATCGTATCTTTGGGTTTTTCAGGGTACTCCCACTTCTTCCCAATTTTCATTCCATCAATTCCTCTATTATCATTGACTTGCTTCAATCATTGGGCACTGTGGCTTAGTGCTAGAGTGTTTCGTCTGGTGGGTCAAGTAAGTTTGTGGTCTACAAGATCGTATCTGTGGGTTTTGTCTGGGTACTCTCGCTTCCTCCCACATTTTATTCCTCCAATTATTCTATTATCATTGACTTGTTTTAATAACTGGGCGCGGGGTCAGTGGTAGAGCGCCTTCTCTGGTGTGCCAAGTAAGTTTGTAATGGACAAGATCGTATCCGTGGGTTATCTCACGGTACTCCCGCTTCTTCCCACTTTTCATTCCATCAATTCCTCTATTATCGTTGACTTGTTTCAATCATTGGGCACGGTTGCTCAGTGGTGGAACGCTCATCTGGTGCATGGGGTCCTTACTGTTTCGATCTCCGGGCTGGTAAGTTTGTGGTTAACAAGATCGTATCTGTGGGTTTTGTCAGAGTACTCCGTTTTCCTCCCACATATAATCGTATCTGTGGGTTTTGTCTGGGTACTCTCGCTTGCTCCCACATTTTATTCCCCAATTATTCTATTATCATTGACTTGTTTTAATATCTGGGCGCGGGGCTCAGTGGTAGAGCGCTTTCTCTGGTGTGCCAAGTAATTTTGTAATGGACAAGATCGTATCCGTGGGTTATCTCACGGTACTCCCACTTCTTCCCACTTTTCACTCCACCAATTCCTTTATTATCATTGACTTACTTTAATCATTGGGCGAAATGGTTCAGTGGCAGAGCGCTTCCTCTGGTGGGCAAATTAAGTTTGTTTTGGACAAGAGCATATCCGTTTTTTTTTCAGGGTACTTTCGCTTCATCCCATGTTTCATACCACCAATTCCTCGATTATCATTGAGTTACTTTAATCATTGGGCGCGATGGCTCAGTGATAGAGCGCTTTCTCTGGTGGGCCAAGTACGTTTGTAGTGGACAAGAACGTATCCGTGGGTTTTATCAGGGTACTCCCACTTCTTCCCACTTTTCACCCCACCAATTCCTGTATTATCATTGACTTACTTTAATCATTGGGCGCAGTGGTTCTGTGGTAGAGCACTTCCTCTGGCGGACTAAGTAAGTATGAAGTGGACAAGATCGTATCCATGGGTTTCGACAGGGTACTCCCGTTTCTTTCCACATTTAATTCCACCAATACCTCTATTATCATTGACTCACTTTAATCATTGGGCGCAATGGTTCAGTGGGAGAGCGCTTCCTCTGGTGGGCAAATTATGATTGTTTTGGACAAGATCGTATCCGTGGGTTTTTTCAGGGTACATTGTTTCATCCCACATTTCATTCCACCAATTCATCTTTTATCATTTACTTGTTTTAATCATTGAGCGTGGTAGCTCAGTGGTAAAGCCCTTTCTCTGGAGCATGGGGACCAGATTTCGATTCCCTGCTGAGTAAGTTTGTTGTGAACAAGCTCGTATCCGTGGGTTTTCTCAGGGTACTCCCGCTTCCTCCCACATTTCATTCAACCAATTCTTCTATCATCATTTACTTTCTTTAATGATTGGAGAGGTCTTGGTCCCTCTAGCATTGCGTTGATGTCAGAAATCAGATACCGTTCCAAGCATTTGTTTTCTGATGTAAACCTTTGCTGTGGTTCAATCTCAGTATTTTATTGCGCGAGATAAAACCATCCATACAGCTATGAATGTTTTTCTATCTTGCGCAGCCAGGTACTCTGATTGAGCCAATTCGGAAACTCATTTCTGGCGTTTTGAGGGCAGGAACCAATTTCGGGCATTATGCTGTCCTCAAACGACTAGGATCTTTCCAATGTTACCATCCGCGTCCAACAGCCCCATGTTTAAAAGGGGAATAGAAATGACCCGCGTCTGAAACTTCGGGACCAATTTTGTTGAGGTTCAAGGCTAGGGATCGATTTCTGACATCACAATTGTGCTCAATGGATCAAATCCTTTCAAATGCCGCCAACGCCGTCCAACAACTTCATGTTTTATAGGTGAATAAAAGGGACCCGATCCCATAAGGTAAGGACCCCATTCCTTGAGCTTCGTGGCCTGGGCCTGATTTCTGCCATTACTACTATGCTCAGGGGCCCCGGACCTTTCAACGCTACCACTCGCGTCCACCAAATGCATGTTAACATGATCCCCCTAACTTAGGAAAATCGACTCCTTGCTTTTTTCATAATTATTCTTCAAATGGATTTGTATACAAGGTAGTTTTGTCAAGTTTAGCAGCAGGTCTAAAATAAACCTCTTGGGAGCAGTTCTTAGTTGTTAAAGAATATATAACGATCGCTTTTGGCTGTTGCAATGGTCTGTCCAAGCGCCTTGATAAAGTCAAAGCTTGGTAACGTGAGTGTCGGGGGACGCCGAATTCTACTTCGCCGCGGGCAACGAAATTTCTAGCTACAGCTCTGAGCTCCAATACTTATCGGTCTTTCAGAGTCTCATCCCTTACCTACAACAACGTAGTTTGATTAACCTGTTATACCAAAACGTTTTTAATGAACCTGCGAGTGTTACTTATTGATAGCTATGCAATATATTGACAGAATGTCAGTCTTCAATCTAGCAACGAAATGCCCTTAGGCGAAATATCACGTGGCTCTTTACTTTTGTCTGTGCCATGTAAATCGTAACATTGTGTTTAAAGGCAAACAGAAACAAGATCAGTTGTTTAGTACTTTGTAGAACAACTTGATAAGACGTTTGTGTCATTTACACAAATACTTTTTGCCAGATTGTTGTTTGAAGCCTTCTTGCATTATACACTATAAAACAACATATCCAGATTCATAGAAGCGCACAAAAATATCTTTATTATTCAAATGCTTTATTATTTTTATTATTATTATTATTATTATTATTATTACTATTATTATTATTATCAGAGTTAGTAGAACAGCTTCTCTTGATAAAAATCGTAATTTGGCATTTATTAAAAGTAATCTTATTGCCAGATATAAAACTGAGAACATTGTTCAACAGTGACTACGTATTAAATTAACAAACGTATTGATTGCACCTTTTTTAAAAGAAAAATTAGTATAATTAGTAAAAAATGCATTCATTGAAAAACTCTGGGATACCAAAGGGTAACGTGCTACCCACGAGACCAGCGGGGTGGACACCAACTCGCCCACATAGTTAGGTTAATGATTTCTGACATTACCACTGCCCTGGAAGTAATACCCTGGAGTGCAGTAGTAATGTCAGATATAAGGCCCAAGCCAAGAAGCTCAAGGAATGAGGTCCTGGCGTTATGGCCTCGGGTCCCTTCTATTAAACATGAAGTTGTTGGACGGCGTTGGCGGCATTTGAAAGATTTTGATCCGTTGAGCACAGTTGTGATGTCAGAAATTGATCCCTAGCCTTGAACCTCAAGAAACTGGGTCCCGAAGTTTTAGACGCGGGTCATTTCTATTCCCCTTTTAAACATGAGGTTGTTGGACGCGGATGGTAACATTGGAAAGATCTTAGTCGTTTGAGGACAGCGAAATGTCCGAATTTGGTTCCTGGCTTCAAAGCGCCAGAAATAAGTTCCCGAATTGGCTCAATCTCAATACCTGGCTGCGCAAGATAGAACAACATTTATAGCTGTATGGATGGTTTTATCTCGCGTAATACAATACTGATATTGAACCACATCAAAGGTTTACATCACAACCCAAATGCTTGGAACCGTATCTTATTTCTGACATCACCGCAATGCTCAAGGGCCAAGACCTCTCCAATGATTAAAGCAAGTAAATGATGAAAGAAGAATTGGTTGAATGAAATGTGGGAGGAACGGAAGTACCCTGAGAAAACCCATGGACACGATCTTGTTCACCACAAACTTACTAGGCCTTGAATCGAAACAATACAGATTCCATGCTCCAGAAAAAGGGCTCCATCATTGCGCTACCACGCCCAAAGATTAAAGAGTCAATTATAATAGAAAAGATTGGTGGAATAAAAAGTGAGAAGCAGCGGGAGTACCCTGAGAAAACCCACGGATACGATCTTCTCCAAAACAAACTTACATGACCAACCAGAGGAAGCTCTCTACCACTGAGTCACCGCGCCCAATGATTAAAGCAAGTTAATGATAATAGAGGAATTGGTGGAATGACAAGTGGGAAGAAGTGGGAGTACCCGGAGAAAACTCACAGATACGATCTTGTCCACCTCAGACTTAATTAGCTCACCAAAGGAAGCGCTCTACCGTCGAGCCACTGCGCACAACGATTGAACCCAGTAAATGATAATAGAGGAATTGGTGGAATGAAATGTGGAAAGAAGCGGAAGTGCTGTTAAGAAAACCATGGATACAACCTTGTCCACTACAAATTTAATTGGCCCACCAGAGGAAGCGCTCTGCCAGTGAGCCACCGCGCTCAATGATTAATGTAAGTCAATGATAATAGATGAATTGGTGGAATTAAAAATGGGAAGAAGCAGGCGGACCCTCAGAAAAACCCACGTATACAATCTTGTCTTTCACAAACTTACTTGGTCCACCAGAGGAAGCGCTTTACCACTGACCCACTGCGCCCAATGATTGAAGCAAGTCAATGATAGTAGAAGAATTGCTGGAATGAAATGTGGGAGGAAGCGGGAGTAACCTGAGAAAACCCACGGATACGATATTGTCCACCACAAATCTATCAGGCAGGAGATCGAAACATTAAGGACCCCACATAAAAGAGAAATTGGTGGAGTGAAAAATGGGAAGAAGCGGGAGCACCCTGAGGGAACCCACGGATACTATCTTGTCCAGCACAAACTTATTTGGCCCACCAGAGGAAGCGCTCTACCACTGAGCCAGAGAGCCCAATGATTAAACCAATTCAATAATAATAGAAACATTGGTGGAATGAAATGTGGGAGGAAGCGGGAATTCCTGACAAAATCCACGGATACGATCTTGTCCACCACAATCTTGCTTAGCCCACCAGTAGAAGCGCTCTACCACTCATCCAACGCGTCCCATGATTAAACCGGTTCAATGGTAATAGAGGAGTTGCTGGACTCAAAAGTGGGAAAAAGCAGGAGTATCCTGAGGAAACCTACGGATATGATCTCGTCCACAACAAAACTTACTTGGCCCACCAGAGGAAGTGATTCACCACTGAGCCACCGCGTCCAATGATTAAAGTAAGGCAATGACAATAGAAGAATTTGTGGAATGAAATGTGGGAGGATGCGAGAGTTCCCTGACAAAACGCACGGATACAATCTTGTAAACAACAAACTTAGTTGACCCACCAGAGGAAGCGGTCTACCACTGATCCACTGCTCCCCATGATTGAAGCAAGTCAATTATGTTAGAGGAATTGGTGGAATGGAATGTGGCAGGAAGCGGGAGTACCCTGGTAAAACCCACGGATACGATATTCTCTACCAGAAATTTATGAAGCAGGGGATCGAAACAGTAAGGAACCCGCGCACCAGATGAAACGTTCTACCACTGAGCCACCCTGCTTAATGATTGAAGCAAGTCAATGATAAAAGAGGAATTGTTGGATTGAAAAGTGGGAAGAAGCGGGAGTACCCTGACAAAACCCACGGATACAATCTTGTAAACCAGAAACTTACTTGGTCTACCAGAGGAAGCGCTCTACCACTGAGCCACCGCGCCCTATCCTTAAGGTAGGTCGCTGATAATGGAGGAATTGGTGGAATGAAAAATGGGAAGAATCGGGAGTACCCTGAGAGAAACCACAGATACTATCTTGTCCATTACAAACTTACTTGGCACACCAGACGAAGCGCTCTACCCCTGAGCCACCCTGCTTAATGATTAAAGTAAGTCGATGATAATAGAAGAATTGTTGGAATGAAATGTGGGAGGAAGCGAGAGTATCCTGACAAAACCCACGGATACAATGTTGTAAACCAGAAACTTACTTGGCCCACCAGAGGAAGCACTCTACCACTGAGCCACAGCGCCCAATGATTAAACCAAGTCAATGATGATAGAGGAATTGGTGGAATGAACAGTGGGAAGAAACGGGAGTAGCCTGAGTAAACTCAGGGATACGATCTTGTCAACCACAAACTTAATTAGTCCAGCAGAGGAAGCGCTTTACCACTGAGCCAACTCGCCCAATGATTAAACCAAGTCAATGATAATAGATCAATTGGGGGTATCAAAAGTGGGAAGAAGCGGTAGTACCCTGAGAAAAACCACGGATACGATCTTGTCCACTACAAATTTACTTGGGTGGGGATCGAAACAATAAGGATCTCACATACCAGAGGAAGCGCTCTGCCACTGAGCAGCCGTCCCAATGACTAAAGCAAGTCAATGATAATACAGGAATTGGTTGAATGTAATGTGGGAACAAGCGGTAGTACCCTGAGAAAACCCACGTGTAAGGTCCTGTCCATCACACAACTTACTTGGCTGTGGAACGAAACAATAGGGACCCCATGTACGAGAGGAAGCGCTCTACCACTGAGCCACCGTTCCCAATGATGAAAGCAAAGCAATGATAATAGAGGATTAAGTGGAATGAAAAGAGGGAAGAAGCGGGAGTACCCTGAGAAAACCCACGGGATATGATCTTTTCCACCACAAACTTATTTGGCAGAATATCGAAACAATAAGAACTCCACTCACCAGAGGAAGCGCTCTGCCACTGAACCACAGCTCCCAATTATTACAGCACGTCAATGATAATAGAAGAATTGATGGAATGAAAAGTGCCAAGAACCGGGAGTACCTTGAGAGAACCTACGGATACGATCTTGTCCACCGCAAACTTACTTGCCCTGGATCGAAACAATAAAGATTCCACGCACCAGAGGAAGCGCTCTGCCACTGAGCTGCCGCGTCCAATGATTAAAGCAAGTCAATGATAATAGAGGAATTGGTGGAATGAAATGTGGGAACAGGGGGAGTACCCTGAGAAAACCCGCGGATACGATCCTGTTTACCACACAACTTAATTGGCTGGGGAACGGAACAATAAGGACCCTAAGAAGAAGACGAAGGGTTCTACCACTGAGCCACCGTGCCCAATGAATAAAGTAAGTCAGTGATAATAGAGGGATTGGTGGAATGAAAAGCGGGAAGAAGAGGGAATACCCTGCGAAAACCCACGTATACGATCCTGTGCTAACAGAAGTAACTTGGCTGCGGTTCGAAAAATTAAGGACCCCACGCACGAGATGAAGCGCTCTACCACTGAGCCACCGCGCACAATGATTAAAGCAAGTCAACGATAATAGAAGAATAGTTGGAATGCAAGTGGCAAGAAGCGTGAGTACCTTGAGAGAACATACGGATACGATCTTGTCCAACGCAAACTTACTTGGCTGGGGTCGAAACAATAAGGCCTACCGCTCACTGGCAACATTTTGTCGGGCAACTATCTTGTTGCTCTGGCTAAATGCATTGAGTCTTATGGGAGTCCGCTCACTGAGGCGACAGCGACAGAAAAGTTGCCAAGGTGTCGCCAAGCAGGGCGACAGCAGGGCAACAGCTCGGCGACGGAACAGTTGCGCAACATTTAAAAATGCATTGAGTCTTATGGGAGTCCGCTCACTGAGGCGACGGCGACAGAAAAGTTGCCGAGGTACCTCCAAATAGAAAGGTAAAAAATAAATGTTTTCTACAAGTTTTTTTTCACGTAACAGTTCGTTCCGTGTGTAGCGCGTGTAAAGAAATGTTCGCAATGGAAACTAATACATTCTTTGATTAGTGACTAGCATGTCTTTAGTGATAAAGACTATGAAAACTTAATTGAGGATATAGAGAAACGCTCAGCGTTAAAGAAGAAATATATATATAAAGAAGAAATTATGGAAGGAAGTGTGTTTCGCTGTTATAAGAAACTAGAATGAGCTTTCCAGCCAAGAAAAAACAACACAGGCAGCTACATTTTTCGATAATGACATATCGCTGTCATACTACACACTACTACTTTCATTAATTTCCCACAACTAAAAAAAAATACAGATAAAATTATCATTTTCAAGTTTCTTTCCATTTCAAATATTTAAAAAAAAAAAAACTGTACTGTATAAAAATGGACGATTTTAAAACGTGAAGAATACGCGGGAAGAACGAAGAAGGCTAATTTTAGTTTTATGGCTATACGTAGAACATTGACAGTACAGTTACTGTACAGTGTTGTCGGATTGCCGCTTTTGTTAGTTTCGTTCTGTTAGTTATTTCCAGTCGTTTTATATTTTCGTTATTCTTGTTATCTTTTGATTCGAATAATTGTTCCCGTTCGTATTAGCTTACACAATGCTGTTATTTTTGTCACTCATTGACGTTCAGAGACGTCATTTAGGGGGGGGGGCAGGAGGTGCAATTGCTCCCCAAGAGTTTGAGGAATACATATACTTTAATCAAGTGTCTACTAATATACTAGTACAAAACGTGAAAGTCTTATGTCGGTGGTGCTCTTGTCCCCCTCAAGTGAAGTCTGAAATAACGTCCCTGTTGACGCTACCTTCGAAAGTTTATTTAAATTTATTTATTTAACCATTGGAATGGGCGGTAGTTTTTTTTTTTTTTAATCTCCGAAACCAGCGATTATGTGAACTGTTCCGATTGCCGATTATGTAAATTGTGATATGAAATGCTCGGCAACTTTTCTGTTGCCGTCGCCAGTGAGCGAGGGTATGGCAACAAAACTGTTTTGTCTCCGTGAAGTTGCTGACTGCAGGCGACAGCGACGAGATAGTTGCGCAACTGTTTTGTCGCCAGTGAGCGGTAGGCCTAAAGGCCCCACGCATAAGAGTAAGCGCTCTACCATAGAGCCAGCGCGCCGCACAACAACAACAAGAGAATTGGAAGTTACTAGGAAACATTTTAATAAGCAATATCTTTCAATGGTAAAGACCACTGCCCGATGATCGTCTTTTAATAACTCCATGTTAAGAAAAGACTGATACTTCCCTCTCCTATTATGTCTTTTTAAAACCATATACGTTATCCGGTTATTATACTTTATTCGTCATCCGGATGTAATCAGTTATCCTAATGTTGTATAATCCAGATATTATCCGTTATCTTAATTTTATATATTATCCGGATATTATCCGACATCCAGATATTATCCCTATCCGTCATCCGGATATCATCCTTTATCCGGATCTTATCCGTCATCCGTTACCCGGATATTATCCGTTATCTTTCATCCGTTTTGATATCCGTCAACCGGATATTGAAAATCCGGATAAGTTTCGTTGTAATATCAGAATAAAAATTATCCAGATGTGGCCATCCCTAATCAGCATCGTCAGAAGCATACACGAACTAAATGTCTTCAAAGTCTGCTACACAAGAGCAGGGGCGGATCCAGGGGGCGATCATGACGATTGGCGCCAGAAAGAGAATCTTTCTTATTTTATATATAAATTAAACCCATTCCAGAGTTTGGAGCTCTTAAAAGTTGCTCTAAGTAGGAGTATTATCAACCACCGAGCCCCCAGAAGTCCATCGTAGATCCGCCTCTGGACAAGAGATTGGGAAACACTTATTATTCACATTCAGTTTGCACATCTCAACAAATATACAATAGTTTATTTCACTTCAATCTACTACTGCATTCTACTGAACTGTAACGACTTTTTATGTATAAAATAATTATTCGTTTTTCAATAATTGTAAAAGTTTATAAGTTCAGTAATTTACCATGAATAGAGTCAACTAGAAGTGTTTTTGTAACGAGGAAATAACAACATGAACTGCGAAATCTATTCTCACAAACTGGCGAGATTTGAGAGTCGATAATCTTTACTCTTTCTTTTACCGATTACCTCGAAACCACTTTAGCCAGAATTAGCCCAGAATAGGGGACTTATATTAAGAAAATGAAAATCTCAGCAAAATGCAGAAGTCTTTTAGTCTGAGAGAAAAAAAGGAATTAAATCTTTAATTTCTTGTTCTGTTAGTATTGTAGCTCTTAGTCCGTACCAAAGTACTGATAGAAATATGACCAATGAATTATGACTATTTTGTAGAACATTCCACTTTAATATCACAGGAAATGCATCTTCCGGCTTACTTGGTTGTGAAAAGTTATAGATTGTATTGGTATACTATGCAAAATATGTGTACTGTCGCTGATTTGTGATAACAATCAGAAACAGAAGTAAAAGGTAAATTACAGTAATAGTTTTCTGTTAATTTTTGTATTCAAGGGGAGGCGGAAAACCTACTTTTATCTTAACATTTGTTTTTCTTAAAATTTCTATTCGGGTTCCCACCCTTGCCTCTCAACATTGAATACGGAAATGGAGAACTTATTTAGAATTTGATTGTTGATTCCAGTATATTTCAAGCATCACTTCTCGGACCTGGGCCTGTGATATATCGATACATCGCTATCGTCGATATTTTTATTATCATATATCAACATTCGAAATCGCGAATATATGGACATGAATATATCATTCTAAATTTTCGATATCGATATTTGGGGGGCGGCGAGGTATAAGGGACCCCTAAGACTTGCGATGGATGAAGAAATTAAACTTACTTTTTACAATATTGTTTTGTAATCATAATATCTTTATTACCACAAATTGCAATGTAAATACATCCACTTGCAAATTTGCAATATTATATGGTATAATTTCTTAGGCGCCAGAACTTTTCTGTTCCCTGAAGAAAGTAACAAAAAGTCACGTGCAAAAGCAACTGCTTCGAACTTTGAACTACAATTTACCCGAAGAAAGTTTTTTTCTCTCTCTTGGAGATTTCCACCCCTTTTAGCCTTTGGGACCGCTTATTGACAAAACGTGCACACATGATCGCTATATGCATTCATGCTCTTAGGCAGAGTCAGAGATTTTGAAAAGGAAATGACTTTTTAATAATAATAATAATAATAATAATAATAATAATAATTATTATTATTATTATTATTATTATTATTATTATTATAACAATGGGGTTTACAACTAGGGTCTCATTTCTTTTTCTTGCATGGGAGGGCCGCAAGTCTGCTACGCCACTGGTGTCCCCTATTCTGTGTTTGTCTTTTTTTCCTTTCGTTTAGCTATTTGTTTTTGTGCTGTTAGGCTTTTATATGAAACCTTTATATTATAATACTTTTTCTTTTTATGAGTTTTTTGGCTGGGGAGGGGGGAAAGAGAGAAATGATTTCTTGTTATATCTGTTTCTTAGTATTCACCTTGTTTTGAACTGCTTAAGTAAGTCATTTTGTAACTTTTGATTTCATCCAACTCCGTCACAATAATAAAATTGTCATTCTTAACAATTTGTTCTATTCTCTTATTTGCAGTTTGCCACACTGATATATTTGTGACAAAATTGAGGTTTAGTCCAG
Source organism: Thermobia domestica (assembly GCF_964235325.1). Classification (NCBI taxonomy): domain Eukaryota; kingdom Metazoa; phylum Arthropoda; class Insecta; order Zygentoma; family Lepismatidae; genus Thermobia; species Thermobia domestica. The sequence goes on from NC_137459.1 coordinate 47,428,975, forward strand.
CGCCTTTCGAATTTGCAACCAACCCAACCGCCGAGGTTTATGGGTTGCCTGTTATTGCAGGAAAAGGAGAATTGCAAGTGGTAATGCACTTTTGGAGTCGTGTATACAAATGTGGTGTAAACCACAATTTGAAACATAAAAAAACGAATGGGTCCATTTTGACCCAGAGAAGCTTGTGTATGCAAAAATCGAAGGACGTATAAGGGTTAACATACAATTCGAGCTACATGAGCTCCCATAATGAAATGAATCTGGATTTACAATAACAAAAACGTAATGCATTTAAAAGAGCATGCATGTCATCTGAATTGTTGAACTGCTAGCTGGGATATGCTTATCAAAAGAATTTTTGCAAGGTTTTCATCTTTTAATTACATATGTATGTACTCGTCCGGAATATTTTTAGTCGCTTACTTTTGAGCACAAACACAAACCAAGTTCCGGTAAAGAAAAATGAAACTCACTTGGTATCAGCTTGAAAGCAATGAGTGATCAATTAAGTTTATCGCAATATTAATTATGTCCAAATTGAGTTGAAATGTGAACATTAGCTTAAAGCGAAAACACCGTGGAGAATATGATTGCATTAAACGGAGAACTAAAAGCAGTTCTTTCATATGTCGGGCTTTATGCCTTCCATACTAAACGTTCAAACACGAGGAAAGAAAGAAGAAAACAAGTCAAATGGTTGTATCTCCATAGAAATAAAATTAAATTATTTCATGAATATGGATGCATTCCTGTCAATATAACAACAATAATAATGAAATTACTTTTGTAAACTAGAGTACTCTTGCGGAAAATAAAATATTTCAATATAATAGTGAGTAAAACAAACTAAATTATCCCTGCTCGAAACAGGAAATTGAACAAAGTAGGAAGTTTGTGATGTCCATTTTAGATTTTAATTTAGAAAGAAAACATACATTGCACTATAAGAACAAACGCGGTAAAACTTTGTTTTTTCTAAATGTATATCGCTTCTATTTTGATTAATTGTATGGCGACATAGATATAACTATGTTTAGTGTATGCAAATCATGTCTTCAGAAATATTGAGAGAAACCTTGAATAATTAGACTAAAAGTAATGGAAAATTAAATTAGAAGCATGCAGAATATATTTTTGTATTGTAGATTGTTTTTATCGCAACTGCTACCTAGTAAACACTTTAGTATAATTTAAATATCATCTTATGAATCTCAGGTAACTGAGTTACAGGAACTTTTGAATATATTGTGTTGAACAATCAAACTGAAAAATAGATGGTTCAATTTCAAACTTAGTTGAAAATTCAAACTGAAAAAAGAAAATAAATCAAATTTTAACTGAAAAAGATAAATAACTTTTAAATACATAGTAACAGCACAGGCTATCCGCATAAACATTTCATGATATTAACATATCTAGCGTGGCTGTTGTTAATCATATTTAACTGAAACTTTTGGTATTGGAATGTGAAATTCACAAACTCGTTGTTAACTTTGTAAACATCCAACATGTGTTCCACGTGTCACGCTGCACATGTCAAGTAGGGATGGACATATATTTTCTGATCCAGATATTCCGGACCCAATGAGATCCGGATCCGGACCTAGATCCAGATCTCAGATCTTGATTCGTATCCAAACCTACATCTGAAATTGTGGTGATAAATTTGAATATCTAAAATTCGTCAAACTTTTTACGGATTCACTAATATAATGCTTTCAAATGATTCCATAACATACTTGTGCTACCTTTGTTCTTTATTTTACTTTAACCTTGCAATATTTACATGTTGCACTTTCTCTGTAAGTCTCTTTAGTAAAATGTTTCCCAGTTTCACTTCTTCCCATTTTAGAGTATACCGAACTTAACTGTCTGAAAACTGATGTAAATGGTAACAAATTCTTCGGTTTAACTCCTCTTCAAAACTTAATGTTAGCCTCACATTGAAAACAATTATTATATTCTTAGAAAATAAACTTTACTATTTTCTCGTATGCAAATGAAACATCATTTAAATAAGGCCCTTCCAATCGCAGGAATAATAGACAAAATAAGCTCTTTATTAATTGTAGTTTCTGACTCACTAGAGTCCAACCATCAACAAATGTAATAATGAATATATTTCACTTCGAAGATACAACAAAAAAATATAGACTGGTTGGCGTGTCAAATCCGTGGAAAATCCTCAGTCAGGATGGTCAGTCTCCGAATTCGAACCAGGTATTACCCAATTGCGAAGCATGAATCCTAACAACTAGACTAAGCTCGCTCCATATTATTATTATTACTTAGCTAATAATTAACGTAATGTTCTAAAAATGGGTGAAAATTAAACCCTACTTTCAGTATTGCTGATGTTACAGTTAAGAGGGATTACATGAAACTTCAGTCCCCCTGGTCCCATCTACCATTAAATGGGCCTTGCTCAAGAGAGAATACTAGAGCTGGAATTGATCAAGCAAGGGTGGAGAGATTAATGAGGATGAGGAAACTATGTACAATGCAGAAACTGAGTAATTATGACTTCATTACAGATGTATTCCCTTACAATACATATAAAATTCTCTGATATAGGGCACTCTTACTTTCTAAAGTATCAGGAAAAAGTCCCGCTTTTCTACACGAACACACTAAACACGTGCTTATAGGCGTAACGACCATGCAAAGAAACATAGGTAGATATAGAAAACACATAGGAAAAACAAGCGGAAAATGATAAAACACCCTTCAACTAAATAAAAACTAAAAATAACTAAACTTAGAGCTGCGAAGGACGCGAGATGAATTTATTGAAAAGATTGTTTTTTCCTTAGTGATTAGTTGTGCTAACTATGACCATGAATTAAAGAGAAAACAAGTAACTATCTCTGAGTCTCGCAAACTAGTTGAAAAGAAAATATTGAATAAACTTTTATAATAAAGAAAGCATTTACGATAATTAAAACAAACTAAACTCTTGGCACGACAGTCCCTTGCTCGCTGCCAGCAGGCTTACGTTTCACATCTCTTTTGGTTTACGCTAAAAGTGGAGATGCGTGGTCAGCGGAACGACACCCAAAGTCCCTAATATCGGCTTTCTAGACTAAAGCCCACTACTTCAGATAACTTCCCGATTGTCCTCACGATGCTGGGTCAACACCGAAATTTTTGAGTGCCTCTCCGGAAATTGAACTCATGACCACGGATACCCAAGGCACGCGCTAACCACTGTTTTTTTAAAGTAACCAATTTTTACCAAATTATGTCTATTTAACCTGCTGAAAGATTTGCACGGATTACACTGTAATCGTTACGACACCACACAGACATAGAAGTAAACGAGAAGAGTTAAAAACCCCGTGCCCGAAGTGGGATTTGAATCCACGACACTCACAGCAAACGATCCACAGCCTATTGCCGCAGACCACTTGATTATGCCTGTCGGGTTTTCTCGGTTAAGCGTTAGCATATTTAAGGTAACTGATCGTCTTAAATGTTGCTTCTAAATACTAACAATCTAAGTTTTATTTATCAAATATTTCCTGCGATATCATACATCCTCCGTCTTCTAGACGGAAAGCGATAGTTACCAATATTATCTAGTACAGAAATAAGTTCTAATTTCGTAATAGCTGCTGATTGTAATAGTCAAGGTTCACCGAAGCATGATCTCCCAAACCGAAACTTAGATATTTATGTTACTGGAATGGCTAAAATGTCATTGTGGATAAGTAAATTGCCCACTTGTCAGGATGAAGGGCGCTGACGACGTGAAATGCGGGGCTGTCAGAGGTACTACTTATACGTAAACCCTCTTAGCTTTGAAAATGTTACATAAGGAGTCTTATTGCTATCTTTAGGTTGTATATAAAATTTTTTTGCCGGAATTATCGGATTTATTTTAACGCTCAACTTTCACATCTCTTTTGATTTATGAATATTTAAATCACGATTGTCCCCTTAAGGTCAAATAGTGATACTTTAACTCATTTCGAACCAACTACATATTTGGTTATTCTTGTTATGTGGGAATAATTGAGACCAGAAACATTCTACAGGCCCTTTCATGAAAAGAAAGAGCTACCAAAAATCAAATTTCGGAGGTTATTGACCCCATTTGATGAGGTCTTATTACCTTATATGATTATATTGACATGTATAGGGGTCTCTTCTATTTCTTAAGATATAGATGTATTGGTGCGTCCGTTAAAAAATTGAAGGAGTACATTGGCTCCCCACCTTAAATTTTGGAAATTGTCAAATGTAAACATTTAATATAGTACTATAGGACCCTAATATGTATTAGTATAAATTTGAGTGGTCCATTTTTGTTCCCTTTTATGGGTAAAAAATTGTTAAAAACTCAAATTTCGGAGGTTATTGACCCCCTTTGATGTGGTTTTATTACCTTATATGAACATATGAATGTGTTCAGGGGTTTATTTTCTTTTATAAGGCATGAAAACATCGATGCTTCTGGTAGAGATACATTGTTAAAGTTAGGAAATTGCCCAATTTGGTATAATAATATAGGTTCTTATAAATTTCGTTCCCTTTCATGGGTAAAAATTACCAGAAATTAGTATGACCATGTGTTCGATTATTGACTTAAAATGAACCCACTGATAAGGATGAATGTATACAGAGGTTTATTACCTTTATATTTTTATGCTCCCTTTTAATGTTGTGGTACATAGAACCATTCCTTAAATTTGGGAATTATCAAATAACAAGTTGGTGTCCCCCTTATGGACAAATATTCAAATTTTAATGGTTATTGACCGGCTTTATTATTGAATAACTACAGGATTTATTACATTTTCATAAGACAGAGGTGTATTTGTGTGCCAATCTTAAATTTTGGGAGGGGTACATTTCTTATTGTTAAACTAATAATTGGTAATTGTTCTTAGAATTGGGTGATTTATCATTCTTTGGGTAAATCATTGTCAAATATGAGTATGGTCACGTGATCTGTTATTGACCTATGATGGGATTAGCAGTCCACAACATTGATACATTGAAACTTTGTAGGATAATTTGAGAATTGTCAAAATGAAATTACGTCATTGGTTTTATTATTCCCGCCAAAGATAAACGTAAGCAATACGATATACCACGTGATTGACCTTATGAGGTAGTGTACAGGGATTCATTTCCTTTGTTATAGTACTTCTTAAGTTTGAGTACACACTTCTAGAAAACAGTTGGCTCTACTAAGGTAAACAATTGACGGACATTATTGACCTTATTGAACATATAATGATATGATTAATTCTAAGACTTAGGTATATCGAGAGAAGTATTCTTTAAATTTGGGAATTGTGATAAACAGAATTTTAGCATGAGGCGCGAAATTTGAAACAATACTTTGAACTTTAGTCACAGCTCATAGTCTAAGATCATTGGTGGTGGTTGATTTGACCTTGAGCTTTAGAAATCTGATAGCTAACCTTATTGAATCTTATGACTCATACTCTAAAGGCAATACATGCTACAACACTGAAATTTAGTAACAAGGTGATGTAATCTGACACTGTCAAAGTTATTGTTGATGCAATTTGATTGGTTGATCACTATCTTTCGTGCAATCTGATTGGCTGGTCACTATCTTTCTTGTAACCTGACTGGTTGATGATTATCAAATCTTTGCTGCATTCAGTTTTAAGTTTAGTTTAACATTTATCAATTAATGTTTAAAAATCTTGGTTTCGTTCAACATTTTACACTCACTGATAAATATGATCAAAACCGTTTATTTGTTAATCGAATAGTTAAAACGGGATAAAGTTTGACGGTTAACCGTGAAACGTAATTTCTTTAGTTTGAAAATTTTTTGTTTGGAATTTTTTTATGATTTTTTTTTCGTTTCAATTTTTTTGGAAATTTTTGTTTTTTTTTTTCGTTTTAAAATTTTGTTTGAAAATCTTGTTTATTTTTTTTTGTTTGAAATTTTTTGGTTTCAACTTTTGTTCGACATTTTTTTGTTTGAAATTTGTCGTTCCCCAAGTTTTTGTTTGTAAAATTTGTTTCAAAATTTTTGTTTGAAATTTTTTTTGTTTGAAATTTTTGTTTCGAAATGTATGTTTGAAATTTTTGTTTGGAAAATTTTGGTTTCAAATTTTTAAGTTTGTGCACTCATTGGTAAAGAACCGTTTCGTAACTGTTTAGAACAAAACCATCTGGCAACACTGTTTATCATGATGCAATAGTACAAGTCAGAACATGGTAATGCAACGTCATCAGTTTTGCATCATCGTTCGAGATAGTATTCTTCATGGCTACTTGCCTGCAGTTTCTAAACTCACGTGATGTGATGAAATCATTTACCGATTTACAACAGAATCTTAGCTAGCCAAATGATCTCTACAAAGTTTGGATTAGGAATCGTAGTGATAAGAATATATATTTATCAGCAAGATATTTACCCATGGAAGCATCAAAACAAGAAGAACTGTTACGTTTCTTAAATACTGGATCTGTATCTTTATGTTATAAAAAAAACTCGTTGGACGGAGCCATCAATTTGAATTTAGTACACAGCCAGATCTGTGAATTTGGTTTGGTTAGCACTTTCCTTTTCAATGACGTCAGCCGTAAAAAGAGTACATTTCATGATGGTTTTGCTCTAATCTTACTAGTTAGGGCTTGCGCTTACTAATCCTAAGGGGCTCCCGTCCACTCGGACTCGTGCTCACTTCTCTCAACTGAGCTCGCACTCAATTGGGCTCGCGCTTACTTCCCTCAACCGGGATCGATGTCGCGGTCACTTCTCTCAACTAGACTCGCTATCATATCTCCAATCTGGGCATGCGATCACATGGGCTCGCACTCAATTCTGTCGAAATGGCTTGCGCTCACTAATTCTGAATGGGCTTGCATTCACTCGAACTCTCTTTCACTTCTCTTGACTGAGCACGCGCTAGTGATCACTTCTCTCAATGCACTCGCGCTCACTCGGGCTCGCAATCACTTCCCCAACCTGGGCTCGCGTTTGCACTTACTTCTCTTGACTGGCCTCACTCTCACTCGGACTCGCTCTCACTTATATAATTGAGGCTCGGGCTCGCGCTCAATTATTGAGCCCGAGCCCAGCTGAAGACGAGTGGGCTCGCGAGCCCGAGCTCGTGAGTTTGGACACCTATGACAAAAAAAAAGCGCATGCATGGCCCGCAGTGCACATTCTTTTCCAAAGCAAACGTTGAACAATTCTTGATATCTCAATAGATAGTATAGCGTTTATACTTTTTATATTGTGTTCTCTTTATAGATCAAGTCATCGGTTCGGTTTTGTATATACATAGCGTATTGGTATACAACATTTCCCATATCTATTCCATATATCAAAACGAAGCTTGATACACTCATTTTTTAACCTCTGTAGTATTTTTCAAGATACATTTGGATCGTGTGCTTATATCTGGGACCACTCCAGAGGGTACCAAATTTGATGGCAGGTATATTTGGAGGGAACTTTTCTCAATTTCCTGTTTTCAAATACATTATGGACGCCAATACATAGCACCTTTAGAGAACTTGTTTTATGCTGAACAGAAAAAATGAAATGAAATCTTTGAGTTTTACGTCCCACGATTATGCCGGTTAGGTGATGATGAGAGATGAGTGAAATGGTGGAATGAAGAAAGTGGGAGGAAACGGGAGAACCCCGAGAAAACTAACGCACACGGTGTTTCTCCACCACAAAGCTCACATGGCGGGAGCTATGATCGAACCCGGGACCCCTAGCACCACAGGTGAACGCTCTACCACTGAGCCACCGCGGCCCTCTACGTTTCGTCGGATAAGGACTTGCTCTTTATTAGATTGGTTGATTTTTGTCTATGCTCTTTTTCAGCAGCGAGTCTATTTAGAATAGGACCTACAGTTTAAAGTAGAATATGAACTACTGGATTGCATTTGACTCTCAGTGAAAAAAAATGAAATGAAATCTTTAAGTTTAACGTCCCACGGTTATGCCGGTTAGGCTAAAGGAGACGGTGATAATGAGAGATGAGTGAAACGGTGGAATGAATAAAGTGGGAGGAAACGGGAGAACCCCGAGAAAACCCACGAGCACGGTGTTTGTCCACCACAAAGTCCACACGGCGCGAGCTGGGATCGAACCAGGGAACTCACTGAAAATCAAACCCAAGATCTTGTGCAACAATGACACACAGTTTAGCTACACAAGGAGAACCGCTTATTTCGGAACAGGTCATCCAGAGAGGACTGAATTACAAGTGCATGGGGATGAAAGCAGTTACGTAAAAAAAAAAAGTAACCCTCGCTAAGCATTGTCGGAAATATGTTCCGAGGGAAAGAATTTCTTAGCTCCGGAGGAATGTTTTCCTCCGGGCCACTCCCTGAAATCTCACTGGAGAGGAAGGTTTGTTTTACTTTCTAGGAAGGGAAAGTACTTTCTAGGGGGCCCACTCACATGTACGTACTGCTCCCTCCCCCGACAATAAAAGAAATCAAGGAATGTCACTCGGATCAAGTACACTGAAAAGTTTTAAAATGCAGATTAAACATTTTTAAGGCAGTAATTTCTCCCCTGACACTGACGTAATGCCTAATCCTCCATTTTTCTCTTGCAACTGTACAATCATCTGCTCAAGCTCGATTACTTCATATCTCCCCCTAAAATAACAATGCCGCACTTTTGCCATAAACCTTTTATGGGCGCCCCTGGCGCATATACAAATATATATATGAAACATCACACGTAATTAGAGATGCACGCGAGACGCGAGAAGTCTCGTATCGTCTCGCGTCTCGTCTCGCAAATGCGAGACGAGACACGAGACGAGACTGAAAATTTTATGCGAGACGCGAGACGAGACTAAACCATGCGAGACGAGACTTCTAGCAGTCTCGCAACATTTATGAATTACATGTAATTGTATATTTAGTGATTTTACATTTATTGAGTTTTCTAAGTTGAGCGTTAATGTCTCGAACAAAAAATGAACAAAACATGAAGGCTTTAATGAACAAAAAAGTGATTGGGGCAATAGACATTTTATGAGATTTATTATTATTCAAGGTTGATTTTCAGAATTAAAGCCTTCTTTACTTTGTAAATTGGAAAAGCTTTGTAAATTGGAAATTTATTACAGCATCGATTTAGGACTTTATTTTGCTACACAAACACATACACGCGGGCGCGCACGAATACATGAACTTCTGTTTTTGATCTGAAAAGCGAATAAGACTCCCTATTGCTGCGAAATGTGATATTTCTGTTGTTTCTGTCTTTTTCACATTACTGCTAGCGATTAATGTTGGGGGATGGCGGGGAAATCCCCGGTCCGGCTCGCAGAAATATGATCTTTTTACATGGAATAAGTATTTTCTTTCTATATATTTATCAAAAACATCCCCCTCTAGTTCGGAAGTTTAATTCAAACACTGGTGTGGTAGGATGGCCCTATAGGTTTGGTGGGAGATGGTAGGAATGGCCCTATATCTGTCAGTAATTTTATTTTCCAGATATGGCAACACTATATAAGTTGAAAGCGAAAGTTGATAAAATGCGATAATGCAACATTGCTATAAGCGCGAACGAACCAAAAGAATTGGGTCGTATTGTGTTGTGAGTTCTTTTGTTATCTACAAGCGCTTTTGGTGGTATAAAAACATCTTTATAATGGAAAATCACCCTTCAAGGAAACGACGAAAACGTGTAAATGTTGATAGTGGCGACGATATTTTAGAAGAGTCAAATGGGGACCCAGTTGAAAGTGAAACGTATTCAGGTATTATCTGTCAGGAAAGTAAATGTACACCTATTTTTCGAGTCTGGCATTCCTGCGCGCCATCCGTGGAGAGTATGAGAATTAAATCAATCAAATGTTTACTAAGGGGCAAAAAGAAAAGTTTAATCTGAATAAGACACTGCAGAGGGGCACAAGCTGTGAACACGAATAGTGCATAGTGTAAATAAAGGACGACGCCGAAAGAGAAAACCAGAAACAGCTGTTAAACTTAGAAAAAAGAGTAAAAATTATCGAAGTGAGAACATAAAACATAAATACAACAAATACGCCGACAACTAAACGTTCACCACGCCGTGATCTTGGTGTAGTGGTTAAGGTGCTGGCTTACAAATGCAAAGGTCGCCAGTTCGAATCTTCGGGGAGGACGTTTTTAAAAATTTTTGTTAATAATACATGCAGCTCCTGAGATGGTAAAAGAGGTCTATTTAGTTTTTCGTAGCAATTATTATTGGCAATGTTTAGTACTGATAATACTTTTCGTCTTTGCGTATTGCTTTTATTCTTGTCTTAATTTTGAAAGAGAAGAAAAGCCGAACAAATGCCACCAAAATTCCTCATATGTTGAATGTAAACGCCATTTGCAATTAGTAAAGAATAAAATTTGAACGTTCCGATGTAGCTGCAAAAAGTAAAAAGAAAAACATGGAAGTGGAGTGTTCGAATCCATACTCATGGTTATTAAAAATACAATTTCTACATGCCTTACACCTCCCGACCACGTTTCTACGTTAGCAAGTAAGAGGTTTCTGTTTAGGTTAGGCTGCTCAATAAGTTTTGCAAAGGGGCCCGGTTTAGCTCTGACGCACCACAGGTGCGAGAAGGGAGCAAAACACTTTTTCTCTCTTCCTTTGTGTGTCTATTTATCTATCTATCTGTATATATATATAACGCTATTTGTGAATGCATTAACCACCCTAATTTTCAGCGGATTGAGACGAAACTTGACACAAACATTAATTGTTGAAATATCTTGTTGAGTTCGTTAACCAGAATAATCAGATGAAAATGTTCAAAATAGTGGCCCTTCAAACTCTTAAAAACTTCCAAGGGAACCAAATTTCGCCCATAAATAGGTATTAAGAAAGTTTGAATAACATTTCTTCTTTTACTGAAATATTTGTGTGCAGAGACTTATTGAAATATTGGACCCGATTAATCGTCTAAAGCAGGTTCACGCCCTTTCGCTACGGTCAGGCTTTTTTTTTTTTTTGTAGAAGGGGGTTCTTTTCGTACCGGAACAAGATGATTATTAGTGATAATATAAAATTACACATTGAGAGTGAAGTAACTTGTTAAACGTGTTATTTGAAAGAATAATATAATAAATGTGCTTTCCTCTAACACAGAGAACTGTAAATCATGTATTTCGAGTTCGGGAGCCTGAATGGCGAGGAGTGTTATTTGATTTGCTTTTTAGTAACACATTGCATTGCAAATAAAGGTAGGCAACATTAGTGATAAATAAAACAACAACAATAATAATAATAATAATAATAATAATAATAATAATAATAATAATAATAATAGGTGTTGTTTGTAGCAAGGCAAAATCTTTTTCAATTCTTCTTCAAACGAAATGATTGTAACGCCATATCTCCCTTACAAACAAAATATTAGCAACTTATATCGAGAGAACGGGAAATTGTAGAGTGATGGGAGCAACGTTGGACAGTATGCACTCATAGTACTCAGAAAAATAAGCGATTTCAATGCAAAATGAACGAAGAGTCATTGTCATGGGTAGTCATGGGGCCACGGCAGAGCCCTCTTTAGGCAAAATGTCAATAACTTATATCGAGAGAACAGGAGGTGATAGTGAGATGGGACCAACGTTGGACACCGTGGACCCATAAGGCGCATCGAAAAAAATTAAGAGGGCGGGCGCCAGCCAGCCTTACTTACTTCTACATAATAATATAAAATTATATTGTCGAAATACACACACGAGTTAGCTAGTAATATTTCATATTATTATTATTATTATTATTATTATCAACAGCGTTTTTCATTACGTGTGCATGTTTGGCATGAAGCCAAAGAGAAGATGCATCATTCGAAGAAAAAATAAGAATAGTCAGTTACTTTAACTGTGAACGACGGAGAAAAATACGAAAAGAGTGGCTACCTGTAGCGAAAACAAACAATACTTTCTCTCAAATGGATAAAAAATCAAGCCGAGATAGATTCGAACTCGCATGGACGGCGCAAAAAGCCAGTGTTTTGTTCAGTTTTTCTTTTAATTGACTCACGGAACGTGTTTCAGTAACTTACTTATTGATAATTTCACTTGCATCACTCGTTTAACTTGCTTTTTCTAATAACTTACAACAACAGGGACACGAACACAGAAACACCGAGGACAGTTAAAAAATCAGAGAGGCTCTCCTGCCGGGAATCGAACCCGGGACCCCATACACCATACATTCGGCGCACGTGCTAGCCACTAGACCAGCGGGGATGACACCGCTTGCTCCCTGTGTCGTTAGGGATTAGGACCACTGTATTGCCAGGTATCACTTCTGTGGGTTGTATACTATGATCACATGTTTCTTCTTTGCTGGAAGAGTTAAACCTACATTGTATGTAATACATGAGCTATTTAGGCCTACATGCTCTTCATATAATGTAATAAAAGGGTCATGCTGGGAATAAGGAAAAGAACATTAGGGAGTTTAACTGAATTCCATAATTTTCCGAAATCCGGAAAGTGAAAGTTACGCTTCCGAAAAATGAATTTATTTTTGTTAATATGAATCGTGGCGGAAATAAGTCTTTGACCAGGTAATGGCGACTGCTTTGAAAGAAATGGGGTGTATTCAATTCAATTCAATCTGTCATATTTGTAGTTTCGTGTGGAGAAAAACCAAACTTGTGAACCAACGGTTTAAGAAAAACTCAAGTTATTAATGGAAACTTTTCCGACATCATAAAAGAAATACGAAAGACATTTTGAATCGAAGAAATATAACATACAAGTTTGCAAGCGGAGACAAAGAAAACTAACGTAATCAGACTATAGACAAATCGTTTACCGCGTAGCGATCAAGGTCAACTGTTTTCGAGGGCGAATTTCGAGTTGAGTCGAGTTTGATTTTGGCTCGCTCGCTCGTTGAGCTCGTTTTAACTCGTTTTGAAATAATGATCTGATTAGAATGGAAAGCGAAAGCCATGAGAAATGTAAGCAGTAATGTGGAATACTTTTAGTGTTGCTCACGACAGGGGTGCGTCTCGTCTCGTAATTTTAGTGCATCTCGTGGGGCAATTTTAGTGTATCTCGTCTCGTCTAGATAACGAGAAGACAAGAGTTTTTTTTTATTATTATTACGAGACAGCCTCAAATGTCGTAGTCACCAATATAAGTATATACGGTAGTTCTTAAAATCAAGGCTGAGACCTTCACTGTCGAATTCTTGAGCCCAAGCAGAAGACCAACTCGGGTAGTGATATCAACCGGCTCGGCTCGTATCAACTGAGCGAACAGCTCGAGTCGGCTCGGTTGGGATAAGCCGATGACCCGAGCCGGCTCAGTTGGAACGAACCATCGACTCAGCTCAATTGAGCCAATGGCTCGAGCTTTCTCGGTTGGGATGGGTCCTCTACTCGGATCATGTAAACCGGTTCAAGCCAGCTAAGTTGAAACTAGTCCATCGGCACGTTTAGATCCAGCTCAACTAAGCCGATGGCTCAAATCGGCTCGGTTGGGTGAGCTGTTGGCTTGGCTCACTTCTCGGTTCGGTTCAAAGTGAATGAGCTGTAAGCCGAGCCGCTCGGGCCGTTGAGAAGCCTAAACCCGGTCCCAGCTGTTTTGAACATGTTTGGCTGAAGCCTATAACTTTTAACAATTTTTGGCTCGAGCCCGAATACTTGCCTCTTCGGAACTCAAACCCAGAGCGTGACCGCTGTCCTTCCCTCCTGAAGACTTCTCGACGACCGAGATCGACAGTCAATTAGTTTTTATTATTCAGATACAAACCGTATATCTTTTAAAGATTATACAAGGTGTTGATATAATAATAATAATAATAATAATAATAATAATAATAATAATAATAATAATAATAATAATAATAATAATAATAATAATAAAAGTTTTAAACTTGCCGTTGAAATTTGGCAAATCTTACTTAAAAGTAGAGATTTCGGGGAAAGGGTTCCGTACCTTCAAGACACACCTCTGCAACTACCAAAATTTTAAACTGCAACGTTCCATTGAAGTTTCATGTAGAAAGTATTCTACTGTATGTTTTAAGGAAATAACTGTAATAAATATAACTGAATATCACGCAACAGTAAGGCATATAATAAACTAATTTTTAGAATATGCAGAGGCAAATATAAAAGCTTTGCTACAAAATACCTACACAGAGCATAATTCAATGAGCTCTGAAATAAAATGTAACGAAATAGCCTATGAGATTCAGTCTACAGAGCAATTGTTACTTAAAGAATGGACATACACTATTTCGAGAATCGAGACAAGACGGGAAATGTTTACCATACTTTTCGTCTCGTCTCGATTCTCATCTCCAAAGAGAGACGAAAATTTTGAGTTAGCCTTGACCCGTCTCGAATGTAAAATGTTAATTCTCACGTTATTTTATTTGTTTTAGAAACGAGATGAGAAACTCCTCTTCTCGTGAGCAACATTAAACCAAACCAAAATATTCTTTCCAAATGTCACGTTTCTGCTTGTAATGGTATGACCTGAGCGATAATTAGCTCCTAGCTTTTAACCTTCTACGAGATAATAATAATTATTATTAGGTTATTATTATTATTATTATTATTATTATTATTATTATTATTATTATTATTATTCCTGAAGATTTGATAGTTCAAGTATTGAAACATCCGAGTATTCAAATATCTGAATATAATAAAACGTATGTTATCGCCGATCAATCGCCATTCGCACAAGCACCATGACAACTGAACCGCGATCGCTACGCGGTAAAAGATTCATTTTTAGTCTGGTTACGTTAGGTTTCTTTGTCTCCGCTTGCAAACTTGTATGTTATATTTCTTCGATTCAAAATGTCTTTCGTATTTCTTTTATGAAGTCGGAAAAGTTTACATTAATAACTTGAGTTGTTCTTAAGCCGCTGTTTCACAAGTTTGTTTTTTTCTCCACACGAAACTACAAATATGACAAATTGAATTCTCATACACCCCATTTCTTTCAAAGCAGTCGCCATTACCTGGTCAAAGACTTATTCTCGCCACGATTCATATTAACCAGAATAAATTCATTTTTCGGAAGCGGGACTTTCACTTTTCGGATTTCGGAAAATTATGGAATTCAGTTAAACTCCGAAATTCAGAAGAATTCCGGAAGTCGGAAACAATCCGGAATTTAGAATATTCCGGAATTGAGAAAACTCCGGATTTCGAAAAAAACGGATTTTTCGGAATTCCGGAATGTTAACAAAATCAGAAATTTATAAATGCCGGATTTTTCCAAATTCCGGAATTATTCCAAAATCGGAATTTTCCGAATTCCGGAATTTGTCCGGTTTGACCTTCGGGAGTCCGGAAAGTAATAATTCCGGAATTGGCTATCTCTAGTTTATACACAACCTTTCAGAACACTAAGCTAGTAGCTGTCTACAAACAAACATGTAATGCAAAGCATTTTGTATCCTGTAATACGTCATGTATTAAAATCCGACAGCAGTTTCAGTATCTAACCAGAAATTGCATGTATCTAGTTACCGGAAGCTGAGGTATGAAGAATTGTATTGTGTCTTATCTTTTTGTGTCTTATACAACCCTGCAAACCACTGAATATCTAAACGGCTTTCGTTAAATCCAAGTTGTAGTACTCACAGTTACAGCCATTTGTGTCTGTATGATCGTGTTACTAAAGCTTTCTATATGACAGCGTTAGTAAGTCTTTTTCTGCTCTCCCGTAAAGTTGTGATACGATCTACTACAGAATAAAGAACCAATTATCAATTTAACAAAGTTGTTGTATTACTACACATCTGCTTCCGCCTCTGTCAATTTCGATTTCGTTGGTCGATTTCGTTGACGAGACATAATTGCTTTTTTATACCCCTTTCTTCGTTTACTGAACTAAATAGTAACTATTCTGAAATATACTACTGTGCATGCCTCGTAGATAAATATTTCTGATGCCAATAGTTTCCGTTTTGTCCAAGGAATCTTCTTTTTCTTATTCCCAGCATAACCCTTTTACTACATTATATGAAGAGTATGTAGGCCTAAATACCTCATGTATTACATATAATGTAGGTTTAACTCTTCCAGCAAAGAAGAAACATGTGATCATAGGATACACCCCACAGAAGTGATACCTGGCAATACAGTGGTCGTAATCCCTAACGACACAGGGAGTGAGCAGTGCCCTCCTCGCTGGTCTAGTGGCTAGCACGTGCGCCGGATGTATGGTGTATGGGGTCCCGGGTTCGATTCCCGGCGGGAGAGCCTCTCTGATTTTTTAACTGTCCTTGGTGTTTCTGTGTTCTTGTCCCTGTCGTTGTAAGTTATTAGAAAAAGCAAGTTAAACCAGTGAAGCAAGTAAAATTAGCAATAAGTAAGTTACTGAAACACGTTCCGTGAGTCAATTAAAAGAAAAACTTTACAAAACACTGGCTTTTTGCGCCGTCCATGCGAGTTCGAATCTATCTCGGCTTGATTTTTTATCCATTTGAGAGAAAGTATTGTTTGTTTTCACTACAGGTAATCACTCTTTTCGTATTTTTCGCTGTCGTTCACAGTTAAAGTAACTGACTACTCTTATTCTTCCTACGAATGATGGATCTTCTCTTTCGCTTCATGTCAAACATGCACACGTAATGAAAAGACACTGTACATAATAATAATAATAATAATAATATGAAATATTACTAGCTAACTCGTGTGTGTATTTCGACAATATAATTTTATATTATTATGTGGAAATAAGTAATGCTGGCTAGCCCCCTAATTTTTTCAATGAGCCTTATGGGTCCACGGTGTCCAACGTTGGTCCCATCTCACTAACGCCTCCTGTTCTCTCGACATAAGTTATCGACATTTTGCCTAAAGAGGGCTCTGCCGTGGCTCCATGACTACCCATGACAGTGACTCTTCGTTCATTTTGCATCGAAATCGCTTATTTTTCTGAGTACTATGAGTGCATACTGTCCAACGTTGCTCCCATCACTCTACAATTTCCCGTTCTCTCGATATAAATTGCTAATATTTTGTTTGTAAGGGAGATATGGCGTTAAAATCATTTCGTTTGAAGAAGAATTGAAAAAGATTTTGACTTGCTACAAACAACACCTATTATTATTATTATTATTATTATTATTATTATTATTATTATTATTATCATTATTATTATTGTTTTACTTACCACTAATGTTGCCTACCTTTATTTGCAATGCAATGTGTTACTAAAAAGCAAATCAAATAACACTCCTCGCCATTCAGGCTCCCGAACTCGAAATACATGATTTACAGTTCTCTGTGTTAGATGAAAGCACATTTATTATATTATTCTTTCAAATAACACGTTTAACAAGTTACTTCACTCTCAATGTGTAATTTTATATTATCACTAATAATCATCTTGTTCCGGTACGAAAGGAACCCCCTTCTAAAAAAAAACTGACCGTAGCGAAAGGGCGTGAACCTGCTTTAGACGATTAATCGGGTCCAATATTTCAATAAGTCTCTGCACACAAATATTTCAGTAAAAGAAGAAATGTTATTCAAACTTTCTGAATACCTATTTATGGGCGAAATTTGGTTCCCTTGGAAGTTTTTAAGAGTTTGAAGGGCCACTATTTTGAACATTTTCATCTGATTATTCTGGTTAACGAACTCATCAAGATATTTCAACAATTAATGTTTGTGTCAAGTTTCGTCTCAATCCGCTGAAAATTAGGGTGGTTAATGCATTCACAAATAGCGTTATATATATATACACAGATAGATAGATAAATAGACACACAGAGGAAGAGAGAAAAAGTGTTTTGCTCCCTTCTCGCACCTGTGGTGCGTCAGAGCTAAACCGGGCCCCTTTGCAAAACTTATTGAGCAGCCTAACCTAAACAGAAACCTCTTACTTGCTAACGTAGAAACGTGGTCGGGAGGTGTAAGGTATGTAGAAATTGTATTTTTAATAACCATGAGTATGGATTCGAACACTCCACTTCCATGATTTTCTTTTTACTTTTTGCAGCTACATCGGAACGTTCAAATTTTATTCTTTACTAATTGCAAATGGCGTTTACATTCAAAATATGAGGAATTTTGGTGGCATTTGTTCGGCTTTTCTTCTCTTTCAAAATTAAGACAAGAATAAAAGCAATACGCAAAGACAAAAAGTATTATCAGTACTAAACATTACCAATAATAATTGCTACAAAAAACTAAATACGACCTCTTTTACCATCTCTCACGAGCTGCATGTATTATTAACAAAAATTTTTAAAAACGTCTTCACCGAAGATTCGAACTGGCGACCTTTGCATTTGTAAGCCAGCACCTTAATCACTACACCAAGATCACGGCGTGGTGAATGTTTAGTTGTCGGCGTATTTGTTGTATTTATGTTTTATGTTCTCACTTCGATAATTTTTACTCTTTTTTCTAAGTTTAACAGCTGTTTCTGGCTTTCTCTTTCGGTGTCGTCCTTTATTTACACTATGCACTATTCGTATTCACAGCTTGTGCCCCTCTGCAGTGTCTTATTCAGATTAAACTTTTCTTTTTGCCCCTCAGTAAACATTTGATTGATTTAATTCTCATACTCTCCACGGATGGAGCGCAGGAATGCCAGACTCGAAAAATAGGTGTACATTTACTTTCCTGACAGATAATACTGTTTCTGCAAGTTCGAGTCTTGATCCATCCGAAACAGCAGGGCGTAAAAGTAAGTTCCAGGATTACTTTGAAATTGCGACGAATGCTGAGTTGGCTATTTGTAAATTATGTAAGCCAAAGAAGATAGAATTGAAAATGCATTCTCGTAATATAACGGGGTGAAGAAACACTTGCAAAATATTCACAAGAAAGAGTACGCGATTCTCTACCCCGACAGCAACAAAGATCAGAAGAGTAGCTGCAGGAAGGAGGATATAACAACATATTTCCCTCAGAAGAAGGAAACTAAGGTAAGTGCATAGCATACTTGACAGTGTCTAAAGTGTTGAAAATTAATTATCACTATTCCCCGCGGCACTCCAGCCATTGATATAATTGTTATTAGTATATAACATAATTATGTTGTATATCAGTTATTTAGTTTAGTATATTAGTATATGTTATCCACAAGTCCGTTGACACTAGTAATGTTATTCCTTGGTGGCTGGTGTAAAGGGAGATAGGCGACAATAGATGGCAGCGCTGTTCTCCTACACAAGTAATGTATTTTTATATTTTCTCTGCTGCTTCCACAAATTTAATGCTAGAGAGTTTAAACTTTCTGAAAAGAAAGTTCAAACCTATTCTAAGGGATCTATCCGTGTCAATTTTGGATATTGTGACGTTAGAGCATTCCTCGGACTAGAAGCAGGCAAAGACAAGGTTGAAATCCGGTTAAATAAAGACGAAGAAATTTACATATAGATATATTAAAAGGATCCGGGTTTGGTTCAATGAGTTCCAAAAAACAGATACGAAAACGTTATATTCTTTATATCCTAATTACATTGGCGACTTTTTTTCGGGGCGAAAATGTGCCCGCATGCAGGGGCGGACTGGTCCACCCTGCTACCCTGCAGATGCAGGGTGGGCCTCCCAAACAGGTGGGCCCCCTCCACCAAATTTTAAAAGATGTGCTCAATTAAACCTACCATCATCAAAAATATGGCAGGGTAACTCCCGCAAACTTGTGTTTTGCATAAAAAAGACGTAAAGTTAAACTTTCATGAACAGGCCTTATTCTTCTTCACGTTTATCGACTTGAAAAGGTTCCGTCTGTGAGACAATCAGGCCCTAAAACATTGTGGGGTTTGTGATACAGCAGCTGTTAAAAACGAGCACGTTAACTACTACTTTTTTAAATATAAGAAACACAGTAGATTTCAGGCTGTTATTGGATTTGGATACCATTGCCTACTCCGGTCCTTTTACAAGCCGGCGAGTGACGATGTTTTAAAGAAACAGTAGTTTCGTAGATATTGTTATTGGGTAAAGTGGAGGTGGAGCCGGAACGCTTTTGAACTGCATTGTCCTCAGACCAAGCTTCGAAGAAAGAAATCGGTTCAGTTTTCTTTTTTTTTTCAGTGCGGTAAAGCGAAAAGAAATTAGTCGCCACTATCAACGATTGTTTTATACAAACCTCAAACAATTACTATGAAGTTGCTGCTCACTGCTCGTGTTTTATTTGTATATTACATCGAAGAGCAAATCCGATAGCAGCAATTCAATTATTGGAACACTAGTTACGTGTCGTTTGTCGTGGAAGACAGAGGAACTGCTCCAATTTGCTCGTCAATATAGGGACTATAATCCACCAATATGTAAAAAGCAGGATATTTTAAGAAATGAGCATGGCAGTGAGCAATATGCTCATAGTAGTGAAAAAGAGAAAAATGAAGAAGAGGAAGATAATGAAACTGAGAGTGAGGAGGAAGATGAATGGAAATGCAAACCTGCAAGGCAGTGTAAAGTGTGTCTAGTTTGTGCACTGCACCTGCTTCACGAATTAAATCTTTATGGTCCATTATATCCATCGTTGTATAAAGCGTGTAAGTATGTTCTAACTCTATCGTGTACCCAAGTATCATGTGAAAGAATTTTCTCGATTATGAAAGTGATCAAAAATCGGTTGCGTTCATCGCTTGGACAAGATTTGTTGGAAGACTTTATTCTTTTATACATAGAAAGATCATATACGTTTGATTACGACAAAGTGATTGACGATCTTGTATCTAGCTCCAAAGAATTAGGTAGATATTTGAAATTGTGAGTGTAACTGGGGCATGATGAAGATATTAATATTAGGATACATTTCTGGCATTCATATTAATATTATATTATAATAGGTTACAGTATGCAATTCAGTAGAAAATTTCAACCAATTTGATATTAGAACTGATTTATGAGGAAAGAAACATTATTTCTGTCAGTGCTTTAATTATTTATGTTTCAAAGTTGACTTGAGATTAGTTTTTACTTATTGCACATGTATATATTTTGGGTTTTCTAAAACATGACATTCATTTGTTTAAATAAATGGTTTAAATTCATTACATAAAAAACAATAGCACTATATAAATAACTGAAAGCACCAATTCCGGTATTGTGTGTGTTTACAATAAAAAATGATAATGCCAATTACACACTGTATGAGTTACTATTAAAATGTTCCTACTTCAGATTTTTTGTAATTAATGTTTTGCTTTTGTATGAATATATGGGATACTATTTATAGGTTCGAAGATGGACTTTTATATGTAATACATATGAAAAATGCCAAGTACATTTTTTACATTTTTATATAGTGGGCCCTCATTTCAGTTTAGCAGGGTGGGCCCTATGGTTGCCAGTCCGCCCCTGCCCGCATGGCATATTGCTGAGAACTCTAAGCTGGAAAACAATGTTGGATGCAGCAACAATTTATGCTGGTTTTGCTGTAAATTATGCTATGCGAAAATTAATGGTCCAGCAATCAAATTCCAGCACAACTTTTCTTTTAATTTGGAGCGGAATGGACACAAGTTCGGATACCATGTTGAACTCTAGTTTCCGTCTCCTTAGGATGTTATGAACATTCATCCCATGGAAAGCAATGGCAAACCACCATGGATTCACCTTGCCAAGGGACTTTTAGGTCAAATACCTGCCTTCGGACAGAATATCACATCATTATTCATTAACAGCCATATAATAACACATTGCAAAATTTTGACCCAGAATATATGCGAGACTGTGAGACCATGCGAGAAAGTCTCGCGCGAGACGCGAGACGAGACTCAAAATTTTATACGAGACGCGACATCACATTTGCGAGACGAGACGAGACGCGAGACGAGACCAACATTTGAGGCTGCGAGACGAGACGAGACTTTTCCATTTCTCGTCTCGTCTCGTCTCGCGTGCATCCCTACACGTAATTTATACTTTATACAAATGCGATACTTCTCCATTATCCTGTACTAACAGCAGAATCGTAGCTAGGGAGGTGGGCGAGCGAGGCCGTAGCCCCGTGCCCTGATAGCAAGAGGGTGCCGAACGAACAAGAAGAAAGAAAAATTGTTGGAAAGGAAAAAGTTTTGACGCCCTATTAACTCAATATTGTGGGATTGCAAAGGAAAAAAAAATTTTTTTAATCATCTTCGCTTTCCTTGCAACGCAAACGTTTCAAGAAGTCGCAACAAACTTTTACTTATTACTTAAAGAAAGTCACTATATATGATTTGTAATTGACAATGTGATATAGAAGGCCGCAAGCTGCTGTTTGTGCGAGAATATTAGAAATAAAGGTAAGCAAGGGGGGGGGGGGATAATAACATTTTCGAACTTGATGCAACTGTAGAATAGGGGCTTATGGAGTCAGAACTTAACCCAACGCATTCCGTTTTTTTTTCAAAGACTGGTCACTACCAGCGATCTTTTTTTTATTCCATTGGCATGAAATGCTTCCAATTTGAAGGAATCTATTGGTATGATTTCACCATCAACTGCTTCTATCGCCAGGATATATATATTAACATATGTGTGTATGACTTAGTGTATTTTCAACATGTTATTTAATAATAAGTAGCCTTAAATTCAGAACTTTCAAGTAATTGCTAAAATTTCAAACATATGTAGCAACCAAACCACATTTGTATTTTAAAAAGATACATTATACATATTCTTCATCTCCATGATCAATATTGAGAAATTCGCAAAGAAGGTTCCTTCTGAATTTCCGTTATGTTTCACAAAATTTTTTTTTACCGTAAAAGAATCGAAATTTAAAATGCTATTTGTGTGGTTACATACAGATTAAAATTTGAAAAGTTTACAATTATTACTAGAAATAATGGTGTCACCCATTTCGAACATTTTAAAAGCACATAGATCATAATGCATTGAAATTTCATTTATTATCGATAGTATGAAACGTTGTAAATAGTTGTAAATTTCTATAACTGTACACCAGTTGGATTTGCATACAACAAAAGGTAGTTTTTTTTTTTTTTTTTTAGTTTAACGAAACTAATATAAGCCTCTTTAAAAAAAGCTCTTATCTGTAAAAGAACACTAAGCGTGGTGAGGTGAGTGTAGGGGAGGAGAGCGTCGAATTCTACTTCGTCTCGAGCGCCGAAATCTCTAGCTACGGCTCTGATTGACAGCGACCAATGGGATCCCAAAAAATTTTTAAACTTACTGAAAACATTTTCACCATAAAAGTTTTAAAAACATGCCATAAGCCACTCGTATATAATTCATGGATCCTTTTGAACACGTTGAGAGAGGGCCAACATGAAAGTTTTGGTGCGGTTCCCTTTTATTTTCCGCTCCAGGGCCCTAATTGTCTTAATCAGGCCCTTATATTTTCTATACGGGAAACAAGGTGCTGTAAAGAGTAAATTATTATTTAATTTCAAGTTATGGCATTATTTGAGATTCCAATTTAGCTTAATACTTCAATATTAGCAAAAGTGTCAAGCAGAGTGAGAAATCAGGAATCTTTCAAGTTTTGAATTACGAAAAATGTGAAAGCTGTTTCTGCAACATCATGGGCTAGCAACGCTGGTCTTGGATTAGCTGACTGTATTGCCGGTACTCGACGTGTGCCTTTTTGTTCATATACCGCTAGTTACAATACGAGGCGGAGGGCCCACTAAAAATTCACCGTCCAGGGCGCACAAGGAAATTTTCCGGTTTCCCGCCTGGCCAGTATGGCCCTACTCCTTAGACTACAGAAAACGGATTAATCCATGAAAATGAATGGCTATTAAGTAATTGTTAAAATCAGAATATGGGAGGAAAGGGCAGAACCCTGAGAGAACCACCGACACAATGTTGTCCAGCACAAACGTGCGTGGCTGGGGATCGAAACAGTGCCCCTCACACTAGATGTGAGCGTTCTACCTCTGAGCCAACGTGCCCTCTCTTTATTATATTAGAGAATTTATACATTTGCTAGGTATCCTTGCCGAGGGAATTGCTTTGACAGCCCTAAGAATTATGAAACTGGACAGAGCCAAGGTAGATTAGATGCAGAGTTGGTTCAGAAGTATAAACTACTATTTCCATTCATTGTCAGCTTTTAGCAATCCTTGATGAGGTTACACACTATGCAGTTGTCCCATTCTGTTCTCGCAAAAATTGACTTCTTTTAGAATTAGAAATTTTTCTAATTAGAATTAGGCAATTAGAATTTTTTCTTTTGAAGTAATTCAATTCTACCTAAAACTTCGTTCTTTTTTGACCTGAATACTTACAACCTGTATCCTAATTACCTTATAAGGTTTACCAAATCCACCTAGATCCTACTCCAGTATCTAGTAAATATAACCCTTATCCGACGAAACGTAGAGGGCCGCGGTGGCTCAGTGGTAGAGCGTTCACCTGTGGTGCTAGGGGTCCCGGGTTCGATCATAGCTCCCGCCAAGTGACCTTTGTGGTGGAGAAACACCGTGTGCGTTAGTTTTCTCGGGGTTCTCCCGTTTCCTCCCACTTTCTTCATTCCACCATTTCATTCATTACTCATCATCACCGTCTCCTTTAGCCTAACCGGCATAATCGTGGGACGTAAAATTCAAAGATTTCATTTCCTTTTTCCGACGTAACGTAAACTACTACATATGAAATTAATGATTTTAGTTAAACGTCCGATGGCTTTGCTCTTTATGCTAAATCATACGGATAGTTCACCAATGTGAAAAATGTGAAATTACTGTTTTGTTTTCTTCCACCGGTAATCAAACCTGGGACCACATACACGTAAATATTACGTTCTTTCTTCTTGATAAGATCATAAATTGTATCATCTGTACAACAGTTCATTTTAGAAAAACGAGATGGTAGATGAAAAATAAACAAAGTGCACCATTCTCGTTTAATCGTATGTACTGTAATCGTCATCTTACCAAAAGCGAGAGAAAAGCCTCAACATGGTAGAAAGAACTATATGCACTGATATACGTTCTTCGAAAATTTCGATATTTCTTATTGTATAGAACATTTAAATTATTTATAGATGCTAAATATTTGGCTTCACTCAATACCCAACCGGACAATGTCGGGAAATTTAGTCGTTATAAAATATTCTTGGCGGATTACAATTTTGAAATTCAACACATTAAAAGTCAGCAGCATCCTGCAGACATTTTTAGCCGCTTAGAAGACAAGGTAAGCTATAGAACAGGACAAGAATCAAGAACTTGATAACTTCTTCTACACAGACGACGCTAGAGTTTTTGCTTTGCACTTTTTAGAGCACACTTTTCAAATTAACCAGTCCATTATGTTACCCAATTTAGCAGATGAACAAAGGAAGAACCCTTCATTTTCAGACATCATTACTGTATTGGAAAATAAGAATCTAACAAGTTATCTACACTCCGAGCGGTGAAATACTTTTCTCTTAAAAGTGGACTGTTATATAGGACTCAGAAACACCCTCAATTAGGACTGCTGTATTTACTTTGCGTACCATAATCTTTACTAGGCTAATGGTTTGAGGCTATCCATAACAACCCAATGGCACCACATTTTGGGTATACTAAGACATACCAATCGGCACTCAGAAAATATTAATTTCCTAATATGAAAGCTTACATAGAAAATAGAATAAAGACATGCAATCTCTGCCAAAGTATCAAGAAGTTACCAGTTAAGCCGGCGGGCCAATTGCTTCAACATCCTCATGAACCGATTGCGACAGCGTGGCAGTATGATTCAATTGGAAAAATTCCAATCGCAGTAGGAAGATTCAAACATATACTAGTTGCCATTGAAATGTCTACGCGATACTGTCTGTGCGATACCAGGGTTGTAGACAATATTACACCAGGAGAAATTGAACAATTTCTTATATTTGACATTATTCTATAATATGGAGCTGTTTCATACCTGTATTTGGACAGACACCCTGTACATAACGTTAAGAGGCTGCAGAACCTAGCGAAGTTATAAAACTTAGAATTTAAATTTTTTCCAGCGTATGACCACAAGACTGGGGGTGTAGTGGAAACATTCCACAAAATCATACAGAACGCTCTTAAATTTTTTGTACAGGAAAATCATAATCGTTGGCCAAAACTAATTCCGTATATAACATTCGCAATTAATACATTTGTACAAACTGGAACTAAATATTCAAGTTTTTTTTCTTATGCACAGATATGAACGTAGGACCATCTCTGATATTGCGCTAGCACCTACTCCGACGCTATGTATCGACAAAGAATACCTGAATAAGATACGTGGAATCGTACAGGATAATTTAATTGCAAGTTATAACAAACATAAAATATATTTCGACTGTAAACATCAACAAACTAATTTTGATAAGGGCCAGAAAGTACTTGTATTTTTTTCCCAATCGGCAAATTGGAATACCAGAATCCTTCTCAGCTAGGACATTTAGAAATCATCGAAAGAGTTAATCCTAATCTTTATAAGATCAAATTTCCAGACTCATATCGTCCAACAATACACGAGATTTCAGTAGACAGAATTAAGCCATATTATGAAGATAAGGAGAACATTGAGCAAGAATAAATAACCTCTTTTATTTTTTACACGAGCGAAGACTTTTAATTAAAAATAATAATTAAAATATATATAATAGCCAGAGCAGAGCGCAAGATATACTATATGATCTGGAATATCTAATATTTTACATATTCCTCTTCTTTCAATTGGCAGTATGAAAAGAAGGATAATAAGAAGAGAACATAAACGCAACTAAATTATTTAACTCAATTGGAAAAGAACATTGAATAGCGTAAAACATTTCAATCATTCTCACTTCTTACTTTAAAAAATTAAAACACACCACTAGGAAGAAGAAAATACGAAGACAACACTTCAGACAGATAAAAACACTTTTCATAGCGATACAAACATTTCCCATTTCTTTTATGAAAAAGCTGATTCATTATTCTCCAACTGATTGAAAGAATGCTGACATTTGCATTTCCGCATTTAAAAGGCAACTGATCTTTACAAGGACAGCTAATCTATAATTTTACAATACCTTGATTTTTTTCTTTTTCCACTGTGAACTAGATAGTGTGACTGGCATTATGCAACATAAATATTATACACGATGTTCAACAAGTCAGGACCTATCTTACATTATACAAGATGACCAAGTATTCTGGACCATCATTGTCATCATCATCGGCATTTAAAATTGGATTATTTTATTGAAATACATATCTTTAGTGCAAATATTTTAGAAAATTTACACCTTATACCGGGTGACCAAGAAATCACATCGTTCGCATAACGAACCTCCCAATATAAATTATCTTTATATCTCTGTCTTAATAGCAACTTTTTAGTACTTGTAATTCTTATCATTTAATATATATTATATATCCGTATTTGCTCAATACCAAAAATATCCAAGAGATCTCGCTTAGAAATATCTCCTTAATTTCTAATGGACAAATTTAATACAATTCATCCAACTAAAGAGCGACCGAGCCTACACACTCCAAAATCCCTCACTGTAAGTGAATATATATATATATATATATATATATATATATATATATATATATATTAAAGCCAAAGCTAAAAACAGCCCTACCTCGAGGGAAATGAGGTGACATAAAAAATGCACCGATCCTGCCTGTGATTAGGGAACAACTGCTTGGTGCTTTCTTTCGCTACCTTCTAGTGCTCTGAAGAGTGAAACTATTTTTTCAATGTTACCAGTGTCGTTAATGTTTTCAGTGATATTTGTGATATCTCAGTGTTGCCAACCCTCACATCTAGAAAAATAGCCCTTCGGCTTATTTTTTAAACAAGCCAGGGGGTGTAATATCCCATGTGATGTTGCAAACAAACAATTCTACATATCAGTGTTTACAAACATCAGCACGTGATTCGGCAAGAAAACTTCACACCAAATGAATCTACAATCACTTGCAGAAGACGGCTTCTAGCCCCTCCGACGGAGCAGAAGACAACATCGGAGCAGCAGCGCCACCGTCACCCAAAGAACTCTATAAATTGGATGGACAAAGGCAATTCAGTACCGGTTTTCTGGTGACCCTCCTCTAGTCTGCTACGGTACTTCTGGAGTAATCTAACCCCAGGACTCTAGTCTGCTACGGGATACGCCTATCTTATCTCCTGGCTTAGCCTGCTACGGAGCTCTGTCTGGGAATCCTAACCTCAGCCGCATAGCCTGCTACGGGGCTCTGTTGGCCACTTGAACCGCCTCTCCTTGCTACGGAGCAGTGGTTCCTTAATTACACTCTGCTTAGCCTGATACGGGGCTCTGTAGAGATCCTGTCTGCAACCTTACGGTTAAAAGACAACCTATAACTAATCCTGTATATTAGAGAAATTATTAGTGTAGAATTTTGCAAAAATGCTTTTATAGTGGAGAAGTTTTATAATAAAACTGGTAGTGGGAGATCGATTCCGGACACACTTTTTATTAAATGCTCTACATATACCTATATGGGACAAAACTTTACAATATAGACAACCCAATCGGCTGCCTAGGGCGGAAATCTTTAGGGGCGGATCGGCAGGCAATTTTTTACGTGAGGTTTATCAACATTAGTCAAAATGTACATGTTCCAGCGTCCTATACATTTAGGAAGAGGAAGTTAATGAAAAGTCGAATCACCCAAGATCGATTACTGCTCATCTATATGGAGCGGGGAAACATCTATCTGGCTATAGTACGTTTCCGTGTTCCCACATTTCACTCAGAAGATCTGCATTATCTGAATTGTTATCCAGACTCCGGATGCTCGCAGAAATATCACTGACCTAAAGTTTCTACATAAGATAGTAAATATCAACTTAAGGTCTGAAGCCCTACTTCACAAATTATCCCTCTACATTACTACCCGTGTAGCACCAAATACCCACTTCTTCCACCTTTCCCGCACTAGACTGTCGATTATTCAAAGGTCCTTCTTTCTCAGGGCACCAAAATTATATAATCAAATAACAACTGACGTGGATATTTTTTAAAGAGAAAAATTGCACAAATTTAAAATAACTAATGAATTAAGAATCTCCACCTTTGTTTTGTATTTTATTATTTTTATTTTTTTCTATTGCTAACACGTGTTTGTCATGTTTCCCTGCCTAAATGGCACTCGTTATGCTGTATCTGAGTATCTGTTGAAATAAACAAATTAAATTTTTTAAAAAAATCTTCAATTTGGCAACTCAACGAAGAAATTCAGCATCTACGAAGAATCGGAAGTGATGATAAAAGACATACTCATTACCTGGGAAAATATAAAAAATGAATTGATACATTTGTTAGCTAGTGTCATAAATAGAGAGACTTTTCCCCAGTTAAAAAGCTAAATATTTTCCCATCATATTGGACTACACCCCAGACGTTAGTCACACAGAGTAAATGACTGTGATCATTTGATTCGTATAAATATATATCTTTAAAGGTAACGTCAAAAAACGAATCTGAAGTCAATCAAGTTTTCGTAAAAGAGCACTTTTTGGGATTTATGGCCCTGCAATGAAAGTACTGGAGCGTCTATGACTGAGGAAATTTTTGAAAAGTTGAAAGTTGTGTCATTAACTGTTGAAAATATTTGAGGACAAGGTTACGACAGTGGCAATAATATGAAAGGAAAGGTGAGTAGTGTTCAGAAAGGGACACTTGGATATTAATCCATGTGCATTCTATGTCCCATGTTGCTCGCATACTCTAAACCTCGTGGTCAATGACGCAGCTTCATGCTGCTTGGAAGTAATCATCTTTTTTGATGTAATCCAACTAATTTGTGTGTTCTTTTCAGCATAGACACGTCAATGGGAGATTTTACGCCGTCACGTGCCATAACTACTGAGTGATACACGATGATCCAGTAGAATTGATGAACTTAAGCCTTTGCGACAGGGACATCATTTAAGAGGGGCAGGAGGGGTCAATTGCCCCCAAGTGTTTGAGGAATAAACATACTTTAATGGATTGTCTACTACTACGCATGTAAAAAAGATGAAAGTCTTATGTTGGTGGTGCTCTTCTGCCCCTCAAGTGAAACCTGAAATGACGCCCCTGCTCTCTGTGTTATCAGTTGTCAAGTATGTGATGCTTTGGACAAAATATCTAAAGATACTTCTCTTACAGGCTCCAGTAGGATTAGAACAAAAGAAGAAACACTTGGGTTACTTAAAAACCTCTTAGACTTCAAGTTTGTATTTGCTCTTGTCACATGGCACAACATTTTGTTTCACTTCAATTTAGCAAGTAACATACTACAAGAAATGGATTTGTCTCTTCAAAGAGCAATTAGTCACATGAAAAGAACAGAACAGTATTTAATCAGTGTTAGAAGTGATTTGGAGTTCAAGAGAACTCTAGTTGATACTCGTGAAGTAGCAGAAGAAGATGGAATAGAACCACTTTTTGAGAAAGAGAAGATCCGCATTGGAAATAAGAAGATAATGTTTGATTGCTAATCAATAGATGAATCGGCAAATGTAGCTGACCCCGCGAAAAAATTCCACCATATCCTCTAGCATGTCCCTCATAATAAAATTCCTCCTCTGCCAATGTCCCAACTAGTTTCTTAAGATTTATTTTTATTTTGCTGTTTGAGACACGGCTATGGATGCAGTCAAAGAATGATTTTCCCAGTTAAATGATGTACGTTTTGTCTTCGGAATTTGTACAACTTTCATGATCTTAAAAACAAAAACGCAATATAGGTCAAACTGTTGTGTGAAAACTTGGAAAAGTCCTTAACAACTGAAAATCAAAAAAGTTGTGAAGGAGTGTGATATTGATGCTATAGTGCTTGTTCTGAGCTCAGAGGAATTTATCATTATCTTAATGACTCAGTATTAAGCCCATGAAGAAGTACTAAGCTATATTTACCACCATAATCTTTAAAGTGGATTTCCTAACGTAAGTACAGCTCTTCGTATTTTGCTCACGTTGCCAGTGTCCGTGGCTAGTGCAGAAAAAAGTATCCAAACTAAAACTTATTAAAATATTTCTTCCTTCTACAATGTGCAGGAAAGACTAGTAGGTCTAGCCACAATTTCTATCGAAAGTGAGTTTTCAAGAACAGTCCGACAGTCCTAGTGGAGGAGTAAGCAAGGCAAGTACCGTTAAGGATATAAATGCTGCTGTTTATCAATTTATCTCAAACAGTGACTGACAGACTTATGTAAATATTAATATGTACTATCCCAACATCACCGAACTTTATGTTGTTTTTCACACTGTTGCAAACAGAACTGATTTTTCTATGTTATTTGTTGAATCTAGGTAAATCTACTCCAATCAAAAAATGTATGTAAGAATAAACTTTTTATTACTACTTTAAACTAGTTATTAACGTATAATTGTTTAAAACACAAAGCTGTTTAGAGTACACCTCTTAACTTTTGATTTCCTTAAACAGGCAAAAAATATTTTTTTTGGACAGATTGCAGTCATTAATCACGTTTTCTATGGAATATTTTTAGAAAGAATTACAGCCATCTTTTGTTTTATATTTTCAGCATGGTATACATTTCAATAAAACTTGTAATTTCCTATTGCACTGTGGTTATATTAGCAAAATTTCATTCCAAATGCTACAGCAATAAAAACGTTTCAAAAAAATAATTGGCTTATTAATACCATAGAGCATTGGGAGTAAGCTTTATTTTATATAATGCTTAAACAAATGGTAAAAATGTGATGATGTGGTGGAAATGTCAGGGGTGACAAGACTTCAGTTTGGTTTGGGCTTGGCGGAGAAGGAGAATATGGGGATGCAGGGATGTTTTTTGCCTAGGGTATAAAATATCCTAGAGCCGCCCCTCAATCTAGTAGAGGTAGTTTACTCTAAGGAGGGACTTCTTTTCGAACGATTTTCTCCAAAACGATTCAGGCAATTTTGTTCATATTTCATAAGTAAATGTTCCATTAACAGACCCACTATAAGCCATTTTTCACTTAAAAATCATTAGAGGAATTCTACTCTTGAGGGTTAGATCTTTCTGAATAATTTTCTGTGAAATTGAACTTTATTTTGTATTTATATGATAAATAAGTATTTCTTAATTAATACTATAATAGGACATAAATCATTTTGAATGAAAAAGTTCTCAATATATAGTTTACTCTTGGGTGACAATTCTATATGAACGATTTTCTTAAAAAAAACTACTTATGGAATGTTGTTCATATTTCATAAATAAAAATCTCACAAACAAACCTACAACACTGAATACAGTGTTTCATTTAAAAATTTTAAGAAATAGTTTACCCCCAGGGGTGATTTTTTCAGGACGATTGTTTCAAAAACTGCTCACTTAATTTTGTTCATATTTCATGAATAAAAGTTACATCAAAATTATAACATGACGTAATTCATTAGTCATGAAATAATGCGCAAGAGGTAGTTTACCCTTGAGGTGAGTTTATTTACGAACAATTTTGTAAAAAAGTGTTGAGTTGATTTTGTTTCTATTTCATAAATAAATATTTCATTAACAAACATAAAATAAAACATATATGATTTTTCATAAAGCAATTCGTAAATAAATGTTTTCTCAATAGTTGCAGCATGATATTACTTACTTTAAAAATTTAGAGCAAGAAAGTTTAGTGCGGTTACCATTAACTACTTATTTCTTTTGTACAATACAGAAAAAATAATGCACATAATAATTTTATTTCACATTATATTTATTTCTTCTCAAGGTAAGGTTCAAATAACGCGCACATAAGCGTACACTACTTTTTTCACTAAATTTCTTATAGAGCTTGCGTATAGGTCTCGCGTAACAATATCAATTGAACAAGCGGCTAAAACTTCATTACTACACAAATAAATCGTATGAAGTTGACAGTAAAGTATCTCAATTATCCTAATAAAATTTTGTATAAAAACGTGAAGTCTGTTAGACCTACTAGACTGATTTTTCACGTGAAACAACTAATCAATTGGCTGTTTCCTTAATATACTATTGAGTTCAAAATCAAAATATGTAAAGTCAAATTACAAACATATCATATTGGATTCTATGTTCGCAGGCAAATTTCCGATAAAATAAGGTTTTCATATCTATAGTTACATTAATTTCAATACATTTTTTAGAACTGATTTAAAATTTTATAAATGTGTAAAAAGATCTCAACTACTTACACAATGTTCATCTACTTTTTCACAACCTTCCGGAGTTTATGTCTAATAATACTGATAATAATAATACATGTAATTTCTTGCTACCACTTTTTATATGTAAATCTTACATGTTATGTTTGTATCATATATAAGAAGTATCACTTTAGTAAAAATCGTCAGTTCTCATTTATATTTTAAGAGCTAACAATTAACTTAATCGTTGAATTACTCCCATTAAACACATTGCTCATATTCGCCCATCAAAATTATAATTGTCCTTACAATTATTGTTTAGGACTAACGTATTATTCCCCTTTGATGTTTAAATCTTACTAAGATAATAAATAGATATACAAACAACTACACTGAACACGAATAAAACGACTACACATTGGGAAATCAAACATTCACAAGAAAATACAGTTTCTGAGAAGAAGAGAAGAAATAATAATGTTTGTTTAGAAAGCTATAATTTGCCACTACTATAACAAAAGCGATGTTTAAGCTGTGATAATATAAAATTTATACGTGTGCAGAAACAATAGTCGAGGCAATCTACAACCAACCGAAAGTTGCTCAAGGATAAAGCGAGAACGGGCTCAGTTATATTCTGCTTTTTGAACACAGCTTACGGTTGGTGGAGATTTAAATTAAATTAAGTTGCTAATTACTTGGTTGTGAATCATCATTCCTTATTACGTCAATGAGTTACACATAAGCCATGGCCAGTGGGTATGCTCTATCGTTATTAAAGCCTTTCTAAACATCTCTCTTTCATTCATTAAAGTAACTTCGTTTTTTTCTTTTTTTAAATAAATGAGAATATGTTTGATCACAACATAAATAAGACATCAAACATAACCTCACAATTCATGCAGCTGGAGACAACACAAACCACTCAGAAGATGAATTTATGTAAGACAGTAATTAAACGCATTATTTATATTCTATATGTGAAGATATGACCATAAAACAGCAATAACAACATATTTTCTCTGAAGTATCCTTTACAGAATTCTGTATATCAATGTTACTACAGTAAATTATAGTTTTCTCACATTTAAATATTAGTTGTGCGACAAAGTCTATCTTATAATACAATAAACATGTTTTATGAGAGTAGAAACTACACGATTTTACTTGGGCTAACACAAGTCACGAAAGCAAAAATACTTGGAGAGAAGTGGGATAATCTTAAACAGAGATTTTGTAGCACAGAAATATCTGTGTCTGTAGGATTAATGTAACACACTAGGGGCATGCAAATTTACTAAGAAGGAAAAAGGAAGTCCTTAATATTTATTCCTGATATATTATACCTTCAAAAGACTGTCGTATTAATCATCAAGCACACACAATACACACCATATATGGAAACTGAAATTATCTCACATGATAATACAAATTCATATTAAAGTACTTAAGTTTTGCTATCGACTAAAAATCCCTGTGGCAATCCCTCTTGTGGTTTACATTAAAAATATTACCACGACATTTCAGTCATTAGACATTAATAGTACAATAAGAACAAGAATAAACATTATCTCACTTTCAGCCATTTGTCTTAATATTAAATTATAGTCCTTACATTGATTCACGATTTATTAACGTAAGTATAGGTTAATATCATGTGTATCAGATACAAGAATACAAAGGTTACAACATTCACACGTCGAGTGTGGCTAAAATAATATGATTGAATGAGTCACACAATCATGAAATCCAAGGGACAAAGAGAGAATTAAACAGAAATGCATGATTATGAGCATATATATAACTGTTCTTGGCTCCCGAATTGATGAACAATTATCCAGCATCGTCATTACTGTGCATAATTATGTGCTTGGTACTAAATGAATAACAATTCACTTTAGCCCACAGATTAGATACTTCGTAGCTCAAATTGCAGGCAGTGATGGGCAGGCTTGTACAGATAGCATCAGTGTAAACATAACTGCAGATTAATAAGCAATAAGAGGATAAACATTTTGGAGGCGAGGTTGAAAAATATATTAATTCCTTTATTGAACATTTGCTCAATTTCATTTATTTTTATTTAGTTCGTTTCTGATTGCGATTTCTTTTGTATCACAAATCAGATTTTTGAGTGAAAGTAGTTGCAATACAAAAAAATTAAGATGAAAGAGGGAATAATATCCATGAAACAATCATTGTTTCTTAATTATATAACATATATACAGGGTGTTAATGAACTATACCGATAAACTGTAACAGGTGACTCCTTACATCAAAACAAGAAAAAAACTACATATGAACCTTTGCGGAAAAGTGCATAGTTTCAGAGCTAGGGCTGTCCAAAATCGTGGAAAAGCAAAATTTCAACACGCACTATTTCGAATTCGAGATATCATGGAGTCTCGATCCATATCAACGTAAAGGAAATCATGCATACGCCATCCAAAAATGTACATTCCATTAATGTGCAGGGGTGCTCAAGGGTTTCTCTAGAGGGCATAATTTCTAGACATGCTCCCAACAAAATTCTCAAACATGCTCTGATTTCAACATGCTTCCAAAGTGGGGATTTTGTAAGCCTTTACAACAGTAAACACAGAATACTTCGGCGGTAAATCGGAAGTGTTAGAGACCGTCAGCCCAACTGTCCCTAGTATTTGAAATAGTGCGTGCTGCGGCGTGTTGTTTCACGCTTATATGTAAAATAAACGTGTAATATATCGTGACAAACTTCATAGCAGCACGCGTTATTCCTAACGCGAGAGACCGTAGTGCTGACGGTCTCTAACACTTCCAATTTCCCGCCGAAGTATTCCGTGTTTACTGCTGTCAACACTTACCTTTTGCCTACTTTGGGCACACCTTGAAATGAAGCACATCTGAGAATTCTGTTGGGAGCATATCTGGGAATTATGCCCTCTAGGGAATCTCTTGCGCACTCATTGAACTTTGAAGGAATATGTATTTGTGGATTGGTACGTACGACCTACTTTATCCTGATATGAACTACCATTTGTGGGGTGCAGAGGTGGTATGTGAGAAGGAATATGAGAAGTGTTGAAGATGATTATGATTAATTAATATTAATAAGATGGCTGAAAGCCCAAATTTAGATACCTCTTACACACCAACTAATCGGTAAAGCAAAAGTTAAAAAAAAATAAAATAAAATAATTTGCCAAATAAAGATTTAAAAAAAATATTACGTTAAATTTTGGTGAACATGAGACTCCAAATTTCAAGGTACATGTAGTTTTAATTCCAGGTGAAATCACCAAATAGATTACCCACGCAACAACAACAAAAAGTTACTGGCTTTCATGCCTCATAGGCTCTGCATACTCCCAGCAGCTGAAATAAAAAAGGGTACATTTATAAATTTATTGCACATACCTTTTGTTCTCCTGGAGAAGTCCAAGAAAGACGAAAGAGATCCTGGTTGAAACCATTTAATTTTCAAAAGCACACGGGAAAGAAACACAGTACAAAATATCACTCACTAATAATTTTTATAATATAATTAAATCGATTTTTTTTTTACAACGTTGAACTTTTACTTTAAGGCCTTTTGTTTTCCCGGATATTGTTCGTGCACATAGTTTTAGTGTTCTGTTACGTTCGGTGTCGTCGTTAGCATCCTTGGTCCTCCATAGAAGACAGCATTCCACGTCGGCAAACCTCTTCCCATTGGCATGCCCTGTTGCTTGTAGAAATCCTCTGGTGGACTTTTCACCGTCTTACTGGACCTGCAGCAGCATGATGAGATGGACTCCGCTGGTCTCGAGAATCTTGCAGCCCCTGTCGCTGTCTCGCCTGGAGTTCTCGAGGTTACGATATTTAATGGCCTGGCTGTTGATCAGCACTTGCATCGTGTTATAGCACAGACACTCGTTGCACCATGTTAGTGTGTTTTTGAGTTCGCTGATGCGGTTGGTAATGGCACAGTTAATTACCGCGGCTCACACAATTTTACAACAATAAGAATGAAAAGCACTTTAAATATGAAGATAAATGAAGATAAATACGAATAACTCTGTATGTACTAGTCTGTCTGGCTAGCGAAGAGTTTACTGGCTAGACGAAAAAGAGTTTAATGTTTTTTTTTTTTATCAAGTGCTCGCGTCCAGAGCCGGTTTTGTATGAAAGTTTCAGAAAAAAAAACTGTATGAAACTTATAATTTTGATAACATTGTTTTGTGTTTGAATTAACACACGTTAGTACATTTCATAGTTAATAAGTAACCAATTTCTGTAGTTTGTTACCACACAACACACATTGTCCAAGTGCACCGTTACGATAAGCACTATATCGCAAACCTTCGCTATTCGCGACGAGAGAAAACAATCCTGTCTCTCCGCGTATCGAAATCAAAAATTTATGAACTACCTTGTCGCTTCGCGTCTTGAAAACCAACTTCCCTTGTCTCTGCCCTGCCAACTATTTTTATATTTTTCCATTTCAGGACAAAAATATAGGCTCGCGCCAAATATACCAAGTTTTCTTATGACGGGGCAGGGAGACGTCAGGGGAATCAGAGAAGCGTGCTTAGCTACCCCTTGTGACCTACATATTTTGTAAAAACACACTTTTTCACATTTTAATTATCATTGTGATTTTCTGTAATGTCTGACCACAAAGTTGCTGCTATCACTTGAAAGTACAAACATGCAGCTTTCTAATGATGCTTGTTACTTGATATTTTATATTAAATTTGAATGAAAAAGCACTGTATAAAGATTTGAAACTTTTAAAAATGACTGTCCTCTCTTACCCTTTCTTGTGTCCATCCCAGGGAGACACCTGGTGAGTGACTTCGAAAGGTTTCCACCTGTATGAGAGGGATGAGAGAGGTTCTTTAAGCACTGATTTTTCTTGTTTATAATCTATTTCAGCACAAGACTTGTTGAAACTCATTACAAAATGACTCTATAAGTAAAAATATGCATATATTGTAAATACCAAGTGCTGTCATCTGATAGTTAATAAGTTACAAATGAAAATTCTCCTTTCCGTCGTCTTGTCCCTTTGCAGGAAAACGTCTGCTGGAACATGGTGGTATGGCTCTTACGTATCCTATTTCATTCACGTACTGTGGGAGCTACCACCCTTTTCAATATAAGCCTTTTATTTTACAATAATAAACACTAAAACTAGCTATGACCTAATTTAGTAAACAAAAATCATAACGAATACATCAAGAGAACGTTTAACATATATATAAAGAATTATGTGTGGATCATGTCTAGACAAAGGAGGTGAAGACTGTTAACAGGAATAGCACCGAATCATAGCTTCTCAAGTATAGTTTGAAATTAGGGGCTCACTGCGCCAGCAAGAGGCGTCCGTTGGTATACAGACGCCTGCATACTAATATGTGCGAGAAGGAGGTGTGGCTTGCAAAAGTCACACGCCTTTGTATTCTCCGTTTCGACATGTACATGCTAGGTTCCAGCTCCTTCAAGTAACAATAGATTTTTCGGGCTCTCCGGCACCGAGCGGAGACGTTACTTCCTCACGCAGAAAAGACTAAATATAAGAATCCATATCTTGACCTATACTCCATGCGTCTAGGTACGTCTATAAACCGCAAAATTAGATGGATAATATGCTTCACTGTTCTCTTCCAAAACATCTAGCTTCTGCGTCCACACAAAGACTCTACTTTGAAACTATTCTTTTTTTTAACTCTACGTTCTTCCAGAACGAGATACTGAAGCTATGGATTCCCATCCAAATCCATGATACATACAATTAATATCTAAATGAACATTGAATATACTTAGTTATACGCTTCACTTCACGATAAATAACATAATAATATATATATAAACAAACTTAAATCTGATTAATGATTCCACACCTAATCCTTTATTTTAAAAAATTAAATGTAAATATAACACGAAAATTTAAATATCCCATATGCAAATAGGGCAAAAAGTTGATATGTAAAATAGGTATATGTACGCACTATACACATTCCACAGTTAAGCTTTTCCACGATTTTGGACAACCCTTGCTCCGAAACTATGCACTTTTCCCCACAGATACATATTGACAACCTCCTCAGTTCGTGTCTAAAAACGGGGATGAAACAGTGAACTGAAGAAGTCACCTTCCACTCACCATCTAAAATGAGTGGGAACGTTTTTCACTTCTACGCGAGAGGTTAATGTAACGTACATACTCTTACGGGGATTTTACCATAAAATGACAACTCAGATATAAATTTAATAATAGATGTTTGTATTTCTCATAGGAAATGTCTAAGTGTAAAATGTGATGTTTCTAGTTACGGGTATTTAGAAATATTGCCAGATTAAGCAACGCAAACCAAGCATTGAGCTGTTGATCACTGACTTTAAAGTTACACATACCTCTGGGTTCAAATTCAGCTGGTGCCTCTGTGGTGGTCACTGGTGGTC
Organism: Thermobia domestica; assembly: GCF_964235325.1. Taxonomy (NCBI): domain Eukaryota; kingdom Metazoa; phylum Arthropoda; class Insecta; order Zygentoma; family Lepismatidae; genus Thermobia; species Thermobia domestica. Next base: position 47,468,372 of record NC_137459.1, read on the forward strand.
TCTCCGTGACTGGTCTCCGGTTGAAAGATATCGCCTGGGTTGATATCTCCGTCGTGGTTCGTGCCTCAATTGGTAAGACACTCCGCTGTAGTCATCGACAATTAAGATGTGATTGGACTCCACATCCAAGGTACTCAATGTATAACTCGAACGTTAGTTCGCTAAACGTGGTAGGATCGTGACTAAGGGTTAGTCATATCGGAACTAGACTTCTTTCAGATCGACTCCTGGGCTTCTGTATGAACTTCTGCCTCCTGTCCTTCTGTCGCACTTCTGTCTCGAGACCTCTCGTCCCTCCGTTTTTGTTTGAACTTCCGTACCATTGAATTCGACTGTGGCGAATGACGTCAGAAACACGTGTGTTCCTTTCTTGAGGAAAACGAGGTCGTTTCCTCATAGCGATCAACAACTGGCAACACTTGGAATGCTTTGTCTCATGATTCTTGACAATTTCTACATACCCGTGAATGTGTCTTCTGTTCACAATAATTGTACAAATGCATGATCGTAGAATTCTGTCGTAGAATTATAAATATTAATGATAACACCACTACAAAATTAATTAGTTTCATAAATGCTATAAATTACCATGCCATTAGTGGGATAATAAAACTAGAACGCATGACAATACGCTAACTATATCAACTGGGAATCGAACTCTCAGTAGTCTCTACCTTAACAATGGTGTACTAATATGAACTATTATCTTACTCGTGCTGGGATTGAACTCATGACTACTGCACCATAACATAGTTACGGTGGGCGGGATGGGATTTATATTTTATATTTTTAAACTAAACTTCTAAAATCTCTTATCATGTTATAATGAGAGGCTTAAAACTAGAATCGCTACATAGTCGTAAATCACCATCATTTCTGTACCATGACACTGCGTTCTGTACTACTAAAACCCAAAGCATACTTCACCATGACATTGGTGAGGGTGGGCGGGCGGTAATTATATTCTATTGACTACACAACTTAAAACCAAAATTAATAATAGACCGGGAACGAACCAATAGCATCTGCACCATGACAACCCGTGCTGAGATCGACCCAGATCATCTCCGCCATGACAACCCGTTATGTGCATCCCTTTTATTGGGATTTTATCATATAAATTACTCAGCTATAAATTTAATAATCGACCAGGAACGAACCTCTAGGATCTCCACTATGCCAACCTCCTCAGTTCGTGTCTAAAAACGGGGATGAAACAGTGAACTGAAGAAGTCACCTTCCACTCACCATCTAAAATGAGTGGGAACGTTTTCTACTTCTACGCGACAGGTTAATGTAGCGTACATACTCTTACGGGGATTTTACCATAAAATGACAACTCAGATTAAATTTAATAATAGATGTTTGTATTTCTCATAGGAAATGTCTAAGTGTAAAATGTGATGTTTCTAGTTACGGGTATTTAGAAATATTGCCAGATTAAGCAACGCAAACCAAGCATTGAGCTGTTGATCACTGACTTTAAAGTTACACATACCTCTGGGTTCAAATTCAGCTGGTGCCTCTGTGGTGGTCCCTGGTGGTCTCTCCGTGACTGGTCTCCGGTTGAAAGATATCGCCTGGGTTGATATCTCCGTCGTGGTTCGTGCCTCAATTGGTAAGACACTCCGCTGTAGTCATCGACAATTAAGATGTGATTGGACTCCACATCCAAGGTACTCAATGTATAACTCGAACGTTAGTTCGCTAAACGTAGTAGGATCGTGACTAAGGGTTAGTCACATCGGAACTAGACTTCTCTCAGATCGACTCCTGGGCTTCTGTATGAACTTCTGCCTCCTGCCCTTCTGTCGCACTTCTGTCTCGAGACCTCTCGTCCCTCCGTTTTTGTTTGAACTTGAATTCGACTGTGGCGAATGACGTCAGAAACACATATGTTCCTTTCTTGAGGAAAACGAGGTCGTTTCCTCATAGCGATCAACAACTGGCAACACTTGGAATGCTTTGTCACATGATTCTTGACAATTTCTACATACCCGTGGATGTGTCTTCTGTTCACAATAATTGTACAAATGCATGATCGTAGAATTCTGTCAATTGTACTCTTATACACATTTGCAGAATTCAGTTCCTGAATTCTCAGACAGAGAACAATGTGCTACGATGTTTTTAAAGAGCTGACAATACAAGCATGTAAATTTACTAAGAATTGCATTCGTGAGATTACTTATACCAACGTTAATTATTTCCGTGTTTTTAATCCTTCACCAAAACAAAAATAAAATCTTTTAATAAAATGAATATCACAAAATATACATGAAAAATTAACGATAAAATATGGGCTCTGCCACAATATGGACATTTCCCTTTATTTTGATGTAAGAAATCACCTGTTACAGTTGTTCGGTATAGTTTACTAACACCCTGTATAAACATCTTTAAAGAGTGCACTTCCAGAACATTGGTAAAATTTGTACTGAGAGCTTTGTCGCCAAAAGGATTATGGCAGCAACACTTAGTTTTATGGAAACGGTTTGTTGGTGAGGAGAAGAGAAAGATAAGGTGCAATCTATGGAATATAAAAAACTGATGGAGCGGTATATTCTTAATGAACAAATATTATCTTCCTGGTTGTTAAGTATAGGGTAGAAACCTTACGATCTTATGATGAAATGATGCACAAAATTCTCAATAAAAATGAAGACAATCATCCCTTGTCATCTCAGTCAACGTTCTTCCAGATCAAGGAAGAATACGTGCAAATTTTGACTTGAAATGAGAATAATTATTTATATGCTAATCTTAAAATTTAATGTTAATAATGAGAGAGTAAGTGAAGTGAACAGAGAGAAGTTAACTAATATATATTTTCTTCTTTCCATAAATGAATAGTTAGAACCTATGCATTAGTGTACAAATAGCCATTCTGTATATCGAATATCTATGGTTATAATTATTGTAATTAATTAATTTTGAAAATACTTCAGGCAACAACTTAGAATTCAAAACGATATTCTAGTTAATTTCCGTTTCAACTGTTTCAGCTTAGAATTCTTGCACATTAAGTACCATGCCAGAGATTAGATTCTGTATCGGAATAATAAATATAATCATTTCAATTATTTTATTATTATTTTCCTGCTTGACTTACATCTTCATTTATAAAATTAGTAATAATACCAAAACACATTTGATTAGTATGACGTAGTAGTTGAGTACTTCCACTAAACATTTTGAACACCATATCTTTGCAATAAAGGTTTGAATTCATACAATACCAAATATCAGGTGCTCACCCCTTGTTAAGTGTATAATGCATATGTTTTATGTGCACATAGTCCCAGGTTCAATCAAGGGTATAGGCACTTAGCCTCAGTGTTTTTGGCTAAGTTTCTCTTTAAGCAGTATACTCTATCTTATATAATTTAGGCATTGAAAAGGAACATTAGAGCTGCAACCATTCAATCGAATATCAATAAGAACGGAAAACGGCATCAATGTATTAATATAATTTGGACATTAACAAAAAGTAACTATCAATATATATAGAAACAAATAAATAAATAAATAGTGAACATATAAACTACTGTGTGTGTTTTCTTTTAATTATGTTTAATTACATTATTCAATTTCATGGTACGCTAGAACAACGTTCCTCAACCGCTGTGCCGCAACACATTGGTGTGTCATAAATACATGCCAGGTGCGTTGGGAGATTTTTAATGTCTTCAAAGAAATTATCTTTAGAAAAAAAGAAGTCATAAGTTTCTTTTATGCTAATATGTTTCTATTCAAGCGTCTTACTTAATTTGCTTGTGAGATTTCTATTTCATTGTTGTTCCAGAATAATTTTAAAAAAATGCATTTTATGTATTTTTGTGTTTGCTTTATTGCATCTAGGAAAAAAATCACATGCAGGGGTATCGCAAAAGTTTGAAACGTACGTTAGTGTGCACCAAAGAAAAAAAGGTTGAGAAACGCTGCGCTAGTAGACACTTTGTAGTTTTAACATTGTCATGTAAAATAAGTCGAAATAAACAAATAACCTTTAAGTTAATTGGATCACGAAAAGTCATATAAATGAACTCAAGGTAAATGCAGAATCTTCTATATAAGCTCAAAAACTACTAACAACACTGCTAATAATTAATTTTTAACCTTTATGAAGAATTATCAATTCGAATCAGAAAGCTGATGATATAGTGTACAATACTGACATTAAAATATGAAGAAATAGGGAAGCTTAGTTTCCTTGTAGTTCACAGTTAACCTTCTACATAACACTAATAAATTATCTCCAATAATAAGTAACTATTTAATATAAGTGGACATCATAATTGTAATACCAAAGCGTAGTTTTAATCAGAATCGAAATAAAATAGAAGCTAATTTAATTCTTTCAACACAATTACAATTTGTGCTAAACATTATCAACCGATAATAGTAGTTAGGGGTGGTTACTTCTGGCGCAATTTGGGCCCTTTTTTTGTGACCAGATTATTTAGACATAAAAATGAATGAAGTAGCGTTATGCTCAAAAGTGAAGAACAAGTATCTATTTTATATTTAATAAATGAAGAAGTGCATTACTTGTAGCGAATTAAAACAATACCAAGAGTTTTCTAGAAATGGTAACACAAGACGTAATGAGTGCAAAGCATGTCGTAATAAAAAGAAAAGAGAGAAATATAATAGTAGTGAAGTTGAAGAAGTAGATGATGATTTTGAGTTTAGAGCATTTGAAACATATATTCTTACGAAGAAAGAACTGAACTTAATACAGAAATACCCAAATATTCCTAAGAAGAGACCAGATGGTGTATCTCTTTTTTGGTGGAAGACCGTTAAGGACGGCATAAGATTAAAATGTATAAAGGAGTTTAAAATCGAAACAGCTCCAGAACCTCTTCCACAACATTTTAAAGAACGGTTTCCTTTTCCTCAGTATAAACATTTGATTAAGCGAGTGATAAGTCTTACCAAAATTGTTCCTAATAAAGGTTTTACAGTTACTGACAATGAGATTTTTATTAATGATACAGTGTACGGGATAAAATATATTGTAGATGATAAGAGCATTTTCTTTCAATAGTTCTTGCTTTCACTTCTGGCGTATTTTCAGCTAATTATTCAAAGTTACACGGCGCAAAGTATTCCCATAACTACAATGTTAAAGTGAGATTGAATATGCTTTTATGACATTTAAAATCATAAAAACTTACATCTAAAACTACAACTCTTCTAACTTATAATGACCCCATGGTAGAGTATCCATCCCATTCTTTAAAACACATCTCTTATCATCCACACAACTTAAAGCTAACTTATTTACTTCTATACTGTACAAATCGTGCTTATAACTTCTAATCAAATTCATCTTCTTATAATATTCTTTTTGGTTGAACAAGCAGTCTTTATAATCGTTAAATGACAGTTCTTTACTTATAACATTTTTCTTAACTCCTTTTGCTTTCTTACAACATTTATCTTTTTCGAACCTGATTGAATACATTTTTGATCTTAAACCAACAAATTCTTCTATGATTGTTCCTTTAAGTTCATCTTTCATCTTACCAAGTATTTTCTTATTGACCTGTGGTATCTTATATCTGTTATCTTTAGAGTAATCACTCGTGTCGAAGTAATCAATATAATTTTTCATGTTCTCGTACACATCTTCTGTTTGGATATGGTATATATAGCTATCAGTATCTGTATAACATACTTCTATTTTGTCTTGGTATTTTGGTTTCATCACATTGTAATGGAAGTCGTACATTAAATATTTCGATAGATCTAAGATACTCATTCCAACATATATTGGTTTGTTAAATTGCACTTTAACCTTGTTCATGTGAACTGCTACTAAATTTTCCGTAGAAACTGTAGTACTCTTATAATTCGGTTTTGCTACAAGCTTCTCGTATTTTTTCTCATCACTTACAAGTTTGATATTAACTCTCTTTCTAATATTTTCCATAGTCTTTCCAAAAACTGAATTGTTCATGAGCTTATAAAAGTATTTTTCAAAGTCATTTGTTGCTCTAGTTCTCATCTGCGTGTCCATTTGTACAAAACATCGTTATTGTTGTTAGCTTTCGTAAATGCTATTCTCAATCCACCTTTCCACATAACCTCTTTATAATCACTTAAGAAGCCTGGAATTAATCTTAATGGATGCAAAACACTAAAGTCCTTTCTTAGAACAAGTTTATCATCTGTTTCAAATCCTGCTTGTTTTAAATATTCAACTTCTGTCTTGGAAATATTTAATGTTCCGACAGCTGTAGATGTTATTCCTGGTAGTTCAATCTTATCTATAACAACACCATGCTTTCTAACCTCAATTTGAGAAAAGAAGAATGGGAAAAAGTTATCTACAAGTTTTATAGTATCATTTGCACCAAATGTTCCTCCAACTGATGCACCAACAACTTCAAAAGTCATATGACAATCTGCTTTGTGTGGATGTATGAACCCATCACCCACATTGAAATCGAACTCAATATCTTTGTTAGCTTCATTCAAATTATTAAATGTTCTTGTGTTAGCTTTAAAACTCTGTAATTCGTAACTCTCAACACTATCCATTTATTATAAAGAAAATCTTGAAACAACGCTTTTATGGGATATGCCCATAAAAGAATCATTGGCCCTTCACATGTGAAGGGCATATTAACAATCAAAAACTTATAATCCCCATCCCAACTTAACCTTAGCATTCATAGCAGTACCAACCCCAAAAGCAGCTAATCGTTCACCAATTGATGCATCGCTACTAAACGCTCTTTTCCATGCTTTAGTTTCTAGTTCCCTTATCTGCAATATGTCTTGACTCTGTATCTTTATTGTCTCTGTAGTATATATCGTGTTCTTTACAAGCCTCATCTAATGGCTTCATCACCTCTCTCTAACCTTTCTTGAAGCTTAGTCCCAGGCCCGCAAAATCTAAAACCTGGAATATGTAATTCAAATGGGAGTTTATTAATCAAATCATTTACTAATCCTTTCCCAAGCTTCTCATCATTCCAGAATCGTGGTGGTAATGTATTTAAGATCTTAATCAAATACCCTATACCTTTTGGATCACTAGGAATAAATTGTGAAAGCTTATTATTAATCATACTCACTATACCTACTTTCTCATTGTAAAAGTTATGATTACCAGCCCTTTCTTCTCCATCTATAACTATTAACCGATCAATTAACTTTCTCACATCATCCATCCATATATATTCTTTAGGTATCTCTGTATATTGTTTAATTCCTTCACCAGTCCTTTTAGGTGTCGTGTTCTTTTTAGGAGTTGGGGGTAAAGTTGGTTTAATATAATTATCCCAAATAGGCTTGATAATATTAATGTACTTTGAACCTCTACTAAATGCTACCTTTTTATCTCGATTATATTTTTGGAAGGCAGCATCTGAGTCTATTATTATTTCCTTGTACTGTTCAAAATCATCATCATCATAATCTTCAATGGTTTTACTAGTATTCGTCGTTAACAATTCCCATAGACCTTCTGTTCCTTTATAAGTTTTACCATTAATTATCAAATCATCACCATTCACTTTAACTTCCAAATTTCCTATCTTGTTTATTATTTTTCCATCTTCTTCTACAGTTCTTATTCCAATCATAGTACCATTTCTTTTACTATAATATTTCGTTGCAATCTTACCAAATGACTGTGCTGTTGTTAAAGGTTCTACACCTTCCACTATGTCTTTAATTTGTTTTCTCATTTGTTTTATTTCTCCCGTTATAGGCGTATCACTACTACTTGGAGAACTATCATAAGTTATCTTTTTAGGTGTTTCTAGTAGACTGGGATCTATTGAAGCCGTCTTATGTGCAACTGGAACAAGTTCAGTTATTAGATTTTTATTTTGTTCTGCTACTTCTTTGATCTCACTTTCCAAGTTTTGAATAGCATCAATTACAGGTTGCTCTTTTGTTTTAAATTTATCGTATATACCTGCTCTTTCTTTCTTCCAAGATTTGAAGCCCTTTATCAAGAACTCCTTCAACTTGATATTCTGATTAATTTCTTTCTCATCCATTTATTATATAGCAAACGAACAAACGTTAATAAACGTCAAAGAACGTCAATAAACGTGAAAAAGCGTCAATAAACGTCAAAGAACGTCAAACGTTAAAACGCCAAACATCAAAAAACATCAAACGTTCAAGAAGTGTTTTATCTTGTCCCTATACTTACCATTGTTTACCTTCCTTGTCATATCAATTACTATAAAACCATAATCTTCTTGCCAACATTTTGAACACATCTCTTTAAATTTATCATAAGACATATCTCCCCCAACAAACTCATTATACACATGTTTAAGATTAGTATCATCTTGTCTGAATATGCATAGGAAGTTAACGTTATCTCTTATAAGCTGTTTAGGTACTTTTGAATATGTTTGTGCAAGATAGAAACAGTCTAAATGTCTATGCCTACCTCTTGTAAAGTAATTTCTAACAGTATCTTGATTCTCCAAAATGTAATCGTCAAACACAACCACAGAGTATTCTTTACATTCATCAATAGGTACAATAGAATCATTACCGCTTAAGAACGTTGCTATTTGCTTCTTAAACTTTAGTTCTGCCTTTTCAAATCGATCTTTTAACTGCTCATACTTTGGCTGATTCATGCTTTTAGAATATATGTAGAAGTAATTATTGTTTAACCAACCTGGCTGTAATAAGAAGTTAAATAACAAAAAAGTTTTACCACACGCCGACGGACCCACGATAAGACAACGAATATCATCAGGTATAAGCTCTCCATTTCTTTTCTTAGCTGTTGTTTCTTTTATCATCTCTTTTACATCCCAATTAATAGTTTTCTTACTCATTTATTATAGAGAAAATCGTTCTTTTATGATTAGAGAGTACAGACCCGGTTCATTGATGAAGGTTGTGTGAGGTTGTTCATTTGGAAGGGGTGTCCGGATTACGGACGCCCTTTGTAGTCTCCAGGTCTTACGTTGTCTTTAAGGGCTTGACTTGTATTTGCATAGCTTCTTGTTCTTTGAGGCGGTTAAACAGATTGATAGAGTTAGGATCGTAGCAAGTGCCTTCTTGTAGTATGTGCCTGAGATTAAGAGGTCTGCTGGATTTGAACCTTTAGATGCGAGAAAATACTTAACCCGTAAGCACTATGGACCGTCTCTCAGACCGCTGCGACTTTTCGTATCATTATATTTTCCACAGTCTCACTACTACAAGTGAATCTTTTCGTCTACCTTCCTGCCTAGCAAATGGTTACGTATTGTGAAGTTCGTGTTATAATTGATCCCCTGTACGCGGCGCTGGAGGGGTCGAGCGGTCTCACAGACGTACTATAGTAGTTACGTCAGTATTTTGCTGTTCAGTTCTCTTTCGTTATCTACTGAATATTAGCAGTTTTGTGTCTTACCGTGTGGCACGTCTTGCACCACACATCAAATAATGACCCAGAGACTAAAAAATAATAATATTTTATAGCGCCTAAAGGCGAAGTGGATACTCTAGACAAACAATATACAGATAACACATCAAGTTGTCGGACAAGACGATAGCCATTGACAATTTTCTTTATGTTGGTGGATGTTGTGTGTGTTGTCAATGCGTATGTCTTGCATCAAATCTACGCTAAGTCCGCAGTGATGACAAGACTTGATTTCATGAAAACGTTGGCAAAAGGACTTCTTAGGCCTCACATAGAACGTAGATTGTTCTTCAGACATCTGCCACAAGAGCTGATTTTTTCAATCAAGATTATTCTACAGCTTGAAAGTGAGTTTCCCACCATCGCGCACAAGGAGTTGAAGAGGAAAACAGTCTTCTGTCCATTGAGTTGTAAGCGGAAAGAAAATATATTCGTGTCAGCGGTGTAGGTTACCGATTTCTTTGCAGTGCAGAAAAAAAAGATATGTGCTTACCTGAAGAAAGTGCATACTGTCAGAAAATTAGTGCGGTACTTTCTTTACCGGCAAAACATATTTTCTTTACTTTCGCCATCATATAAGAACTAAAAATAACTACTATTCATTACCTTTTCACTACAAAAAATGTAACAGTACCACTATAACAGTACTTTCTTGTAAGTTTAAAAAAGCTAAAATTCCATGTCTTTTCTCCGTTTTTACTGTATTTTTTATTCTTAATACATCTATAACAACAGTGTATTTTAAATTAGTGTTATTTTGACTAGATAGAAACGGAGAAAAAAATTAAATATTTCAACAATTAAAATTTTAGAATGACAATGAAAGCATTGTTGCAAATTTTGACTATGTTCTCTTTCTCATTGTTTTAAAAATATAAAGCTTTTTTTTACATCGTGAAATTACTATGTTATATTTATCTGTAATTAACTAAGATATGTAGGATAGCATTTTAAAAAGTATGCAATAAAACTACTATTCAGAAAATGTGAAACAACAATGCGGTCTTACAGACCGTTCCATAGTAGTTACGTGATTATTTTCGTCCATAGTACTTAAGGGTTAACAGATAGGGAGCTCCGATCGGTGCTACCAAAAATATACACGTTGAAGTCTTGGACTTTTTGGACCTCCGAATACAGCGGGGCAAATTTTATGATCTTATATCTTTAAGTTGTTCTCTGATCTTAAGCAACGTATCTTTTATATATTCGCTATCCATTTCGCCATTCAATGTTATTATCATCTCTAACTGTTCTTTAAATGAGTTAATACAAGTGACAATGGTTTTATATTCGTCTTTTCTTTTGCTTATGTTTAACTTCGAAGACAAACTTGTTATTATAGCACTTCCAGTTGCAAGAGACGTTGTTAATATTGAGTAAATTGTTACAGGTATAAAAATATTAATAAACCCAGTTGTTGCAGAAAGTATAACCGATAACGTAATCAAAGTGTAGTATGCATATTAAACAATTTGTAGTTTTCTCTTTTTCTTCTTTAAACTGTATTCTAACTTTTGAATGACATCTTCTATTAACTTGATTACTTTCTCTCTCGGAATATCTCTAGGTAAATCAAACTCATTCATTTATTATATAATAAATGGCTAAGGTATTTAAGCTAACGAGTGATACTTCTGTTTTAAAGAAGAAACTCCATTACGAATTAGAAAACAGGAGCAACTATTTAAGTATAGGACTAGTTGGGTTTTACAGTACATATCTAACTCCAAACATAACAACACAAAAAAACAGTTTCTCATATGGTGATAGACAAGTTTTTATACCAGAAGGGCAATACAGCTTAAACAGTCTTAATGAATATTTAAAATCTCAATCCATCAACATAACATTATCAGAAGATCATTTAAGAAATAAAGTTAAAATTGAAACTGATAGTAATGATGTTACAATTGGGAGTATAGGCACTGTCCTCGGGTTTAATGTTTTTGAAGTTTTAGAAAAGAACAAAACACATATTGGAAGTAAGTTGCCAAAGTTTCATCCGTTTGATACTCTAAATGTTCACTGTAATATAGCAGATGGCATGTTTGTTAAAGATACAGAATACACACATAGAGAAACAGGAATTTTAGCATCATTCAAAACAGATGCCGAGTTCAAACATAGTATTATTTACGAGCCTACTTATCCATTATTTTTTCCCTGTATCCAAAGACAGGGTTGAAAATTTTGAGATAAGGATAACAGATGAGAATGATTCCTTAATTGATTTTGGTGGAGCAACAACAACTGTTCTTTTGCAAACCAAGATTTTCTCTTAGATAAATAGAGAAGATGTGCTCCATTAAAGGTTGTATGTTTAGTGTTCCTTATAACGAACTAAAGGATTTAAATATCGATCATGTATTAACAAAGAAACAACTTAACGATAAATCTAAGAAAATTAAAGAAGGTAAAGGAATGGATTTAACTTTAACTACTGCACAAATGAAAAAGATTAAGAAAGAGCATATTGGTGGTTTCATCTTTACAATTCCAGCCATTTTAGCAGCTTTAGGAGCAGTTGGCTCATTAGCAGGTGGTGCAGCAGCGATTACTAAAACTGTACTTGATGCTAAGAAGAATAAACAAGAACTTGAAGAACAAAAAAGACACAATATGGCCATGGAAGAAAAGCAGGGGGCAGGTAAACCAAAGAAGTCAAAAAACTAAAACCATTGACCAACTTCGATATAGAGAGGTTGGCTAAAGAATTAAAGATAAAACGATTTAGAGGTGTATTTATGAGTGATGAACTTCCACAAAAACCCAATGTACATGAGTGTGGCGTAGTTAACCTTGATAAATCAGAAAACATTGGTACTCATTGGATATGCTATTGGAAAGATAACAACATAAAGTACGTGTTCGATTCTTATGGTGGTGTTCCTCCTAAACAACTAGTACAATATCTTGGTACCGAAAACTTACTTTACAATGACGAACGAATACAAGACTTTAACTCAGTTATATGTGGTCATCTTTGTGTTAAGGTTTTAAATCTTCTAAATCAAGGGTATTCTTTTAGCGACGTTATGTATATGATTAAAAATGATTAAGCGCTTTTATGGTTTGTATCCATAAAAGTTTTGTTTTAAGATAAATATGGAAGCTATACACAATAGATTTTTAGATTATTTTGAGAAGCATGAGGATGAACTAGATGCACTAGATAGATATAATTTTTATCAGTATTTTCAGCATGTTAGCGAGATAGACTTAAACGATAAAAACAACGTATATAATGTAATTGATCTATGGAAAATGTTAATACCAAAATTTTTGTACACGGAAGAAGAGTTGGAAAAGTTACGTCCAATAATTACCTTAAAGGACTTGTTGTCAAATTATAGCTCTAGACCATTACAATGCAGTTATTGTGGTAGTAAGTCATTAACAAAAGGTATGAGTAGTTACATTTGTGACGATTGTTCTGTAGAGAGTGGTTGGGTTTACAGTACTTGTGAAGAAACGAAAGCTGCTTGCGTAAGAAAACCATGGTATGATACTATAAAAAGATTTAAGTTACAGCTATCTCGTTTGCAAGCTTTACAGGATAGAATTGTCCCCGAAGAGGTGCTCAAGGTGTTAAATGATGAACTTAGAGATATACCAAGAGATTTAATATCAACAAAAGATGTTCTAGAAGTACTAAAGAAAAACAAATACACAAAATATTATGATGATGTCTATTTAATATACTATCACCTTACTGATCAAAAACCATTAAACTTACGACATATGGAGGAAACACTTATAGACGACTTCGAAAACTTACACGAGGTCTTTAGGGAGCTGTATCCGGAAAGAGCATTGTTTATTAACCTAAAATGTGTATTGTACTATCTGCTGAAAAAGCATGATGTTCATGTTGATATTGATTTTAAACACTCACCTAGACAAATAGAAATGTTAAAGAAATGTTTTGAAAAACTAGGATGGGCATTTTCTGTATAATAAATGTGTATGGATATATTTGGTAATGTTAAAGATAGAAAAGGTGATGTTGATATTAGTGAAGAAAAATTAAAATTGTTGGAGAATTTAAATGATATTGTTAGCGTAAGTCAACTTAGATCAATAGAAGCCCAATTAGAGAACGATAGAAAACGATTTGAAGATGCATTAGAAAGGTTACAAGACACATACATAAAGAAAGAAGATTTTCAAAAGATTAGGATAGATACTACTAAATTGGTTATGCAAAAAGAAACCATGCCTCTACTATATCGATTAAGAGCTAAAAACGTTAAGGAGCCAATCTTTAGAATATTTAATCTCTCTAACGGTTACAAATTTCTCTATAATGGGAAAATAATGCACATGGACTTAAGTTTGGATAAATACTTTCTAGATATATATTTGGGTGATACTTTGATTAGAGAGATACCTTTTGACTTTAAGAAAAACGATATAATTACGATTAAACCAAATAAAAATTCTGCTATGGAAGAAGGACAATTATTGTTTGTTGTAATGTACATAGAAAGAGAGCTCTCCTAAAGACGTTTGCTATATAATAAATATGGATATCTTTGGTAATGTTAAAATGACATCAGAGTTAGATAATACAGTTGTGAGAAAAGACATTGCTATGTTGAAAGAAGAGCTTAACTTCATCAAACGGAGTTATGTTATAGAGCTTCATAGTCGATTGATATCAGAAAATGTTGAAACTCCGTTCTTTTTAATACATAATCTATCTATCGCATACAAATTTCTTTATAAAGGTAGGATAATGCATATAGAGTCATCTTACAATACGTATTATATAGATATATATTTAAATGATTCTCTAGTTGAAACTTTTCCATTGCACTTTAATACAAATGATAAATTGACAGTTAGACCATCTAAAGATTCTGATCTGAAACATGGTAAATTATTATTGCTTAATATGCATGTAGAAAGAGAAGACGAAGATAGTGATGATGATGGTGAGAATGTTGATAGCATAATATTAAACAGCGGTAGTTATTGATTTTCTATATAATAAACAGGATGTATTGTGTTAAGTGTAAGAAATTGACAGATATGAAGAAAGATACCATTAGAATTGAACAAACAAAGAATGGAAGATATCTAAAGAAAGGTATTTGTTCTGTATGTGGTGTTACTAAAACTCAATTCGTTAAAAAGCCTGATTGACTAGAAGAAGGTAAAGGTGTTAGAGAAGACATTATAGAAGAAATTCACAAACCATCTAAAAAAAACTTTGACAGATTAAGTGTAGTTATAAAAGGTATCGATGATCTTTGGCAAGCTGATCTTGTAGAAATGGATACTGGAGTATTAAAAGGTGTTTCCAAAATCAATAAAGGTTATAAGTATTTGCTAACGACTATAGATGTGTTCTCGAAATATGCGTTTGCTGTTCCTGTTAAAGATAAGAGTGGGAAGAATGTTACAGAAGCATTCGAATCCATATTAAGAACGAGAAAACCTAGCAACTTACAAACAGATCAAGGTAAAGAGTTTTACAATAAAGAGTTTAAGAAGTTGATGGGGGAAAATAAGATTAATCACTACTCAACCTATAGTGGTAAGAAAGCTTCTGTTGTTGAGAGATTTAATCGAACACTTAAGCAGAACATGTGGAAAAGGTTCACGACACAAGGGAACTACAAATGGATAGAGATATTACCAACACTAGTTAAAGAGTATAATCATCAAATTCATAGAACAATTGGTTTAAAACCTATAGAAGTTAATAAGAAGAATGAGCGAACAATATTGGAGAAAGTGTATCAAAAAGAATATAAGCGTGTTAAGCCCAAATAAAAGTTAGGTGATCATTTTCGTATAAGTAAGTCGAAAGGGTTATTTGAGAAAGGATATACACCTAATTGGTCAACAGAAGTATTTGTTATTAGTGAAGTTATTCCATCTAATCCGCCTACATATAGAATTAAAGATTTAGAAGAAGAGGATGTGCAAGGTAGATTTTACGAACCAGAACTATTAAAGACGAAACACAAAGATGAATACTTGGTGGAAAAGGTGATAAAGTATATGTCAAATGGCTAGGGTTTGATGATTCGCATAATAGTTGGATAGATAAAAGTAATGTTGTAGTGCAAATATATAATGTCTTTTATGGTTATTATGCCATAAAAGGATAGTTTGAACGAGATAAGGGGGTAACGAAACGATACCCCCATAACATATATTTCTAGCGCTTGTATTCGAGCTGTGGAAATTATCAAAAAAGGCGATGGGGACGATTCTACCAACCGCTCATTTGTGTGGATAAAAACTCTGAAAATGATTACTGCAACAAACTTCGAATTCCTCGGGATTCCGGTCACTTCAGAAACTCATCAATACATTGAGTTTTTGCTGGCTTGAATGTAAGCCAGCTAATTTTTGAATTGATAAGATACTACGATCAAAAAAGCGTAGGTCGACTTTCCGGCAGACGCTCTACTTATCAAATAACAGGAGGAGCAATGGAGCACTTTTGCTCTGTTGCTCTACATAAAAATTAGGTGGAGCAGATATGCTCCGGTAAAAATAAAGAAAAACCTAGCTTCCCAGTTTTCTGGGGAGCTGCAAAACCCATTTTACTATGTAGAACCATGTGGAAGATCAAAAAATAAGCGACTCCCTCATATACGGGGGTCGCTCCAAAACAAAGTTAATAACAAACTAAGTGGACCGAATTCGGGCTACTTTGAAAATTCATCTTACACAGTAATGAAACGTTACTCTCATAACATATATTTCCAGGGTCGGTATTCCGGCTGTGGAAATTATCAAAAAATAACCAACCCCCAGAATTCTGGGAGTCGCTCCAAAACAAAGTCACATACAAACAAATCAAGGTCCCGGAAACGGGGACCCGCGTTAATCCACAACAACATACAATCTTCATTAACGAGATAAGCGGTCTAGATATAGACCACTTCAAAGAAGCGACGTATGCATGTTTGAAAGGGGTTCAGTGCTGGTGGACCCCACGAAAATGAAGTTAAAAATAAAGATTTTCTATATAATAAATATGGGTACTATGGATAGTTCTCTTAGTCTTAATGACATTTGCTATGAACAGATCAAGGACAACTATTGGTATGGGGTTTTTGGCGACTTCAAGTTGATTATAGATAAGAGTACAGGATACTTCAACGCTACTAAGTTATGTCAAGACGGCGGTAAGAGGTTTGCTCATTGGTTAGAAAACAGGCACTCCAAGGAGCTTATTGAGTATTACAGTACAAAGTTTGCCAGCCGGAATTCCGGCGATCTAAAGCCTTCTTATTACATTCAACCCGTAGGAAGATCCAAACTCACCAATCTTATATCCGGAACTTATGTACACAAGAGAATTTTCCTTAGCATTGCTTTATGGTTGTCGTTTGACTTTTACGATAGATGTTGTGAGATTATTGAAGATTTTTTTTCTTCAAGACTTTAAACAACTACAACAAAACACAGCCGCCCTAGAAGCAAGAGTTAAAGAAGTAGAACAGTCAATGAATGACCTCAAAATACACAACGAAGAACAAGCAAAGGAGATAACAAAGCTTAAGACTATAGCAGCTGAACACACAGAAGACCCAGGAAAAGTACACAAGTTAATCATCGTTAAAAAGAACCTCACAGATAGTCAGCTTCAAGGTATAGTAGACAAGTACGACACAGACAAACACAATCATGTTCGACGTTACGAGTCATACAAATATTGGGTTGGAAGGGTTCAGCAGCGTAACGTTAAAGCAAGACTTCAGTGTCTCGAAGAGAAGTACCCAAACATGTCAGTGTTATCAGAAACCAAAGATCCAAACTCAGTCAACCTCCTAAACAAAGTCAAAGAAAAATACAGCTGTGTTGTTTCGTATGGTTGTCACGTGGATATTGAAGGAGAAGACGACGATGAGTTTGTTGTTGACTTGTTTTTGAGTATAAGAGACAATTAACAATAAGTTGTGTGTTTAGATATTTGTAAAGGTTACAACTTTTATGGTATAATAGCCATAAAAGATAATTAGTTATACATTACCCTCTGCTGCAACAGTGAATGCTACATTCAACATATCACCTAAATTGGGATTATTATGATATTTTCTTATTATAGCTCTCCAATCCACAAAATATTTATATGCATATATAAAGTCTATAGATAGGTCTTGATAAGTTGAAATGTTAACCCAATGAACTCTACTTTCAAACTCTGCAATAAATTCTTCTGTTAAATTTTGAGACATTGAAATCATTTCCCAATCTACTTTGTCAGCGTAATCTCTTATAAGGTTTTCTGATAATTGTTTAGTTCCTGATATGTACCACCAATTAACTCTATCTGCATGTTCTCGTATAAAGGCTTCAGAGAGTTCGTTTTTATAAGATATAGCATCAAAATCAACTTTATCTATAAACTCATTAATAAAGTCTTCAGATAGCTTTTGGTTATACGATACTTCTTTCCAATCAACTCTATCTGCAAATTCTCTTATAAAGTCTTCTGATAAGTCTTGGCTTCCTGAAATAATCTCCCAATCAACTTTATCAGCTAATTCTCTTATAAACTCTTCCTATAACTTTTTCCATAAACATATTTCGCTCAAATTAACTTTCTGCAGATATTTGCGTATGAAATCTTCTGTAATGTGATCATAGTTATATTCCTCCTCATAATCATCATAACCTATAGATAACCATTGTTCATCAGTCAGTGAATCTAATATTTCATCTGACAAATTCATAACATTTGCATAGAGAATGTTTTGTATAAGAAATGAGTTGTTTTCTTTAGTAGCCTTCTTGAACAAATGATCTAACATACCTATGGACACGCTAAAATTTATTTTGTCTTCATCATTATAACCACCAATATCTAAATATTTACATACACAATCAAATACAGGTTTGTAAGACAATATTTCCTTAGCACTAGTCATGTTTGTTTTTTATTCTTAGATTTAAATTTATTTCATTTTTGTTGGTTTTCTATATAACAAATATGGAGAAAGATTTTGATTTATTACATGATAGACTTGAACTAATTCATCATGATCTTAAACTCTTAGCAACACTACTAGAGAAGCAAATACTGTTAAAGGAAAAAGAGTTATTAGTAATGCAACAAAAAACATCTGATTTGAGTAGTGATGATGAATATAAATATGGTAGTGATGATTATGATGATGCTGATGATGATGATGATGAGTAAGTTTACAAAAATGATTCAGTTTTAAATGTGTATATGTGACTTTGATGGGTTAATCCCATAAAAGCCGTGTTCTAATACAACGCGTAATATGTAGACAATAGCAGGGGTGTACAATGTTAAGCGTTGTACTAGGACAAATGAAAATGAACTGAAATAACCCGGTGAAGATAAAAATTGAAGATTTTCTATATAATAAATAAGATGAATAATTATAGTAAATTTACTGTAGTAGAGTTAAGACGACAATGTAAAGAGAGGAAAATCAGAAGATATTCCCGATTAAGAAAAGCAGAACTGATAGACCTTCTTAAACAACATGACGATGAGCAAAGCAGAAGGCAGATTAGAAATATATACCCATTTCAACAAGAAGTATTTGAAGAACCAAGAATCAAAGTTGAATCACAACCAATCGATGTAAAACGGCAGAACATTGCATTAAAATCAAGATTAGAAACATGGAGATTTACAACAGATTACAAACCACAAGATCCACTTGAACAATATATTACTGCAACATCTAAAGCTATATCAAACAGATTACAAATTAGCTTAAGTAAACATAGTTCATTGAAAGCTAATCTTTATATAAGTTGTACGTATAAAAAAGGTGAAGAAACTCAAAACTTCTATTTTAACACTGAAAACCAAGAAATATATCGATCAAGTAATTTAAAAGAAGAAATAACTAAGATGAAACAAAGATTAAGAACAAGAATGGATGAGCTCCAAGCTAGAGGTTCTGGCTGGGCTCTTATAAACATTAACTTTTTACAACTAGCAATCGTCAAATATACCCCATATAGAGGATCAACATACATAGAATTACCTAAACAAATTCAAAAAAAAGGGCAGTAATTAACGTAAAGAATGAAGATGAAAAATGTTTCTTATATTCAATTTGTTCTGCACTATACCCAGTTAATAAAGATCCACAACGACCTTCCAAGTACAAGCAAGCCGTCAAATACTTACAAGAAAAATTTAAAAAAAATATTCATTTTCCTGTAAAACTATGCGATATTCCAAGAGCTGAAAAATTACTTAATATTTCTATAAATGTTTATGCATATGATAAAGACTATTCAATCTATATACTACATCACACACAAAACAAGCAAGAAAATCATGTCAATTTATTATATGTAAAAGAACAAAATGAAGATCAAGTTAAAACACACTATTGTTGGATTTAGGATTTAAGCAGACTAGTATGTACACAGTTAACTAAAAAGAGAGCTCGAAAATATTTATGTGATAGATGTTTGTTATACTTTTACTCTCAAAACGCTTTAAATAAACATGAGCAAGATTGTTCGTTAAATGAGCCAGTAAAAATAATAATGCCTGAAGAAGGTAAATGTGTTGAATTTAAAAACTACCAATACATAATGAAAATGTCATTTGTGATTTATGCCGATTTTGAATGTTACATAAAGTTATGGGTTGTAAAGAATGTTATCCGGATGACGAGCCATATACGAAAAAATATCAACAACATAAGCCATCTGGATTTTGTTATTATGTAGTAAAGAGCGATGGAAGTAAAACTAATCCTGTTTTGTATAGAGGTAAGAACGCTGCTAAGAAATTTATAAGACTGTTAACAAAAGAAGCTAAACACATATCGAACATATACAAACAAAATAACGAATTACCATTAACAAAAAGTCAGAGAAAAGAGTTCAATGAATCTGAATGTTGTCTTTACTGTAAGCAGGAGTATACTAAAGAAAATCATAAAGTTAAGCACCACGATCATATAACAGGAAAATTTGTAGAACCTCTATGTAATAACTGCAATTTAAAAGTTAAAGTACCAAAGTTTGTACCAGTGATCATACATAACTTGACAGGATATGACTCACACTTGTTTATAAAAGAGCTTGGATGTAATAAAGAAGAAATAGATCTAATACCTAATAACGAGGAAAGATACATATCATTTAGTAAAAAGGTTGGAACTATTAAATTGAAATTTGTAGATTCATTTAGATTTATGGCTTCTAGTTTAGACAAATTGTCATCGAACTTGAAACCTGAGCAAATGATACATACCCAACACTTTTATCCTAATCAAGAACAGTTTCGACTTGTAATAAGAAAAGGTGTTTACCCATATGATTATGTTAACAATTGGGATAGGTTTAGAGAAAGAAAATTACTACCAAAGGAAGCATTCTACAACAAGCTTAACAACACACATATAAGCGATGAGGATTATAAGCATGCAAAGAAAGTGTGGGAAACATTTGACATTAAGAATCTCGGGCAATACCATGATTTATATTTGAAAACAGATGTATTATTGTTAGCAGATGTGTTTGAGAACTTTAGAGAAACATGTCTTAAAGCTTATGATCTTGATCCAGCTTGGTATATGACGGCACCAGGTTTAGCTTGGGATGCAATGTTAAAGATGACAAATATAAAATTAGAATTGTTGTGGGATTATGTTATGGTATTAATGGTAGAGAAAGGTATAAGAGGTGGGATTAGTCAATGCTCAAAAAGATATGTGAAAGCAAACAATAAGTATATGGAAGATTACGATAAGAATAAAGAAGATTCTTACTTAATGTATCTAGATGCCAATAACTTGTATGGGTGGGCAATGAGTCAATATCTGCCGTATAAGGGATTCAGATGGTTAAGTGAAGATGAGATAAGAGAAATAGATTTCACAAATATACCTGATGATTCTGATACTGGTTACATATTAGAAGTTGATCTTGAATATCCTAAAGAATTGCATGACTATCACAAAGACTACCCATTAGCACCTCAAAACATGTGTTCACCTGGTTCAAAACAATCAAAACTCTTAACAACCTTATATGACAAAGAAAAATATGTAATTCACTATCGAAACCTAAAACAATGTCTTTCACTTGGATTAAAACTTAACAAGATACATCGAGTAATAGAGTTCGAACAATCAGATTGGTTAAAGAAATATATCGATTTAAACACGCAGGTGAGAACTAGAGCAACAAATGACTTTGAAAAAGACTTCTATAAGCTCATGAACAATTCAGTTTTTGGAAAGACTATGGAAAATATTAGAAAGAGAGTTAATATCAAACTTGTAAGTGATGAGAAAAAATACGAGAAGCTTGTAGCAAAACCGAATTATAAGAGTACTACAGTTTTTACGGAAAATTTAGTAGCAGTTCACATGAACAAGGTTAAAGTGCAATTTAACAAACCAATATATGTTGGAATGAGTATCTTAGATCTATCGAAATATTTAATGTACGACTTCCATTACAATGTGATGAAACCAAAATACCAAAACAAAATAGAAGTATGTTATACAGATACTGATAGCTATATATGCCATATTCAAACAGAAGATGTGTACGAGGACATGAAAAATTATATTGATTACTTCGACACGAGTGATTACTCTAAAGATAACAGATATAAGATACCACAGGTCAATAAGAAAATACTTGGTAAGATGAAAGATGAACTTAAAGGAACAATCATAGAAGAATTTGTTGGTTTAAGATCAAAAATGTATTCAATCAGGTTCGAAAAAGATAAATGTTGTAAGAAAGCAAAAGGAGTTAAGAAAAATGTTATAAGTAAAGAACTGTCATTTAACGATTATAAAGACTGCTTGTTCAACCAAAAAGAATATTATAAGAAGATGAATTTGATTAGAAGTTAAAAGCACGATTTGTACAGTATAGAAGTGAATAAGTTAGCTTTAAGTTGTGTGGATGATAAGAGATGTGTTTTAAAGAATGGGATCAATACCCTACCATGGGGACATTATAAGTTAGAAGAGATGTAGATTTAGATATAAGCTTTTAGATTGTAAGTTTTTATGATTTTAAATGTCATAAAAACATATTCAATCTCACTTTAACATTGTAGTTATGGGAATACTTTGCACTCTGTAACTTTGTATAATTAGTTGGTTCCTTCTGCGCTAGTTAAAAATATTGGGAGGGGGAAATTGCGCCAGAAGTAACCACCCCTAACTACTGATAATAATATTGTTATTACAGTAACATATTTAATTAATAGTTGTAAGTAATAATTGTAACAATAATATTAACTGAATTCTAAATTATTATATTTAAGGTAGTGTCTATGTGAACGGTAAACATTCGCGCTTTCGACAACGATTAACATTAATAACATCCAGCATTGAAATGAGTGATCGATAAGATATGTATACCGGTATGAAATATGAAGAGTGCAGGGGAAATAGAGGGATGTCCATTTTTACTAATTTTTCACGAAACGATTTTTAAAGTTCGAAACATTTTATTTCTTAAACAACTCGTGGAAAATGGTTCAAATTTGGTTTATGAGTTTGTTGTTATATTGGAAACTGGCTTGCAAAATCTTATGTTCAACGTGTAATATTGTAAGTAAAAGAATACAAAAAAAAAAAAAACTGACATGAAGTTCGTTTGTACTAGGGAAAAAGGGTTTTATTGCAGGTAAAAGAATAGGAAAAAAGGCGATTGTTTTTTTAATTATAAACAATATTATTAAAAATAGATTGTTTTGTTCCCTTGTTGTTTTTATTCACCTTTTACTCCGCTACTTACTGCATTGGTAGTTCCGTATAGAAAGTGTGAGCATCTGGGCTGCATAAGACCTTCAAAGCTTACAGATCCTGCCATTTTTCTTTCGAGATAGGCAACTTTTCTTTAAAAAAGAGGAAAGGATCTTGCAAATCTCACCAATAATTATCGTGTTGATAATAGCATCCTCTTC